>NC_135623.1:46476832-47144957 GCF_053574225.1 Canis aureus | reverse complement strand
GTAGATTACATCTCCCTGTGTTAGAATATGCTTGTACATTGGATGAGTATATTATTGGATCATACATATTTGCTGAACATGGCATGAAGAGAAGGTGGAAGGAAAGTAAGAGGGATTAAGGTTATGACTTTAAAAAATACCAATTGATCAGGTAATACTACATACATTTAAAGCCATTAAAACTTTCATTTTAGGAGAGAAATGTACCTTTTATTAATGGATTAAATCATTGCTCTATGATAGTTTGGAATAACTTTCCTTATTCATCAAAACTAAGTGGATTCAGTCTTAAGAAGAGCAAAACATTTGCTGTCGCAAATGAACTTACATTAGGAAAAATTAAGTGCAGAGAGTAAAATAATTCAGGAAGGGGCTAGTTACATGTGTCATACTCGATTTTTTTTTTCATTTTTTCTTCTTTGTCCCTTCGCCCCCCATTTTTCAGCCTTGGCAATTGCAAAACAAATCAAATAGGTATCTATATTTCGTCTTTCTGCAGTGTTTGTTATTCTAGCAGACCTAGTAGTCTTTCATCTAACAATCCCATATTTAAATAGCGCTAACTTCGATAAGTAGCTACTTAATTGTGATTTTCTGGATACATGGTTCAGTAGCTCCATGTCATTTCTAAATGAAAAAGCACTTAGGATAAAAGTTTTCTGACATGACTTAACTGATGTTATATTATTATATAGCTTTCTTGATCATCTGGTGGAAAATAATGCAATTAAGAAAGAGCCACATGTGAAGACATTAAGAGTATGTTTTTATAAGGCAACTGTAAAACCTGAAAAAATAGGAGCCTCACTCTGACAAGAATATTCTAAAACATGGTCAGTATATGCTTGATTTGATGTTAAACCTATGGCTTTTCTAGACCACTAACCTTTGGGCACACAGCATGTTTGGCTACTGTGAAGAGGTGCTTGCTTTGGAATACAGAGTGTAGAGGAAGGGAATGTGTGGTTTGAAAAACCCTCCACTTGCACATTATATAAAAGCTACCTACATTCCCCTTTCAAAGTTACCTTCTCTTGAAAGCAGATCTGATGTCAATGTTTGGAGTAGTCCCGGTAGATTCTAAGAAAGGAAAGAAAACAATAAAATAAATACCCATTACATAGGCAATTTTGTGCTCAGTTCCTTTGCAGGCTGTGGACGATTCTTCAGATGTAAGGAATGCCAGGTAAAGAAGGGCTGGGGGATGGCTCTGCTCCAGATGGCTGAGCCGCTGAGGTATCATACCTCGTCCTCCCTCACACAGAATCAATGTGGGGCTGCAGGAGCTACTGTATCTGGTTGTCATTCCCACTAGAATCACCTGAAGAACTTAAAAAAATCAGCTTCTTGGTCTCCTTGTTGGATATTTGGATTCACCAGATCAGGGACAGGCACCAAGAAATCAATACTCTTCAACAGCCCTTCAGGTGATTCTCAGAGATGCCTGGCCAGGCTGAAGAGGCACATCTAGGCACCAGATTCCCACTCAACACAGAAATCTCCACAGCACCTCCAGGATCACCCAGCCTTCATTTGATGTCTCTTGAAATGGGGGGATCTCACTTTTCCCAGGCTGTTTACAGAACTTTAATGAAAGAGCTCATGCTAAAATTAATACAAAAAATTCACCTCCTCCTAATTCCTACCTTTAGACTCTAATTTGTCTGAAATACTCTTGTGTGACAGCACTTCCCCTGTTTATAAGTTGTGCGTGCCTGGCCTCTTTCACACCACATTCAGCTGCCTGGGATGTGGTTTCTGCCTTCTTCATCCTACCGGGCACCACTCCAGAGGAGGTCCAGATTGATGTATGGTGCCCATGGCCACAGACATCACTCCACATGTGGAATGAGTACCAGGTTGCAGAGACTAGTGTTATTTCCTAAACCTAGATCCTATACCTTGTAATGGCTCAGCATTAAATTACACCAACTCTGTTTCTTGTAGCTTTACCATACTTTGGACTCACCTTAAATTTATGATCTTTGCTGTCAAGTCAACTTTCTCTTTGTGTTCTTATAGAAGTGCTCCCCCCGACCCCAATCTACATGTACATCTTTACATTTATTCCTATTAAATTCACTCTGAGCACTACACAGAACCTATGGATGAAGAACTTCCCCATCTGACATTGGTCCTTATAAGAGAAATCCTTCTCTTCTACACTACTCTTCAGCCATCTGGGAATCCTGGACATCCTTGTATTGTATGAACTTATCCCCAAACTCAGGTGGGAATAAGTGGACCCAAGGAAACAGTTATGTTCAGTAGAAGAAAAATAAATGGCATCAGCCCTTATCTGGGAAGTTGAGGAAATATAGATAGCATGGAGAAGAGATACTTAGCAATAAAATCCCTGAAATTCCATTTTAAAATTGCTTCATAGCAATGTAACTCAGTGAGCTTGATGATACTACCACAATCAGAAACACACAGTTTGAAAGAAAACTTTATTTTCAAAATCTCGTAGCGTCAAGTGACCTTCTCCTCCTCTATCCCCTCACATGCCATGAAAAAACCCACATCTATCCAGACAAGAAGACTCTCTTACCGTGTACTTCAAGATCGAATGTGCAGCTGTCAAACTTATCCTTGTAGGTGACCTCGCACCTGTAGTTTCCCGCATAGTTCTCTTTGGCCTTGATGATCTGCATCTCGAATGTGTACATCTGCAATGAAATGCATCCAGCATATTTTAACCCCACCTTGCAGACCGAAAGAACCTACCATGTTTGGATGGTTTTCAAATTCCTCAGTATTAGCTTAGAGTTCTGTCTATATCCGGGCATTCCAGCCCAGCGTTCTCAACATAGGAGGGGCCAATGTGCTCCCTAGCTCCTGGCACAGCAGGGACACTTGCCTGAATGTCGACACTAGGGATGGTAACTCTAGAGAATTTTCTGGGACTGAAATCTCTCAAAGCTGACCCTGACAGTGACCTTTACTCCGTACAGAAGGAATGACCCAGCCATGCCCCAGGAGTTAAGGGTCATACCCGAGTTTGCCTTTCAAAGGTTTCCTTCAGCTGGAGGTGCTTCCCAGCTTTGCTGGCCAGGTCCATCCATTTCCCTTTGAACCATTTGATGGTGGGTTTTCTAAGAAGATCTTCAGCCTTGACTTTGGCTATAAAGGTGATATTTTCACCTAGAGAAAGCACAAGTGATTCAGACTGTGGCTTCAAAATTGCCATTTGTTTGGGAAGGAGTTACAGAGGATTGCACAGTACAGACTATGGTATGACATTGTGCCCTGATTTTTTTTAATGCATGCCCTAGGAGTTCTTTGGATACTCCAACTTGTTCTGCTTTTGAGGTTTCTGAGGCAGAAAAGGAGAAACAGGTCAACCAGTGGAGGTAGTTGCTGTTTGGCTTTATCATGTATACATGAAATAAAAATGGAAAGCTTCACGAATGTATGGATTTTTTCCATCCTTTTTATTAGATAAGATGATGGGAAGTCTGGACTTACATGACTAAATATGACTAAATGAAGCTAACCTTTTAGAAATAAACCTATCGGGAACCCTGGGTGGCGCAGCGGTTTGGCGCCTGCCTTTGGCCCAGGGCGCGATCCTGGAGACCCGGGATCGAATCCCACGTCGGGCTCCCGGTGCATGGAGCCTGCTTCTCCCTCTGCCTGTGTCTATGCCTCTCTCTCTCTCTGTGTGACTATCATAAATAAATAAAAATTAAAAAAAAAATTTAAAAAAAAAAGAAATAAACCTATCAATTTGTATTGATTGATTGGGTCCCAAGGACATTAAAACTCTAGCCCAGCACTTTGATGTCTTCCAGAAACACCAAGGAGCAAATATTTCCATCTACATGCGGTGTGCTCCTATATTCTAGAACTGAAAGAAGTAATTTAGGATATGATCAGTCAGCTATGTGCTTATTTGTTCTCCTCACAACATATTCCTCATAAAAATTTATTTCATCAAAATTCCCAGACCCCTAAGTCCTCTCTAACTTACCACCCTGTTTATTTCCTTCATGGCACTTGGCTTTTGTGATTATCTGTTTGTTTGATTTCCTGTTGTGTGTTCTTCCCATTAAGACTGTATGTTCTGAAGGTGCACATGTTATACTCAGTGTTCAGCACAGCACCTAAAGCAGGAGGTGCGCAAGCACTGTTTTTTGAATGATATCTCCAAAGTTGAGCCCTCTGTCCCACTTGTTTCCTCTGAGATACTACCCATCATCATATAGCACGTGCACAGATTTGTAACCATCTTAGGGGATGAACATGTCATGATGACAGCAAACTCTGACTCACAGCTCTGAGATACGCCAGGTGCTATTCAAAGTACTTCATAGGGACCGTCCCCATTTTACAGATGAGGAAACTGATGTGAACCCAACCTGGCTCCAGGGTCCAGGCGCTCAGCTACTATGTGCTAAAAGTCACTGAGATGCTAGCTGTCACTCTCCTTTTCAGGTTATAAAAAACAAGATTTAGTATATGACTACAACAGAATAGTAGCCAGCCATGAAAACGAATGAAGTACTGATTCATGCTACAGCTTGGAGGGGCCTCAAAAACTGTATGGTAAGGGAGAGGAGCCAGACACAAAAGGTCGTATATTGTATGATCCTATTTAGACCAAATATACAGAATAGGGAAATCCACAGAGACAAAGAAATCAGTGGTTGCCAGGGGCTGGGAGCGGGGGGTGGGGAGTAATGGGATAGTGGGGTACATGGTTGCTGTTTGGGGTGATGAAAATATTTGGGAACTAGATCAAGATGCTGGTTGTGTAACACTGAGAGCTGCTGGTTATTGACTTTAAAATGGTAAATTTTATGTGACGTGAATTTCACTTCCATCTAAAAAGAAAAGCAGGATTTAATGCTTGGCACTCACCAACTTTCACCGATCCCGTTTGAGGCTTTTCCACAAACAGGGTGGACAACTGGGAATTGGCATTCTGCTTGTCTTGTTCCTCTCCAGCAGGTGATTCGCCAAGAGACCACTCTAAGGAGCAGAAAGGAGGAAAAAAGATCATTTCGGGGACACATTCCTCTTAGGCAGACTTACCTGGGGTGCTGTCCTCATCAACAGTGAAGCTTTTCTTTGTCTAATAAACCTGGGTAAATATAACCTCATTCTTTCCATCCATCGCCCCTGCAGCCATCCGTATAGTGACAGAGTCCCGTTCTTACAGGGTTGCCTCTTTCATGATGGGATAAAGACCATTTTCTACTCCTAGAAATCATGAAACTTTTCAGGTAAGTTGTTACTCTGTGTGTGTTGGCAGCCATGGTTGCTTTGTTTCCCCATCCTTCCTGTGTCCTAGCAGGCACATGATGGTGGCAGGTACACTAAGGCAGTACCATGTCATGTCAGGGGTATGTCTGTAACGTGTCGCATGGGTACAACACAACTGGAAAAGACTAAAGTGATGAGTCACTTTGCTGGTCAACTGGGAAAAGTCAGACACCTAAAGCTGGCCTGGTATTTCTAGATTCCTTGCCGTTATGTGATCAGATAATTCCATGAGGGCTGTTTAAATGAGGCCATAGCTCGACAGTTAAGGAACGGATCATGACCTGCAGGCACAAAGTTCAAAAACACTAAGTGCATCCTGCAAGAGGGGAGGAATGGAAAAAAAGAAACATCAACTCTCTGAGGCTTTCCCGTGAAAAGAGAGAAGCTGAAAATGAAGCTTATTTTCATTTTCTAGGATGCACTCCAGGAGCTTAGCTGGTATTAATCAGTAGTCAACTCCAGTGAGGACGGCAGGAGAGAGAACAGTAGACATCCCCTCTGTCTTCAAGAGCTAAACGGAGAGACATTCAGTTTCAGCCACTTAGTAACTGGAAAAAAATGCATGGGTGCCAACCCTCTGTTAATGTTTCTTGAAAAGAGGGAAATGTACATTTAGTTATTTTAGTTTTCATGTATCACTCATGCTATCCATGGAGATCATCATTTTCACAATGAAGTCATACAACGTAGACACATAGTTACATACGTGTTGGTGTATGGGGGGAAGGGTGGTGTGTGTGTGTATGTCTGTGACACTCACAGTAATGATGAATGTGGGCACTCATATTTGTAACCCAGGGGAAAGAACTTGTATTGTTTGCATCCTTTTTATACCTACAAGTACCTGCAAAAGTGCCTGGCCCCTGGGATGCTTGGGTGGCTCAGTGGTTGAGTGCCTGCCTTCCACTCAGGGCATGATCCCGGGGTCCTGGAATTGAGTCCCATATCGGGCTCCCTGCAGGGAGCCTGCTTCTCCCTCTATCTTTGTCTCTGCCTCTCTCTCTCTCTGTCTCTCATTAATAAACAAATAAAATCTTTTTTAAAAAGTGCCTGGCCCATAAGGCACAGTAGGATTGTAGTAGGTCCTCAACACAAATTTGCTGAATGAATGAATGACCTCACAAAATTGTAGTGATTGCTGGCTGACAAGATGCATTTCAAGGTCTTTCTGAAATATAATAAAGGTCTATGGAAATGTGAATTATTCTCCAACTTTAGCACATACCCAAAATGGAGGTTTTTAGTTTCTTAATCCCTGTGTATTTGCTAACTGCTAAAATTGATAGCTCTAATCACCATAAATCTGTGGTATATGTGGTTAAATTCCTGAATTTGTGTGTGAGTGTGTGTCATGCAAAATTAATTATTTCTCAATACATTAGTTTTCTTGTAAGAGGATACATAATGAAAGATCGCTAAAAAGGCTACAAACGGAATAAAACAAAGATTAGAATCAAAACAGCTTCAAGAAATGAGGTCATTAGTGACTAGATTAGGATGGGGTCGGGATGCCTTGCTCCAGGCGAGTGCTCACCTGAATCTTTTCTTTCCAGGGCCCGACTACCCACACCTGAAAGGAAAGCGTGATTTGGATGATACATGGGCAAGGAGTGAAAATGGAGAGCTGACTTCAACCTTCTTGGATTCCCCCAAACCCCGTCTTTCCCCATGATAGAAAGAGCTAGATGTCAGCTTGGATAGAAAAATCAGTAGAACTTCAACTATGAAAGCATCTATAAAACGTATGTGTCTTACTTAAGAAAGAATAATAAAATAAAAGAATTCAAATATCTAAAGAACAGGGAATAAGGGCATATAGGTGGAAATGGAAGACAAACATTTTTGTCCCTAAAATTTATATCGAAGATCGACTAATCTTATTTACTTCATAAATAAATAAATAAATAAATAAATAAATAAATAAATAAATAAATAAATTTCTCGTTTTGTGAAAAAAAAAAAATCATCATTAAAGTCAAGTTTTTCCCTCCTGGTGTTGGCAAGGGCAAAACATTGTCTTATCAAGGTTCTCTACCTTTTCTTTTTCTTTACTGTCAATTAACAATAAGTTACAATGTAGGGTAAGGGGTTGGAATGGTCCTAACCTGGAGGCACGGCGCTAGGTGGGGAGGCTTCCTCTTCATCTGAAACAAGAAATGGGAGCAAAAAGTCAAGAAGGAAAGGACTTTGTCCTGAGTATCCTGTGAAAAAAAGAAAGCTGGAAAAAAAGAGAAGAAAACACAAAATACTTTGAACTGAGGAGTCAGCCTTAGAAGACTCAGTACCTGAAAGGTTAAATTCAATATTTCAGACCAAAGAGAGAAAGAAATAAATAAATGAGTTGAGGGAATAGAGAAACCCAGTGAAAGTGTAGATGGAGAAATGGAACTCTGCACAAACATTTCATGTGATTGTATGTTAGAAGAAAATCTATGTTAAAAATCAAGCCTTGACAAAGTCAACAGTAGAGATTTTTTTTTTTTTTTTTTTTTTTTTGGTAACAGTAGAGATGTTTTCAAGTTCTTACTTTATAACTAAAATCAATGTCAGGCATAATTCATATGCCACAGTCATTTGAACGAGACGTGGAAAAGCATAAATGAATGAGAACTCATTCTCTCCTGCTCCTGAAAACCTTGTGATTAATTCCCCTTTCATATTTAGGAGACAAAGGGAAGCATTACCAACATTACCTTGACTAAGAGAAAATCAATTTTTCATACTTGCTAAATTTACTAATATTTACTTTGGAACTTTGAAAGCATTTTCCCATGATTATATTGGTGTTGGTCAATGCTGTATATTTTTTTAATCTTTATGAACGCATATTTGCAAAATTCAAAATATGCCTTATAGAATTTATGTGCAGACGCACCGCATATTCTTCTTTTCTAAAATGTCTGAGTTTTAAAGTGTCTTTACAACTTTAGATACTTAAATAGGCATTTGGCATCACCTGAATCTCTGCCTCTCCTTTCCCAAAGCATAAAAATTAATGTTAGAAAAAAATTAATGTTAGTGTGAATAATAATAATAATAATGGTTGTACTTAAAATGCTAGAATAATTGTGAATTTCATACCACAAACCAATATGACTATATAAGACAGGATACAGAAAACACAGCTGTTAAATTTAAAGTGCTTTTAAAAATTCCCAACAAGAGGTAAAATAGCACATTTTTAAATAATCTGTTAGAATATTTACTACAAAGATTATTTACTAGCCTGAAATTTCTTTTCTAAAACGACCAACCAAGAATGTTTTATTATTTTTTAACAAAATAATTAAATGCCATGTATTTAATTCCATATTTAGCATTTTATTCTTGGAACCTATTCAGAGGCTTTTATTTACTGAAATGTGTAAGGAATCTTGATTTAAAGTCCTGTCAAAATTCTTGAAAAAGAAGTTTTAAACCTCAACCAAATCCTGTAAAGGAGTTCCTTTATGATATGTAAACTAGAGGCTGGAACCATTTTGAGTCAAATGAATACTTCATTTTACACGGGGTTTGTGGTTGCTTGTTTGCTTTGTGCACTATGCATAGTGAATTGAGTTGGTTGTTTGGAACGCAAAATGATTGAGAAAAGAGTATTTACATACTTTCATAAAACAAAAATGAAAAGAGAACCCACCTGTTAAGCAAAAATTTGATGGGTGAGTAGTTTCAGAGCACACTAAATGATAGAGGGAGGTGGGCAGGGCCAGGTGAGTTAAATGGAC
Organism: Canis aureus; assembly: GCF_053574225.1. Lineage (NCBI taxonomy): Eukaryota > Metazoa > Chordata > Mammalia > Carnivora > Canidae > Canis > Canis aureus. Next base: position 47,135,964 of record NC_135623.1, on the reverse strand, counting down.
GATGGGCATTAAGGAGGGCACTGTTTTGATAAGCACTGGGTGTTAGATGGAAGTGATGAATCTCTGAATCCTGCTCTTGAAACCAATATTATTCTATATGTTAAACTAACTAGAATTTAAATAAAAACTCTAAACAAAAAACTTTTAGAGCGACATGCACAATTATTTTAAACTATTAAGGCAGCTGCAGTGCTTCAAGGTGTCATGAAATGATACTCTGATGATCCAAAATCACTTCCAAACAGCAATTACTTCTCAAGTGGTGATTCATTATACATATACTTTCAAATTTACTAAAGTGCTAGGAAATATAATTGGCCAGGGGCAAAGTTTTTTATTTCCCCCTTTCAAAAGTAGCTTTGGTCCTGGCATCCCATTGGATTGGGAAATGGAGTTAAGATATTGGATCCTGACCTTAAATTCTTGAAAAGTTGCCTGCTTGCATTTGGTTGAATTGGATGAGAATAAAAGGTCTAATTGTTCTTATTTATGGAGGGAAAACAGCGACTATTGTTAGAAGGGAAACTGAATATCCAGCTCTTCTGGGTTGTGCCTAATTGAACAACACATATAGGAAAGACATGGCATCATACAAAGAATATTTTCAAATAAAAGGAAACAATACAATATGTGAGTCATTAAATTCATTCTATTTAAAAGTGACTACAATGATGATTAAACATCTGGTTTTGGCTCTTTAGAATATAGCATATCTGAAGACCTCAGACCAGAGCTGCAGACTATCTCCCCGAGCTCATGGAAGAGAAATTTTCCAAAGCAGAATTTTACTTGTCTTTGAGTCATGGAAAAATAGCATTTGTAAAAACATAAACATGATTCTTTAAATGACTGAAGTTCCCAGAGAAGAAGGCCTGGAAAGTAGAGAAGAAACTCAGTATCATAATGCAAGCCTGAGATTTTAGGGGGGCACACATAAAATCTGGAATGCCAGGAAAGAACTGCAGAGATAGTAGACTATATAGATTCTTATGATCTCATATACTCTCTTTGGCATAAAAGAAAACTTCAACATATAGTCTATTTAAGTTGCCTTTCTTAATTAGTTTTTTAAGTCATACAAACTTGGGACAATTGATGAGATTCTTGGAAAGACCAAAAAGCACATAAAATATATGTGATTCTCAACAAGCCTCAAGTAACTGCTGATACAATAATACCTTGTTTGATTGTGACCAAGCTCTGAATCCTCAAGCAGAGAAATCAGTTGTGGAAAATATTGGCTCCCATGACCAAAATAACAACAGCAGTAACAACAACCACATATGGAAGGCAATAGCACCAATGGCTAACATGAATTCATCATGTTTGGAGGCATCTGATTAATTTCTCATACTTTCTTAATGAAAAGGCACATGTCTCCATACCTTGATGCTTCTAAAATCAGGATTCATCCTACAGTAAATATATCATTTTGATGAGTTTTTTTCTCCTCCAAATTTATTAAACCAATGCTGCAACTTATAACGGTTGTGTCACAGAATTGAAAAGTATGGTAATATTAGCTTTTAACAAAGATCATTATGAAGAAGTAATGTAACTATAAAGTGTAGAGAAAGCTCATTAGATGGTTGGTTGTCTGATACCTAAAGGTAAAACTGCTCAAAAAAAAATTTAGCATGTGAGTAAAAAGCACCAGAATAATGTTATTGCAGGAAAGGGATCTAAATGAAGAAAAAAGTTTAATCATTCTTTTAATTAAAAAAAAATCATATCATTTAGGAGAAAACTTGCTGGAGCTTCTGCTGATTCACTTCCTCATCTGCCACCCACATTTGGGCCAAATGAAAGACTCTTCACATCATGTTATGTGAGATCTTTAATAGGCACGAGTTTCATTCACGATTGTTTATGCAGTAATACTAATGTTAATGCCTGGAAAAAGAAAATAAGTCTTTATTAACTTGCAGTGATTACCAAAGTCAAATATTTTTTTCTGGAAGAAAAATTTAAAAAGGCAGTAAATATCCCAGTTGGGCTTACCAAAGTATAGATAAGACTATAAACTATTGGGCAGCCCCGGTGGCGCAGCGGTTTAGCGCCGCCTGCAGCTGGGAGTGTGATCCTGGAGACCCGGGATTGAGTCCCACATCGGGCTCCCTGCATGGAACCTGCTTCTCCCTCTGTGTCTCTGCCTCTCTCTCTCTCTCTCTCTCTCTTAATCTGAATAAGTAAATAAATCTTAAAAAAAATCTAGACTATAAGCTATTAAGATGCAAAAACAAAGAAAAATTTTAACGTCAGAAGTTAGCATCAAAATGAATCCTAATCTTCAAAGTAATGTCTGATTCTAATGCTCTGACACATCTGGAAGCACTCTCAAGACCAGTTTTGAACCTCCAATTGTTAAGGTAAAGAAGAGACCCAATCCCATTACCCTGTATTCACATGTACCAAGGTTGGCTGACAAAAAAAAAAAAAAAAGTATGATCCCACTTGATCACCCACATAGCTCTCTACACATGGCTCTCCGTGACAACACTGAGTGAAAACTTGCTGAATAAATGGACATTGAAATAAAAGACAGATCTTTGGTCTTCCTGAACATATAGAAAAGGAGAACTTATACTTAGTGCTCCATTGATTGGCCACCTGATTTATTCTGGAGGAATTCTAAGCCATCAGTATGGTTTTTATAAGGACATTGCTCTCCGGTATGATTACTCTAGAAGAAATTTGTACATCTAATTTCTGGTATTGCTGTTTGGTTATACACACTTCCATGTTGTCATCTCTATTGTTTCAATTCCAGGACAAAGTTGGCAGTACAAGGGAGCAAGGCAGCTGGATGGACAACTCCAGAGATAAGCAAGCAAATGAAACACATATTAAAACCCCTTCCTGGGAAATCAGCTATTTCCCAGACAGAGACCCTTAGTAAATGTGAAAAAGTTGGCAAATCTAACCACAAACACTACTTATAAGATTGACAGAGGAACCAAACAACATCCTCCAGCTATAAAAATAATTTTTTTTAGGACATTTCCAGATTGCTGCAGAAAGATTCAGGCAATCCGAGGACAACATTAAAGCTACATTGCTGTGAATAATGTTCTTACTGGTGACAGTCTTGGGGCTATTAATTGAATATACTTCAAAGAATTCGATAGATGACTAATTCAGGTGCTGAAAATGTACTAATATCCAGGCATGACCATTTCAATCATTTTAAGTGAGTTGGCCTTAGAGTAAAAAGCATCCATCTGTTCTGAGGAAGAACACTCAGAAAGCACAGCACAGGTATCTTATCCTGAGTCTCATTGACTAAGAGTATGCATGAGATAGTCATGCTCCTGCCCAGCAAACATAGAGAATGGGATAAAAAATCTATCTAGCTGACTGCTGTCCATATGATTCACAGCTAAGCCCACCTGGAAATTCAATCATTCGTTCTACAAGCATTTATTAGGAATTTGCTACATGCAGCTCTCTGCCAAACAGTGCAAGAGGTGAGCTAAGGGAACCAAAGAGGTGTTAAGACATGGTACCTGACTGTCAAAAAATGTACAACCTCTTTGGGAAAGGAGTGAACCACTACTAGGTGAGTAAGTGGAGAAAAGAGCGATTTAGCAACAGAGGCAACAGGTCCAAGGGAAATCAGGAAGAGGAAGGGCAGATGAAAGTGAACTAAGCGGCACCGAGGAATGGAACCTGAATTGACTGGCTAAAGAACAATGACATGGATGAGCACTGGGTGTTATTCTATATGTTGGCAAATTGAACACCAATAAAAAATAAATTTATATTAAAAAAAAAGAACAATGAAATAGCCTGAGGGCTGGGGGAGGCTGAAGGGCAGGGAGGGACATTGGTCAGGGCTGGAGGAAAGGTCCTGTTGCACCTGTCAATCTTGGTTTTGCTCACGCAAGCCTTCTTTCTCAACCAGGGCAATGCATACAGCTGTGAGTAGTGTATCTACCTTCTACTTGAGCATTTTCTTTGAAATTTCCCTGTCCTTGATGAAAGTAATAGTTGAAGAGGACTGTGTATCAGTCCTTCCAACCTCTGACCTCCTTTATTTAGGGATATCACTTTCTATCATAGCCCGATTTGCTTTCTTGTCTTGTAGAGCAAATACAAACATGGCAGTTTATGTGGCTGGACATGTGACTACATGTGGCCATGGCCTTGCTTAACTTTCGCAAATGTCAGAAAAAGTGCTGTTAACTTCAGGATGCCCGAGTCATTCGGCCTTGCTCTCTCATCCTACTCTGTTCTGCATGTAGAAAAGAGTTTTTGTTGATTGGTTGACTGGTTGATTTTAACCATTTTCTCATTTAAGCATACAAATACAACATGATGACTTTTCACATTAAGGGTCAGGAGCGGGCTTTGTTTAAATGCTGACAGCTTGCCCTCTGGGATTATATCATCAACTTTGTTAGTTGAGCCTTACAGCCGGGTCCAACTACCTTTCCAAATTTGGAAACAGAGGTGTATGCCATTGGCCTTGTAGAGAATAATGTTACAATAGCTTCAGCCAGGAAGTCTAAACATCCTTGAACCCATCTCATGGAAGGAGTTCTAGGAGTTTGAACTGTCTGAATTCCATAAGCAAATAACCTTTAGACTGTAGCCCATGTGGCCAGGATTTGTATTCATGTTACTATCCACGGGAGCCACTGAAGGTCAAGGACAAAGTGAGTGTACTAACATTATGTGTTCATTTATGAGACCATAAGTTCAAGTGAGCTGAAGAAAAGAGGTCCAATGTACTGAAAGAAAGAAAAAAAAGTATTTTACTAATGTATAGGAGACAATAATACCACAGGAATCAGATAATGAAATATGATGTAGTAAGAACAGAGAAATACTCGGCATGATTTTGAGTAGCATCCAAAACAAAGAGAAACATCTTATTGCAGTCAGGAAATAACTGGTTATTCCAAAATTCAAACTATGTGATTCAATGCACAAATAAAAGATGAACTCTTAAGAATGATGATGCAAACATAGAAGCAGGACCATCAAGTTTACCTCTGTAAAAACCTGCTTAATGACTTCCTCCACAGGGAGACAAAGCAGTGAATGTTTCACAGATCCCAGCAGTATGTGAGAAGATTCATCATTTCCTCAGACTGGACTATTTCCATATAAAGTACAAATGGAATAATAATATTACAGTGATGAATGAGCTTCCCATTCAACAAGGAGCCGCATAATATTTGCTTACGGTTGTATCGTCAATATATATATATAAACTATCATGTAAGTCTACACAAATACATAGAGCTACCAAATGATATGCTCACCTTCAAAGTTACTGCTGAGACCTGGCACAGTTCACACAGTAACACAAAAACAGTTCGTTAAAAAATATATATATACCTGTCATCCAGATAGCTTTCCAAATTTGCATAACAACCCAAAGACCGAACACCTCTTTTCCTTTCCATGCCCGTAACTTGGAAACTACCAATTAATTTGTGGGCATCTCAACAAGTGCTTGTGATATTTTTATCATTGTTGTTTTTCTTTTAGAAAAGGGTCTCCTGGGACGCCTGGGTGGCTCAGTGGTTGAGCATCTGCCTTCAGCCCAGGGCGTGATCCCGGAATCCCGGGATCGAGTCCCACGTCAGGCTCCCTGCATGGAGCCTGCTTCTCCCTCTGCCTGTGTCTCTACCTCTCTCTCTGTCTCTCATTAATGAATAAATAAAATCTTGAAAAGAAAAGAAAAGAAAAGAGAAGAAAAAAGAAAAAGAAAAGAAAAGAAAGAAAAGAAAAGAAAGAAAAGAAAAGAAGAAAAGAAAAGAAAGAAAAGAAAAGAAAAGAAAGAAAAGAAAAGAAAAGTAAGAAAAGAAAAGAAAAGAAAAGAAAAGAAAAGAAAAGAAAAGGGTCTCCTGAAAACTGATTCATTCATTTTGCTGACACAGATAAGATGCAAATGAAGAACTCTAAACTACAGAAACAAAAGATCATTACTGACCTCTTTCTGCTTCTAATTTTGTTGTATTCAGCCTCATGGTCCCTCCCTGCAACTCACCTTTTGCTGGTGTAGTTCCGGCCTCCTTCTCTTTATTTGGTTCTGTGTGGAAAGTACAAGCACATTTTTAAAAGCGTCTTAAAGAAAGCATTTCAGTGTGTGATGAGTAATGGGATGGAGGGTGGGAGAGAAAAAATTAATGACAACAGAACAGGTCACAAATGATGCTACATATTCATGCTGTACGTGAGTTATGAATTTGAGAATGATAATGTAAAATCACATTAAACTTTTAATAAAAGCAATTAATAAATCTGATCATTTTGAAAAAAGTACAGAGAAACATGCAGTACAGATTTTGTCAACATATGCTTTGCTATGCTGGGACTGTGTTAAACACGCTGGTGTGGAAGCAAGTATAAGATGTAGGTCACTTCATGTTTAGACCCCAAAAGGGACTGACTTTTTAAGGAAGTTTGAACCAGGTAATGACCCCAATTGTTTAGACTTCTCAATAATATTATAATAACGAGTGAGGGTATAAAATCTGTAACTGTAAAGTAGCTTCAAGGAAAATACTTTGGTGCACGTACTAATCTCCTAGGTTGAGCTGAGTGGCAAAAAGTGCAACACAAGAGCAGTAACACCCGATTTTGTCAACTGAGACAGACCATCTAGCTTGCTCCTCTCTGTCCAGAGTCATATTAACTTAGGTACCTGCAAACAGTGTATGACTTGGGACATACATAAGAAAATAATTATTTCAAGCATGAATTCTCTTTCTTGTACTGATGAACAAAGGTCTGATTCTTGGTTAACTAATAACTTACTTAGTAAAGTTTGGTAGGAGAGTTGTTTTAGAAGCAGGAGGTCAGTATTATACGATGGATATGGAATATGCCTACGCCGTCATAGGGGAAACTCCAGAGGGGCCCAGTGACGGCAACTGATCTGAAGAGCAGAAGGGAAAGGTTATGTCTATAGTGGCCTGTAGGGTTTCAGTGCACTCATACTGTCCAAAATAACTCTGTATGTGCAAGGAGCAAACATCCCAAAGAAGAACATCCTAAGAAGAATGTCCCACGTCTATACTGGCTGAAAGAAAACTAAACTGAGCTTGTCCCTATTTGAACTCACATGGTACTGAGCCTGCCTCACCATCTCTAGCAATATTATTGGATTTAATGGTTTCTTGAGCTGTGAATCCAGTGTCCTTAGCTGGACAAAGGGGCTCCTGGGAATGGCCAGATTTCTCAAAGCGCCCTCCTGAAAATGATGTCCAGGATGGAGAGCTTCATAATCCCCTCATCAATTGCCATACAAAAAAATCACCAGCGACTGAGGCCTATTTGTTTCTTGCCTTCACCTGGACCATGGTCTGCAGTGGCCTTTCACCCCTCCCTTCACACCATATTGTCAACCAAAGAAACCTTCGCTAGGTCACAGACTGCCTCGTGAGGTTCTCGTGGTGTTGTCCTGTGTTTCAGTCTAATGGTTGTATTATATCGGGTTGTTCTCCAGATTGTATTCTATTTTCTACTTGGTTGCAAGCAAACTGAATCCAGACAAATGTGTTCTGCTTAGAATTCCAATCCTGTTCTTTTCCTTAGGTCTGTGTCAACATGCAAGCAGGCTTCACCTGTCCTGTGAAGTAGTGATGCCCACATCCCCAGGCCTTACCTCAATCTTCCAATGAGGGCAGGAGAACTCTGCACTCCCTGTGTTTTTGTTGCCACCTGGTGGACAACAGCGTCCTAAGACGGGAGGAGGGAGCCTCAGAGGCCACCAAACTGTTGGGAAACCATTTCTCATTCAAGGTGCTTGATGGTGACATAGTTTCCGTGGGCAGGAGGCTGCTCATCCTCCAGGCTGAGGGGGGATGCATTTCCTCCTCTCACAACAAAGGTGTGGGCTTCGTTTGCCTTTAGCTCTATGTGAGAAAGTGCTGTGAAGCCTTTACCTCCTTCATCCTCTGTGATGCTACAACAGGGACATAACACTTTGGCATAGCTAGGAGGGTGTCGTGAGTATATGACATGCCATCCAAATCAGATCAACATGAGGGGACCACATAAACACAGTGTATTACTACTACTACTACTACTACTACTACTACTATTACTGTAAACTCATTGAAACTGTGCTCATCCAACCTCTCCATAGGAGTTAGGTTAAAACTCACAGCTCCAGTGGAGGCAGATCATGCTGGGATGGACGTTTTGTATTTGCAGCCCAAGCACATGAAACGGTGTTTTTACTCACCTGGGGCTGGAGGTGGGGGTGGAACTGGGGCCGGGGCAGACACTTCATTTTCTAGAAATGAAATGAATAGTGGAAGTGTTAGTCTCGCTTCTCACAGACAGCAGCTACCTTCCCCAGCCCCAGGCTACTGCCACTCCAGGGCCAACACCTGCGCACTAATGAGAGGGGTGGAGCAGCACAAGCATCAACCTGCAGCCAGCACACACTGCCTTTGGAGGTATGGTGTGACACGAGGATCTAAATGGTATTCTAGAACTTCCCAAGGGCTACTGACGGAGCATAGGTAAATTGGGGATTCAGGGGGTCTTTGGCAGTTACTTATCCCCAGACAGCAGACTGAGTACTTAATGGCATGGAGCCTGTTTTCCGTTTCTGGAAAAGTGGACAGGACACCTTTCCTATATGCACGGATTGCAAAGAGGATGAGAAGAGACGCTGTGAGGAGCATGTATGTGCCTTCAGACCTCCAGGGCTCACATTCCATATAACCTACAGTGAAGATGGTCTTGGTAAAGGAGAGCCCGCTTTCCCCAAAAAGCAAGTGTCTCTGACATCATCCTGCCCTCATGAGACATATGTCCCAAATGGTGACGCAACCAAAGTCCCTGGGCTCTGCAGAGTCTCCTTCTACCACAAGGCAAACCATGGCTCATTGGGAAACAGAATTAACCCCTCTCCCAGTCGTTTCTGGGAGTGCACATACCTGGAGTAGAGTTCTTTCCTTTTTATTTATTTATTTAATCATTCATTCATTCATTTGAGAGAGAGAGCGAGGAGGAGGGGCAGAGGGAGAAAGAATCTCAAGCAGGCTCCATGCAGGCACAGAGCCTGATGTGGGGCTCAATCTCACAACCCTGAGGTCATGATCTGAGCCAAAATCAAGATTCAGAAGCATAGCTGACTGAGCCACCCAGATGCCCCCTGAAGTCGACTTCTACTTACACTTATTCAACTTTTTGAGAGTTTTCATTTTGAGGTTTTATTCCTGGCTTGGATATCCAGGAATATAGAGCAGTCTGGCCATGAGTTGTTTTAAAGGAACTTGTGCTAATGAGTACACTATGTCAAAGTAGCTACAGGCATAGCCCCTGACCCAAAGGCATGGACTTTTCCCCGTGGCATCCCCCTGGATCCCCTGAACTGGGAATTAAGTGACGTGTGTATGAATCAGCGTCTCCTACTCCAGGGCAGGAAGAGGCAGCTAATGATGTTGATCTCTCTTAAACTCACTTCCTGCTTGGTGAATATCAAAGAAAATTTTTATTCTATAAGCACCTGGGATCCCAGGGGCTTCATCTCTGTTCAGATCTAGGATGTTTTACTTGTATTCTCCACAAATGGCTCTTTCCAAGCAAAGAGAATGACAACTCATCAGTGTGGCCCAAAGGTCATCACTACATGTAGTCTAGGCAGGCTGGAATGAGCATCGAAGAACAAGTGGACTGCACCCCAGTAGAAATCAAGAAAAGAGCGACATGGGGCTGTTGGGAGGCCACAGCATCTTCTTGTATCACTAATTTTTTTGTGCTCAGTCTAAACTCCAACTTAAAAAAAAAAAAAAAAAGAAAGCCCTTTTCCTTCAGATGACCATAAATATGTTACTACTTACTAAGGAGGGAGAAAAATATAAAACCAAAGGAGAGAACACACCCACTGTTCTGGTGGAAGGCAATGTGGTAGGATGCAATGTAGATAGAAGACACGGTGAAACAAGTGGCCCCCGGATAGCCTCGAGGGAAATGTGTTAGGTTCTTCACCACTTCGACAAGGATCTGCAGTGCTAGCGTCCACCAGGAGACAAAACCCTAAGTCAAAGTACTTTATCTTCAGAGATCCGAGTGCAGAAATGTAAATCTCATGTTGACCTCCTGGCTTGGGGTGAGCTGCTGTGGCACACAAATATCAGGACACCGAGAGCAAGAAGCCAACTTCTTTGGCGTACTCTCTTGGATGGGGTCGTCATTGCCTAATGCCCAGAGACCTCTTCCTGGCTCTCCCTGCAGACGAAGTTCTCCGCGCTCTACTCTCTTTTCCCCACAGCTGCAGGGATCACTGTGTTTCATCCCAATATTCTACCAGAGAGGGTCTCTGGGATCTGTTTGGTGAGGTCTACACTCTTTGCCATCACCAGTAGGCACGTCCTCCTTCCCTCCCCTTTAGTGCACCATGGTTCCCCCCTCTGTTCTACATCTGGTTTCTTGATTCAACTTCTGACCTGTTGAATAAAGAGTGATGATCTTTTCCCTGACAGACCTTTTGTTTATTCCCTGAATGTGACTGCATCAGGTAGACCTCAGTTAGAATCCTGACTCTAGGCCTTATTAGTGGTGTGATCCCAGGCAATCCCTTCATCTCTATGGGCCTTGGTGTCACCATATGCGAAATAACAACAAGATGTTAATGTATGTAAAGTGCAAGCACAGGGCCTGCAGGTAGACAGATCTTTATAATTTGCAGCAATAACTACTACCATTGTGTTGTCAGTCTTGGTCTATCTTTTTGACAATTCTCGGAGCACTCCCAGAGCTAATTTTCCCTTCTGTTCCCCTCCCTTATTCTCTTGGCATTCTGGACCACATGATAATACACCTTTTATTCACTAATTATTTTAAAATTACTTTCCATTTTTCTCAGTATATCTATGTTTATTTTCCCTCTCAATGGAACAAGGACAGGGATCTTTCATTCCTTTCCTATTTCCCTAATACCTCATTTTGTTGTTGAAAACCCATTAAATGCATACTGAATAGATTAAAAAAAATCAGAAGACTTCATTGATGATTGTGTAAGTACTATCACATCGCCCATGCTTTCTCAACATCTAGGTAAACAAAAGCCCATTTTTGTAAGGGAAACTGTGGTTACTTAAAGTCTTATTTTGGAAGTAAGGCCAAGATTAGAATCCAAAAGATTAAATCTAATCCAAAAGATTAGAATCAAAAGAATAAAAGAGAAATATTTTGGGTACTGAAACTGTAAATGTGATCTGAACATGAATCACCCATTTCCATGGTGTTTGGAGCACCGTGTTCTATGCAAATGCCCCCAAATCAAAGAAAAATGAAAATTTAAAGGGCTTAGTTCAACTTCCAACAAATCCACAGAACTTCAATCATTAGCAGCCAACTGTACTATAGTCAGAACTATAGAAATATTACAGGATATTAATGCTGATGTTATTAGAATGTTTGCAGGAAGTGAAAGTAGGAAAATGCACATCTGCCCAATACTGGAAGAGCCAAAACTTTTCCTTCTTAAAATCATAGAAACCTTGTCACTTTTTAGCCAGTGGAGGAATAAGCAAGTAATAACCATGTATAGGCTCCCACTGCGTGGAGGACGTAGTGTCTGTTAATGTCTTATAATCCTTACAACTTTCTGAAGCCAGTGCTTTAATTAAACCCACTTTGCAGATGGTAACGGAGGCTCGTGGAGGCTCCACAGCTCTGCCCCAGGTCTGCCTCCCCGCCGCCCTGACCTTGGGCTCTGCTACCTGGAGCTGTACTTCCCTTGCTCAGCTTTCATACTTGTGGAAGCACAAGTGGGTTGATGGACTTTTGAAAAATATCCCTCCATTCTTCCTAGTGAATTGGTTGGTCTTACTGCCATGGCCACCCAACTTCCTGTGGGTGTTCTCCTATCTCTAAGGAGGCCCTGAGGAATGTGCCTCAGGGCCTCATCTATGCAGGGGAAATAACAGCATGACCTATCTTAAGAGCCCTTGGCTCATCATCATTTTTCTCTGACACACCCAGTGAGAGCTGCACCCTTATCTCGCTAGGGATTTGCCTTAGCCCTAAGTGTGGGGCTGCATCGTGTTAGAACAGGCTTGGAGCTGAGGTAGGGGTGAGGAAACAGAGGAGGTAGGCCCCTTGCTCTCCCACTGTAAAATAGTAATAATAATTGGTGTTGATGATGTTCACATGCATTGCTGAGCTTGAACAATGGAAAACACAGTGACTAGGGAATCAGTAAATCCTGGTAGGGCAGAGAGGATAAAACGATGAACTCTCCAGAGTCTTTGGTTCTCTGGGACAGAAAATGCTGGCTGTCCTAGGCCTGGAGAAATGGGGCATCTGGAACGGTGAAGGCCAAGCAGTGAAGGACCCGGCCTGAAAATGCACAATTGCAGCATAGCACCCAAGGCTTAAGGGAACTTCTCGCGCATCTCTCACCCCAAGGCATGTCTGTTACCCACAAGCACCACTGGCCCAGCTTCACCCCCTCCTCTAAGAGCCACTTGCACGTTCCCCAGACGCATTAGTTGCCTCTGCAACAATAACTCCCTCCCAACGACTTCCACAGTGCCTGCTGAATGGGGCCTAGAGGAAGAAGAACCATGCGACCAGAGTTCCCTGAGCATAAACGCATTATACATCTCACAGGAGTGGATGCTTATAACAGTGGCTCAGATGAGATGTCTGTGTTTGACAGGCTCACAGGTTCCTGGCTCAGTAGGTAGAGTACGCACAACCCCGACACTGGGTGTAGAAATCACTTAAAAAATTTTGGGTGGAAGGGGGGTCACCTGGGTGGCTCAGTTGGTTAAGCATCTGCCTTCAGCTCGGGTCCTGGTCCTGGGGTCCTGGGACGGAGCCCCCTCGGGCTTCCTGCACAGTGCGAAGTCTGCTTCCCCCTTCCCCCTATGATCTCTTTTGCTTTCAGTCTCTCAAGTCAATAAAAAATCTTAAAACAATTTTTTTAATTAAAAAAAAAGAAGCTCACAGGTAAATGAACTACTCTTTTCTATCATGTTAGGCTTTGCTTTCTCAAAACGTTTGAGACTCACCACCTCTATTGTCCTTTTAGAAATTGCTGTGTGCGTATGAATCACTTAGGGAGTTGGTCAACTGCAGATTCTGATTCTGGGGGTCTGGGGCAGAGGTCAAGTTTCTGCATTTCTAACAGGCCCCCAGGTGATACTGATACTGCCAGTCCACACACCCCACATGTTGAGTAAGAAGGCTCAGTCTATGCCCTAAATATCTCCTAATCTTGTCCCATTTCAAATGTGACTGTGAATGGTAAAAGGTTTACAGTACTTGGGGGACTGTTCCTCTCTGATCACAAGCTTCTTGAGGACAAGGCCCGTCTCCTCCTCCTTTTTAAATTCTGCACAGCAGGTGCTCTATAAATATAGTTGACTGGCAGACTGTTCCTACCCACACAAAAGCCCCTTCTCCTTGCTGCCAAGAAATCAAGACCCATCCACTGGCACTCCAAAGGCAGCTTTCTTCATCCGCGTTACCCACAAGGAACACTATGTCTCCCATTGGCGACCCTTCTGCTGGCTGGACGCTGAGAGGCACTTATCCAACCCCACCATTTCTTAACAAGGGCAGGAGAGCAACTAGGCTAGAGTTTTGGCCCTCAGTGCCGATACACCACTGGCCTTTCTAAGGAATTCCCCCTTTCAAAATCTGGGCTGCATTTCTTAGCAAATAACTCTCCATCAGCCATGCCAACTCCACTGTCAACAAGCTTAGCCCTGTCCAAACCATCAGGAGGCACCAGGCCTTGGGAAGCTCTCCAAATCTTTAGATTTAGAGTAAAAGGCGATTTGCTGAGGAGAGACTCTGCTATACTTCGGCTTCTTCCAAAACCCAAAGGCAAATTTTGTAGGACGTTTCTGCCAGGTGAATAAAGTCAGATTTTTGTCTCCCTCTTCCGTCCTCCCCCATTGTTGTCTTGATTAGGAAACACACAGAAAGGATGGACCAAAGATATATAAGTTGCTGTGCTAAGCCTTTTTTTAGTAAAAAGAAGAAGCTCAGAAATGCAGAAAGTAATAAGCCCAAGGAAATATTTTTATGGACAACATAAAAACTAGCTAGATTCTGAACCAGCAAATAAAGCTACCCCTTTCCTCATTAGGCAAGGACGGGTGTTCTTTGATCCTTTCTGGTTCACAGAGATAGACTTTCTCTCCCTCTGCGACACTGAAATGCATTCAAAGGGCTTGATCTATTTCTGGTGGATTTTTCCTATGAGCACCTACTGTAAAAAGCACAGGTATGCCACCAATGGCATGCCTGCACAGCGAGTGCCAGGGCCTCTAACTGACGGGCACTGGTGGCAACTAGTAAACAGACAGCCCATAGGTGACCTCTGTGCTCTGCTGGAAGACCAAGGACCCAGTAGCTCCATACATGGTTTGGCTTTCCCCTCTGCAGTCTGAACCTATTTTCCATGATCAAGTGCTCCATGGTCAGTGATTGAAGGGGGAAAGAAGCCTTTGGTCTTAGGAGGCATTATTAGCCTGCCTCTCTCTATGTATGGGTCTCCACACCAAAATGACAAAAATGTCCCAGCTCTCTGCTTCCCATGGGCCCACTGGCTCATAGAACACACTGTTTGACTTACTTAAAAATATTCTATGGGCTCTCAGATGCAATGCAATCTAGCCTCTTGCTAGTATGGAGAGCATAATTACAACACGTGAATATGCTGTCTAGGATGGAAAAGACAGGAAGAACACAGAATAACAGTGGTTGTCACTGAGTGGTAAGATCATAGGTCTTTTTTTGTGTGGCTTTCTTTTTGTGACTTTTTTGGATAAAATAAATGTGCTAAAACCATCCTTTGGTAGTTTGGTGTGCAGAAGACTGTTAGGTTATTCCTATTATTTATTCTCAAAAGCACACTCTTGGTTTGAACAGTCTACGTGAGTGCTTTATAGACTGTAAACATTGTGGTGATTGAGGCGCTATCTGGCCAACTCCTATTTTTGTCACTTTTGGTAATGTAGCAAATTATCTTTCTTTTTAGGTTCAATAAGCTAAACACTGTCTGGCATATACACTGTTGATAGTGAGGTTTGGCTCTGGTGCATGATGCAGCCTAGACCTCATATGCCCAGCAAAATGGAAACTGCTTTAATAGAAAATATTATTTGCATGGAGGTGTTAATAATGCTTAGAGAAGTTTTGGTTAAATGAACTATAAGTGTCACCAAAAAATATCAGCAAACACAATGACAGTGCATTTGTGCAGGTTGTATTCCTTATGTATCGGAATGTAGATTTTGAGCATAAATTAATGTTTAAATGAACATTTTCACAGTTAAGTTGTCTTCTATTTTATTCATCATGGGCTATGGATGTGGATATCTTATACTTTGGGATTTAGGAAATTAGACATTTTTTTTTGAAGGCAATTTTTTACTGATTTATAATAGTGATTCTTCAACTATGGTCTGAGATTCTCAAGAGCTCCTGAGGCTTTTCTGGGGAGCCTATAAGGTCAAAACTATTTTCATAATAATGTTAAGACACTATTTGCCTTTTTCAGTCATATTCTCTCATAAATATGCAGAGGATATATAATGTGTGATGATGTCGACACTCCGACAGCTAATACAACGTGCACTGTGTATTTTGTATGTTTTAAACATTTATCAATTTTAATTCTTAGTATAGTAAATATTGACAGATATAGTGTGTGTAAACAGACACTTTTTAGTTTCTCAATAATTACTAAGTGCCAATGTATCTGAGACCAAAAAGTTTGAGAAACATTTAGAATTTACGGTAAACCTTCTTAAAAAAATATTTTGTGTACATGAACTTTATTTTTTTAATTTTTTTAATTTTTTTTAATTTTTATTGATTTATGATAGTCACAGAGAGAGAGAGAGAGAGAGAGAGACAGAGAGGCAAAGACACAGGCAGAGGGAGAAGCAGGCTCCATGCACCGGGAGCCCGATGTGGGATTCAATCCCGGGTCTCCAGGATTGCACCCTGGGCCAAAGGCAGGCGCCAAACCGCTGTGCCACCCAGGGATCCCTGTACATGAACTTAAAAAAAAAAAAAAAAACTCTCGTCATATGTCTCATTTAGGAAAACTCTTTAGCCTTGGTTAATAAAATGAACGAGGCAGTCAAAACAAAAGCCATAAATTGGTTTGGTGGGCTGAAATAGAACTTACTCTCTTATGTGTATAATAAGAGAGACGAGAGGACACTGAGGCCTAGTATCACCTCCCCTGTTCAGAATTCAGCTCTCTAGCAACCTCACTTGTCCAGATAACAGCTGCTTACCATCCAACTTAAAAGGGTCTCCAAAATGAAAAATGGATTTGTGTCAGGCTCCTCAAGCCCTGTGCAGTAAGAGTGCAAGTGCTCTACTCACAAGAGAGCCCACCTGGGTCCTCAGCCAGCCTGGGGACTGGGACCAGGGTGAGGCAAGCCTGGGCCAGATTCAAGGTAGCTCTCTCTCACAAGTGCCAGCAGCACCTGAGGGTGAGTGCTTCCTTAAACACGGGGCTTCTAAACGCTTCACCAAGTAGCCCCACGCAGGGGTGTGCAGGACCTGGCCTGGGGTCCACAGCAAATAACAGAAAAGAGAGGGCACCTGCAAGTACTGGCCAACAAGAATAATGAGAGAAGACAGCAGACTTGTAGCAAGGGGTGAAACAGGAGAGCTGTGGAAAACTGGACACAAGTTCAAAACACAAATAACATGAACCCATTTAATACAAAAGCAGATAATTTGGGCTCTCAGGATGTCACGTGGAACTCGAACAGACATTTATCATTCAAGGCAAAGTTAAGTTAAATGCAACAGTCCTTTGTTTCTAAAAGCCAGGAGTAACAGGTTACATTTTTCGGTATGCTTCTTTCCAAATTGGTAGAAATAATAAGGCTCAAGAGCAAAATAAACTCATCGCTATCCAAGAAAACCAGCTGTTTCAGACGCTTCAGTCAATTAAATCCATTTTCATTTACTGTGGTGGAATATTGCCAGACTGTATTTGAAGGTTCTGAAGAGATGAAGTCTAACTGTGCATCGAGGATGCAAATTTTCAATGACTCATTATTCAGCTTGATGGAATTTCCCTGAACCCACAGGACTTTTCCCCCCTTCTAGTCAAATTGTTCTGATGTTTTTCTAACTGCACATGTTTCAACTTCCAGATGTTATTTCACACAGGAAGAGGATTAAAGTAGGGTTGGTATTGCACAGCAACAGGGAGCTTCTCACCGTTCACACAGGGCTGGGTGAAAATAAGGTCTTTCACTACGATCTGATGAATTGTCTCTTTTTGCATGATTCTTACTGTATTTTGAAGTAAGAATCAAATGGGGGTTGGAGTGGCATAGACAGGGGTGTTGGTGTAGGGAAAATCTTTACTCAAACTGTAGAAGTTTAAAATTTTAGTGCAGGTCACAAGGAAAAAGCAGGTCACAAGTGAAAGTGATTCAAATTGTTAACAATCTCCCCTTTTAGTCTCTTATTATGTCTTTCCCGGGGCGGGGCGGGGCGGGGGGGGGTCTATTCCTGGGCAGACCATCACCACGATCATACTGCTTTTATGTGGTTATGTGGTTATCAGATAAGTCCCCTAAAGGCCGTGCCCCAAGGCATTGCTGGGCCTCACATTGGGTGACTTTTAAAAATAGAGGAAGGACAGGCCTGCTGCCAGGTGGGGTCATAAAAATAAATTCCGCAGCAGTAAATACAGTGGCACTTAGTCAATCATATCCATATGTGGTCATGGAGAGTTCTTGATGTGAATATCGCAGAAATACTCAGACCTGAGGAAAGACCCCCACCTGCTAAAAGCACCCCTGGTGGGGAGAGAAATCTTAATGTTCCATAAACCCAAGCCTTTCAACCTTTGGTGGTGGATATAGTTACACGTTCAACTGTGCAGGGTGACTCTTTCATCTGAGTGGGAAAAGGCTATGTTCCCACCATGGAACAGTGAAGAAACAACTAGTTATCTTCATCTGTTTAACAACTGGAGACCCTGGACATGACTTATTTCAATGGGAATACAACAGAGGCCCTGCAGCATAGACCTCTTATTTGATCTGGGTTTCTGTGGGTGAAAGCTAAGATGATTTACAAGTAAAAAAGGAAATATTCATGATGGCTAGGATAGCAACAGCAACTCTTTGGGGATGTATTATAAATATTAATAATACTTATTAAATAAATATTAAGGAGAGGAACAGGGGTTGTTATGTACCTTACAGGAGTTGTTACATGTAGGTGGAAATGCCCTCAAGGTTTACGTTAAGGGGGAAGGCATTTAGCACCTTATACTGCATTCTGAGTTGGCTGTTTTAGGAGGAAGATATGTAAGTTCTTATGTGCTAGGTCTTGTTCTGAGCTTTTTTACATTATTTATCTTATTTCCTTGGAACAAACACCTAATGGGTTAAGTAATATTATTATTCACATTTCACAGAGGAGGAAGCCAAAGCATACTGAGTGTGACTAACTCAATAGATGGTGCAGCTAGAATTGGAATAGTCTAGAATGTTCTATGAATAGTACATTTTGTTCATGTCACTGCATTTAATAATGAATATTAGTTAATATGCATAATGAAAAAGCCAAAGTGCATACTATACGCAGAACAACTCTAAAGTCTAAAGACATCTAACTTTAAAAACTGAAAAATTAAAATGAAGAATTATATGAATAGGTGATTTTTTAGTTATAAGGAGAGCATTCCATTGCAAGATTTATAAAATTTTGTTAAATGCAAAAGCTTTTATCTGATACAAGCAAAGAATGCCTGAGGAGTTTTTTGTTTTGTTTGTTTTGTTTTGTTTTTTTTCATGAGAGATGCAGAGAGAAAAAGAGGCAGAGTGTACACAGGCAGAGGGAGAAGCAGGATCCATGCAGGGAGCCCGATGCAGGACTCGATCCTGGGTCACCAGGATCACACCCTGGGCTGAAGGCGGCGCTAAACTGCTGAGCTACCCAGGGATCCCGCCTAAGGAGTTTAAAAAGAGATTTGATACTATTTAGAGGGAGAATTGAATGATTTTGGGGAGAAAAAAACATTTTCTAGCCTAGATTCTTGTAAATCTACAGTATAGTTCAGAAAAATGAATAAAACAAAATTATAAGATCTAACATCTGACATATTATTAAACATAACTTTAGGTGTTGTATGGATGTGCCAAATTGGTGCCTAAAAAGATTCTTAAGGGAGTGTAAAAGGGCAAAAGACTTATCAGAGTGGATTTCGGATGAAAGGCATAATGAAAGTCAAATTACAGTTAGCTTTTTATGAACTCATTTAGAGAGAAATAAGCATGAGATTACATGATCTTCATTTGCCAAATTGACCACTTCACGTCCCAGTCTGATGGAATCTAAAGCTCTACTCCGTAAATGCATAAATAATGCATTGCCCATAACATAGGAATGGAAAACCCATAAATAATCCGCCCCGTGAAGGGGAACATCCTGAAATTCGGCTTGTCTGTTGGTGCAGCTATCCAAAATGAACTCTTAACTCTTTTGGAAGTTAAAACGGGGCCCAGCCGCGCAGAGGACAGCAGACAGCATCATCTCTTTGACAGTTAGAGGCTGTCTTTACTACAAGTTGTGGGGACCGAAGCCCCATTCTCTCTGGTTATGAGACAGTTTGCATACTTAGAGGAAGCTGAGTGATCAAGTCTTTTGCACAGTTTCATATTCCTTAATCACTACACTTTCTGATTTGAGGAAACTGCTCTTGAGTAAGCAATGGCTAGTTCATGATTACCCTGTCAATCCACAACTGCCTTTCTGCATATTTGGGGGGTTTTCCTCAGGTATAATAGGTTGGACCAACAAAGACTCCAGAAAAGACATCTGTTCCTGTCAAGAACTGACAGGGAATGAAAACAAAGAAAGAAGACATGGCCATATCCCCTCAGGTACACACATAAAATAAGAACTTTCTGCTTATTTTTTATTGCTAGAGCTTTCTTTAATCTTGTTCTTTATTACCTAACACACCCAAGTATGTCTAGAGATGAGGTTTAGAATTACCAGAAGTCATAGGCTGCCAAGAGTATTTTCTGTCTCTTAACATAGGTTTCAAGACTAATTAAGGAGGAGTGCAGATAAAAATAGTAATTATTAACAATAATAAAAATTCTTTTCTTTGTGTGCATAAAGAGCCTACGAGTAAATTTTGGAGAAAATAATTATAGAAATTTCAGCAAAAATAACAAAAATGCTTTCTGGGACAGTAAAAACCACAGTACTGATTTTCTTTCATGGCAGTTTCATCCCACAACTCTCTAACATTTTTAAAAAGGGACATATTTACTTACAAAGGTATTGCAGAAGCCTTGTTTTCATATCTGCTCAGGTTTTGCTCAGGTTTATTTTAGCATTATGCCCATGCATTTCTTTTTTTTTTTTTCTTTTTTTCAGATTTTACTTATTTATTGATTAAAGACCCAGAGAGAGAGGCAGAAACACAGGCAGAGGGAAAAGCAGGCTCCCTGCAGGGAGCCCAGGGCAGGACTCAATCCCAGGACCCCAGGATCACTCCCTGAGCCAAAGGAGATGCTCAGCCGCTGAGCCACCCAGGCGCCCCTGCCCATGCATTTCTTAAAAGTGACTTTAGCCAGGGTGGTTTCTTCAGCATTTATGTGAGATTCGGGGATCCTTTGAAATTGCTACAAGTAAGGAACATGTGACTTGTGTGCCCATAAGGGGCCTAAAATAAAATGTTTCAAGGCCATGTCTCTCGTCCAAAATACAGGGAATCATTGAGGGAACAGAGGCTTGTGAGTACTCTCCTTTTTCCATTCTTTTGGGTCCCTCAGAGTCGCCTAAGAGCCCAGCCTTTTCCTTTGTTCACTTCAGGACCTGCTTTACCACTGACTTTGCTGTGCTTTGACAGGCCTGGGGAAGACTTCTTCAGATTTACTGGATGAGGAGCAAGGATACAACTTGTTTTTCCAAAGTTTTTTTTAAAGCGATATATTTAGGGCGCTTGAGAGGAAAGAATTGGCCAGTCCTTTATTTATCTTCCTAACAGGTGCAGCCCGGGCAGTCATAAAAGCAGGCTACTGAAAAAGAATGATTTTGCCAAGTATTAAGCCTCTGTGGTGTGCATTTGCCCCAGAGTATTCCTTCTT
The DNA here is from genome assembly GCF_053574225.1 of Canis aureus. NCBI lineage: Eukaryota > Metazoa > Chordata > Mammalia > Carnivora > Canidae > Canis > Canis aureus. The sequence continues at coordinate 47,114,881 of NC_135623.1, read as the reverse complement.
GCAGCAGAGAGCTCAGATCTATACCACCTATCTCCTGTACAGCATGGCAGAGGGTTTTTGGGGGGTGGGGGGAGGAATTATCATGGCATTCATTCAGACAACTTCTTTATTCCTCATCCAAATCTACAACTTGGCCTAAATGAACCATTTCAAATTTGGAGGAAACCAACTGCCCTTGATAAAATAGCTCCTCCCTCTTTCCCATTCTTTCCCTTACTTCCTACAAATTAACTAGTCCTCAATTTGAACAAAATGTAATATTCGACATGTAAGATGACATTTCCCCAAACAAATTCATTTTGGTGTTTGAAATCGGCTATCCAGTCTCATGTAGGTAGAACCTGAAGGTCAAGGAATGAATCTGAGAGGGAGGTTTGCCATCACTAGGCACCTTTTCTGATGATGACTAAGCCTTGGACGATGCCTAGAAATGAGCAAGAGGTAATGAATCCTCATCTACGTTCAAGATAGGTTGGGGCAGAAGTTTAAAATGGGATGAAATCTCTTGGGACCAAGAAAGAAAGATAAAGTAAAGGAAAAACTCCTATGGACTGAAAGAAAAGTCTTTTCCCATTACCATGTTCCTATCTATTCCTACTGGAAAAGGCCAAGATAGTTTTGGCAGATAGATCTTGTATGTTGATATAACATAAGGGTCTGTAGCAATAAGGCCATATCTTTGATTCCGGAAGCTATCAGAATGGTCTCTTATGGCTGTGGTCACAAATAAACCTATGTTTTGTCATATGTTTGAGTTTTCAAGAAGAGATCTTACATGGAAGAAGACAAGGTAACAGTGTTTCTCCCAAGGTTTTATGGATCACACCAAGTGCCAAGGAGGACTTTTGCCTCTTTCTTATGAGTTAAGTACATGAAATATACTAGGGCCTGATACATCACATAACAAAAACTGAAATTCCTGTTAAGGTCTCAACCTGGTATGTTAGAAGATAATTTTTCCAGGTCCTGTAGATGCTGACACTTAATAATTGTCTAAGTATCTTAAAGAACCAGATTTTAATGATTACCTACTGCAGAGATAGAATTCTGAGGAAATAACTCTCATAGGTTTAAAAGCCATTCATTGTATTTTTAAACTATTAGAGATACTGTGACAGAAGAATCTTCTAATTTCTAATTAGAAATTTCCTAATTTCATGTTGATAAAAATCACTCTTTGACAGGAAAAGAGAAATTTGTAGTGAAAGGTAATTCCTTTACATAGTAGAACCCAGAGGCAATGAACCATGAGGGCTTTTAGAACAGACACTATGCTGTATAGATCTCTGAAATCCCAGAGACTAGCTTACAGTAAGAGCTCAATTAACAGTTGATATGCGAATACATGTACCAATAAAGCATTCTGGGAGATTCCTACAAACCTGAAACTTCTGTCCACATCCTGTTGCTATTTGATTAGAATAACTTCATTTCACTAGGGCCTCGGGCTCTGCATGAAGCCCGAGGGTAAGATAGACCTTTTATTTGGAACTGACAGCACACATACTATAGTTCTCTGATGAATAAATATACAATTGATGAAGGTGGAGAGGAGGGCAATGGGAAGTAGTTACTCCTTAAATGTAAGCTTTCCTTCTCCAAAAGGAGTTACTGAGCCATACAGAATATTCTCAATCATCTAAATCAGGACTGTTGACTAGCTACTTCTATTAGACTTCCTCCTGAAGGTCCAAAGTTTCTCTACCTCTTTTTTTTTTTAAATTTTTATTTATTTATGATAGTCACAGAGAGAGAGAGAGAGAGAGGCAGAGACACAGGCAGAGGGAGAAGCAGGCTCCATGCACTGGGAGCCCGATGTGGGATTCGATCCCGGATCTCCGGGATCACGCCCTGGGCCAAAGGCAGGCGCCAAACCGCTGCGCCACCCAGGGATCCTCTCTACCTCTTTAGAAGATTTTAGTTCTCCCAAGACACAACAGGAAGCTACCAGAATTTGGCCACTGTAGGTTGGGAGGCAGTTCAGTTAAGAGAGACATCTTTTACAACTTCAGGTGCTGAAAGCTCAGCCTCTTTTGAGGACTTGCCAGGTGCTCCTGGATGCTAGGTCCATGTACCCTATCAAGATTCACAGCGAGTGGTCATGTCCTTCCTGGGCATGCTTCTCCCAGCTGGACAGGAGATGTAAGGACATCTAGGGGGACTAGAGGAACCTGTCCCCTGGGAGTGCTCCTGCCTGTGGTTTAAAATGACTCTGAAGAATTGGTTTGGTGGCATATTTTATTCTTGAGGCTATCTTCCAGAAGGATGCTTTTATGGAACAAAACCAACCCCAGTGAAAATGAAATCAGTAAGGATCAGGGTCATTCCTGAATTGTCATGCTCCTTACTCTTTAATGGAAACAATATTAAAATACAGTGATTTCACCAGGAAAATGGTGTAAGGTGCAGTTCCTTTAAGAATCAGTTCTTCTGGCAAGGAAACAAAAAATTCCTGTACTTCCTCAAAGAACTTTAAATATATCAGTAACCCTCTTTTTATCCCCACTCCCCACCATCCAAATTTAAACTAACCAAAGAATCTATGAATATACAATTACTGTCTGGGGTGGGGGGACTCCTACACAGAATATCAACAGTGCTTTTATAGCAAAAAATGATCATGGGGACTTTGGCATCTGTATTGACTTATTCAAAAAGAAAAAATAAAAATAATTTTTTTGGGGGGTAGGGATACTGAAGTTAAAGATCTTCTTTTAAATATCATTATCTCTAAAAGCAATGTGGGTCAGATTGAGTTGTCAGACCAAGGGTAAAACTTTATCATATCTAGCAACCAGAATAATTTAATTAGCTTTATAGGCTCGCCATCTGTCATCTTATTTATTAGTTTTTCAGCTTGTCATTTTCAATTGAGCGTTAAAATAACCCATGCAAATTCACCCACTAAACACAAGATAATTAAAACAATATTCTGTCCTTAAGTCGGGAAACACAGAATGCATTTCATCCAAATAAACCTTGAAGAGGCTAGTCAAGTGACAGATCAAATAAAAAGGACACTTAATACACATGTAAATCATTTGCATTACAAATAAGACACTTTAGCAGGGGTTGGACTCACTGCCTGATAGTTGGGATTAAGTTCCCATATTAATGCATGCATTTGGTGTGGTTATTTCGGGTGGAAGACTTCATCCATCAATGCCCTCCACCACTAAGTAAAGCCAACCTGTAAACTGATCACTACAGCCTGTCAACACTGGTTACTTAATTACATGAAGAAAATATATCTCATAAACTTTAGATAATTTGCTAGTATTTCAACATTAGGCGCAATTTCTAGCATCTTTTTCAAAGTTCTTTAAAACAATGGTTAAAAGCAGTTTTAAGAATTAAAATTGAAAATACTAAATACTATTTTTATGCTTCCTGGTCATCTTTTTTTTTTTTTTTTTGCTTTTACTTGCAGAAATCAAAAGTAAAGATTCAGTTAGCATTGATGAAGACTAATATGAATGAAATAATATCTTAAAAAGATATTTCCATTAAAAATTAAATTCAATGTACTTGTGCTGTTACTTTGTGTTTCTCCTTAGTGATGCAGTAATTTCTAAATCCAATTTATGTATGCTACTAATTAGTAGTTTTTAAGAGTTGATATCTTCATAGAAAGAAGAAACTGTTTATTGGAGGAAGCATTTCTTCTGATGAAGAACATTGTCATATTTCTAGTGTGATTTTTTTAAAAGCCTATATATTATGAATATGTCTGCAACAAAAATCATTAAAGAACACAATCCAGCAGTGATAGTCAAAGACATTCTTTTAGTTGTCTGACCTTTTTTTTTGCATGCAAGAATTTAGTGACATAATAAATAATGAAGTTTAAAACGCACCGATAAAAACCAAAAAATACCTGCATCTGTATCTCTGTATATTTGAAATACCTTCCCATGAAAAAAATAGAGTAAATCAGGAAATACTGTCATAAATTCTTTTTTGAAACCTTGATCAAATTTATTAACTAAGAAAGCACTGCAAGCTCCTCCCACCACCCCCGAATCACAAATACCTGGTGAAAAATTTGTGACCGAACCCAAGAAAATATGCCTGAAAATGCAACCTATTCATCATAAGCAATCAACCATCTTTAAGTAACACTCTGAGGATCCCTGGCAACCGAATGATAAAAGTATAATTTGATCATTGTAGTCAGTAACCCTTCATCAGCCATCTGTACCAGGTATCTTTCCATGGTCACACTCTTCCTATACTTTCCGTCTGGCCTGTTTATTCTCAAGGACCTTTCCTGAAATCAGTGATTCCGTTACCTCAGTCTGCTTAAGAGGTCAGCATACTTTATTGAAAAGTACAACAAAGAGATTTAGGGATGAGTCTTACCCTCCTTCTTGGTGGGTTCTGGCATGACCACAGTAAAGTGTTAGCCTCCGAAGAGTGTCTTCCCCTCCGACAGCAGTTGGCTGAGACCCCAGGAGCGGCAGAGAGGATGCAGGTCGGCGGCGCGACAAGCAGCTGGGGCCAAGTGCAGGGCTTTTATCCGCGGCGGCCCCGCCCTCCCCCGGCCCCAGGATGCTGGCACTTGCCGCCGAGGACCTCTCCCGCCTCCGCGGCTCACCCTGCTCTCTCGCCCACGGGGAGGAATCTCCTGTGCATCTCATGTGGCTCTGAGAGCACCTCTAACTTTCTAAATTCAGCTGCAGCTTCGTGTGTCTTCTTACTTTTCTCCTTCTGCCCGACACGGGCATGTGTCCACTCAGGAGTGCTAGTTGGACGGTCAAAAACTAAGCTAAAAATCATTATATGCTAATCCAACGTACACCTTGGTTTCCACTAAGATTACAAGGGAAAAACAATTTCCGTTTTCAGAGGACAATTCTGTGCTCCCATTAGCTTTGCGTATTCATCCGTTCTTGATTATTGGTGTTAGTTTTCTTTTTCTTTTTCTTTTTCTTTTTTACTTATTTAAGAGAGGGAGCAGAGACAGAGAAAGCAGAGAGAGAGAGAGAGAGCACACAAGTTGGGAGGAGGGGCACGGGGAGAAGGAGAAGCGGTTCCCTGTGGAGTCTCCATCCTGGGACCCCCAGGCTCATGACCTGAGCTGAAGGCAGACATTTAACCAACTGAGCCACCCAGATGCCCTGGTTTTAATTTTCTTTCCCATTTTTATTAATATGTTAATATTAGTGTGTCACACCAAATTTCTTTAAAAAAAAAAACATTTTATTTGTTTATTTGAGAAAGAGAGAGCACAAGCAGGGGAGGGGCAGAGGGACAAGCAAACCCTGCTGAGTGGAGAGCCCCACTTGGGACCCTGAGATCATGACCTGAGCTGAAGTCAGATGCTGAGACACTTAACCTACTGAGCCCCTTCGGGCCACATTTCTATCCTGAAGAACCTGTCTCATTTTCTTTAAGTTTCTGTTGAGTAATACTGAGCGTCTACCTTTTTTCAAGAAATGTCCTTTGAAAAAATTACAGGGCATAAAGAAGAATGAAGGAATGATACACACCGCAACTTGGGTGAAGCTCAAGAGCAATACGCTAAGTGAGAGGAGCCGGGGCCAAAGACCACAGTGCACAATTCCACTAGTGTGAAATGTCCATGTAGGCAAATGTATAGAGTCAGAAAGTCACTTAGTGGTGGCCAGGGGCAGAAGGGGGCTGGAGTTGGGAGTCAGTGCTCATGGGTATGGAGTTTCTTTGGGGGATGATGAAAATGTGTCCTAGGATTAGGTAATGGTTATGGTTATACAACTTTGTGAATATATTAAGAATGACAGAATTATATGCTTAAACATACATGAGCCCTGAGAAAAGACAGTCAGATATACCAGTAGCCATCGTCTTGCTTCAGGATGGCAAACACACAAACAAACGTAGCCTCGCATGTTGGCAGACTGTATCAGATTTGGCCACTTTCTCCCAAAACTCTCATGGAATTGACAAAGAAATATGAACCACCATGTGGTCAAACTAAAAAAGACATCTTGCTTGCTTTGTCTACACCCATGACACTGCAAAGACCAGGATGAAATTTAGTTTCTGTGTCAAGACGACTGTTCATGTATCTTTTATGAGTATGTGTTTTTGAGATTATTTTCAAGGGACTTTGATTGATTTGTACGAAACCAGCCACATTGTCTCGTTTAATTTCCCTCGTGGCCAAGAGCACAGCTGGTCAGACTTAGCTCCACCAAACTCTGTGCCAAGCTACCTTTTCATATAAGGATGGAAATCTAACTTAGAACTTAATGGCATCATGCTTTAGCTATGTGGTGGGGAGAGGGAGGGAAGTCAGTTAAGAAGGTCAGTGAACATCTTCTACAGAGAAAGACTTTTTTGAACCACATAGGGAGGCACAGAACTTTGTTTTGCTTTTTCAGATATTCCTTTGCTCTGAGACGCTAAACAGATAAATGTCAGCCAGAAAACATTTTGTCATATAAAGTTGGAAGTGCCTTGAAAGAAAGTGACTTTTTGTTGTTGTTGTTGTTTCCTGTGTCTACTATGAGAATATCAATTAAAAGAAGAAGCAATTAAAGAGGCTAGAATCTAAAGTCACACCCTCGGGTTCTGTTTTTCCACCTATCATTAACCAGCTGAGGTACTTTAAGAAGTCAAGTGGCCTTTCTAGACCTCGGTTTCCTTTTGTGTAGGAGGAGAGGCTGAAAAAAAAAATGACCTCTGAGTCCCCTCCTAGTTTTAACATCATGATTCTAGATGAGTAGTCCCTACAAAAGAATCTTTTTTTTTTCTTCCCAGCATTCTCAGCACACTGTACACCACACATGTGATGGACATAAGGACAAAGTGTTCATGTTGCAGAAGAATGTCCATAGTGATGGGCAGATTTCACACATGCCATGTAAGAGGTGCCACGCCATCACTGGCTTCTGCAGAAAGCCCATTGGGTCTTTAATGCACTGATCATTTTACTGAAGTGGACACATGCCAGGAAATACTGCAACCCATGGAGAAAATAATTTTATGACCTGGAAAACTGTTTGGCAATATAGGACTTGATTAAAAAAAGACAAAAACTTATTGGAGGAATTGGAAGTATGGACAAATTCTGGGATAAATGGCTATGAAGTGTAGAAGATGGTTGAAGTAAGATCTAAATGTAAATAATAATCAGATATGTATACATATGTATATGTATACTTTTCCAGGACTATATTGTTTTAGGAACACATAACCCTCATTCCAGATCTTCTATATCGATCTTGTAGGTTACAGACTTCATCTCCAACAACACTCTCAGGAAGTGGGGAAAAATGATCAACAGGGCTCTTTTTTTTTATTAAATACTTTTTTGAGCTTTTTCAGAGTTATATTTATTATTCAGTTATATTTGAATGATTATAGCAGTAATATTACAACAGTTACGTGAAGATAGAACTGTTTCTTGCTCACATAAAGCAAGTTCAAAAGTAACTAGTTTAGAGTCATCATAGTGGCTCCACAGTGTCATCAGGACTCCAACCTCCTTCTCCTTGCTCCACCATCCTCCAGGTAACTTCATGGCCTACTGTGGCTGCTAGTGCCCTGGCCATTACATCCACCTTCCAAGCAGCAGAAAAAAAAAAAGAAAGAAAGAAAAGAAAAGAAAAAAGGACTCACTTTCTCCATTTTAAGATTTTTTTGAAAAATAAATAAATAAAAAATAAAATAAAACAAAAAGATAAATAAATAAATAAATAAATACTTATTTGAAGTTCTACACGAAACATCTAATACATCCCATTGGCTAGAACTTGGTTATATGGCCATGTTTGGGTACCAAAAAAAGCTGGGAAGTGTAGTTCTTTTTAATTCTCAGTAGCAACAGACTTCTACTACTAAAAAGAATGACGAGAATAGATGTTGGGTAAATATCAATCTCTGCCTTACCTTCCAAAACAAAAGCAATAGGGATCCCTGGGTGGTGCAGCGGTTTGGCACCTGCCTTTGGCCCAGGGCGCGATCCTGGAGACCCGGGATCGAATCCCACGTCGGGCTCCCGGTGCATGGAGCCTGCTTCTCCCTCTGCCTGTGTCTCTGCCTCTCTCTCTCTCTCTCTCTGTGACTACCATAAATAAATAAATTAAAAAAAAAAAAAGCAATAATGTTCCCTTCCCTAAACAAAGAATACAGAGAAATATAAATATAAGCCCCTTCCTCTTTCCAACCTTATTCTCACTTCATGGTGTGAATTAAGGTCTAAGTTCTCTTGCGTCTCAGAGGGCAAACTTATATATTCATATGCAGGGAGTTATTTATTTTTTATTTACATTGTCCTTCAACTTGTTTTTCCCATTTAACCTTCATACACGTGTGCATGCATATATATATATATATATATATATATATATATATATATATATATACACATATATGTGTGTCCGTGTGTGCATATATGTGTGTGTGTGTGTGTGTGTGTGTATATATATATATATATATATAACAAACTTAACCTTTTTTATAGCTGAATAATCCCTCATGGTATGGATGAGCCATAGTGTGCCTTATTTTTTCAATTCACTTCCCTTTAGATGGACATTTAGGGTATTACCAGTGTTTTAGCACCACAATTAATACTGTAGTAAACATCACAGATAACCTTATATATTGATATTTTCAAATTAATAGGATAGATTCTTAATAGTGACCTCATAGTGCAGATGCATAGTTTGAATCTTAATGGATTTTTACTAGAATACTCTCCCAGAAGGTGGCCTGTGCAACAGGTCAGTCAGCAATATATAAGTCTGCCTGTTTCATATATCCTGGATGTTATCATTAAAAAAACAAAACCACATCAACTTAATGCTTGTTGACTTAATGTGTGAGATAATACTATTCATCATTTGAGTTTCCATGTTTCCAAAAGGTTAAGCCACATTTCATGTTTATTGATCTCTGTTTCTTTTTCTGTGAATTACTCTTTTCTAAATCCTTTAGTTTTTTTTATTATTTTTTATTTCTTTTTATTTATTTTTTTATTGGAGTTCAATTTGCCAACATTTAGCATAACACCCAGTGCTCATCCCGCCAAGTGCCCCCCTCAGTGCCCATCACCCAGTCACCCCAACCCCCCACCCACCTCCCTTTCCACTACCCCTTGTTCATTTCCCAGAGTTAGGTGTCTCTCATGTTTTGTCACCCTCACTGATATTTTCACTCATTTTAACTTCCAAAGAAAAATTTTGATTTTTTTAGCACTCTCTTCTGCTATCCACAGTGAACCCCTAGCAATATCTCTGATTTCTCCTTCAGGAAAGTTTTAAAGTTCCCTTCAATATGGGCCTTATATTCCCCCCCCCTTTTATATTGGAGTTTAATTTGCCAACATATAGCATAACACCCAGTGCTCATCCCATCAAGTGCCCTCCCTCAGTGTCTGTCACCCAGTCACCCCACCCCCTGCCCACCTCCCTTTCCACCACCCCTTGTTTGTTTCCCAGAGTTAGGAGTCTCTCATGCTCTGTCTCCCTTTCTGATATTTCCCACTCATTTTTTCTCCTTTCCCCTTTATTCCCTTTCACTATTTTTTATATTCCCCAATTGAATGATACCATATAATGTTTGTCCTTCTCCGATTGACTTATTTCACTCAGCATAATACCCTCCAGTTCCATCCACTTCAAAGCAAATGGTGGGTATTTGTCATTTCTAATGGCTGAGTAGTATTCCATTGTATACATAGACCACATCTTCTTTATCCATCATCTTTTGAAATGTTGGAGAGGATGTGGAGAAAGGGGAACACTCTTGCACTGTTGGTGGGGATGTGAACTGGTGCAGCCACTCTGGAAAACTGTGTGGAGGCTCCTCAAAGAGTTAAAAATAGATCTGCCCTATGACCCAGCAATTGCACTGTTGGGGATTTACCCCAAAGATACAGATGCAGTGAAATGCCGGGTCACCTTCACCCCAATGTTTATAGCAGCAATGTCCATAATCCTTTAGTTTTTGTTAATGATATGAACTCTGTAACATATGTTTCAAATAACTTTCCCTTTTTTGCCTTTTGATTTTTTGACCTTCTTTGCAATAACAAATTTTTTTAAGTTTATATTTATTCAAATCTATCAACTTTTCTTCTATGGCTTCTGGGTTTCCTGTTTTACTTAAAAAAAAAAAAAGTCTCTCCACTCAGGTTTATTCAAATACTCTTATAAATTTTCTTCAAGTATTTTTAAATGTTAAAATATTTTTTATTTTGTGAATTAGGGGACCTGAACTTGTTTGTGATCCCACCCCCCAGCTTAACAGGGCCTCTTGCCAGCACCATGTCATTGTTATTCTATTACTGACTTGAGATGTTACCTGGAGTTCCTGGGGGGCTCAGTCAGCTTGGCATCTGCCTTCCGCTCAGGTCATGATCTCAGGACTCTGGGACCCAGCCCTGTGTCGGGCTCCCCTCTCAGCAGGGAGCCTGCTCCTCCCTCCTGTGGTGCTCTCTCTCTCTCTCTCTCAAATAAATAAATAAAATCTTTAAAAAAAAATTTTTTTAATGAACCCATTCCTCCTCTGCCCAGCCCCCAACAACCAGCAATACATTTTCTGTCCCTCTGGATTTACCTATTTTGTGAATATTTTATACGAATGGAAACTTACAGTGTGTGACCTTTTGTGTCCAGCATATTCTGTCTGGTATTGAGCCTAAACTCTGTCCCTTTCTGACAATAAATAATAATCAACTATGAATAAATAAATTAATTGGGAAAAAAGTATTTTCCACCTAAAAGATACATTTTCAAATATTATTTTGTGTGGAATAATCATTATCTAGTAATATCTTTTATGCTGCTTTACTCAATCGTGTATAAATAATACTTGTAAGAATAACTTAATTCCAAATACATTGTTAACACTGTAAGGCCTTGTGGTCACAGAAAAAAAATGTTTCAAAAAATTTCTATTTATATGACTTTTGAGGCAGAGAATATAAGATACAAAATTCTTTAAAACTTAAGACAGGGATTCCTGGGTGGCGCAGTGGTTTAGCGCCTGCCTTTGGCCCAGGGCGCGATCCTGGAGACCCGGGATCGAATCCCATATCGGGCTCCTGGTGCATGGAGCCTGCTTCTCCCTCTGCCTATGTCTCCGCCTCTCTCTCTCTCTCTCTCTCTCTCTCTGTGACTATCATAAATAAATAAAAATTAAAAAAAAACAAACTTAAGACAAAAAATATCATTAAATGGGAAAAGAATCTCTTAAGGTAAGTAGAACGAAGCTATTTACTCAAGGAGAAAGGGAATGATGTTAAATTTCCAATGGTTAAAGAGTTTATTTATATGTTTTGAATATAATATGGTAGGTGTTATAGTGCTCTGACATTTTTATCCCATGGAGATGCTTGAAATCATGAGGTTATAGTTTTATTTTTGTTTTCATGCCAGTTTTTACAGAAGGTTGGAAATGACATTCTTTGCAACCATTTAAGCTTAGGACAGAAAATTTTAAATAGCAGTTGAAGGGCATGCCTGGGTGGCTCAGTTGCTTAAGCCACTGACTCCCTTTTTTTTTTTTTTTTAAGGAAGAGAAAGAGAAAGAGCACAGTGTGCACTGGGGAGGCACAGGGCAGGAGAGGGGGAGAGCACAGTGTGCACTGGGGAGGCACAGTGAGAGAGAGAGAGAGAGCACAGTGTGCACTGGGGAGGCACAGGGCAGGAGAGGGGGAGAGAGAACCCAAGTGGGCTCCATGCAGAGATGACTTGGGGCTCGATCTCACAACCATGAAATCATGACATGACCCCAAATCAAGAATCCAGACACTTAACCGACTGAGCCACCCAGGAGCTCCCAAGTGTCTGGCTCTTGATCTCAGTGGGGTCTTGATTCAGGGTCATGAGTTTAAGCCCTGCACTGGGCTCCACATTGGGTTGGAGCCTACTTAAAATTTTTTCTAAAGAAAGCAATTTGAAAATCTATAAGGATCATCCAGAATTTTCTTTGATGGTGGCATTAGTTAACTCAGGTGTCCATAATAGAATATCATAGACTGGTGTCTTAAGCAACAGAGGTTTATTTTTCATGAGTCTGGAGGCTGGAAGTCTGAGATAAGAATACCAGCACAATCAGGTTCTGGTGAAGGCCCTCTGCCCTGCCTACCCATAGCCGCCATCTCTTTGTGTTCTCACATGGCAGCGAGAGACAGAGAGCAAGCTCTCTGGTGCCTCTTTTTTTTTTTTAAAGATTTACTTATTTTAATTTTAAAGACTGGAGAGGCACAGAGGGAGAGGAAACCTCAAGCAGACTCACCAGTGCAGAGACTTTGTGGGGCTCGATCTCCCAGCCCTGAGAGCATGACCTGAGCCGACACCAAGAGTTGGACACTTAATCGGCTGAGCCACTCAGGAGGCCCTCTGGTGCCTCTTCTTATAAGGGCACAAATCCCATCATGAGGATCCCATCTTCACAATCTTATCTAAACCTGATTACCTGCCAAAGGCCCAATCTCCAAATGGCATCAATTTAGGCTTAAGGACGTAGCATCTAAATTTTGGAGGCATGCAATTCTGTTCATCGCAAAAGGTATGTGAACAAAATAACTTCAGGGCTTTGTTCATATTGCCTGTTTCAGAAGAGGGCAGTGGTCAGGAAGAAGGGGCCCCTAGATCTGAGTGGCAGGATACAGATACTGCTTCTCCCCCTGCTTTTCCTCTCTTTTTTTCCTGGGCCCTGGGGGTTTGGGGATGGGGGCTTTCCCCACGATTCTGCTCCCAGCCCTCTGCTCTCTCCGTACATTCTCTCCCTTGGTGAGCTAATCCCCTCTCACATTCTCAGTTATTACTGTGTGAATGATTCCCAGAGCCCATCTCTGACCTTATTCCTGAGTTCCACTTCTGAACCTACAACATGCCTTGAATATTAAAAATTTAACCCATTAGAGATGTAATAATTACTAAAATTATTATATTTCCTTCTGTTTTCCCCTTTGCATATTTTATGGTATGTTCTGAGTTTTAACTAAGTCATGAAAAGCACAGGCCCAGTATCCAAAATGAGTTAAGACAAAATACAACAGAGAGCAGATTATCTAGTCATTTAAAATATGAAGCCTGACTGCACAGAATTATAAAGGACATTCTCGGGTCTATCAGTTCTCCCCATCCTAAACCGTCACCTCATTGTACGTGAAACCAGAAGGAACAAGTGGCAAAGGTGGTGAAGGCTTCGGGAATTTGTGAAATTTTAACAGAGTTTTGCAAAGCAATGTCTAAAGTGAATTTTATTTCTCTTTCATTCTGTGTGCATGTTTGAGTGTTAAGCTTGTTCTATGTGCCCTTGCAGCTACCAGGACAGTGATGTTTCCACCCACAACATTATAAATTGATATTATGAATAACTGATCTTTAAATGTAACCCACTAACGAACAGATGGTGATAAAATGGAAGATGCTCCCCCTCAAATACTCTATGGGAATCTATTCCATTTTTAAAAACTTTCTTGCACAAAATGTTCCTGTACTCATCATTCTTGAAATGAAAAAGAAAGAAACCTGCCTTCTTGACATTCCTTAGTGTGACTTTGAATTTCAGCTCACACCGAGTACAAGTTCATGCTGGAAGCCCTGCAAGCTATCAATAGAACTCTACTCACCCGCCTTATTTTAAAGCAGAAGCATGTTAAGCTCTCTAAGCCTCCTCTCATAAGACATACCCTTCATCTCCCAAATTAGTCCTGGTGCCTTTGCTGGACCCCTTCCAAGACTCAGATGTTCTTTTAAGCTTCATGTCCTACCACACACCATGCAGTAGACTATAAGCAGTGAGGGCTCCTTTGCCTCAAAATCTCCTTTAATTTATGAACCCTAACAATTTCCAGCCTCCATGTCTCCTATCTCCTACTCTGTGCTTACAGTGCTTGTTGAAAACACAAAAAATCCTTCCTTTGTTTGATGACTCTATATTATGTGTGCAATACATTTATTGTTAGTAAGAAAGTAAAAACGAGGCAAAACAAAAAACAAATGTAACTCAGAGGTCCCTGACCTTGACCCATCATCACTTCCTATGAGCAGATCCTCCTTCTTACTATTTCTGGCAGCTGAAGCAGAATTCCTACCCTTCACAGTGGCTCCAAGGCTGACCCATTTTGGAAGGCTAAACTCAAAGACTTCCTCCACAGAGTCTTCTCTAGTACTCCAGCTGGAAATTACCTCTGACTTCTCTGAATACTTCATATACAGTCCTTGCATGGTAATGACAGTTTTGTTTACCTCATACTGTCCATATTTGTATGTCTTATGCTTAAGCCAGAGATTGCAACCTAGTAGCCTATGAGCTAAATCCAGTTTGCAGATAAATTTTACTTGGCCCACATACTTGTTTCATACAAATACACACACACACACACACACACACACACATATCATGTAAAATTTGAATTTATAGGGATTCCCTGGGTAGCGCAGCGGTTTGGCACCTGCCTTTGGCTCAGGGTGTGATCCTGGAGACCCGGGATCGAATCCCACGTCGGGCTCCCGGTACATGGAGCCTGCTTCTCCCTCTGCCTGTGTCTCTGCCTCTCTCTCTCTCTCTCTCTGTGACTATCATAAATAATAAAAAAAATTAAGATATTTTTAAAAAATATGAATTTATAGCTTCCCTTGGAAATATTTGGTCCAGTTAGAAACACTATGGTGGAGCCTGTGGGGGCCAGCCCATTTATTTCTTGGGACTTTTCAGTCATTTGTGTTACATGCCTTGTCCAGATGGGCATTTGAACTTGCAATACTTTGTCTAGACTATAGTATTCCTGAGGCAGGATCTTGTTTTAATCATATTTTCAGCTTACAGCAGACACTTAGTAATTTGCAGCTGAAAAAACTAAATGTATCTGGTCTGAGAAGCAAGTCTTTTTTTTTTTTTTTTTTTAAGTGACTTTGAGGTATGCCATTGGGATCCGACCAATTCTTCCCATCATAATGTTGTTGGAACTCCATCAGTAAGTATCTACTAACCTTCTACTATGTGTTGAAAACTTGGAGATACAAAATAAACAAGCAGCACCCCGCCTCATCACAGAGGGGACTGTTTGAGGTAACAAGCAATATACACATGGAATAACTTGTGAGCAAGAGATCATTGCAATTTCAAGGCCACACAGCCAAGCGTTAAATGGATGAGAGGCTGGAGCTAGACAGAATTGGGTCTAGATCTTGGCCCTGTACTTAGGCTCTTCTAATATTGAGCAAAGTATTTACCATCTTGGGCCTTAGTTTCCTCATCTTCTGCTGGCTGCCTTTCGAGAGCTAGGCTGGGATAATAAGAACATCTGCCTGTAGAGATGCAAGAGGATTAGACGAGTGAACACATGTGAAGTCCGAGGCACCGTGTCTGGACCTGCTTGCTGGGTGTTCTACAGGTGGAGGGGTTATCACTGGCAGTGAAATGATTCAGAATCACCGATGGTAGTAGATACAAGAACATTTCATCCCTTCACAAAATTGGCCAAGCCCTCTTTCCCATCCAGTCTGTATTATCAGTCAGGCTACTAGATTCTACTAAAAATATGTGGCTGCTTAATATTCAGATTTGACTCCTACAGTCAAAGGAGTGCTGACGCTGTGTGGGGGCATGATGGAAAGGATGAGTTTGTCCTTGCGAATCCCTTCACACTGTGGACATGTAACGGCCAGCCCTGAGTCTGCAGCTGCAGCTGCTATTTGCAGCCCCGGGGCCTCTGAGATGAGATTCTGGGGCTCAGATTTATTTTCTGCCCCATGCCTTTGTTTGAAAAGGCTCTGGTCCCGCTCAGCTGCCCTGACTGTTGCTGCTGTCCCGCAGTGTCCTAGTTTGCCTCCCTGAGTGAAGGTGTGCTTCCTCCCTCAGCTGTCTCCCAGAAAATTCAGAAAATCACTGTCATTATTTGTTAGTAAACATTTATAGTATCCTGGGCATCTTGCTAAGTATTTTGCATATATTTTTCTCATTTAATTCTCATAAAACTCTATGAGATAGGTAACACTGTTATCTTCATTGTAAGATGAGGAAACTGAGGTACAAGAAGATTAAAAATGTTCCAAAGCTCCCAGTAACAAGTGGAGCAAATATTTGAAAGCAGGTATGTTTCCCAGAATCCATAATCTTTTTGTTTTTTTAAGAGTTATTTATTTATTTGAGAGAGAGAGAGGGAGCTCTTAAGTGCACGCAGCAGGCGGGGTGGGGGAGGGGGGCAAGCAGACCCCTCTGAGATCTATCTGAGGCTGATTCTGAGATCACGACCTGAGTCAAAATCAAGAGTCGGTCACTTAGCTGACTGAGCTAACCCAGGCATCCTCAGAATCTATGGTCTTTTTTTTTTTTTTAATTTTTATTTATTTATGATAGTCACACAGAGAGAGAGAGAGAGAGAGGCAGAGACACAGGCAGAGGGAGAAGCAGGCTCCATGCACCAGGAGCCCGACGTGGGATTCAATCCCGGGTCTCCAGGATCGCGCCCTGGGCCAAAGGCCGGCGCCAAACCGCTGCGCCACCCAGGGATCCCAGAATCTATGGTCTTAATCATTAAACACTACCTCTTTAAATAAATTTTGGTGAACATCTTTCCTTTGAAAACACATTTCTTCTAAACCTCAGTTGTTTGATATTACCTTAGCATGACAAAGGGGGTGACAAAGAGGTTCCCTCTGTAGGTTCACTTCATAGATCTCCCAAACATCACCTGCAACAGTTCTTTAAGAACTCTGAATAGCATTTGGGTTAAGTGAGGAAAAAGGAGTGATGGATTAGCAAGGTCTGCAATGGACTTTCCAAATGTGAATCTATTGACTATGAAGTGGAAAGGTCTTCAAGTAAGAGTCTTTGTATCTTAGTTTTGAGGGAATGTATCAGGAGAATGATTTCATAAGTTAGGACCACATGTCAGACAAAGTCATAGCATCATCTGAATATTCCTGAAGGGTATATTGTCCTTAGTTTCCATCAAGCAAAAGAGAGAAACGTTTTCATATCTTAGGACTTTGTCAAGTTCTAAGCCTATTTTCTTTCTTTCTTTCTTTCTTTCTTTCTTTCTTTCTTTCTTTCTTTCTTCTTTCTTTCTTTCTTTTTTTCTTTTTCTTTCTTTCTTTCTCTCTAGTGAGAGAGAGTGCTTGCATGAGCCTGGGATGGGGGAGAAGGAAGGAGGGACAGAGGGAGAGGGAGAGAGAGAATATCAAGCAGGCTCCATGTCCAGAGCAGAGTCGGGCACGGAGCTCATCTCACAACCTTGAGATCCTGACCTGAGCAGAAATCAAGCGTTACATGCTTAACCAACAGAGCCACCCAGATGCCCCAAGCTCTATGTCTTTTAAGAAAAAAAATGTATGTATCTTCAAATTATATCAAGTCCAAAAGTCTTTAGATATAAATGAGAAACCTATGCACATATCTTAAGAGCTGAAGAAACAAAATGCAAGCATCTGATCAGCCTGGTTCAGAGTTAGTCCCTGGGTCCTAGAGGAATTGAGTCCCACATCCAGCTCTCTGCTCAAAGCCTGCTTCTCCCTCTGCCTATGTCTCTGCCTCTCTCCTGTGTCTCTCATGAATAAATAAATAAATTTTAAAAAACCCCTAGATTTATAATGTGCAATTACAATAAATTGTTTACTCCAAACTAAATTTCTGAATAATCTTTTCTGCATATAAAAGCCTCCAGCACCCCCTAGACATTCCACGTGTGAGAAGCACCTCTTACCTGTCATTTGATTCATTACAGTCTCTCAAGATATATAAGACTCCTATGATTAATCCTCTTAAGGGACCTCAATCCTATTCAGTTCAAGTCTATTTATTGAGCTTCTCCTTTGGGCCTATCACAGTAAGGTATTCAGTAATGGATACTCAATAATGAAAAGACCCAGTGCCTGCCCTCAAAGAGCCTACAGTTTGATGCGGAAATGGACACTAACAATTTACCTCATGGCAATTCACCATGTTACCACATGCATGGTTCAGGATGAATTGACACCTCTTCAATATCACCTAGTGGACTAGAGCTCCCGTTGCTGATGCCACTGTTGGTTTAGTATGATTGTTGGAGACACCATGAAACTATTTAAGAAGCCAGATATGATTTCTTTCATTGACTGAAGAAGACTCTGTCCCCACCTGCATGAAGGACTTTTTACAGTCAAATTTGCATTAGCCACACAGCATGGCTGTTGCTTCTCCCATATTCCTTACCAGGCTTAGTAGCTTTGCCATCAACCCAGCCATCCAAGCCAGAAAATTTGATTTCACATTGTCCCCACTATTCCACCAAGTTCTGCTAAGTCTATTTCCACCATAACACAGATTATTTGCCCTCCTGTATACAAAGGGAGATCATAACATTGCACATATAGATCAGGTCTGCTGTTACATCCATCTTTCTCTCTTTGTGTACGGTTTGCTTCCTAAAACATATTCCCAAGTAGAAGATCTACAAAGTCATATCCCGAAGTTATATTACATAAATTACCTAAACCTCGAATAACATTTTTAAAATCTTAACAGTTTGCATGTATGTGATCCTAGGTCCTCCACACAGGACCTGGGTTAGCAATCTCTCATGAAGTTTGGTCTATTCTATAATCTCAATTAGGAAATTAAACATTTTCTCCAAAGAAAGTTATAAAGAGAGAGGAGGTTCAAATATGGTATCTAAGAGCCTCTTAGACCTTCCTTTGTAGGGATTCAGAACTTTCCCACACAGACCCTTCTGTTCCTGAGGACTGTATGGATGAGTTCTGAACCTCTTAGGCTAATACCACAATACAAATATTTAAAAGCTGAAATTAGAACAACCAACTTGGAAAAATGCTTGGCAATATTTACAAAAGCTGAGTGTGACCCTGCAATCTCACTCCTAGTTACATATCCAACAGAAATGCATTTTTATGCACACAATAAGATAAATAACAGCATTTGTCATAAAGAAAACTGGAAATAATCCAATTGTTCACCACCACTGTAATGGATAAGCCATGACACACTATTGAGCAATGAAAATAAATGATCTGGGTGCATATTACAAACCTAATGCTAAACAAAAGCTGAGAGAAGCAAAAGACACAGAGAGAACATACTACACTCTTCTGTCTGTGAAGAACAAAACAGGCAAAGCTAACCTATGCTGTGAGAAGTCATAATGTTGTTTCTCATATAGATGCTGGTTACACCAATGCACTGTGTTTGTGAAAATAACTGAACTAGATATTTATAATAAATGATCTTTTTGATATGCAAATACTTCAATAACATTTTCTAAATGAAAACAATAGAATACAGTATCTTAGCTATGAAAGAAATCACCTTTGAGAATATAGAATTCGCTTCAAAATAATATAGGAAGCAAGGGGTGTATAGCATATAAACCAAAAAAGATTGGCTATGAGTTGATAATTATTGAAACTGGGTGATGGATTGTTATACCTATGGAATGAAGAAGGTTCATTATCAGATTCTTGTGTGTGAAGTTTTTGATAAAAATACAAAAACCAGAGAAAAAAGCTGACTACCTATCTCAGGTTAATTATAACTGGAAAGAGGCCTCCTGGAGCAAAGGAAATCACCTTTCCCCACTTTCTCCTAGTATGAAATCTTTGGAAAATGATAAGTAAAATTTCTGTATTCAATAGGATAAGATAGTGGGTTAATCAAAAATATCTGATAATTTTTTAATGAAATGTACCAATGTTTTTATGTAAACTTTACAAGGGGACATTCAGTCATCAATCTTTTTGTGTAAGACTGTCTTTTTCTTTTTTAGATATGGTGACTAGAGACCTTTGTTATATTTATCACATAAATGACATTCAAAGGATATCCAACATTTGTTTCTCAAAAGCAGAGCCAAAACTTAGTCCTAAGTTTCTTCTAGATTATTACCAGTTTCTAAGTTTTGCAGTTTACGATTTCACCACTTACTTTGATATTGGTTTTTACAATTTGTATTAACTTATGGGTTCCGCCTAGGTATTACAGAAACAACTCTCCACTTTCATATTTCATCTATTCACTTAACACTTAAATTCCAATTATAAATGGCATAAACAAGTTTGAGAGCAAACAATATCCTTGATAAGGTTATCACTCCACTGGTAGGAGAGGTAAGCTTGTGTGGTTTAAGAGTATTCCAGGGTGCTAGGGGCATCAGTCAGCATGTGGTTCTAGAGAAAATAAAGAGAAGAGATTAATTTTGTCAATTAAGTGGAGTTGGATAAAGATAGTTAAGATAGTAATATCCAGTGGCGCCTGGGTGGCTCAATCATCTGTCTTTGGCTTAGGTCATGATTTCAGGGTCTTGGGATTGAGCCCCACATTGGGCTCCCTGCTCAGTGGGAAGTCTGCTTCTCCCCCTGCACTTCCCTCTGCTCATGTTTGTGTGAGCTCTCTGAAATAAATCAAATCTAAGTAGATAGATAGATAAATAAATAAAAATATTTTTTTAAAAGATAGCAATATCTATCATTTCTTGACTATTTAGATATGATAGCTGACTCAAGAGCTATGCTGAGCATTTTGCATACATTATTCCATTTAATCCTTTATTAAAGATTCTGCATTCATTATTTCATTTAATTCTTCCGATATCCCTGAAATCGTCATCGCCATTTCACAGATGAAGAAAACGAGCTTCAGAGAAATCGAACCATCATCCAAATATATAAATTTTTAGGACGTAGAAGAGTCAGAATTTCACCTTGTGTGATTCTGTTGCCAACACCCCCCCCCTCCCCTTAACTGCTGTGGTCAGTGCTTCCTGTGTTCAGTCAGCCACGAAGAGCCAGGAAGAAATGGCAAGACATGTCCCCATTACCTAAGGGAGGAGAACTCCATTTGACCAGAAAAGTCCTCCACTTGAGAGGGTCACAGGCTCACATTGTGCAGGCTTACTAAATAGGGGACAGGGCAAGACATCAGAGGAAGCCAACTGTCTGGCTTCATCCTTTCTTAGGAAACTGGTCCTGAAGGAAGAAAAAGACCTTGGGAGGTACATCATAAATAGTAGCCATGAGGCACCCTCCATAAGACAAGTTCACTTTCTTTAAATAATTTCTGTGGGTATCTTTACATGAGTCAGATTCTCTTCTCTCCCCAACTGTCTTGGTTATATCATCCAGTTGCCCCCTTCTAAGGAAGGGAGGGAAAAAAAAACTTCAAGTTCTAAGCAGATGCTTGCAAGTTGCTCAGGGAATTTGAGATAGAAAATCTTTCTTTCAGATTTAGGTGGTTTGCAACCCTGCTATCCCCATCAGAATCTCCTGGAGAACTTTGAAAACAAAACAAAACAAAAACAAAAACAAAAACAAAACAAAACAAAAAAACCTGTACCAGGGTTTTCATGGCTTTGCTCAGGTCCACATTCAGATTTAAGAGGGGTGGGTGAGTCGGAGCTCCAGCATCAGGATTTTTTTTAATTAACATTTCCTGGGTGATTAAAATGCACAGCCAAGTTTACAGCCACAGGTCTCAACAGTCAGACTTTTGAGGATCGAGTGGGGTAGTTGATTGGACCAAAGGACGGAGTCCTACAGGTGTGGCTCACTTTTACCATGGGGGTGTTCCTGAAAGGCCACTGGAACTATAAACACCTCCTTGCTCACTAAGTTTATGATTTCAAAAGGCCGATTTTTTTTCTTTTGTGGCTGCTCACAGACACTCCAGTTTCTTTGTCAAGGAGCAATGATCTAATTAACAACCATCACTAAATTCACCAATAAAGCTCATATAAAAAGAAATCTGTAGCGAACAGTATTGTGATTATTTTTTAAAGCCTAACACTGAGCTGTGTATAAAAAGTCATATTCTTTTATAAGTCATACAAAAGACCAATTTTGTCCTCCATTTCCTGTAAAAGTTATCATGTATCTTTCCTTTAAAATCGCAAGTTAGATAAAAATGGAATTTGGGTGCTGTCTCTGACTTACTATGGACAAGAAGATTTAAAACCATAATGTTGTAGCTAAAAAGGAAGAAAATACGGTAGCAAAACATTCTGTATTTTGTAACTTTTTTAAATGTGCGAAAATTCACCACCTCCTTCCCCTCCAATATCAATATCGTGATATTCCAGGTGAGGAGGCCAACATTATGTTCAGCTAACTTAGAACAAAGCAAAGATATTTTTGTATTTTACTAACCTACATCACCCAATTGTTTATGAAATACTCTGTTAAAGTTAAGATCCTAACTTTATGTTTTCAAGTTGATTTGAAAGGGAAAGAGGAGAAGGAGAGACAGAATATTTAGGTATTTTTTAAGGACTATACTTTGCAGGTTATGCTGATGATAAGCAAACCCTGTGTGTCAAAGTATAAAATCATCCCCAGAGGGACCAAAGTGAAATTATCGCAGTGCTACATAGTGCAATTGGCCAAATGTGTCATAAATTGATATTTTCCTTTTCCTGCCAAACCCGAAAGCCCATCTTATCTATTCTGAGAAAATCCCACATGCTTGAATTGTTCTTTAAGAGAGACAAGAACTCTGTCGGGACATTTCCATATTTACAGAAAAGGGAAATCATACATTTCCGGTTCTCTCTTATGTTTCTCTTCAAGGTTTATTCAAGGTCATATTAATGTTTTTTTTTTTTTTTGTAAGAAAAACTTTACATTCACTTTGATCAAAATGGCTTTTTTTTTTAAAGAAAGTAAAGTATTAAACTCTTACACTGAGCTTTTCCGATATCTTTATTTTGAAAGAAACTGATTCCTATGCAAAACAAACTGATGTGTCATCACATTTTTTTAAAAAAAAATCAGAGTTTGCTGTTCCTTCCTTCCTCCTTGGGCATTTTAAACATGTGTATTTATAGGTTTAATGAAATGCATACTTGGTATATATTTATCCTGTCAACCCTACATACTTGAGGAGACTTATGGAGAGTCCTTTCTCAAAGCACAGTGAACTGAAACCGCTCTTCGTGACCTCTCGATGTCCCTGCAGCTCTGTATTACCCTCTCTTAGCTGAGCAACCAACACATGAGCCTGAAATTTTCTGAGAGAAAGGGACAGTTCTGCAGATTAAAAAAAAAAAAAAAAAAAAAAAGGTTCTCCCCTTCAGAATTTCCCAGTTTCTAAAGACAGAGAACTAGAGACACTGGTTTAGAGGCCCTTCTATGGGGGAAGATTCTTCATCCCAAAATAAACTCTTCCTGCTCAAGTTAGAGCCTCGGGCTTAAAGTCTCAGCGTCCTGGAACCAGAACAATACAAACATGGGCTAAGTGGAATGAGCCAGGAGCATTTGTACGTGATGTGATCATCGCTTTGTTAGTGCAGAGGCCCAGTGACGCACACTTGAGGCTGGGGGGCTCACGGGCCACATAAAGGAAGACCAGGTGCCCTCTACCGGTGAAGAAGCCCAGCACTTTCCATTTTTCCAACAAAACTCTGTCTTTTCAGACAATGCTGTGCATGGAAGCTGGTCATATGATACAGAAACTGTTACCCTGCGGTCATGATAAGCTGGAAAGGCAGTCATTACCCAGTCTGTGCTGGAAGCCTAACATTTCCATTTCTAAAACTTCACTCTACAAAACTGTGCATGAGCTGGTAAAGAATACATAAGAGGATATTTACTGTGGCACCATTTGCAATGACGAAGAAGATGAGCCGAGGGTCCATAACACGAGTCTGATTGAATATATTATATGTGTCTGCTGCATGATGAGGAGGCGCCTGCGAAGGGACATGTGGCCATCAAGAAGAAAGAAGTAGAGTCACACAGCTTGTCATGGAGCACCATGTCTGAGATACGTCAGGGGGGAATAAGAAAGTTGCACAATATGTTTATAGTGTGATCCTGTTTTGTAAATAATAATAATAATATGGAGGATTATTCAATAAAGTAGTGACTTTTTATATCATGCACCATTTGGAACCAGGATTTAAAAAAAACAACACAAATGATTTTTAAAGGAAAATAATAAATTTGCAAGGGTTAGCTATGGAATATTTTCGTTTAAATTTTACACATTTCTAAAGTAAACGTGGTTTATGCCCTTTTTAAAAATGTTTAATTTACATATACACTTCCTTTTCTAGGAATTTATTGTACAAAAAACACTCGCATGAAATAGCAAAGACTATGCAAACTCGTGGAGCTATAGAACTATAGACATACAGAGGGGGAAAAAATCTGACGTGATATAGAAAAGAAAAATCTAAACCACCTGAAATCCCACCACCCAAGTACTCATTGTGACTGGTGTATTTCTTTTCTTTCGAGATGGGTTTCACACTATTCCTTGCACACAGGTTGTACATGCTGCCTCTCTGCACCACATCACAGTGACTCTCAAGACTCCCTGGCTTTAAAGACCCTCGTTTTCATTTCCTCTGCTGCATCTTGAGGTGATTTCAAACACAGCAGTCACAGCTTAACCCTCCCAGCTCAGCTCCTTCTCTTTGTTAACCTCCTTTAAATATTGTTTTCATGCTGTCACTAAGGATAAAACTCTAGCATCTTCCAAAATAGAGACCAAGGAAACGATCAGATTTCTTTAATGCTCAACTCAGCATAATAACTTGGCTGATGGAATAAATACATGCTGAAGAATGGCACACAGAGCCTCGTAAATAAAGGGCTGCTTGCAAATATCAGGATTCTTGCAAACTCTGACCAATTAAGAAAATAAGATCCTTTGGTGAGATGAGACCAACCGGGAAGATTGACTTAATCTGGTTTGAATCTGAGTGAAGAACCCATGTAAGCTGCTAGGAAAACTTATTTAGAGAAGTACTAAGTCTGGCTTATGTACTTTCTCTTGAACCGACAGGGAGGCTCCTCGTTGACTTGGGAAAGCAAAAAGCAGGGGTTTATGCAACCCTGAGTGTTGACGGAAAATTCTATTCAAGTGCCTGGCTCGCCCGAGAAAGGAGAAGAGAACAATTGGGGTGACAATGACAGTGAGCTGGAGGCTTGAGGGTTTTGCTCCATGAGGCCCCACTGTATTACACTCTGAGTTATTTTGGGATGGTCACAAGAGTACTTGAACCCTGAACAAAGAACCTCTCCTTGCCTTATCCTGTTGCAGATGGGAGTGAAGTGCTTCAAGTGCCCAAATCTGAAGCGACTGTGAAACTCCAACCAAAAGGCTAGGGGTTGGGGGGGTCTTCCACATTCTTGTGGCCTGCCTTTGTCCCCCAAAGCTACAACATTTCCAAACCCATTGAGCCCCATTTTCTCATGGCATTTTATAATTGTCTGCTTAAGGGGGCATTTGATAGGTCTGATGAAACAGTGAGGGCATCTGATACGGCTGGTGACAGGTACAGTAGAGAAATGTCACTAACTCTGGTTACACTTGTTTTTAGCCAACTTTGTCCTTAGAGCACTGCCTTGGGTACGAGTGGGAGTTGAATTTGGAAAATGAAAAAGAGCAATACCTAGAACACGCACCCAAAGTCATTTTCCCTTTCTGGTAAGCAATTCAGGAATACTCAAGCCTTCAAGACTTTCCTATAGGAGAGTAAGTTTTAAATAATAATACAGAGAAAAAACACTTTTAATAAAAAAACCGTTTTAGTTAGTTAACATATAGTGTAATCCTGGAATGAGAAAAACACTTTAAGATAAAAAACAAGTGGGACGCCTGGGTGGCTGAGTGATTGAGGTCTGCTTTGGCTCAGGTTGTAATCCCAGGGTCTTGGGATCAAGTCCCACATCAGGCTCCCTAAAGGGAGCCTGCTTCTCCCTCTGCCTATGTTTCTGCCTCCTTCTGTGTCTCTCATGAATATTACAATAAAATACAATAAAAAGATAAAAAACAGGCCGTACTGTGGTTAGTTGGATGATATTAACTTCCCTTCAAAGCTCAGCCTTACACAATATCTGCTCTGGAAAATATCTCTGAAACAAGTTAAAAAATTGATCCCAAGCCCTCTAGATTAGTGCCAGTGACATGGAATCTTTTCTCCCTTCCTTCATTGGCCTGAACTTGACTAAGATCCCAAATGAACAAGGACCTTTCACCTCAGCAACAGACTTCCAGTGCAGTTATAAATATGGGCTCAAACTGCCCTCTTCGTGGGGTTAGATTTTACTTCTGAGACACGAAGTGCTGCTAGTCTCAGTGAGGACCTAGCAAAGTCTCTGCTGTGCTCTCCCTCTCCTTGTACTATATTGTGATTCTGTTATCCACGCTAATTACAACTCATTCTGGTGGAATTTCCTCCCAGCCCCTTTGCTTTCTATCCTCCTCCCACTCAGATTTAAATACAATGCTCAAGTTCTATTTCATCAGAACATTTCCTATTAGAAAACCATTCCCCTTGGGATCCCTGGGTGGCGCAGCGGTTTGGCGCCTGCCTTTGGCCCAGGGTGCGATCCTGGAGACCAGGGATCGAATCCCACGTCGGGGTCCCGGTGCATGGAGCCTGCTTCTCCCTCTGCCTGTGTCTCTGCCTCTCTCTCTCTCTCTCTCTGTGTGACTATCATAAATAAATAAAAAATTTTAAAAAATTAAAAAAAAAAGAAAAGAAAACCATTCCCAACTCTCTACTTCAAGAGGCCTAACGTCATACGACTGTGCATCATGCATGCACACAACCATCCCATGTGGAAGGTAGTATCGTCATCCTCATTCCTCAGAGGAAGGGACTCCTTTCACCCAAGTTACATGGCTAGTAAGAGGTGGGAGATGAGCTCTGACTCTGGGTTGTCAGGAAAATATAAGCTAGCTAACACCCTCAAGTCTTTCCTTTTATCTTCCCCACTCCACATCCGTTTGTTCATATATATTGAGCACAGCTCAGTGATGTGTGTGTTGCTGATACAATTGTTCAATGATTCACGTCCACACATAACACTTAGAGATGTAAACAATAACACCTTCAAAGATATCAGATCATCCTACACGTATGGATAGAATTCATTCATTAGCTGTGCAGATTCTACCGTAGAGTAACATCCAACAGCCCGATCGACAAAGCAAAAAAGATATTTTAAGTTACATCAGGTGGCTGGGTCACCCCTTTCTCCT
Organism: Canis aureus; assembly: GCF_053574225.1. Taxonomy (NCBI): domain Eukaryota; kingdom Metazoa; phylum Chordata; class Mammalia; order Carnivora; family Canidae; genus Canis; species Canis aureus. Next base: position 47,087,956 of record NC_135623.1, on the reverse strand, counting down.
TTCCATCCTGGCAACCCACCTGCTGTTGTTGCTCATTCACATGCCTTTCCACTCCTAACTTGGTTCTCCTCTTCCATTTGACTCGGACACATTCCTTCCTGCAGGTTGCCAAACATCCTGGTGATGGGACAAAAAAAAAAAAAAAAAATCATGTAATAGTATCCACAACTTTCCTTTCCTCCCTGCCTTGCCAAAGAGAATTCTTCTTCCCAAAGCCCTAAAGAAAGAAGGATTCTGGCTTGATGGGAGAAAATATGGGTTAATTCAAGGTTGAGGAAACTGAGTCAGAGGGTTTGCTTTCCCTAAAGTTCCTTCTTCGGTTAAATGATAACATCAAGTTGCTAAGTCTAAATGTCGCAAGAATTACATCTCACGATGCTTGTATTCCCATAGAAGGGTGCTAAACATGGTAGCATGGTGCTTGGTCAAAAAGTGTGTAAACGAAACGGGTAGAAAGAAAAAACAGGAAAGAGAGAAGAAAAGTGGGGCATTTGGAGGGGAACAGTTGGTTAAGCGTCTGACTCTTAGCTTCAGCTCCAGTCATGATTTCAGGGTCGTGGGACTGAGCCCCACATCGGGCTCCACGCTCAGCAGAGAGTCTGCTCAGGACTCTCCCTCCTCTCTTCCCTTCCCACATGCATGTGTGTGCTCTCTCTAAAATAAATAAATAAATCTCTAAAAAAGAAAGAGAGAAGAAAAGAAAGCAAGTATATTGCTAGCATTAGCAATAATGCAGTATACTGCTATACTGCTAATATTAGTATAGTATAATATTCGTATAGTATATTATTAGCAATAATAATAATAATTAGCATTAGCAGTATATTGCTAGCTATTAGCAAGTATATTGCCAGCAAGTGGCTTGGACTCCTGGAAGGTAGAGATACAATTAGGTGGAATTGTTATTGTGGTTGTTTCTATGCTTCTTCGAACTAGAATCCCTTGGGGGACACCTGGCCATGACCTCAGCTTGTGCCTAATTCTGTGCTAGAGTTAGTTGAGTAATAATGAGGTATTGAATTAAGATGTCCCTGGGTGTCACTGAATACCCAACTTTCTTTCTGGGTTTTCATTCCCCACAGATTTTTGCCAACCAACAGATTTGGAAGCTTGTTATTTACTAGTGACTGTGCAGGGCGAAAGAGGAACAAAAAATGCATAGGGATGATAATGTCATTGGGGGCATGACAATATAGAAGCGAACAGTCGCAGTACAGGTTGGCAGGTAGTCTGGTAGAGAAATGTACCCACTGCTGGGCACAGTGGACAGTCGTTCCATCTTCTATGGAAAGAAAGAAATACTCAGGGAAAAATTTTCAGGGGAACCCTTGGAGGGTATGAAGGACATTCCTGACGGAGAAAGCAGCCAGGACAAGGGCACTGAGGCAGATGCGTCAGGCCAGCTGACCGGGCTGGTGCAACACACGTGGTGGCACCTGCACGCTGCCAGAGGAGAGACCAACAGCAGGCTGAGCCACATTCTGAGGGGCCTTCCCTCGCTGCCAAGGAACTCAGGCTTCCTCTATTTTTCTTTGTTTTGTTTTAATAACCAGACTTACACAGTCTTCTGGCATAGGTGTCCATGTGATCCTTGTTCTCCAGTCTCCTTCCGAGAGCACCTGCTTCAAGTGTCTCCACCAGCCTGTGATCAGCCCTCTGGCAACACATCCTAAGGAGACTCTGTTTTGATAAGACAGCAACCGCAGCTTGATGAGAGCCCTGAACAGCTGGAATGTTCCAGAGATGTGCGTGTGTGAAGGGATGTGGGGAGAGACGTGGTGAATGTTTGTCCCAAGTCACCACAAAGCATAAGTTCTGTTGTCAGAGGATAAACCCCTAAGAAATTTCATATCTTATATTGGCTTTCAATGCTACACATGTATTTATACTGTTATGTAATTAATTAATGTTAAAGTAAAAGGTCAATAAAATTTTTTTAATTTTTTAAAAATTTACTCATGAGAGACACAGAGAGAGAGGCAGAGACACAGGCAGAGGGAGAAGCAGGCGCCATGCAGGGACCCCGATGTGGGACTCGATCCTGAGACTCCATCCCGAGACTCCAGGATCATGCCCCGGGCTGAAGGCAGGCGCCAAACCGCCAAGACACCGAGGGATCCCAATTTTTTTTTAATTTTAACTTATTTTTAATATATTTTAAAATTTAAATTCAATTAATTAGCATATAGTATATTATTAGTTTCAGAGGTAGAGGTCAGTGATTCTCAGGCTTATATGATACCCAGTGCTCATTATAGCACGTGTCCTCCTTAATGTCCGTCACCCAATTACCCCATTGCGTCACCCCCGCTCCCCTCCCCTCAGTTTGTTTCCTAGGATTAAGAGTCTCTTTTGGTGGGGTACCTGGGTGGCTCAGCAAGTTGAACATCTGCCTTTGGCTCAGGGTGGAATCCTGGGGTCCTGGGATGGAGTCCCACATTGGGCCCCCCACAGGGAGCCTGCTTCTCCCTCTGCCTGTATCTCTGTCTCTCTCTGTGTCTCTCATGAATAAATAAATAAACTCTTAAAAGAAAAAAGTCTCTTATGGTTTGTCTCCATCTCTGATTCCATTTTGTTTTCTTTTTCCCTCCTTTCCCCTATGATCCTGTTTCTTAAATTCCACATATGAGTGAAATCATGTGATAACTGTAAAAATTCAATAAAACTAAAGAGGCAAATAATTCTCTTTTTTAAAGAATTTTATTTCTTTATTCATGACAGACACACACACACACAGAGAGGCAGAGACAGGCAGAGGGAGAAGCAGGCTCCCTGCAGGGAGCTCGATGGGGACTCATCTGGGGACTCCAGGATCACATCCCGAGCCGAAGGCAGACACTCAACCAGTAAGCCCCCCAGGCATCCCGAGACAAATAATTTCATGTTAAAATACCAACTACTAGCTTTTACAATTTTTTTGACTTTTAGACGTTAATCATTTTTTATACAACTAATATAAAGCACACATGTCCTGTTCTTTTTCACTTAGCAGAATCTCATACAGAGTTCTCCATTTGTCGGTTCATTTGCTTGTTTATATTATAAATCATTGAGTAGTTACTACTACAAGGAGGATATGCGTGTCTTACTTATCTAATCCTCAAAGCAACTCTATTGGTTAGATACAATTGTTAACCCCATTTCAAGATGAAGAAACAAAAGCCGGAAGATGTTAACTGACAAGCTTGCAGTCACATGGCCAGCGAGCAATAGACCCGGTAGTCACACACAGGCACATGTATACCTAGTTCTGGCCTTTGCAATTCTACTGCAATGTTCTCAGTACATTATGGTTTGCTTCATCCTCCCTAGTGTTTAGCTGTGTGGGTTTTCGATTGCATTGTTGGAAAAAAATTTATACAAATTTTTAATTTTTTTGATTTTTTAAAAGATTTCATTTATATTCATGAGAGACACAGAAAGAGAGGCAGCAACACTGGCAGAGGGAGAAGCAGGCTCCCTGCGGGGAGCCCCACGTGGGACTTGATCCAGGGACCCCGGGATCGTGATCTGAGCCAAAGGTAGACACTCGCCAGTGAGCTACCCAGATGCCCCAATACAAATTCTTTTAAAATAAAAGGGGCCATAAAGAGGGGAGATGGAGCTATTTCTTCAGGATCTATTCCCAAAGTGAGTATCATTTATTCTAGGAAATTTGTTTATGAGGCTCAGCTCCTTTCAACAATGAGTCCACTGATTCTTGCTGCCCCCAGTTACCTCTCAACATATCGTCTGCTCATCAGTCCTGCCAACAATGATGGATTTTCCCCTCACACTTCATTTGATTTTCTTTTCAAATCTCAGAAGAGATACCTGCTTTTTTTACCACAAGCCAACCATACAATGAAAAAGTGAACGTTCCTCTCTGCAGGGTTTCCTCTGTGGCAAGTCTCATCATCCTCCCTCCATTCTCAAGTGACTAATAGTAACTGTTGAAACACAGCCTGCCATACCTTTCTCTGTCACATACAAATGTATTTATACATGCAAAAGGTCTTTCCTCTTACCTTTTCTAACTTGAGTGGACTGAGCTATTCTCACTGTATTGTGAACATTATTTAAAATAAATACATACAGCATTATCTTAACTAGTATGAATATAAAAAAATTTTCTTTTTTATATTAATGGAATATTTTTGCTCAAATAATGCCACATTAAACATTCTTGTATAAATATCCTTATGTTCTGGTGCCTTTATTTATTCAGGAGAGACTCCAGAAAGAATAAAAGGGTATGAGTGTTTTTGATTTTAGTGTGCACTGCTCTGCTACATTTCTTTCTCTGAAAGTTGTAATAACTCAAAATTTTTGTTTGGTAACTCAAATTTTGAATAGCAATACATGGCAACATCTATCCCCCCATATCCTTGTCAACACTGGATATTACTAATATTTTTAATATTTCCCTAAATATTTCCCCCCAAAAGGGTATCTCATTGTTCTAATACACATTTCCATGATTACCAGTGAGGCAGAGCATCTTTTTAGGTATTTATCGTGTTTATAGCCCGTGAGGGAAGTTTCTCTTCTATGAATCCATTTTCATTTATAAACACTTTATAATGCATTGCTCTATTTAAGAATTCACGCAGGAGAAACAATAGTCTTTAGAAATCTTTACAAATTGATAAATGCAAAAGTGCTTATTTCAGGTGGAAGAAGAGTTATGAAGATGAATTGATTGTGAGGTGTTTCTATTTACCATTTAAAAATTTTTATTAGGGGCACCTGGGTGGCTCAGTCAGTTAGATGTCTGCCTGTCATTCAGGTCATGATCCTGGGGTCCTGGGATTGACCCCTGAGTTGGGGTCCCCACTCAGCAGGAAGCCTGGTTCTCCCTCGCTTGCTGCTCCTCCTCCACTCATGCTCAACTCTCTTTCTCTCTCAGATAAATAAATAAAATATTTAGAAAAAGATCTAGAAGAAATAAAAATTTTAATAGATATTACTCTGTGTGCACACATGGAGCTGTTTCTGTGTTCTCCTCTTCATTTTGCTCTTCACTCTGCTTTTCTCTTTCTTCTGTCACAGACCCAGTTCGTGCCCTCCCCATAACCCGTGGGCACTAGCCATTCCAGTGCATGCCTGTAGGAGTCATCTCCACTTAAGGGCCTGTTCTTGGTCCCCTGGAAGCAGGCCAAGTGGTGGGGAACTGGAAGATAAATACCTTAGCTTCTTCCTTCCCTCTGGGGAAGGCAAATCATTCTGAGCTGCTTCTGAGATGGTCTCCCAGAGTTCTCCAGTGTGATTATCTCCAGTGCTCAATGACACACCATTATTGGCCTCCTCTCCCCTGTCTCTCTTCTCTACCTCTTTATTATTGCTTCCTCCAGGAATATCTACTTCAAGCCAGCCACTTCATGAAATGCTGGCCACATTGCCTAAGGTTCTTCTCCATATGAATGTAGTCCTATTTTAAAAAATTCTTTATTTCTGAAATTGTTGAATAGCATCAGCAAGTGCAAGCTGCACAAAACAGATGCTACAGGGCCCAATGTCATTTATAAGGAGGTATAATATTCAGATGGTGTTGGAGTGAACTCTAAGAGGCAGAAAACTCAGAATCTGCTCCTTTTCCCATTCTTTGCTAGGAATTTGGCAGGAACATGTCTATCCTGAGATGTTTCCATAATTAGTCCCAAGTTTACATTCCTTACCCCAGACCTACCCCAGGCCCATCTGCCAGTTAGGAACCCAAGCTGACTGATATGTAGGTTCTCAGTCACAGGAGATCTCAGAGCACAGTGTTGATCTTGACTTCATGTCCTGTTCAATGGATTGTAAGTATTCCCCTCTACACACACACACGCACACACACACACACACATTATCTAAATGAAGAGTCAGAGTACAAACTCCAGAAAATTTCTCTTTTAACCTGTGGGTTGCTATGGCAATGGGAGGGTAGCACAATTGGAGAGGAGCTTGTGGAAGTGACTATAAATGAAGCTTAAGTAATTTTCAAGAACATTTTCCTCTCTGAGTCAGGCTTAAGCAAGAGCATCACAGCTCCCTTGGATCCCTTGGCTTGTAATGAACACATTTTTATGTTCATTCATTTGATAACTTCACATGGTAGGTAATCAATCTACCATGGTGAACAGAAGGTAGAGTTTAGTGATGGGATGAAGAGTGGGGACATAGGGTTGAAGTTGGAGGTGGCTCCTGGTGGCTTCATACCATGTGTATTCACATGTCTGTCCCTAGAAGATCATTGTCTCACTCCTAGAAGTCTCTTAAACTTGGATTCTCTGTGCCTCAATTCCCTCTCTGAAATATGCACCGAAATTGAGAACTGGAACACCTTCTTGGGAAAAGATGAACCTGCTTTTGGGGAGAGATGATTATACCAGGAAGGAATAAAAAATGGTGTGTGCCAACAATCCCACTAAAGCTTTGGGAGTGTATCCCCGTGTTGGTATTTAAGACCACTTGCCAGAGTCACCCACATAGGCTTTCTGTGCTTCCTGAAACACTTCTGTCCCTTGGCTCCCATGACCAGTGCCTCTTCTGCCTTCCTCCTGTGTTGACATTTGCTCCTTTTTCTCCTTTGCAAGCTCATTACTGACTCTGGAATGATGGGAGCCCCTCACAGGTCAGCTCTCATTTTTGCTGGTTGGCACCTATTTATCACACAAATATCATTCTAACCATCAGTTCTTTGGTAAAGGGCTTTCCTGCTCTCCTTGACTAATCAAACCCCCTTGTGGACTGAATGTTTGTGTCCCTACAAAATTGATATTTGAAGCCTTAACCTCCAATGTGATGGTATTTGGAGGGGTTTGGGAACATAATTAGTTTTGGATGAGGTCATGTGGGCTCGGACCCCTTGATAGGATTTAGTGTCATTTTTAAGAAGAGGAAGAGACCAGAACTCTTTCTCTCTCGCTGCCATGTGAGGACACAGAGAAGGTGGCCATGTGCAAGCTAGGAAGAAGGTTTTCACCAGAACCCAACCATGCTGGTGGCACTCTGATCGTGAACTTCCAGCCTCCAGAACTATAATAGATCTCTGTTGTTAAAGCTGCCTAGTCTGTGGCATTTTGTGGTGGCAGACTGAGCTGAGATATCCCCTCTTCCAGGCATGCAATCATGCTCCTGTCCTTCAGATGTCCTTACAGAGTCACATTTTTCAGTTAATTGGTGTGATTAATGAATTTCTTTGCAGAATTTTCTCCATGAATACAAATGCTTATTTCCTAAAGCTTATCATAATAACTGGCTTCACGTAGTGTAGCCGTATATCCCCCATGCTCAGGAGGGCCCCATGCTTGGTTTAATACTCTGCTGCCACCATCTTGAAACTCTTAATGCCTTTTGAACAAGGGGACCCGTGTTTTTTTTTTTTCACTGGCCTCACAAATTATGTAGCTAGTCCTGCTTATCATTTTATCTCAGCACTGAGGACAGTGTCTGGCACATAGTAGAGCCTCAGTAAACATTAGTTGAATGAGTGAGTGAATGCATAAATAACCAACTGGTTGACTATAAAATCCCAGAACTAAGAATTACAGCCAGGTCTGTCTGATGCCAAGACCTATGCATTTTCTGCCTCCCCATATACCACTATGTGCACTTACATGTGGGGCTGGGTTTGACTAAATCTGCCCAAAGACCTTCCTCTCTCATTTATTTTCCAAATTATTTTCTCCTGGGGCATCTCTGGGGTAGTGTTGCAGTGGCAGCATTCTCTGGCATAAACATCCCTCTGAGTCATAGAGCAATGCCATCGCTAGGGGCCGGGACAGCTGCAGCTGTCAGGCATCTGTGAGTTACTTTGATGGCATGAAAAATATCTCCTGATTGGTTAAATCTACCTTATGTCCTGCCCCCAAATCTGTAGGATTGACATTTCCAGAGAATACTTTGATATACATACGAAAATAGACCATCTGCTGCTGAAGGGAATGGATCTTCTCAATTCAGTGAAGAGAACCCCTCATTTCAAAATTGATTCAGAGTTTATCTGAAGCTCTTTGGTATGTCTCTAGTCATAATTAATAGGAGTAACGTGAAAGAATTACACTTGGGATCGGGAAGCTGGGGTAGTCCAGGAGAATTGATTCAGTTTAAGTAAGGGAATTTGCGAGTTGGCTTGCCTTCTCAAAGCCAAGAGGTCTGCCTCTATGGTTAAGTGCACAGCAAGATAGATTTGCAAAATCCTACCTCAAAGCAACCATCAAAGCTAAAAAGCTGGGGCCGCCTTTGGTGCAGTGCCCATGGGGCAAATATTTAGCTCTTTCAGCATTCCAGAGATGAACTCCATGCCCATAAACCATCCTCAAATGGCAAGCTGGGGAGAGGTTCAGGCTCAGAGAATTAGCTGGTGTGCTCTCAGTCATGCATAAATCACACCCTGGGTGAGGGGCAAGGGGCAAGGGTGGCTGTGCAAATGGATCAGCCCTAGGAATAGCAAGGCTATTAATTATTAATCTATGAGAGACACAGAAAGAGAGAGACATAGGCAGAGGGAGAGGGAGAAGCAGGCTCCATGCTGGGAGCCCGACCTGGGACTCGATTCCAGGACTCCAGGATTGTGCCCTGGGCGGAAAGCAAGCACCAAACCGCTGAGCCACCCAGGGATCCCCCGAGGCCTCGCATTCTTTAAATAAAAATCTGACCAGTGCTTTTTTATGTGAGATTGTGCTTTGCTGCATTAACAATGTCCCTTACCCTATCACAGTCATGCCACCTTTTCTTCAGTTTGTCCCCTTGGAATTAAGACGTGGGGATGAATAACAAATCCCGTCTACTCTGGGCTCCTTTGAAGGGAGGAGGCTATTATCTTTGGGATTGATAGGTTTAAAGGGCTGGAGGTTAGAATCTCAAGGGATCTTAAGTCTTCTTGGTAACCCTGCATACCCTAGGAAAAGTCTCCAGAGCTGTGTTCAAGGTCCACATGAATCTCCAATGGGGACAGAAGCACAGAAGCACTGTAGTACATTGGTCCATCCCATACAGATCAGGAACTCTCAAAGACCAATGCACTCTCCCTTTCTGAATCATCCCAAAAGAACTCTAGACCAGAAATGTCTCCTACCAGCCACTCAGCTCTTATATAATAGTTTTGATAATAAAAGCAAAGAAATCACTAGCACTTTTTCAGTGATTACAATATAAAGAACATATTCTACATGTGTAGACATTTTACATGTATTGATTGATTTACTTTATGCAACAGCTGTCTGAGGTATTATTGTTTCTCTTCTTTGACAGACAAGGAAACTGAGGCACAGAGAGTTATGTAGGATCTCTGCCTAGGGAAGGGACTACAGTGGTTTTCCTCACCACATTTTCAAGACTCTGTTGTAAGAGTTTGCAAAGGTGACTTGAAAAATAGGTTTCAACATAAGACATTTGATGGGGATGCAACCATTCAGTCGACCGCAGTGTTAATTGCCAGGCAGGGTTGTGTGGTAATTTTTAGATACTCCCCTATGAAGCCAGGCCTACATTTACTTCTTTTTCTCTGACACTCAATAGAAATGTTAGATGAAAGACTTGAAGAAATCTTTCAGACAATATGTCAAAAAGAAAAAGAGATGAAAAATAGGAGAGTACATGTAACATGTTAATAGTCAGAGTTACAGTAAGAAAGAACAGAGACAATGAAGGCAAGGAAAGGTTCAAAGAAATAATTCAGGAACATTTCACAGACTGAAGCACTTGAGCTTCCAGACTGAAAACATCCATCAGGGATCTTGGGAAAGGTGTATCTCTAGTCCCAGACCTTAACACCCACTGCTTACACTACATCTTCTCTCAGGTATCGTCAAGGCATCACCAACTTCACAAGTCAAAAATTGCACTCAGGTTGTTTCTCCCTCAAATCTTGTTCTCTCTGTGCTCCATAGTTTGAGGAAGAGTCTGACCATCAATCCAGTTACACTGCTTAAAATTCTAAGAGTTATGACATCTTCCTCTCTCCTACTTCCTATATCCGTTGCATCTCTAAGCCCAGTTGGTTTTACCTTCTCTCTTTAAGATCCACCTACTTGTCTTCACATTTCACATCATCTCTTGCCTGGGTAATAGTAATAGTGTACTTGTCTCCCTACATCCTCTCTTAACTTTCTCTAAACTCCCCCCACCCTTTCCCCACCTTATATCTAATTTTCTTTTCTTTTCTTTTTTTATTTAAGTAATCTCTACACCCAATGTGGGACTCGAACTCACAACCCCTTGATCAAGAGTCACATACTCTTCCAACTAACCCAGCCAGACACCTCTCTAGCTATATTCTTTTTCAGAAGGCAAATCTGATTGTGTCTTTCCTCTGCTCCTAACCAGAATGGAGATATATTGGTCAGACTTAAAAAATGTAAGAACTTCACTTTGTTTTCTGGAACAGTCAGTTTCTTCAGGGCTTCATGTATAAGCTGTGATCAAAGTTCCTCTATCATATGCTCTGCTAAACACCAAGAGAAACATGAGACCAAGGCTCACAATTGTTTGGATAACTGAAGAAAAGCAGCTAAAGGGAGGACCAGAGGCAAGAGTTAGTGCGGCTGTTGTTTTGGGTTGAACTTGATAAGAAATAAAAACCATGTGTAGCCCTTTGCCTGGTCTCTATATCTTAGTGTCCTGACATTCTATTTAATCATAATTAGAAAGAATCAAAGTGAGGTTTGACCCAGCAAGGAAAAACATCCCCAGGTTTTGGAGACCCAGTGACAACTTCCCAATGATCTTTTTTTTTTTTCTTTTTTTAGAGATTTTACTTATTTTTTCATGAAAGACACACACACACAGAAAGGCAGAGACACAGGCAGAGGGAGAAGCAGGCTCCATGGAGAAAGCCTGATGTGGGACTCGATCCGGAGACTCCAGGATCACACCCTGGGCCAAAGGCAGGCGCTAAACTGCTGAGTCACCCAGGGATTTCCCCCAATGATCTTTATGTAACTATAAAGATGTCTGGCCTGACCTACTTCTAGCTAAAGCTCAGCCAGTCTGCCCTCACTGTTTCAGTGTCTGTCCCTTACCATGCCCCTGCTACTCCAGGACTTCTATTCATGCTATTCCCTCTGTCTGGAACGCAGTTCCTTGCTCTCTTTCTACCTGGTTAACTCCTGCTCGTCCAGCTCTCAGCCCCATCAGCCCTTCCCTGGGGAAAATTTCCCTGACCAAGTCAAATGCCTTCCTCATAGGCTCTCAAAGCAATCCTTTCTCTTCTCAATAGCAATTATGTCAGCTGGCAATTTTATTTCTGTGACTATTTGGTTAACATTTTTCTCCCCCACTGGATGATGAGCTCACGGGGATAAAACCTGTATATTCTGTTTACTGTTGACTCCTCAGGACCTAGCATAATTTCTGGCCCCTAGTAAGTCCTCAATATGTATTTGTTGAATAAATGGATAGTCCAATGACTGCATCTGTCAATGAATGAAAAAATTAAGATTTAGAGACATCTAAAAAATATTTTTAAGTGGCCCAAAACAACTGTTGTAGAATTACTTCATTGTTTGTTCAAAACCTGCCATAAAAGTTACCCAGATAACAATTAATATATTGTGGTACTTAGGACTTCAAATATAATCCTGTAATATTAATATGGCTTTGTAGCTGTAAGTCGTAGTTTCAAGAAGGCAAGTGCTATGTTCTTACTATAGTGAAGCATGGTTTCGGTCTCTTAAGAAATCATCAGAAAGCAAACTGGGATAATTTTATAGCTGTGCACCTAATTTTATATTCCAATAATAATATGGTATTGCTTATTTGGAAAATTCAGTAAGAATCTATTTGCAGGGGCGCCTGGCTGGCTCAGTTGCTAGAGCATGTGACTCTTGATTTTGGTGTCATGAGTTCAAGCCCCATATTGGGCATACAGTACAGCCTACTTAAAAAAAATCTATTTGCAAACTTAATAGTATAAGGAACTTAAAAATAATAATATAAGGAACTTTGTCGAGTTACAGGCTACCCATCTTTGTGAAAGCACAGCTCAAGATCAAACTCTTCCCTGATAACCTTTGAAGTGTGGTAGGAATTCTGGAGTGGCATATGATTTTTATCTTCGAAAAATGTCAGACAAAGAGTCCTTATTTGGAAAGCTCAGAGCCAGATCTTGTTGAAAGATTGCTTTGATCATTATAAGGGTGTGGTAAAATGGCATTTACTGAGTGCCAACTCTGTGTCAGGCAATGTACTAAGTGCTCATTTAACCCATGTATAAATTCTAAATTAAGTAGGGACTATCACTTCTCTCAGTTTGAAGCACAGAAGTTATGTAACTTTCCCAAGATTACACCCATAGGTACTCTTGACTGTGAAGTACCCACACTGCCCAATACGGCACTCACTGATCCATGTGGCTGTTGAGCACACGAAATGTGGCCAGTCAGAATTGAGATGTGTGATATGCTAGATTTTGAAGACTTAGTATGAAACACATATATCTCATTAGTTTTTTTCTATTGATTACATATTGAAATGATATTTTAGATAGGGTTCAATGAGACATGATTAAAATTAGGTTCATTTATTTCTTTTTCTCACGTAGCTATGAGAAAATTTTCAATCATATTCATGGCTTGTATTCTATTTCTATTGGACAGCATTGATCCACACTCTTACACTGCGTTATACTGTCTTTTTATCCAGTAGCAAAGCATTACATTGTTAATGGTTGTATTTTGTATAGGCCTACTAGTAATGCAAATGAACTTTCAGCATGAGTAATATGGTGAAGATTGTGGAAAGAAACAAAGAAGAGAAGCAGAGATGTCACCTGAAATTACAAGCGGTAAATTCTTGAAGCAGTGAGACATGTTGGCCATGGTCTTCAAAACATATAGCTCTGTAGCACTATGTGTTGTTTAGAATGCCTACTCATTTCTAGACTCTGTCCTGATTAAAGCCTTTAATGGGCAGACACCAGGGCAAACAATTAACATATTCTTTGATCCTTTGTTGACAAAAAAAAAAAAAAAAACCCAAAGCAAACCAAAATAAGACAAACAAAAATAACCCCACACAACACAACAAAACAAAACATCCCTCTTGATGATTTACCTTGGGGCCCATCAATATAACATTTCCCTCTACCTAGAAATGGCATTCATTCATGGATTTGTTCTTATATTCTCAGGTCAGATGAAATCCTTGCCCTTGATATTTTGAGGAAATACAGCCTCCTTCTCTCCCCTTTTTCAGACCCTAAGGGGCAAAGGATGTGGAGACATGGAGAGAGGAAGAAAGAAACAAGAAGAGAGGGATTCCAGATGAAGAGGGAAGAACCATGGTGGTCGCAACCCAGGGCACAAAAAGATCAAACTTTCCTTGTTTCTCTGTCCAGTGGTCACAACCCCTCATCACAGTATGAGCTTTGCTCTCTCTTCCCTATTCACCATGCTCCTCAGTACTTTGACTTGCAAGCCTCTTTAAGTTTTAAGTTGTTTTCATTGGAGTCTACAAAGGGGCAGAGTAATTAGCCAGGTTAGTCATGCAGGAATAGAAGAGGGTGAACCACAAACAACATGAGCCCTGATAACTTCAGAAAAATTTCTTTGTAAGACTTAAAGAAATGTTTCAGCGTCACAAGATGAAACTGTGATGCCTGAAGTGCTCAGAAGAATCTGAGGTGTGAACATTGAGTTCCAGACTTGGGATTTTCTAGTTCTCTGAATAGGATACTCCAGGATACACAGTATGGGGCCTTCACTGGACAATCATTAATCTTCTAAGAACACTATGCCCAGGCTAAAGTTCCTTAAGACATAACTTAAGTATTTTTCTTTTTCCCCAGCAAGCCCCATGTGTTGGCTCAGCAGGCAATGGATGCTAAAGACAGAGCTGCTTAAAAAAACAAAAATTAGAAACTGCTCCCAACATAATGGAAAGTGAAATAAATAACAAACAACATATACATAGTATAAACAACATTAGCCTAATTAAGTTTTTTGATTTGTATATACATTTTACTGAGTCTTCATCCACTAGAATGTAACTCCATGAAGGCAGAGATTTCTGCTAGTTTGTTCATTGTTGTATTACCATCACCTAGAAGATGCTTGGCCCATAGCAAATACTGGAGATATTTGTCAAATAAATGAATAAATTAATATATAATTGGAAAAAATACTTCAGAATGTTAATGAGATGGAGAGATTGTAGACCAACTGTATTTTTTCCGCATAATATTTTGCATTTTCCTATTTTAAAGCAACTATGAATTAGAATTAGGACAAACTGGGATCCCTGGGTGGCGCAGCGGTTTGGCGCCTGCCTTTGGCCCAGGGCGCGATCCTGGAGACCCGGGATCGAATCCCACATCGGGCTCCCAGTGCATGGAGCCTGCTTCTCCCTCTGCCTATGTCTCTGCCTCTCTCTCTCTCTCTATCTCTGTGACTATCATAAATAAATAAAAATTAAAAAAAAAAAGAATTAGGACAAACTAAAGATTAAAAGACTTCTGGACATAACTTTTAAAGGCAGGGCCTCCTGGGGGACTGGGTGGTTGAGTATCTGCCTCTGGCTCAGGGCGTGATCCTGGGGTCCTGGGATCGAGTCCCATAGGCTCCCCGGAGGGAGCCTGCTTCTCCCTCTGCCTGTGTCTCTGCCTCTCTCTGTGTGTCTCTCATGAATAAATAAAGTCTTAAAAAAAACTTTTAAAGGCATATTAGTGTGTTTAAAATAATATAGATATTTTTTAAAAGGGGAGGGTGCACTTGGCAGTCTGAGTCAATAGTGCATGTGACTCTTGAGCTCAAGGTCATGTGTTTGAGCCCCATATTGGGCATGGAGTCTACTAAATAAATAAATAAATAAATAAATAAATAAATAAAGTAATATAGATATTTCTTCCTTTTTACTACATGTCCTGGGGCACAATATATGCAGGCCAAACTAAAAGACATTCAGCATAGGGGTGGCATTTTAACTGAAGACCTATGATGTATTGGGCACTGTGGACACAAAAGGCTGAAGATGATAAAGCCATTGCCCTTAAATCAGGTCATAGGGAAGAAAAGCTAAAGGAGTGGTATAAAGCTTTAAAAAAATCCTGGCAATTATATTACATTTATGATTTTACACTATCACAATAGAACACATGGAGGATTTCTGAGGAATCAGGGTGAGTATTATTCTCATATTACAGAGAAGGTTGTGTTGCTGAGAAATTGATTACTTGCTTAAGGTAGTTAGAAAGTAGTAGATCCACACACACCCAGATCTTTACATTGCCCTGCTTTTGTCAGCTTTCCAAAGAGCTGTCACAAGGAGGCTCTGCCCAGATCAGGGAGGAGGAACTCTAACTAGAAATTTGTGCTTTTCTAGCTAGATGTGTTATTTAAATTTAAATTAATCAAAATTAATTAAACATTAAACATTCAGTGCTTCAGCTCTATTAGCTATATTTCAAATGCTCAATAGCCATATGCAGTACTACTGAATGGGACAGCACACACAATAGGACATTTCCATAATCTCAGAAATCTTTATTGGATAGCACTGTTATAAATTCATTCTAATTGGTTTTGGGTAACAAATAACAAATAGCAATCAAATAATAATCAAACAATCCATATGAGTATGGATTTTATGGGTATAACATATAATATTATGTATTCCATAGTTAAATAACGGTATTCCACTGTTAAATAACTGTGATATATAAGGCCTCATTTAGACCTCATAGCAACTTCTAGAGGAAGGCACTCTTATTATCTCCACTTGGATATAAGGAAACTGAGGCATGAAACAGCTCACGGGATCCCTGGGTGGCGCAGCGTTTTGGCGCCTGCCTTTGGCCCAGGGCGCGATCCTGGAGACCCGGGATCGAATCCCACGTCGGGCTCCCGGTGCATGGAGCCTGCTTCTCCCTCTGCCTGTGTCTCTGCCTCTCTCTCTCTCTGTGACTATCATAAATAAATTAAAAAAAAAAAATTAAAAAAAAAAAAAAAAAAAAGAAACAGCTCAGTCAAGAGCATATATCTAGTGAAAAGAAGTAGTTGGGACTTAAATGCAGCCCATCTGGCACTGGAACTGGTGTATTTAACTTCTGTCAGTCATTCTCAAAGTGTGGTCCCTGGACCAGCAGCATCAGCATCACCGGGCTTCACCAGACCTCCTGAATCAGCAACTGATGGGGGCGCACAGCCCTCTTCATCTTCACCAGCCCCCTAGCCAATTTGAGTGCATACTTGAGTCTGATAATTACTGCATTCTGCTGTGCACCCTCATTTTTAAGCACCTCTGACCTACCCAGCCCTCTGCTGAGTGTTGGCTACTGGTGTGTCTTATTTTATTTTATTTTTTAAGATTTGTTTGAGAGCATGTGCACGTGAAAGTTGGGGGAGGGGCAGAGGGAGAGAATCATCAAGCAGGCTCCCTGCTGAGTGTGGAGCCCAACACAGAGCATGACCCCATGACCCATGAGATCATGATCTGAGCCAAAATCAAGAGTCAGACACTTAACCGACTGAACCACCCACGTGCCCCATTACTGGTGTATCTTAACTTGCCATTGTAAAAGAATCTTTAGCAGATTAAAAAGGATAATTAATTAACAGGTACTGAGCACTTACTCTGTGGTAGACTCGGGAGGCCATTCTCACTCAAACGGACTTGGAGCCATCCTCTGACTTGTCTACAGTAACACAGTTAATGAGTGGTGGGGCAGGGATGTGAATCCAGGTTCCCAGCCCCAAAGCCCATCCCCTTCACACCCTTACTCAGAGAGAGGATGGAGATGTAACTCCTCATGTCCCTAAATGCAAATGTGTTTTCAAATTCTCTGCTGCTGGAATGTCCTCCTCATTGCTTGTCTCCTCAAAGACACCAACTCTCCCTTCTCCTACCCAAGTCATGTTCTATCCATTTTTTAAAGTGTATCCCAAGGGGAGGCAGGTGGGGGAATGAGTGAAACAAGTGAAGGAGATTAACAGTATCTTTATCTTGATAAGCACCAAATAACCTACAGAGTTATGGAATTACTATATTGTACACCTGAACCTAATATGACATTGTATGTTAATGATACTGGAATTTTTTTTTTTTTACAAAGTGTATCCCAACATAAAGATAATTTTCACATTGAAATATGTCTGTTCTAAACTATGCCAACCTGGGGTTCAGAGTTTTTCTACTCCTTAAGGTTTTGAAACAATAAACATTCATTCATTCATTCTTCTGTATAACAAATTATGAAGCACTTTCTATATAACAGGCATAGTCCTAGACAATGAAGATCAAACAGTGGATAAGAGAGAAGGCTCCTGTCTTAATGGGGTTTGTGTCCTAGTGGGAGAGACAGAGAATAGGCAAGCAAATCAATAGACACAATAAACACAGATTGTAAAAAGTAGAAGGAAGGAAGTAAACAAGGTGCTGTGCTAGGGAATAAGCGCTGGTTATTAGGCATAGGGATGACTTCTCTGAGAAGGTGATCTTCAGGCTGATACATGAAGGATGAGGAGAAGCCTGTCATCCAAAGAGCCTAGGAGATGGCATTCCAGATGGAGAGAACAGAACATGCAAAGGCCTGAGGCAGAAAAGAGATTAGCTGGTTCTAAGAACTGACAATTTACGGAGCATCAGGGGGTCCAGGGAGAGCTAAACTGAGATTGGAGATGCAAAAAGGAGCCAGGTCATGCAGGGCCATGTAGGCCAAGGGAAAAAATTTGCATTTTATTCTAAATGAGATTTTATGCGTTTGCAAAGGAACTGCATGATCATAGTACCTATTTAATAACTATTTGCTGAACAAATAAATAGGGCAAAGGCATTGTAAAACAGATTCTAGTAGGAAAAGCTCTATTTTTTCTTCTGAGAATAATAAAGTGACAGCTCTAATTTATGAAACACCTTTTATATGCTAATTGTGCATTCATCAAATGGCCCTCACAATAACCTGGTGAAGTGGTACTATTATTATCCCCTTTTTACATCTGGGGAAACTGCAATTCACAGACACAACTTTAACACATTTACTCAAGGGTTAATTGAATGCGTTATGTGTCAGGTCTCATGGATAATAAGTGGCAGATCTAGTCTTGAACTTCAGATTGTCTGATTCTGAAGTCCATGCTCTTTTGTTACATTCTACCCTGTCTAGTGAAAGTTGAAGAATTGAAAAGTCTATAATCTCCCTAGATTTGCCTGTAATTTGTAGGTAACAGCAAATACAAAATGAGAGCTGGCTAGATTGGGTTTAGAGCACACCATAAGCCTGTACTCCTGACCTTTTATCCCTAACTCGGAACACTCCTATGCATGACACCAGGATCTCTTGTCATGGGTGGAGACAGGGAGCTGGCTGGCTCCATGTGTCTACATTCCCACTTGCCGTCCCAAAGGCCCAACTGCCTGCAGCTCCCCTGCATTATGCCCTGATTGCTAAGTCTGGTCTGGCACAGGGACAGTGGGACTCGGAGGCCGAGGAGTTGAGAATTCTTGCTGGCCGCTTGTGAGGGCCAGATAACACAAGTGAGACGCTGGCATGCTAAAAAGAGGGAGCTCTATTTTGAGAACCTGTTCAAGTAACGTTTCACAGTGGAAAAATGGTGGCACTCTGCACAGGATGTGACCTGACAGGAGTTAGGTCTCAGGCGTCAGTGCCCTGGGTTTCTATTTTCATTGCTAAAACTTGCAATTTGAACCTGATAAGGCTGGCCCCTAAGAAATAAGTCAAGATTGGTATGAAATCTGGAAAAATTTCTGGAAATGTCATAGATCAAGATTGGAGGGTCTGTCTATTACATGCATCATGCCATCTACATGAGGAATACCATGAAGCTATTAAAACGATAACATGAAGCTCTATTTACTCACAAAGAAATATGTTCATACTACATTTTTCTGTATAAAGAGATGATTACAGGGTGTACACTATGGCATCATTTTGTAAAATACCTATATGCATATGTATATGTGTATAAAAAAGGTTTAGAAGGAGATATTTTTAAAAAGTAATTCTTGGGCCTTTATATCTACATTTTATGAACTTTTCACAAGGAATTATGGAGTATATGTGTGCAACCAGAAAAACAATGAAGTAATTATCATTTTGAAGAAAAAAGATGGTGATCAAAGGAGTCCTTGCCCAAGTGATTAAGGGTAATCCTGTGGGGTCAAAATTAGGTAAGAAAGGGCCAAAGTCCTTAGTTCATGCTTTGTTTCTAATATTACGAAAGAAAGTGCTCTATTCCCAAAATTATGCCAAAATTACTGTGATGATTACATATGAGATCAAGATTAGATGTGTAGTTTTGAGTTCAAAGAATATATAAAAAGTCAGTGAAGGAAAAAAGAAGAAATAAAAATTAATCAGCCATCATATCCACAAATTTATAGCCAGTTCATGGGAACTAATTAACATGGAAAGATTTGGCTGGAACCAGGACCACTATTTACATCGGGGTAAGAGAAGTCTTCCAAAGACGGGAAGCCCTGTGGGAGAAGAAACTAAATGCTGCAAGAGCTTTAGGCATCTTGACCATGAGAGTTAATATAACATACACATTGCAGAGAGGAAAGAAAACTTATCTCACCATGTGCCGGTGTCACATTCATCTGCCATGTTATTTTCTTAGCTCTTCAACTTAGCAGGAGGGTTTTCTCCTCTCAAGCCCCCCTTGACTGGATGTTCTGCCTAAATGCTGATGCATTTAAACCACATTACATTTTGAGTAAATATTTCATTAGAAAGAGGATCTTTTTCATTAATAATCTATGGAACATATATTAAATATTATGCAAGTATCATTTGTAGTACAAAATTCTCTATGCCTGGGTTATGGGTTGAATTGTGTCAAAATTCATATGTTGCAGTCCTAACCCCCAATATCTCAGAATGTGACCTTATTTGGAAATAGAGTTGATATATACTTAATTAAGATGAGGTCATACTGTTTAAGAACATTAAGACAATAAATTTCTGTTGTTTTAGCCACCCAGTTTGGTGTACTTTGTTACAGAAACCTTAGCAAATGAATGCAAGAAGCAATTATCTTAAGGATATGTGTGTGTTAAATTCTACTAATAGGCATTTGAGTTGGGTCATCATATTTTCCTCCTTTATGAGGGATGTCACCAAAGCTCAAAGTGAAGAACATGCCCAAGGTCAGTCAAAGTTGGAAGTCATCTTCATGTTCTTTCTATATCTAGGTTCCTCCAGAAACTATTCTCAATCCAGTCCTTAGAAGGACATCACAAATGGTAAAGCCATTTATCCCAGGCAAACCAATCTGCTGAGGAGTGCAGACTTCTACCCATTAATATCAGAAAGAGTGCTGGATCAATTATTAAGTTACCAGGATAAGTTTAAGGAAGACTTTGTGCTTGCTGAGTTTTCTCCAAGGAAATAAAACCATTATCTAAAATGAAAGATCTTAGGGATTTATTAGCATTGATGGAGCCCCTCTCCAGCATCTTGCTTTTATGTTCCAAGTTTTAGTTCTCTTCGAGACACTTAGGACATTTTTGTTTGTTTATTTATGATCTATCTCTCCCTTCTAGAAAGTGAGCTCTATGAGAGCTGAGACCTTGTGTATCCTGTACCCCACTGCATCCTCAGTGGTGCCTAGAGCATAGCAGGCTTCAATAAATGTTTGCTGAATAAACAAATCGATCTTTTCAATGCAAATTAATAAATAAGTTGGGCAGTTTTATAGGACATTGCAGTCAATTCTGTTGATACCAATTGTTAATGCTAGTGTAGGGGTAGGAAGATTTTTAACAAAGTCAAGCACACCGCATACTCTATGAGAGGCTGAGTGGTTTCTTCCTTCCCCCTATATGGAAGGATATAATTGAATGATTGCTCTATGTAAAAGTAGAAGAATCTACTATGATGATGCAGTTTGGGCTTGGAAATATGCCACAGTCAACAGAAAAGAAATGTTTCTACATAAGTCTAGCAAATTAAATTTCCAAGTTTATTCCTAGGCCTAATGATTTATTAGATCTTCTCAGTACCAGCATGATAGGTAATATCAGAGTCTCAATAGTCAGACAGACTTAAATTCCATCTCTGCCCCTTCTTAACTGTGTGACCACGGACCCAAAGTCAAATGACCTAAATAAGTTATTCAGTATGGAGGTAATAAGATAGCAAAAATATTTTTATGAGTTTGAATGACATATTCCTTCTGTCACTCAGGGGACATGATAGGATATTCTTGCTTTACAAAAATGTTTTTACATCACCCTGATATCATGTAGTCCCTACATATAAATGCTTCTAAAAATATCCATAATAAACATTGGGTTGTTTTTGAATTTGAAGTAATTTACATAAGGAAACCTAAAAGAAATACTAATTCCTTGTGACCAAATATATACAATTAATGGTTTTCCTTGTATTTGAAGTTATCTTACATATTTTAAAGTACAGCAATATAATAATTTCATTTGAATAGCCTGCAAAACACTAATGTCTCTTATGATTTCCCAGTGATTTTAATAAAAATGCCACACAAAATTGATAAACATGTCATTGTCTTTTAAGAAAAATTCAGTTAGTTTACAAAAAAAGTAGAATGAATAAAATAATGTAATAAGTAGATAGATAGATAGATAGATAGATAGATATAGTTTATGCCCCAATCTACCCAAAAAAGCTATAAAGAAGCAAGTAATAAATACACATAAAAGTGTGTTTGATAGGGGTGCCTGGATAGCTAGGTAGGTTAAACATCTGACTCTTGGTTTCAGCTCGGGTCACGATCTCAGGGTTGTGAGAGAGCCCTGCCTGAGGCTCTGCACTGGGCTTGGAGCCTGGTTAAAATTCTTTCTCCCTCTCCCTCTACCCCTCCCCACCCTGCTTTGGTGTTCTCTCTTTCTCAAAAAAAAAGTGTGTTTGATAAATAAAGATAAGAAAAAACAAAATAAACATATACAAAAGATGGATAACTATATCAGAAATCATGAATAAGGAGTGTTTATTTTATTTTATTATTTTATTTTATTTTATTTTATTTTATTTATTTTATTTAATTTTATTTTGAATAAGGAGTGTTTAAATGGATAAATGAAAGGGACTGAGTTTTATTGAATGTCTATGATGTTATGTTCTGAATTTCCTGGCCATTGTAGCAATAAGGAAGGAAGAAGAAGCAAATTAGTTGCAATCACTGCTTCTCAAACTTCCCCATTTAAGTTCAAAGAGGACGATTCCTGGGGTACATAGACTGAAATAATTCACCAGAAGTGAAAAAAATTGCTTTATGATTTAGTATAAGAATTAATGGAAATATTGTGTTCTATCATTAATACATTGAAATTTGTTTTAATAAAAAATAATTTTTCTTGTCCCTATCTGCATAGAATTTGTTCTTCAAAATGAAGTAGCCTGTTGATCTTAGCTAAATACCATATTCTCACAACATCATACATTTTCTCTTACTCTTAGGAAGTTAATATGTAGTTTGAAAAACATATGTT
Source organism: Canis aureus (assembly GCF_053574225.1). NCBI lineage: Eukaryota > Metazoa > Chordata > Mammalia > Carnivora > Canidae > Canis > Canis aureus. The sequence goes on along the minus strand of NC_135623.1, from coordinate 47,065,567 downwards.
TACAAAACTCTCACTATCTGATTTATTTGTTAAAATTACTCAACAGTCGTTTTAAGTAAAAAAAAAATTAGGGCTGCCTGTGTGGCCCAGTGGTTGAGCATCTGCCTTTGGCTCAGGTCGTGATCCTGGGATCCTAGAATCAAGTCCCATATCGGGCTCCTTGTAAGGAGCCTGCTTCTCCCTCTGCCCATGTCTTTGCCTCTCTTTCATGAATAAATAAATAAAATCTTTAAAAATCTTTAAACAAATAAATAAAGTAAAAAAAATAAATTTAAGTATAATGTATATGCGGGGTTATATCCTAATAAATAATATTAAGAAGAAATAGTTTGTAACTCATGAAGACTGAAACTCAGTCTTGAATTGCTCTTTTAGATAGATAGATAGATAGATAGATAGATAGATAGATAGTTAGATAGATAAAAGGTTATTTGAAGATGTTACTTAGTAAAATGAGAGGAAGCCTGAATTCCTATAAGTGGGACCACAGAATAGGAAGGTGCAGGCTGGTAAAGTTAATTGATAATGTCTAAAGTTGGGAAACCAAGACATAGTAGCATTAGCATTTATTGAGACATGTATCATAAATATAAAAGAAATAGCTAAAAACATTATAAGTGGTTGCCTCTTAAATGGACCTGCGTTCAAATTGACAATGAGACACTCGCTAGGCAGGATGACTTTAGAAAAGATACTTAAGTTCTTCTGGTATCAATTTCTATAAAAGGGGGCCACTAACACCCACCTTGACTCATGGTCAAGAGAAAGGGAAAAGAGGGAGAGAGGAGAGAGTAAACATACTGGTGTTTTAGTAAAGCCTATCTTCTGGTCTACTGCTGTCATCCAGAATTGATACAACTGAGTGTCATAAGTAACTTGATTCAGTCGATGGCTCATATTGGGTCTTCCTCTCCTCCAGAAGCTGACACTGAGACAAGAATGTGAACGTTAATAGTCTGAAAGGTAGTTCCAGGATCCAGGTTTAGGGGAATGGGGAAGTGCAAGAACATTTCTCAGCGTTATTCCAACTATGGGATGAAGAAGCAGAGGGAAGTATCTACCAACTCTCATCTCATTGATTGAGAACTGCTCCTGAGGGGCCTTTAAGCCTTGAGCACTTCTAACGTACCCCTCACATTCTCAAAGCAAGCTCTGGCAACCAGAAAACGCTCTTGGGGAAAAATCAGTATTGGTTATCTTATATAATTGTAACTGGTTGATTATAATAATATAATCATTTTGAGTTCTTCAAACTTAATCCTAATGAAATTAGATGAAACGGTAACGTTATAAGAGCTCTTTGAACAAAGGAAAACAGACATGAACAAAGCCTCCAAGGCATGAAAGTTAGAAATTATAGACTTCAATTTATTAGATTAGCATCACTTATGGAAATATAAGTTAAAATTTTATCTAATATTTGGATAATTTAAATACCGTGCTGAAATTGCCTTCTCAGAAAGATAAGGAAAAGTTGTTCAGAGACTATTTAAATTCCTATGAGCATAGAAGTACCGAGAACAAAGAGCATTTTTGGAGATTAGCCAGGTAGGGCAAAGGTCTTTAAAAATTAAACTATACATGCTCTGATCCTTGTTACTGAAGTTAAAAATTCTAATGAACTTTTGTCCTTCTTTTGGCTGCCCAGCATCTGAACCCCATTCTATGTTTGGGGAATTTTTAGGCTTATAAGTCTCGATAGGATACAGAAACAGTCTCCCAGTATAAGAATTGAAAATTCCAGATAATCACTTTTCTAGTCTTCTTTGCAGTAAGTTATGGGCACATGACCAAGCATGAGCCAATTAGAAGTTCCCTTCCCAGAATTTGAAGGGAGATCTGGTGATTTATAGAAGCAAGGATGGTAGATAACCACCTATGATTGCAATGTCAGTTGCAGCAAGATCGTTTCTGGGGGCAGTAGTGGTGCTACAGTAGATCTTTTTGGTGACACACAAGATGACAGAAAGTGAGCCATCTAGTAATTGGTAACACTGGCAGTAATGTCCTCACTTGGCCAGATTTTTGATGCGGTTTAGGGCTTTATGTCTAACTGCTTGTTCTGCTTCCTCTGAAATTCTGTAAGCAGTGTTACTATACATCCCAGTGAATACTTCAGTGAAGTAAATCTTCAAAGCTGATTTCAGTTAGCTAAAACGAAAAGAATTCAAAATTCAGTACCAGGAAGTAGGGTGTTGTCAGTAGCAAACGCTAAAAAATGTGGAATTGGCAATCTCAGACTTCTGAACCTGTATTAATATACTGTTGCTCAGTCCTAAGAAAATAAATCTTTTGAACACCTATTTCATATATGACCATAGCAAAAATAAACTGGAAGATTATTCCAAGAGGCAGAACTAGGGATCATGAAAGACATGGTGAAGGGAATTTCCTGAAGGGAGTGGAAATAGGATCCATCTCATTAACTGACAGGCACTTACTTACTAATCTCCCAGGCAGGAATCACACCATCCCAGCGTAGTGTGGATGAGATACGTGTTATGGGGAAGTTATTGGGAGTGGTTTTCTGCTCTTGCCCTTTCCCAGTCAGCCTTTATATTGTAGTCCATTGCTGAACCATGAAGAGCAAACACAGTCATGGATCAGAAGACACAAATGAGCATTTGTATGAATCATGTTTCTAGCTTCCGTAAAATTGATGCTTCAACGTCTGCCCTGCATGCATACGCCAGACACACCTGGTTCTGGACAACTCGGTAATATGCCTGAGTTATCTTGCCTTACCTTGCCTTATCCAACGGCCTCCTGTGTCACCTTCTCCATCCCCTTCCAGAAGAAATCCTTCTCCTTGGGGTGTGATTTTTAAATGCAAACTTATCAAGCCAGAGTCTATACCCCAACCACTTCTCTTATAGGGTTCTCATGCTCTGGGCCAGGTACTATATACCCATCCTAAATACTCCAGGGCCAGATACCAGGCAATGAGGGGAAGCCTCTTTGCCCACTAAATTATTCAAAATAGTCAATCCTAAGCCTGTTAACTCACCTCACCCATTTTTACTTACAGAAACCACAATACAGCCTCTTGCCCACAGTTCTCCCCTCCATCTGCCTCGTGACTGACCCAAGTGTTTCTCCATGTAGCCCCCTTGGCATGATGTATAGTCTTTGGAACTATGAGTGAAATAAATGATCTATTTGAAGGCACTCTTACCATGTCTAAATAATAATAAGACATATTAAAACTACATTATCCAACAATCCTGGAGTTGGATATAGTAACCTGATGAAACTTGATGTCACTTCCCCTCAGGGAGTACATGAATAATTTCAATAAAGGCATGAGCACCTTTTAAGTGTATGTAGAGATGTTGGGCAATCAAAGTGGTGGACTATAGCAAACATTGTTGATTTTCCATTCAACATCCTTTACTATCTCTTTTCAGGCAAAACACTAGTTTTATTCAGGTAGTCATCCTTCTCTACTGACTCAAGGGATCATGACCCTTTTCCTCTTTCAGCACTAAATTCCATTTGGACTGAGCTAGTCACAGTGGTCCCTTTCCCCTTGCCAGTGAATGATTTAGGCTTGAGCAGGGATCCCAGGTATGGACAATAGGACATGAGGAAAGATGTTCTGGAGGAAAAATGTTCCCCTGATTGCAAAGAGGACACTGGAAGATGTGGTTCTTTCTGTTGCTGGACATTACTGTGCTGATAGAGATACAACTGCAGTAGTCATTTTACTCCTAGAAAACCCGAGGATAAGGCCAATGGCAAGAAATTATAACAAAAAACTCACCAGAAAATGAAGCCAGAATGATAATGTATCATGGTTGTGGCCCAATCTTCCTTTGGATTTCTTGATCTTGAGTTAGTACATTTTCTTATCATCTAAACCAGTTTGAGTCAGGGTCTTTTGTTACTTGAAGCCTGACTCTAAAACTTATATATGTGATCTTTCATCACATGACTTGCTACATTTTAATTACTTATGTAAAGCATGATTGTTAAATAAAATTTTATTTGTCCACTTATATCATAAAATGTTGATTATAGGAAATTCTGCTTGTTCACTTAAGCTGCAAGTGAACTCATTGGCCTTTTGTTGATTAATCCCTCACTACAAATCCTGGATAAGTGTGCTTATCAAAGAAAATCTTCACTAGCTCCCACAGTTGTCAGGAATAAAGCTATCTCTGACAGCAGATACAAACATTGTACAAAGCTTTGTCCTTGCACAATTTGCAAATTTCTCATATTTGAATCACATCTACTTCTTTGACACCGATTGTTGACTCATCAGATCATTACGGAAACATTCATGTGCTCTCTATATTTGGATCTCTGATTCTGGGGCCCACTACTGAAAAAAAAAAAAAAAACCCTAGATGCTCTAGGATTCTTCTTCCACATTTAGTCCTTTATTTAACTAGGTCGTGGCCAAGCTAAGTCAGGACTGCTCCTGACAGATAATCCTTGAGGCAGTCTATTTCACACATTTATATACGCTTCACTGTGCTTGCCTGAAAAGCCCATACAAGCCCTACCTGCAGCCCCTTTTCTTTCTAGTAACTACCCACTTCTTTTAAGATTCATCCAGGGTTAAATTAAAGAGGCAGCCATCCATCAAACTCAAACTAATTCTTCACCATATTGCCAAGGCAAACATAGGGTATCCTCAGTATCTTCAGCTTTGAAATGGGGGACAAGAAAGTTGAAGAAATATGGTTTTTAAAAATATTTTCAGGGATCCCTGGGTGGCGCAGCGGTTTACAGCCTGCCTTTGGCCTGGGGCGCGATCTTGGAGACCCGGGATCGAATCCCACGTCAGGCTCCCGGTGCATGGAGCCTGCTTCTCCCTCTGCCTATGTCTCTGCCCCTCTCTCTCTCTCTCTCTCTCTCTCTGTGACTATCATAAATAAATAAAAATTTTAAAAAAAGAACATTTAAAAACATAAAATAAAAATATTTTCATTAACTTTCACCAATCTATGAAAAAAAGGAGTAAATTACTTTAAGCCTATTTTGTATTAATATCTTCACTATCAAAATACAAATTCAAATTCCATCCAGATTATATGCGTTGGGTAAAAATGTATGAACCAAAATATCTAAATATAAATTTAAAAAAAATTTATTTATTCAGAGAGAGAGAGAGAGAGGCAGAGACACAGGCAGAGGGAGAAGCAGGGACCATGCGGAGAGCCCGATGTGGGACTCGATCCTCTGTCTCCAGGATCACGCCCTGGGCTGCAGGCGGCGCTAAACCACTGAGCCACCCAGGCTGCCCTCTAACTATAAATTTAAGTTGTAGTTATATGAATGTGTGTATCATTCCAACTCTGTGGAGGACAGGCATCAATGATGCTTGATAATAAAGGGACACTATTGGAATGCCCAGGTGGCTCAGTGGTTGAGTATCTGTCCTTGACTCAGGGCATGATCCCAGGGGTCCTGGGATCCAGTTCCGCATCGGGCTACTCTTGGGGAGCCTGCTTCTCCCTCTGCCTCTTCCTCTCTCTCTTTCTCTCCCTCTGTGTGTCTCTCATGAATAAATAAATAAAATCTTTTTAAAAAAATAAACCAACACTATCCATGTGAGTATAAGAATATTCAGGGTCCGTTTTATATTTATAAAGTCTGGAGATTAAAGAAATTTTAGGCACTTTCCTTTAAAAATCAGGAGCTGAATAGCAAAGAAAAAGAATAAATTCCTCCTATATCCAGCAATATTGATGAACTCCATAAATATATTGTGGGAAACAAAAGCAGATGCAAAAGAACACAAACTGTATAATTCCATTCATATGATATTCAAGAAGGTGGGCTTTGAAAGGGAGTGAGAGAACCCTGTGAGATGCTGAAAGTGTTCTGTGTCTTCATATAGATGACAGTTAAGTGGGGATACAGAAGTCTGTACAGGTTAGATATAATTAATGTTGCTACAGTAATGCACTTTACATACTTTATATATGTGTGCCCAATCAACCAATAAATTGCTCTTCAGCAATTTAAAGTATTAGGTAAATCTTGGTTAAATATTAATAGAACTTATTAATTTACAAATACTGATAGAATTGAAGTTTCATGACAGAAGGAACCATGTCTGTTTCACTTAGCACTGGACACCTTCTCACTGGAGAAGAGTTTAACGGAGTCATTCAGCCAGATGACAGTGACGAGATGGAGGTGGGATACCATATCCCAGGAAATGAAGGACCATGAAGAGTCTAACAAGTCTCTCTTCCCTGTCCTCAGATGGTGGCAGGGAGCAACACCTTGTTTGAATTAGGGTACATGCCACACAACATATGGAGGGTTTAGTCTTTGAGCAGTTGGAATGAACATGTCTTTATAAGGACTGACTTGCTTGTGAAAATGGCCTGTGGTCAGGCCACTTTGGGTAAAAGGCAGAGCCCAGATTTCCACCCAAGAGAAACCTACTCTCTAGAAAATACAAAAAAAAAAAAAAAAATTGAGACTGACCAGGGGCTTTTGGGGCAATTGTCAAGATGAACCCCTCAAGCTGGCATTGGGTATAGGAGGGACTATGGAGAGAAGTAAAATGTTAATGGAATTTTATCAAGTTGTTGGCTGAATATGTGGTAAAACCTCTTTACCACTTCCTCTTTGCATTAAGTGAAATTTATGTTGTTTATTTACAGAACATATTTCTTTGTAGGAAAATGAGTGTAAATGCTGGGTCCTACTCTTAAGGTTTGCACTGATTGAAACTGTCTTAGTCCCTTTGGGCTGCTGTAACAGAAAACCATAAACTGGGTATCTTATAAACAGAAATTTATTTCTCACAGTTCAGGAAGCTGGGAAGTCCAAGATCAAGGTGCCAGCACATTCAGTGTCTGGTAAGAGCCTGCTTCCTAGTTCATAGGAGGCCGTCTTGTGTTCTCAAAAGGCAAAAGGGGTGAGGAAGCTCTGGGCCTCTTTCTATAAGGCACTAAGCCCATTTGTGAGAGCTCCATCCAATGACCTAACTACCTTCCAAAGATCTCGCCTCCAAATACGAGGGCACAAAAGTTCAGTCTATACCAGAAGCCCAGACTACATGTGCAGATGGCCAATAACATTGCCTTCATTTAGTCTGCCATATTTTTAAGAATCTCTGAGGGGGAAAGAGATCAGGAGGACACAAAGAAAAAGGGAAATGATGCAAATCAAATAGGGTAGGCTCCAGGAAATCTTGGCCTGAACTGAAGATGGCCCATGTAGTTAAACTCTCCTGTGTCACGGTAATACTGATGGAATATGTATGAACCTGCCAAGCAGGAAGTAAGAAACAGAGTTTCTTTGTTCATTCCTGATGGAATATTGAGAATAAACCATTGCTTTCAAGTTCTGGTTCCTCTCCGGATTTATTTGCTAGTCTCTATCCTTTATAAAAAAAAAATTTTTTTTTTTCTTTTTCTCCAATTGTTTCAGCCTGGTCTTAAGCTGGGCTAGTTCAAGGCAAAAGGAGGTCCTGTTCTGAAGTTGGGTGAGAAATAACAAGGCAAGAGCACCTTCTTGTGGCTCAGTGGCAGGATAGCAAGAAATGTTAACTCCAGGATTTACCCTAGGGGAGAAATGCCAGGAAATGATTGGTGGGTAGTGTAAGCTTTGGAGTTCTATTAAGGTAGGTGGCACTTTCCTTAGATCATTTCTTTAATGCCATACAGTTACAGACCATGAGGTCAGAAGTGCAGAGAAAATACAGTTTTTAAAGCCATGAATGTATTATAGCACTAAGACTATCATATGCAATTATTTTGTTGTCAATAAGCCATCAGATATATTAGAGTGATTTGTTTTGTTTTGTTTTGCCTAAGTGTGTGACAGGAAAACAATGTTTAAATTGATATAGGTCATCATCTTTACTAGCATTGTTGATCTAGAAGTGTTGCATAAACAATAGTAAGAGCTAGGACATTATTTTATACTTTCAAATTGGGTCTCGAACATTTAAAAGTTTTTCACTGGCAGATTTTTTCACCATCTGTATAGATTACAATCTATTTAATAAAAGATAGAAACAATGAAATTAATTGTTTTGCCTTCTCCAGAATTTAAGAGAAAAATCCTGAAATTGGTCCTGATTTCTGATGCCAGGAAATCAGGAAATGTAAGAGAATATTTAGCAATCAGAGTGGCTTATCTCATGGTAATTGGCATATGTGCAATTATAATTTGCATTCCAGTTACTGAAGCTGAGAAAGCCTTGCTCAGGTTGAACATACGGTGAGTAGAAGATCTCTTTTTCTAAGAAATAAGATGGAGAAAGTCTTTGGAGAATGGCCTCACTGAACTGGTAAGTTAGCTTTCTCCGGATTTTGGTGATTTCCCCAGTTCTTCCATAATTCCTCAGTGCTCTGGCCATTTTCTGGTAAGTCATGGTCTTCCGGTTGCCTTTTCTTTTCCCCCAAAGTTGGGCAAGTTTTTCTTTGTTTTTTGACACAAACTGAAAGATGCCTTTGGTTTTATCTACCCACTGAATACAAGATGCCATCTCAGGATTGCACAGGGATTCATGAAGGTATTCGAATAGTCGGAGCTTCTTCCTGCCTAAAATGGAGAAAAACAACGTCAGACTTCACTGTGGCTACGCATAAAGAACAACCTCAGGAAGGGTTTGTTGAGTGACTACAAAATTCAAAGCTGCATTGGGACTTGAAAGTCAAAGGTCTGTTTGGCCTATTGAAGTTTTTTTTTTTTAATAAATTTATTTTTTATTGGTGTTCAATTTGCCAACATATAGAAGAACACCCAGTGCTCATCCCATCAAGTGCCCCCCTCAGTGCCTGTCACCCAGTCACCCCCACCCCCCGCCCTCCTCCCCTTCCACCACCTCTTGTTTGTTTCCCAGAGTTAGGAGTCTCTCATGTTCTGTCTCCCTTTCTGATATTTCCCACTCATTTTTCTCCTTTCCCCTTTATTCCCTTTCACTATTTTTTATATTCCCCAAATGAATGAGACCATATAATGTTTGTCCTTCTCCGATTGACTAATTTCACTCAGCATAATACCCTCCAGTTCCATCCACATTGAAGCAAATGGTGGGTATTTGTCGTTTCTGATGGCTGAGTAATATTCCACTGTATACATAAACCACAGCTTCTTTATTCATTCATCTTTCAATGGACACTGAGACTCCTTCCAGTTTGGCTATTGTGGACATTGCTGCTATAAACATCGGGGTGCAGGTGTCCCAGCATTTCATTGCATCTGTATCTTTGGGGTAAATCCCCAGCAGTGCAATTGCTAGGTCATAGGACAGATCTATTTTCAATTGGACCTTTGTTAGAGATGTTGTAAAAATTTTTGTACTGTCCTTCCCTGAAGAAGGAAGCCTAAAACCTTTATCTGGATCTCCCATCTATCTGTCAGGTGGTCTCTCTTCACAATTAAATCTTGACTACTAGTTTTATGTTCTATGTCGGAACAATAAAACTGAGCAAAATGAATTGCAAAGCTTAGTGGTTTTAAATAAAGAGAAGCCTCACACTTCTTTCTGATAAGAAAGTAAATCATTTGAAAGGGCTTTATTCAAATGAGTTAAGTCAAATGAGGTAAGGAATGTGAATGTATTTTGTAAGATGCAAAATAGTATTCAAATATAAGGTAATATTAGTGAAAATAATAACAAAGACAGGTAAACAACAACAACTGTAGGTCTACATTATGTGAAAAATAAAGATTAGAAAACACTGGAGTGGAAAAAGCCAAAACATCTTCATGACATTTTGACATAATTTATGAGCAATGACAATGTGCATTGTGACATTTTTCATTGCTGTGAAATAAAATGATACTACCAGAGTTTTTTTCTCGTTAGAAATACAGCCCTTTATATTTCAGAATGTCTAGACAGAAAACTTTAGGAAGATTTGCCATTTTGATTTTTGTTCAGTTGATTGGATGTCAGTGGACAACAGCCCAATTTGTGACTTGGCATTGGCCTGTAAATATGATGCCTTACCAGATCTGTCAGTAGCTAACACATCCATGGCCAAATTCCCTTTTTCCTTAGAGAGAGTGGAATAGTGGATTCTCAAAATGCTTTGAATAGTCTCTGGAGAGCAATACTCTTGCATCAGTCATCATTCATCCCAAAACCTCAGAGGTTTTTAAGATTATCTTTTTGCCTTATATTATCTTGAATTTACAAATTGAGAAATGGAAGGGACTTACCAAAAAAAAAAAAAAAAACACATTATAAATTAAAGTCATAGTCTTAAACAAACACTGTCTCTTATCCCGTGGTCGAATCAATGATAATGGATCCTCACCTCTTAAAATTTACTTTCAATTTTGAAAAAAAAATTGTTAATTTTTATTAAAAGGTATTATGTGCTCAGAGTAAAAGATTCAAACAGAAGCACAAAGTGAAAGTAAAATTCCAGTCTATTCTGCTACATATTTTTTAAAATTAAAAAAATTTTTTTTGCATATGAACATATGCATATCTTTTAAAAATACCAGTGGTATCATATTATTTTGCACTTTTTTTCCACTAAGACACATAAATTAAATCAGAGGACCAACACAGAAATTAGCTATAGATGGTAAAATACCCAACTGTTGACAACGGTTACTTCTGAGACATAGTATAGGAAAAAAGAAGAACACTTACACTTATTCCTTGTGTATTTCTGAATCCTTTGAATTTTTAATAATGTGCATTATTACTTTTAAGTTATGGAATTAAAAAGGTTTAAAACAAAAAATGTACTTTAGAGTTCTTTCTTTATCAATACATAAGATATGCTTTCATGTGTTTTAATAGCTATGTGTTCTGTTCTATGCATGTACTAGTTTTCTCTAGATAAAGAATCCCCAAATTTTGAATTTCATTCTGTTTCAAATGTATCCTTATTTCAGATAGAAGATGAAACTTTAAGAACAGAAAATGGTGGATGATATATGTCCCATGCTGGCAAAGCTTCACAACATAAAACATCAATGAAAAGATAGAGACTTTACATCCTGGAGTGAGTCTGTATATTTAGAATTTTGTTCTAGGATACAGTATTCTAGGATGCAGAATATCAGAACAAAACTAGTTTTCAAAAAAAAAATTGGAAAAAATTTAGAAAGTATGATGAAGTATCATTTTAAAAATTTCACTATAAAATTATGATGCACCTTACACATCTCTGTACCTTATACAGACTAGGTAAGTTCCATTCTTTTACTACAACAACATTGCAAGGAATATCCTAATGTATATAGGGTACACACACACACACACCCCTTATGGTATCTTGAGAAATTATCCAGTGACAGGCTACGAGCATAATGTCTTACATGGGCTTTCTCACTTAATTTTCACAGCAATCTTACAGTGTTTGTACAATTATCATTATTTGTTCTTTGAATGAGGACACTGTGGTACAAAAGGTTAAGTGATTTTCCCAGGCTCACACAACTCACCCAGAGTTTACACTCAATCACTCAGTTACATAGTCTTTAAGAGTCAAAAGATATTAACATTTACATTTTTGATCTTTATTGCCAAATTGCCTTAAAAAACTTTGTGCCAAGTTACACAAGGGAGTCCTCCAAGAGCACATGTACACGTGTGTGGCCCACAAGGTAGCCAGCAGAGGCTACTATCCTGCTTTATCACTTTACTCATCTGTTAGGTGAGATCATCATCATCTTAAATTTATGAAATCGACATTTCAAATTTATGAAATATTGAATAGTTATGGGACTTTATTTGCAGAAAACTTAATAGAGAAGACAACTTCTATACCAAGGCTGTCACAATTAGAATAAGATTGCTAGGGATCCCTGAGTGGCGCAGTGGTTTGGCGCCTGCCTTTGGCCCAGGGCGCGATCCTGGAGACCCGGGATCGAATCCCACATCGGGCTCCCGGTGCATGGAGCCTACTTCTCCCTCTGCCTATGTCTCTGCCTCTCTCTCTGTGACTATCATAAATAAATAAAAATTAAAAAAAAAAGATTGCTAAAACTACTTTTGGAAAAGTTCCCCTTTCTATACCCTCAAATATACACACATTATCTTGAGTACAGATTTATTTGACTGGAGTGACACTTTGTAGCTTCACAACATTTCTATGAAGCAATAGGAAGGCTTCCCCAAGATGAACGGCTTAGAGTGGTTCAATCTGTCAGAGGTAAATTTTTCTTAATCTCAATATGAGAATATTTTGCAAATGCTGTTCTACAGTCAGATATGAAATACCTTTAAGGCTGCTTTGAAGAAGATTTAGTTCTTTTATCTATAAAAGGAGTAATGGATCCACATACCTTTTCCTCCCTTTTGATGGAGAACAGCAGGTTGTACCAGCTGGTTTTCGGGGATGTTTGGCAGAGACTGATGAATATTTCCTTCAAAATAGAGGTCTGCAGCACTGTTCTATATAAATAATGCAGCAGGATGTTAAGTGGGACTTTTCCTGTGGCCCCCAATTGATGGCTAAAGTCAAAAGCTGAGAACAAAAGGAGTGCTAAGCATCTCCCAAATTCTAAAAAGCACAATCCTCAACTGCAGCCAGATATCTCCCAGGGCACACAACTAGCCTCACACCCACATAAGGAGAAGACCAAGGAATGGAAGGTACTCTGGCTTTATGAAGACTTTCATATCATCCCTTCCCTGTGAGAAAGAAGACGGGGATGCTTCCTTCTTCTCCATAAAAACCCCCAGTGAGAAAGAAAATTTAAAGAATTATTAGTACAAAATTGAAGTGCCAGCAGAAAGAGGAAGATGGGCTTCTGTTCCTCTGTTGGATGCCCATCTGAGCAAGAGGAGACATGAGGAGAAAGATGGTAGCCAAGGGAGGGTAGAGCCAAGAGAGGGGGAGGAGGAAGCAGCCTGAGCTGTTACCATTGCATAGAGCAAGGATTCGTGGGTCTCTATGGATTAATTCAACAAAGGTGGACTTGAACCATCTTACCATACCCCATATAAGAGGACTTCCCAGAGGCCAAGGAGTCCCCAACCACAAGAGGCTGTGATACAGACTGAGAAGTATGAACTGAAGGAGAAGCAGGGTTGCCAGATTTAGCAAATGAAAATATTTGGCATGCTGTATTTTACCGTCAACCCTAACTGGAAGTAGAAGAGGTTAAGCTGGAACAAACTCCCTCTTCAAAGAAATGTCTTGTGGAGAGGCCCTAACAGAACAATTTAGAGGGTCAGGAAAAGGACATTTGACATAGCACAGTTGAAGGTAATGACTGAAAAAAAAGAAAGAAAGAAAGAAAAGCCATTTCATATTTACTCTGCACCACGTTAAGACAGGTGGCAATAAGAAAGCAATATGGATGGTGCAGTCCAATAACCATCCAACTCTTGGTTTTGGCTCAGGTAGTAATCACAGGTTCATGGGATTGAGCCCTATGTCAGGCTCTGCGCTCAGCACAGAATCTGCTTGAGTTTCTCTCTCCCTTGTCCTTTGCCCCTCCCCCCACTCACTCGCTCTCAAATAAATAAATAAATCTTTCTTTAAAAAAGAAAACAATAAAAAGGACACATTAATAGAAAGATAGATGGCAGGGACACTTCGTTTGCAAGGAGTTATAACACTATCCCCGAGAGTTGGTCCAAGACAGGTGTAGCTAGCTCTGAGCTTGAGAAAGGAAACATCAGGTTAAGACAAGACTGTAGGTAAAGCCAATGCAGGGGAAGTTTGGGCTTTGCCCTATGGCTTATAGGAAAACCATCCTTTTTTGCAATTTTCAAGATAGATGAGAAGCAGTAATGAGAGAACCCTAAAAACACATCTTCATAGAGGACATTCTATGATGCTGGGCAATGACAAAGGGCAATTTCCTTCTTGACAGCATTGCTGGGAATCACCCATGCTGATGGTCAAATCCACACCACTGGTCTGTGAGTGCTTGCACAGTCCCTGCTGTCGCTAAGCTGGGTTTCAGCTAGCAAAGACCAAGTGGAAGGCAGATGTGAGTAGGGAATTTGCCTGTTACTGGGAGATGGCCTTCTGGTACATGTACTCACTATTACTGTTCTCCAATTATAGACAGGTTCCTCTGTAGGCAGCACACCATAGCAGTTAGAATTTCCTCTGACATGAGAGCAGTGGTTGATGAAAGCCAGGTAATTTTTGTAATCTAATTTAAAAACAGAAACTGCAAAAGTCAAAGTTTATAATTGCATGTGTGCATGCATGCAATGTGTATGTATGTTTGTGTATGCATACATGCTCATGTATGTGGTTGCTCCATCATGTTTTCTCCACTACTTTGCATTTTTCTACATTTATTGCATCATGCTGGTATCACAGGCCTCTTACATATCCCATTTCCCTTACTGGAGCACAGATTTCTTGCAAGCAGAGATCCCATGATTTCTTTTGTCTGGGAACTGCACGCAGTGCCCTGTATAAACGCAATATGCAAGATACTTGCATTTCACCTACACTGTCTTCCCATAGTCTATAGGGCAATAGGTGAGGAATGATAAGAATATTTATTCTTAAAAGAAAAGAATATTTATTCTTCTGAGTAGAATATCTCTTTTATGGAGGAAGGCCTAGAAGATCAATAAGAATTAACTGAAAAGCCCGTTCTGAGCAGTTAAAATTATCTATTAGATAAATATCAACCAGACATGCTTAAAAGCAAATTTTAGGTGCTAGTATTCCTATGTGAAATGCCATTCTCTGTTTCTTTGCATTTTCATATGTGACACTTTAAATTTGCATAGGCTAGGTAGCCCTGGAAGATTTTTGCCTTTGTTAGAATCAGTCCTAGATGCACTAATAAAAATGGTCTTCCCTTTTCTGATAATCATTCTTATGTCTGTGTAACCAAGAAGACTTCTGGTGTATCTGTGAGAGAAGGGCACTGACATCTTTACCTGGGGAGTACTGAAGATCTCCGGTTGAATGTTGCCTCAGTACCTCAAAAGCATCTTCAAAGGCTTGTCCCAGCTTGTCTTGTTCAACACAGGACTGCTAGAACAATAGAACCCTCAAGTTATGAAATTATTGATTGAACTTAATTTCTCTGACATACATGAGGGTTTCTCACCCATAGCAGTATTGACCTGTGAGGTTGGTTAAGTATTTGCTGTGGGGAGTCTGTCATGCGCTGTAGGGTATCTACCAGCATCCCTTGTCTCTACCCACTGGATACCAGCAGCAGCTCTGACCATCGAAAATGTCTCAGACATCACCAAATATATCTCAGGGGACAAAAATGAACCCTGATTGAGATCCACTGCTCTATAATATGTAGTATCTAGAGAACAGGATTAATTCTATAGTATTTAACATTCTTGTGAAACTTTACTAAGGAGTTGTAATAGCAGGAGACTGGGAAAAGGGATCAAGGAAATAGCTTTAATGAAACAGAATCTGAATCGCTGCTTAAAATGGAATGCTCCTGATTTCAAAAGCATGTCTCCAAGACTAAAATTAAACTTTTTTTAAGATTTTATTTATTTATTTGAGACAGAAAGGGAGAGAGAGAGAGCACATGAACAGGGAGAGCTAACGGGAGAGGGAGGAAGAATCTGAAGTAGACACCATACTGAGTATGGAGACCCATGTGGTGCTTGATCCCACCTCCGTCAGATCATGACCAGAGCTGAAACCAAGAGTCCAACCCTTAACTGACTGAGCTACCTAGGTGCCCCCAAATTAAACTGTTTTGCAAACCATTTCATACCCTTATAATCTGATCCATATATTTTATTTTCAAAAGAGGATACTCATCCTTCAAAGAGGATGTTCATCCTCCAAGTCATCCAAAGATTTTAAAATGCCAACTTACCATGCTTCATTAATATATATATATTGACAATTCTGAAAAAGATTAATAAAACAAAATTAATGGTGTATTTAATTTACCTCTGAATTAAAAGATATAATTTCTGAAAATAACTCTTATGAACCAAAAAGTACCATCTGAAGTCTCTTTAATGAGTACACATTTTTCTTCTTAAAAAATTCCCTACAAACTATTTTTTGCTTTTTTATTATTACAAAACTGTTTTGGATGTTAAAATAGCTAGAGCCAATTACCTAAATTGCCTAACTTATAAGAGAATATAAACATAACTTGGGAGAATATTTCAAAATTCTTTTAAGAGAGTGCCTGGCTGGCTGAGTCAGTAGAGCATGTGATTCTTGACCTTGGGGTTGTGAGGTTAAGCTCCAGGTTGAGTGTAAAGATTACTTACAAATAAAATCTTTAAAAAAATGTGAAAATTCTGAAAATCAGAATCCTTTTTACCTTAGCATAACTCTCCATTTATAATGGTGATTTTTTTTCCTCCATCTTTCTGGTGTCAGCCTACTAATAATCTGGTGAATAGGCTTTTTCTCTCTTGAAATGTGAATCTACATTACAAATAAAATTTACCCTGTAAAATCCATCCGTTGACTTTCTAAAATCCTAGGATAGGAACCCTGGTCTACTTTCTTATCCCTGTAAATTAGATTTCGCTTTAAATAAACAATGATCACACAGACCCACGTTAAATGTTTTTTCCTAAAAAAAGATTTAAGTCCTACAGAACTAAAAACAAACAAATCTACATAAGAAAGCGCATGTGGTTGGTCCAACATTGCTTACCATTTTATTTAGCACAAGCAACTCTGTTTACACAAGTTAAGATTTACTGTGTAAGCACAGTGAGCTTACTCATTAACACTGCAGAATACAAAGAGATGATATAATCCAACACCCGATATTATTATACATATCCATCAATATAATAATTACATCAAGTAATATGTCGAACATTGAAATTCTGTTCTGCTCTTTGAAATCACAATATCATGTCAGTTACAAGAAAACATGAGAAAAAAATCCCTAAAAAAGGTAACTGTGTGAGATGATGGAAGTGTTAAGTAATGTTACTGTGGTTATCATTTCATAATATATTCATATGTCAAATCATCACATTTTTTCACAATTTTATATGTCAAATTATATCTCAAAAAAGCTAGAAGACAGCTTTCTAATGTGAGAGATGTTGAACAATTTAGCAAAAACTTAAAAAAAAAAAAAAAGAAAACCCAGAAGTCATTGTCTGAGCTATGGTCCCTAATGAATATTATCAGTATTATGTATTTTCTAAAAGTCGTGTCAATGACTTTCAATTATGCCTCAACTCACAAGCACCGAAGCAAATATGAGTATTGTACTTTGAATCAAATACATAAATGACTTTGACTAAAATACTCCACAAAATTATCACAACTGTCACAACTGTTAAAAAAGTAGCAAACCCAAAGGGAAGAAAAAAGCTCAAAAATGTTATTGATTACTTGAATCACTTAATATTCTTGTATCTGAACAGTCAACGAAAAACATTCTTTAGGCCAAAGGAGAAAATTATCACAGGGTATTTTGAAAAACAGAAGCTAAACACTTACCAGGAAGACACTTCAACCCTTCACGAAGATGTTTCATTAATATCAGAATCGTTAAGACAGAACTGTCAAGAACTCGCTGGCAGAGTTGCATTAAATAGCTGTTTTTAAGGAAGTGCTACAAAAGGGGATTTTTTTTAAAAGATACAGTGTCCTCATGATTTCTATTTCATGATACAACCAATAGATACCACGGGCTATTATTTTGAAGAGACACATAGAAGTTTATATCCCATGGGCCAGAAGCATCCAGAACAATCCCCATGAATCCCCCACCCAGCACAAACTGCAATGCCTCTTGCCTCCTACTGCCCACCGGGAAACTCTGACCTACACAATTCTCATCTTTTTTTTTTATTCCTGGTTTCCACCACCCAGCCCCCACCCCTAATTCTAGACCCTATGTTGCCTTTCTCGCTCTGGACTTCCCTAATGGGTCTCTTTCCTCTCAAACAACTTCACTCATCCTGACCACCTTAGTTAGAGATCTCAAAGGCGTAGGCTCTTGTCCTGGCATTTGAGGCTCCTCATTCCAATCTTAGCCTTATTTACCACCACTCGTTTAGGAGAAGGAAATAGAGTCCATGCTATGGTCTTCCGTCTGTCCTTAAGTCTTTCCTCCATACCTAAATCCAGTAGAGGCTCCCAAACAGTCAGGAATGGTCTGTGCACGGTGATCGCGATACACCTGAAGCTGCTGATCTGTAGAGAGGCTTGGTTCTCTTACTTAGCTAGAAGTTCTACTGGAGATGGGTTTTGGTAGTTCTGATGGAAATCACGAGGCGCTCCCTCCACCCATAATGTGGCTTTCCCAGTCCCTTCATCTGCCCAGTTACCCGTTCCATTTTACCTGTCCATCGGAGTCTGAACTAGCGTCCACATGTACCAGGCAGAAATAACTTTCCCTTCTGGAACACGTCTCTGTCCCAACCTCACCTAACCACAACCGTCTACCATTTTAAGAGATGTCACATTTCGCCAGGGGGAAATCCACCTAAGAATTTTTTGTAAACCTTTTGGGTGGGGAGAGAGATTTTCTGTTTTGCATTGTTGGAATCTGAGCTCACCTTTGATATGGGACTATTGTTCTAGACTATTTACTTTTTTGACCCAATTTGTTATGCAAATGTAAACACATCCCCTCTTCTGAAATGTAGATGTTATAGTAACTAGTGTATAAAACTGTAATCACTAATGTTGATGAGGTTATCTCTACCATTGCCAAGTCTACGCCCTCTGCTTTGTTCCATTTGATTAATTTATTTAACAAGTATGTATTTCTGAGCTTTTTTTCTCTCCTGGACACTATCCAGCGTCCAGGGACTATAGCCCTGAACAAAGTATAATGAAGAGAAATGATATTTTTTTTGAAATGATATTTTTTTAAAGCAAACTAAACAAGTGTTAAATAATGAGGACCAAGAAAATGATAAGAGAAAGGTGATAGAGAGTATGCAGTTGTGATGAATGGTCACGAAAGGTCTCTGAGGAGAGAATGTGTGTGAGCTGAAATCTAGCAACAAGAAAGAGTGAGCAAAAGAAATGCAGGGATGCAAAGATCCAGGGAAGTACCTCCTGGCAGAGGAAACAAGGTATTAAAGACCCTTAGATAGAAATGAGTATGGTGTAGTCAAGGCATAAGAAGAAAGCCATGGGAGCTCAACAAAGTGAGCCTGGGGGCTGAGAGAAAGGATCCAGATCAACTACACAAGCCAGAAGAACCAAAAAATATATCAAAAGAATCTAAAAACATTGCACATGACAGTAGTTGGCCTGCTTAGCTCCATTTTACAGATGAGCAATCTACACTGAGGCTCAAAAAGGCTTCATGATTTTTCCTAAGGTCCATTGCTGGTGAGAGACAGTTTGCGTTGGTTCTAGATTTGGACCCAGGTAACTTCACGAGCACACTTTCAATGGCCACTCTGGGCCCTGTGTCTGCAGTTTAGGTTCCATTTGACCAGGCTTCTTGGTTTTCATGGAAGGCTCCATAGCACCCAGCAGATACTCACAGGGGTGCAAGCTTGATACAAATTTGGAATGAATGGAAAAAGTAAGTGAACTTTCTAAGCCACTATTTTCCCAACTGGTGTCTCCAAAGTTTTATTCTGCAAAATATTAATAAATGGATGTTGAAAAAGAACTGAGTGGTAGTGAGATTCGCTGTTTAGAGCTTCTTTAGCCAGACTTAGTTTATAGAGTATATGACTCTTGATCACGGGGTTGTGAGTTTCAAGCCCCACATTGTGGGATAGATTATACTTAAAAAAATCTGGGGTGCTGGGTGGCTTAGTTGGTTAAGCTTTTGGTTTCAGCTCACGTCATGATCTCAGGATCATGAGATTGAGCTCCATGTGGGACTCTGGGCTCAGTGTAGAGTCTGCTTGACATTCCCCCTCTCCCTCTTACTAAAAGAGATAAGTAAAATAAATCTTGAAAAGGAAATCTTTAAGAACTTCTTCAACCAAAGCAATGAGCACATTGATTTTTTTTTTTTTTTTTTTTTTGGACACAGCCCAATATTAAAGAAGAGAAAACAGAAACAGAGTTTTGGGTCTTTGTAGGGCTGAGATGTAAAAGCACTTTCAGCAACTTGAAAAGATGATGCACGTCCTTTTTGCATTTTAGATGGCAAGGCTTCTATTCCTTGAGAGTCTACTGAAAGCTGGGAGTTCTGTCCCCAGGAGAATGCTTTCAGCACACATTGTCAGGCAAGTCTTCAAGTAGGGCCAACAGACTTCAGTTTAGGAACTCCTGCTATAGTGTATTTTCAAAACCTTCTTATATAAGGTCTAAGTACTGCTTCTGAAGACATGTGTACCCAATAAACACACATACACAGAACATCTTTATTGAGGCGGACAGCAACGGTTCCCTGAACACCAGAAGTGAGCTGAGAAACAGGAGCTCAAAAGAGAGGATTCCTGATCGATGAAACCTCTTTTGCAGAAGTTCATTGTCCTGTGGTAACTGAGATTATTTTAGAGAATCTTAAGCAAGAGATGTTCTGAATTCTAATCATATGGTGCCAGGCTTCAGGTAGAAGACTGCATTTTCTGAGAAAAAAGAGCTTTATAGATATATATTTGTTTGTTTAGTTTTGGGAGAGTATGTGTGTGCTTGTGAGTGGGGTGGAGGGGGGCAGCGGCAGAGGGAAAATCTCAAGCAGATTCCATGCTTGGCACAGAGCGTGATTCAGGGCTTGATTTCAGGACCCTGAAATCATAACCTGAAAAAGGGAGACTAAGTTAAAGCTTTTAGCATTTTTGCTGTTTAAATAACTCCATAGTTAAATAACTCAAAAATTAAAAATAGAACTACCATATAATCCAGTAGTTCCACTACTGGGTATTTACCCAAAGACTAGGAAAACACTAATTCAAAAAGATACATGCACTACTATGTCTACTACAGCATTATTTACAACAGCCAAATTATGGAAGCAGCTCAAATGTTCATCGATAGATAGAGAATCAATAAAGAAGATGTGGTGAGTGGTGCATTGGTTAAGCATCTGACTCTTGATTTTGGCTCAGGTCATGATCTCAGGGTCATGAGATCGAGTCCCCAGTCGGGCTCCATGAGGGGTGTGGGACTTACTTAAAATTCTCTCTCTCTCCCCCTGTCCATCCACACTCCCCCCACTCCTGCTCATGCTCATGTGTGCTCTCTCTCTCTCTCTTTCTAAAAAAAAAGAAAAAGAAGATGTGGTGCATATATATATGGTGGAATATTACTTAGCCATAAAAAGAATGAATTCTTGCCATTTGCAGCAACATGAATGGATCTGAAAGGTATAACTAAGAAATAAGTCAGAAAAAGACAAATACCATATGACTTCACTCATGTGGAATTTAAGAGGCAAAGCAAATGAACAAAGAAAAAAAGACAAACCAAAAAACAGACTCTTAAGTAAAGAGAACAAACTGAGGGAAGGTAGGTGGGAGGGACAGTGAAAGGTGAAGGGGATTAGGATGAGCACTGAGTAATGTCTAGAATTGTTGAATCACTATATTGAACACATGAAACCAATATCATGCTATATGTTAATTATATTGGAATTTTAAAAATAATAAAAATAACAAAGAAATAACTCCATTGTTTAGGAGATTAAAGAACTGAGTCTTTTTTTAAAAAATATTTATTTATTTATTTATTTATTTATTTATTTATTTATTTATTTATTTGAAAGAGAGCGCTAGTGAGAGAGAGCACAAGCAGAGGGGGTAAGGAGAAGCATTAAATTTAGTAAGATATTGGGGCACCTGGGTGGCTCAGTCTGTAAAGTGTCTGCCTTTGGCTCAGGTCATGCTTCTGGGGCCCTGCAACTGAGCCCTGAGTCCTGCTCCCTGCTCAGTGGGGAGCCTGCTTCTCCCTCTTCCTGCTGCTCTCCCTGCTTGTGCTCTCTGTCAAATAAAGAAATAAAATCTTTAAAAAAATAATAAAACTTATTAGGATCTCTGAAAACCTAATAAGCAAATAAGATTGCTAGATTTGGAAGAAGGTGCTAGAAAATTTCTCACATCAGAGTAGGTTAATTCATAGAATCACAGATTATAAGACAAAAAACTAGCCCTCACTCTCATTTAATAATTACTTACACTAGATTATTCTTTGAAATTTATTGAGACTTGTTTTGTGACCCAGCATAGGCCCTATATTTTTTTTAATAAATTTATTTTTTATTGGTGTTCAATTTACCAACATACAGAATAACACCCAGTGCTCATCCCGTCAAGTGCCCCCCTCAGTGCCCGTCACCCATTCCCCACCAGCCCCCGCCCTCCTCCCCTTCCACCACCCCTAGTTCGTTTCCCAGAGTTATGAGTCTCTCATGTTCTGTCTCCCTTTCTGATATTTCCATTAATTTTTCCCCTTTCCCCTTTACTCCCTTTCACTACTTTTTATATTCCCCAAATGAATGAGACCATAAAATGTCCTTCTCCGATTAACATATTTCACTCAGCATAATACCCTCCAGTTCCATTCACGTCGAAGCAAATGGTGGGTATTTGTCATTTCTAATGGCTGAGTAATATTCCATTGTATACATAAACCACATCTTCTTTATCCATTCATCTTTCGATGGACACTGAGGCTTCTTCCACAGTTTGGCTATTGTGGACATTGCTGCTAGAAACATCGGGGTGCAGGTGTCCCGGCATTTCACTGCATCTGTATCTTTGGGGTAAATCCCCAGCAGTGCAATTGCTGGGTCGTAGGGCAGGACTATTTTTAACTCTTTGAGGAACCTCCACACAGTTTTCCAGAGTGGCTGCACCAGTTCACATTCCCACCAACAGTGCAGGGAGGGTTCCCCTTTCTCCACATCCTCTCCAACATTTGTGGTTTCCTGCGTTGTTAATTTTCCCCATTCTTACTGATGTGAGGTGGTATCTCTTTGTGGTTTTGATTTGTATTTCGCATAGGTCCTGTATTGATGAATGTTCCATTTGTATTTGGAAGAATGTATATTTTACAATTATTGTACATTGGGCCTGATAAATGTCAGTTATATCTAGTTCACTGATAATATTGTTCAAATTTTCCATATCCTTACTGACATTTTTGGCCTGCATATTTTACGTTACAAAGATTACAGATGATTACAGAGTTTACAAGGAGTAATATCCAACTATAATTATGGATTTGTCCATTTTTGCCTTTAGTTCTGTCCATTTTTGCTTCATGTATTTTGAAGCTCTATTATTAGGTGCACAGTCATTTGGCATTTTGTGTTTTTGATAAATTGAGACTTCTATCATGTAAAATTTCTGTATTTCTTTTTGGTAATCCTCAAAGTCTACTTTGATACTAACCACACTAGCTTTCTTCTTATTATTTTTTTACTTTTGACATGTCCAATCTGTCTGTGTCTTTGTATTTAAAGAATGTCTTTTGGGTTGTCTGGGTGGCTCAGTGGGTTAAGCATCCAACTTTTGATTTCAACTCAGGTCATGATCTCAGGGAGCCTGGTGTCGGGAGGGAGTCTGCTTCTCTCTCTCCCTCCCCCTCTTTCTCTGTGTTCTCTGTCTCTTCAAATAAATAAATAAATCTTAAAAAAATAAAGAAATGTAAGTCTACCATCTTTCTATTTGTTTTCCACTTGTCTTAATTATTTTTTGTTCCTTTGTTTCTTTTTTGCTTTCTTTTGGATTAAACAAGCATTTCTTTTCCTTTATTAGCTTTGTATATTTTGATGATATGTCATGATACAATATACTTCTGTAATTTTTGAGTTGCCATTATAGGCATTTCACATGTCATGTAAGAACCTCATCACAGTATACAGCTGAAGAACAGAGGTTTGAACTATGCAGGCCCACCTATACGCAGATTTGTTTTTGATAAACACAGTACAGTGCTGTAAATGGATTTTCTCTTCCTGATTGTCTTAATAAGATTTTCTTTCCTTTAGCTTACTTTATTGTAAGAAAACAGGATGTAATACAAAAAATGTGCTAATCAACTGTTTATGTTACCAGTCAGGCTTACTGTCAATAGTGAGCTGTTAGTAGTTAAGTTTTGAGGGAATTGAAGTTTATGCACAGATTTCCCACTACGTAGGGGTACTTGGCACTCAATCTCTGTGTTGTTCAAAAGTCGACTGTAATTTCAGTTATATCTCCTTCTATCCATTGTGCTAAATTTTTCATATATTTATTTCTACATATGTTATAATAGATTATTTAACCTCACCCTAATGCTATGAAGTGGTGTTACTATCTATGAGTTCTGATTCTGGCTCCTTATCTCCTATCTGTAAACTGGGGCAGCTTACTTACTCCAAACCTTTCCGTTTTCTCTCTGTAAAATGTGAATAATGACTATTTACCACATAGAGTTTTGAAAATCTAAGGGAATTCATGTAACATACATTCCACAGTCCTGACATTTCATAAATGCTCAACAAATGTTATGTCCTGCTTTATAATTATCCTCCTTCTACTGATGAAGCAACAGTGGCTCTGGGAAGCGAAGAGCCTGCCTCAAGGTCACAGGGCTAGTGAGTGGTAGAGGGGAAGGTTTTCAAACCAGTTCTACCTGACTCTGACTAAAGACTTAACCATTCAACCAGACTTGGCTTCCTTATCTATGGAGTGAAACTGAGACAAAATGAGAATGAGAATAAGAATTTGATAATGGTTGTTAAAGGTGCTGTTGAGATAGTACAGGAGAATAGTAAACATGTGCTATGCTAGCTGTGCCATCACCACAACTGTGCGCCTTCTACCCACCTGGGACCTGCAGCCTCGCGGGCAAGCTGCAGAGCCAGGACTCAAACCCAGGTCTTCCCTTGCCACTCGTCTGGTGCCCCTTTCTAATAACCAGGTAACACAAATATTCTCCAGAGTCTCTATATATTTACCACAATGAATAGTTCCTACCAGTGTTCATACCAATGGAGGAAACTCCTCTGATACAGGACTAGTGACAATCCACCCGGCTCCACAGAGAGGGGGACACAACAGATCTAGTCTCATGGTCTCTGTGGGGTGCTGCAAGGGTGTAATTCTCTGTTTTAACAAAATCCATTTACAAGGCTACAATGTCCTTTGTTATGAAGCAGCAGCAACTCATTGCTACAAAAGTTAACTGGTTAACTGATAGGAAACTGGTAAAGTGAGGTGGGTGGGCAGTGGGGTACTCTGAGTTCAAAACAGTTTGGGAAACTGAAGACTTAATGAGATTCCAAGTTACAGCTAACTGGCTCTAAGTTTCTAGAACCCGTTGGCATGCATTATGAAATATATTGTCTCTCTATGTTGAATTTTTATCAGATAACTGAAATTAATAATGAAAATACTCAGTTTTAAAAATCTGTCAAGTGCCTGGAAAACACTATGGAGGCTCCTAAGGAAGTTGAAAATAGAGCCACCCTATGACCCAGAAATTGCACTACTGGGTATTTAACCCCAAAATACAAATGTAGTGATCTGAAGGGGCACCTGCACTCCAGTGTTCACAGCAACAGTCCACAGTAGCCAAACTGCAGAAACAGCCCAGATGTCTACAGATAGATGAGTGAATAAAGAAGACGTGTCCATATATACAATGGACTACTACTCAGCCACTGAAAAAAGTGAAATCTTGCCATTTGCATCTACGTGGAGGGAACTAGAGGGTATTATGCTAGCAAAATAACTCAATGAGAGAAAGACAATTATTGTATGATCTTACTCATATGTGGAATTTAAAGATCATAGAGGAAGGGAGGGAAAAATAAGACAAGATGAAATCAGAGAGGGAGACAAATCATGAGACTCTTAATCATAGGAAACAAACCGAGGGTCGCTGGAGGGAAGGGAGTTGGGGGATGGGTAACTGGGTGAAGATGTTAAGGAGGGCACGTGATGCAATGAGCACTGGGTGTTACATAAGACTGATGAGTCACTGACCTCTACCTCTGAAACCAATAACACAGTGTATGTTAATCAAATTTAAATAAAACTTTAAAAAAATTCTATCCAGTACCTTTGGTATGGTTAGAAAAGAGAGAAACTGCTCAAAGATCTTTTTCAGGGGATTCGCAATATTTTTTGCTCCAGTCTTTCACTTTTATAGCTTTCACACGATCTTCGTGATAGCCACCACACTCACCAGGACTGTATAACCTTCTGCTTCCATAGGGTTCCGTCATTCTCCGCTTTCTCTGCCGTATTATTTTGCCAGCTCCCAAGAGGAAAGGAAAAGACGCGTTCTCATATGTCTTTTGCTTTCCTGAAGCAGGTGGCAAAACAGTATATAACCCTACAGGGACCTTCAATGGGATCCCTGGGTGGCGCAGCGGTTTGGCGCCTGCCTTTGGCCCAGGGCGCGATCCTGGAGACCCGGGATCGAATCCCACGTCGGGCTCCCGGTGCATGGAGCCTGCTTCTCCCCCGGCCTATGTCTCTGCCTCTCTCTCTCTCTCTATGACTATCATAAATAAATAAAAATTGAAAAAAAAACAAAAACAAAAACAAAAAAACCCCTACAGGGACCTTCAATGAAGGCCAGATGAATAAGTGCGGGCATTGTATCATACACTCGGGAAAGCCCAGGAGGCTCCCAAGGCAAGTCTTATAACCATTTTGCCGGTGAGGAAGCTGATTCTCAGGTCAGAAATCGCTCAGTGAGTTAGTGTTACCTGGATTTCAGGTCTCCTCATTTTTAATTCAGCTTTTTCAGATATCATCTCTGGAAAATGTCGGCAGATAGCAATATTGTCTTTTATTTTTTTAATTTTTTTCATGTATTTCATCAATGTCTCTTTATTTGCGTATTTGGCTGACTATCCTCTTCAGGCAAATATGTAGGATACAATGCTCAAGTATCCTGGTTTATGGTTTGTGTTTAATTCAGGGTGTTGATCTGCTTCTGTTTTAATTATACACATCTTAATATGTTATTATAACCTCATGAAAACTTCTTTTCATTCTATGAATGGCTAGAAGTATATACACACTTGTATACATCCAGGACATCTGTACGTACAAAAACACCGTTAGCAACCATGTCTATAATGGAAAAGATCTGCAAACAACTCATATCTCTATGGAGAGGGAGAGAAAGAGGTATTTATATGCACAAACACACACAAAGATAGGTAGATACATACACACACATGTATACACAGCGGGAAGAGAACGAATAAATTGTGGTATGTTTGCATAATGGAATCACATAGACGAGTGAAAATGAGTTAACTCCAGCTCAATGCAATGGCAAGGAAGAATATCGACTACAATGTTCAGTGAAAAAAAGAAAAAAGAAAAGAAAAAAAAATGTTCAGTGAAAAAAGTAAAACCTAAGAAACCACTTAAAATATGGTAGGGTTTTTTTGTATTTTAGATTTTTAAAGTTCAAAAACAACTAAATATGTTTTTAATCAGCTTTTCTTTCTTTCCTATTTTTTTCTTTTAACTGTCATTATCGATCCATCACCTATCTATCATCTATCTAGCCTCTCATCTTTCTATGGGGTGTGTGTGTGTTTGTAAACCAAGGGAGTAAATAAGCACAAAGTTTAGAGCAGAGGATACTCCTGGGAATGGAAAAGCAGGTAGATTGTCAAGGAAGTAGTACATCATTTATTTAAAATGTTTTAGTTAAAAAAAATAATAAAATAAAATAAAATAAAATAAAATAAAATAAAATAAAATAAAATGTTTTAGTTTCAGGGGAGGGGGCACCTGGGTGGCTCAATCAGTTGAGCTTCCGACTCTTGGTTTCAGCTCAGGTCCTGATCACATGGGTGGTGGGACGAGGGCTGCACTGGGCTTGGTGCTCAGCGTGGAGTCTGATTGAGATTCTCTCCCTCTACCTCTGCCCCTCCTGTTTGTGCTTTTTTTTCTCCCTAAAATATATAAATACACCTTTCAAAATGTTTTAGATTCAGGACCAGGAGATAAGTTAATGTATGTTTATCTTATTACAATGAAAGCATATATGCTTTCATGTGTTTCAAACAACATAAAATAAACTGAAATAATAAACAATAGACAAAGGCAACAAATGATATAAGAAAGTCATCTAACAAAGCCAATTCCAAAAAAGAAAATTCTAAGAAAATAATTTTGCTTTGATTATGAAAATACTCAGTAGTCAGTGTTGCACAGTCACATTTTTTAAAAGTCCTTCGTGATTTAAATATACTCTGTATACATTTATGACAGAAATTTAGAAATAATGAGAGTAATGAAGAGGTCTGACAGTTTAGAAAGCCAGTTCTGTCCCCCTCACTTCAGCCTCCGACCTCAGTGATGTCTCTTGTCTGAACCCCTACACTAAAAGGGAATAACTTCGCCATCAGGTAACACCACACTTTACGTTCTGACTCTGGATTTGTGTTTGTTGACATGCTACTTTGGAGAAATATAAAAGCAGACCCACCTGATTAAATATATCTGGTAAGGCGGGACGCCTTGGTAGCTCAGTGGTGGAGCATCTGCCTTTGACTCAGGGCGTGATCCTGGGATCCAGTCCCACGGAGCCTGCTTCTCCCTCTGCCTGTGTCTCTGCCCCTCTCTGTGTGTCTATCGTGAATAAATAAACAAAACCTTTAAAAATCAATCAATCAATTAATCAACCAATCAACCAATCAATCTGGTAAGGCAATGAAGCTCTCTTATTTTTTGTTTAACAAGAAACCAAAAGGCCCAGTTATTTTTCTTCTGCGTTCATGGTGCCAAGTCCCACGGTTTCTGTGGAAAAGAAGCTGAAGGTTGTGTTGTCTGAGTGGAGGTAGGATCTGTACTACCCTGCCTGCATGTGGTGTGCCTGCCAGGATGGCCATGGGAGGGGAGGTTCGGAGTGAGAGTGTCCCAGGGCCTTGGGCAGAGGAAAGAAGTTGTGCCTGTTCAATTAAACAGCAAGGAGAATCTCCGCCAGAGAAATGGGTGAGCAGGAACTTCCAAAAAGGAGATGAGTCATTCAGGAGAGAAGGCTACTAACCCAGAAAACTCAGAGGAAAAAATGCCTGTTCTAGAAGAATCCAGAAGGAGAGGTCAAGTGCTTGTGGGGAAGGCTGTGGCTACAGTGGGGACAGCACTGGGGAAGGTAGCAGGATGCCCTAGGAGGGCATCCTCATGGCAAGATGCAGAGCCATGAAGGGCAAAAGGCAAAGGGCGGCGGGCTGGAAGGTTCCAGGAGCCCCAGGGCACAGCATCCAGGCCCACTCCACCTCCACAGATGGAGGGCAGCAGAAGGACCGGTGCACTTGCATGCCTCCTGAGGACAGGGCTGTAAGTACACACTTGGGGGAAATACGTGACCAGCTGCAGGCCAGTCTGGGGAGGCCAACACATGGACGTCGCTGGGACACCGTCCAGGCAGAAGCAGTAGCGGCCCAGAGTGGGTGCTTGGGGCCACCGGCTTCGTAGGAGGGAAGGCCCGGGCCACTCCTGGATTGCACTGGCTACTTGGAAGCATCGAAGAAAATGATTGGCATTTGACCTTTCCTGCAGTCAGACCGCAGTTCTCAATACTTGAAATGTCAGATATTTATTTATATATCTTAAATTTTTATGTATTTATTTAATTGAGAGCAAGCAAGAGAGCACAAGCAAGGAGGAGAGGCAGAGGGAGAAGGAGACTCCCCACCCAGCAGGGATTCTGAGGTGGGGCTCCCTCCCAGGACTTGGAGATCATGACCTGAGGGAAACACAGATGCTTCATCTACTGGGCCACCCAGGGGCCCCTGACAGTCAGGTGTTTTAGGGATATGGATTTGAGTCTATGCCAAGTTAGGAGCCTACCAAGGATGCCCATTTTGTTTTCATCTTCTCTGATGCCATTACAAACATTCGAGGGGGCTTGCTCTGGGGATGGGAGGCATTCAAACTTCCCCTCTAGCAATTTGGGTTGAAAGCCCTCAGGCCTTTACACTAGGCGTAGGTCAAAACCAAAGGTAGACTTGCTCTACGAGGCATAGTGGCCCAACTTTGTACCTGCCATTTCAATCCCTGAAATTGGATTAAGGCAGTCCTTCGTGTTGACATCCTTAGGCACTTCTCTGTCGAAGATTACATCATGACCTCAGATCACTTGTAGG
The DNA here is from genome assembly GCF_053574225.1 of Canis aureus. NCBI lineage: Eukaryota > Metazoa > Chordata > Mammalia > Carnivora > Canidae > Canis > Canis aureus. The sequence goes on along the minus strand of NC_135623.1, from coordinate 47,035,702 downwards.
TTGTGTCAAGTACAATGTTCAGCACACATTAAAGATCACTAGGCACACTGATTAGGCAACTTGAAGGAGAACCATAGTTCAGGACAGGAAACAGAGATAACTATGCAAGGGCTTCTGACACTGGGTTTTCAGCCCAGGCTTACAAATAATTTTAAGGAGATAAAACAGGAGGTTGAAAATCTCAGCAGAGAACTGGCAATTATTATTATTTTTTTTGTTAAAAGCAGAGTGGGGGTGGGAGCGTGGCAGATATGAAGGACTAAATAGAAATTCTAGAATGGAAAACCACAAATAAGAACTCACTATATCCATTCATGTTTTCTCTATTTTACAAAACAAAACAAAACAGAAAACCAATTTTGTTGACCTTTTCAAAAAATTTTGACTCTGTTCCTTTTATTGTTTGCTTCTTCGACTCATTCTCACATTTAACATGACCTTCCTTTATTCTCTTTGGAATTATTTTGGTTTGCTTTCTAATCTCTTATTTGAGATACGTATTTGTTTTTTTAAAAGAGATTTTATTTATTTATTCATGAAAGAGAGAGGAGGATATACAGGCAGAGGGAGAAGCAGGCTCCCTGCCGGAAGCCTGATGTGGGACTGGATCCCAGGACCCTGGGGTCATGCCTGCCCTGAGCCAAAGGCAGACACTCAACCAGCCACTCAGGTGTCCCTATTCAATGAAATGTTATGTAGCTATTACAATGAGGTACTTTTTATATCAATATGGAATTCTAAGATATAAAATTAAAAGATGCACAATGCTGGTGTACATCAAAGAATTTGATAGTATTTAAAAGGCAATGTTAAATATTATATATGTTTACATACACATAGAATACCCTGGAAGGATGCATAGGATACATAAGAAAATATTAAAAAAAAAAATAAGTGTCTTGGGGAACTAACTAGGGGTTGGGCACCAGAGAAGGAAGACTTGCTTTTCACTATGTAGTGTTTGATACTCTTTGAATTTCTTTTTTATCATATATATCACCTAGTTAAAAAAATATAAAACCTTTTCAAAAATGAGAGGCTGGCATTTTTATCAGATAACACATGTTTAATATATATCTTCCTCCTTTATTCAGAAGAAATTTTTCACAATTTGTGATAAAAGAGGGGTTGGGTAAGAGTATACTTATTGTGATGAGCACTGAGTAATGGATAGAATTGCTGAATCACTATTGTACACCTGAAACTAATGCAGCACTATATTAACTATACTGGAATTTTTTAAAAAGGTACTGTGAAAAGAGGTAAGAATATTCCATTAACACATAGTCTCCATAGAATAGATATTCTTAGACGTTGACAAAACAAAAGAAAAATGAAAATCTTCTTTCTATATTCAAAAACTTGTTGGGTGTGGCCTTTAAAGGTTACATTTTTTAACAGAATTACCTCTTGGCCCAGGTTTATTGTTCGTATTCCAGAAGAGTATAGTTCTTTTGAAAAGGAGAGTTCAGTTGACAAAAGTTAAAATATAGCAAAAAATAAAAATAAAAAGTCTAAGAGACAAGAATCCATCAAAATCCTAGAGAAGAATAGAGGCAACACCCTTTTTGAACTTGGCCACAGCAACTTCTTGCAAGATACATCTATGAAGGCAAGGGAAACAAAAGCAAAAATGAACCATTGGGACTTAATCAAGATAAGAAGCTTCTGCACAGCAAAAGAAACAGTCAACAAAACTAAAAGACAACCTACAGAATGGGAGGAGATATTTGCAAATGACCTATCAGATAAAGGGCTAGTATCCAAGATCTATAAAGAACTTATTAAACTCAACACCAAAGAAACAAACAATCCAATCATGAAATGGGCAAAAGACATGAAGAGAAATTTCACAGAGGAAGACATAGACATGACCAACACGCACATGAGAAAATGCTCCGCATCACTTGCCATCGGGGAAATACAAATCAAAACCACAATGAGATACCACCTCACACCTCACACCAGAATGGTGAAAATTAATAAGACAGGAAACAACAAATGTTGGAGAGGATGTGGAGAAAGGGGAACCCTCTTTCACTGTTGGTGGGAATGTGAACTGGTGCAGCCACTCTGGAAAACTGTGTGGAGGTTCCTCAGAGTTAAAAATAGTCCTGCCCTACGACCCAGCAATTGCACTGTTGGGGATTTACCCCAAACATACAGATGCAATGAAACGCCGGGACACCTGCACCCCGATGTTTATAGCAGCAATGGCCACAATAGCCAAACTGTGGAAGGAGCCTCAGTGTCCTTCAAAAGATGACTGGATAAAGATGTGGTTTATGTATACAATGGAATATTACTCAGCTATTAGAAACGACGAATACCCACCATTTACTTCAACGTGGATAGAACTGGAGGGTATTATGCTGAGTGAAGTAAGTCAATCGGAAAAAGACAAACATTATATGGTTTCATTCATAGGGGGAATATAAAAAATAGTGAAAGGGATTATAGGGGAAAGAATAGAAAATGAGTGGGAAATATCAGAGAGGGTGACAGAGCATGAGAGACTCCTAACTCTGGGAAATGAACAAGGGGTAGTAGAAGGGGAGGTGGGTGGTTGGGGTGACTGGGTGACGGGCACTTAGGGGGGTACTTGATGGGATGAGCACTGAGTGTTATACTATATGTTGGCAAATAGAACTCCAATAAAAAAATACAAAAAAATGTCTAAGAAACAGAACTAAAAACAAATTAGAAAGTTAAACTTTAAAAGAATCATGAGAGAAGCAATAGGGTGCAGGGCAAAGGCATAAACTTTGCAAATCCCTAGTATCAGCTGTCGAAATTTGGGTAATGTTTACCCATTGGTCCGTCTTCTCATCTGTAAAATAGATAAACTACCTGTCTTCCTTGGGTGTTATGGATCAACTGAGAACACACATCCCACAGAGTATTGAACAGGTGTTGATCTTCTCCTTTTTCCCTTGTCACATAGAAGGAAATATGGTGATAGAAATGCTGCTTTAATTTATTTTTAAAGTAGGTTCCACACCCACCCTGCAGCTCAATGCAAGGCTTGAACTCATGACCCTGATATCAAGACCTGAGCTGAGATCAAGAGCCTGACACTTAACTGACTGAGCTACCCAGGTGCCCCCATTTTTTTATAATTAGAAGAAAATGAGAAGATAATTTGCCCAAGCCATTTTATTTTATACTCTATATAACCGATTAAAATGCAAATGATTGTCAGGTGTTGTGAAAAGGAAACTAAATAATGTAAGAAGGGCTTAGTTGCCCTTTATTTCCCCCAATCTCTTTGCAGCAAGGCCAAGTTTATACAGTTGGTGGGAATGTGAACTGGTGTAGCCACTCTGGAAAACTGTGGAGGTTCCTCAAAGGGTTAAAAATAGATCTGCCCTACGACCCAGCAATTGCACTGCTGGGGATTTACCCCAAAGATACAGATGCAATGAAGCGCTGGGACAGCTGCACCCTGATGTTTATAGCAGCAATGGCCACAATAGCCAAACTGTGGAAGGAGGCTCGGTGTCCATCAAAACATGAATGGATAAAGAAGCTGTGGTTTATGTATATAATGGAATATTACTCAGCCATTAGAAATGACAAATACCCACCATTTGCTTCGATGTGGATGGAACTGGAGGGTATTATGCTGACTGAAGTAAGTCAATCGGAGAAGGACAAACAGTGTATGTTCTCATTCATTTGGGGAATATAAACAATAGTGAAAGGGAATATAAGGGAAGGGAGAAGAAATGGGTAGGAAATATCAGAAAGGGAGACAGAACATGAGAGACTCCTAACTCTGGGAAATGAACTAGGGGTGGTGGAAGGGGAGGAGGGCGGGGGGTGGGGGTGACTGGGTGGCGGGCACTTAGCGGGGGTACTTGATGGGATGAGCACTGGGTGTTATTCTGTATGTTGGCAAACTGAACACCAATAAAAAATAAATTTATTATTAAAAAAATAAAGTTGAAACTTCTAACATAGCGAGTGGGATTGCTATTGTTCTTAGTTCATAGTTCGAGGAAGCCAACTTTATTTTTACTTCTACACGCTGTAGACAATATATTAACAGAAAAAAAAATCATGTGCCAATGTGGTTTAGAAACCAAAAGTCAGGAACACCTGAGTGCTCAGCTGATTAAGCAGGGGACTCTTGGTTTCAGCTTAGATCATGATCTCAGGGGTCCTAAGATCAGCCTGGGGTCAGGCATTGTGCTCAGTGCGGGGCCTGCTTGAAGATTCTCTCCTGTCCCCCCCATCACAGATGCATATGCTCTCTAAAATAAATAAATAAATCTCTAAAAAACACAAAAGTCAGAATTTAATCTATATATTTAGGTAAATATTATGAAAGTATACACTTGGAGATTAAATTGCAGACACAAGGGGATCCCTGGGTGGCGCAGCGGTTTGGCGCCTGCCTTTGGCCCAGGGCGCGATCCTGGAGGCCCGGGATCGAATCCCACGTCGGGCTTCCGGTGCATGGAGCCTGCTTCTCCCTCTGCCTGTGTCTCTGCCTCTCTCTCTCTCTCTCACTGTGTGCCTATCATAAATAAATAAAAAATTAAAAAAAAATAATAAATTGCAGACACAATATTTTAAAGCAAATCAAGATATTAGCAACTTTCCAAAAAGATAAGTTTACCTGTATTAATAAAGAATAGGTTTTTAAAATCATTCTCAAGAACTCCTCATTTATTGCTCTAACCCCATTACAGACAGCTCCTTCAAACATTTTCTAAAGTGTCAGAAGTGAAATTACCTTAATTCTTTGTTATGCTTCCTATGCCACCATCATCAAATACTTTGAGAACCTTCAATGTTTTTTCTTTCATCTTTTTCAATCATTTTCACACTTAACACAGTAAGAAAAAATTTCCAAGTCAATTTTCCCAATAATTTCATTCTTCATTTTAGCCATCATTGTTTTCCTTTTATTATTTTTCCAGATCAAGATCAGGAATTGCAATTTTCAACTCTTTTTCATCTGTGATTCAATGCTTGTCACATAAAAAAAAGGCTTCTTTAGCTTTTGACTTTTGTGATACATTCAGTTCAATTTAAAAAAAAATCAGTGTTGGGGTTCCTGGCTTGCTCAGTAGATCATATGACTCTTGGTCTAGGGTTTGTGAGTTTGAGTCTCACCTTGAGCACAGAGCCTACTTCCAAAAAAAAAAAACAAATCAGTGTTATTGAGATACAGATAAACTGAGGCACATTAAAGATTACAAGAGTCTATATGAGCAAATACTGATTTGAATTGGGCAGCACCAAAAGTGGTTAAAAGCACTCCCCTGACAGAAGCTGGGGGATAGGCCCTTAGGTTCCTATAGAGCAGATATAGGAGCAGAGCAAGGAAATGCTTTTAGTGGCTACAGCTTGAGCAGTTATTTTACATGAGGAAGTCTAGTTAGCTGTTTGTGATTGGTTGTTCTTAAATTTCATTCTCTTGGACATGAGTGTCTCTACAATTGACAATGTCTTAGGTTTTGGTTTGCTTATGTAGGTTATGAAGGCCTGAGAGTCACCTCAGTCCAATGGTCTCTTTGTTTAATTGCTTTAACAAATACAATTTACATACAATAAAATGTACCCACTTCAACTGTGTGCATTTCAAGTGTGTCCAATTGCCTCATTTAACTTTTTTTTTTAGATTTTTTTAAAATTTTTATTATTCATGATAGTCACACAGAGAGAGAGAGAGAGAGAGAGAGAGGGGCAGAGACATAGGCAGAGGGAGAAGCAGGCTCCATGCACCTGGAGCCTGACGTGGGATTCGATCCCGGGTTTCCAGGATCGCGCCCTGGGCCAGAGGCAGGCGCTAAACCGCTGCGCCACCCAGGGATCCCGACTCATTAAATATTTTAACAGAGGTCTTAACCAGTGTAATAAGGCAAGAAAAAGGAATAATAAGTGTGCAGGCTGGAAAGGAAGCTGTAAAACTGTCTCTACTTAAAGATGATATGATTAGCTACATATGAAATACTAAGAAATCCATAAAAAGGCTACTGCTACTAATAGATGAATTTAGCAAGGTGGCAGGATATAAGGCTCATGTAAAAAAATCAATTGTATTTCTATATATTGGCAATAAACCATTGGATATTGAAATTTGAAAATAGCATCATTTATAATAACAATTTAAAAATGCAAAATACTTAAAGATATGTAAGACCTGAACACTGTAAACATTGTTGAGAGATATTAAAGAGGATCTGATTAAGTGGAGAGTTATATAATGTTCATGAATTAGAAAGCTCATTACTGTTAAGAAGTCAAATTCTCTCAAATTTAATTACAGATTCTAAGCGATGCCAATCAAAACGTAGCACATAACTTATAGAAATTGACAAGCTGATCATAAAATTTATACAGAAGTTTAAAGAATGTAAAATAGCCAGTTACACAAAAGAAAAACAATGTTGGAGACATACTATAAAGTCTCAGTAATCAATATCATAGTGTTATATTAGCATAAGGATAGACATAGATCAGTGGAAAAGAATAGAGTCCAGAAATAGATTTACACACACATGATTGATATTTTTAAAAGTGAATCTGGATGAATTTTTGGATTTTTTAAAAAGTGAATCTGGATTGAATTTTTTAAAAGTGAATTTGACATACAGATGGAAAAAAATAAACTCTGACTTTTATTTTATAGCACATATATAAAAATTAATTCAAAATGACTCAAAGATTTAAACAGATAAAACTCAAAAACTGCAATATGAAAATATAAGATTTTATGCCCTTAGGTTTGGCAAAGGTTTCTAAAATAGGATGCAGTATACACAGAGCCTAAAACAGTAAGAACTGATAAGTTGAACTTCACATAAATTTATACCTTGGCTCTTCAAGAGATCTTGAGACAATAATTACAAGCCAAGCCACGAACTGGGAGAATGTATGTGTAAAACTTATTTTCGATAAAGGACTTGTATCAAGAATATTAAAAAAAAACTTTAAAACTCAATAATAGACTAAAGCCCAAGTTTCAAAAGGATACAGAAGATTTGAACACATACTTCACTAAAGAGAAAATACATGAACAATAAATACATTAAAAGATGTTCAGCATCATTCATCATTGGGGAAATTCAAATAAAAATCACAATGAGCTACATCTACACACATACTAGAATGGATGTAATTTAAAAGATTGATAATTACTAAGTGTTAGCAAGGATATGAAGTAATTGAAACTCTCATACATTGCTGGTGGGACTATGAAATGGTATAGCCATTGGGAAATAGTTTGTTAGTTTCTTATAAAGTTGAACATGCACCTACCATATGACCTAGGAGTCATTTCACTCCTAGATATTTGCTCAAGAGGAATGAAAACATGTTCACACAAAGACTTGTATGAAAATGATCATAGCAGCTTTATTCATTATATGCCCAAAGTGGATATAATCCAAATTTCCATCAACTCTTGAATGCATAAACAAATTGTGGTATGGCCATGCAATGGAATTTTACTGATGAGGAAAAGGAACAGACTATTTTACACGCCCACTTGACATGGATGAATTTCAAAAGCATTTTGCTAAGTAAAAGAATTCAGATACAAAAGACACCACACTGTAAGATTCAGTTCATATGAAATTCTAGAACAAGCAAAACTATAGTGTCACAGACCAGATCTACAGTCATGTAGGGTTGTCCTCAATTTAAGAAATCAAGAGAAATGGTTGAGAGCTCAGACTCTTAAGATTGGAGACAGACTCCTTGGGTTGAAATCCCAGCTCTGCTGTTTTCCAAATTCAATTTTTCCTATGCCTAATATCAATAACACTAACAATGGCATCATGGAAATTATTTATGGTATGGCACAGAGGGGTTCAATAACTTGCCCAAGGTCACATAACACTAACTAACTGAGGAAAAGCCTCATCTGTATGGTGACAGTGTGCAGAGACAAATTAATCCTGACCCTCCTCTTCAAAACTTGGGAGTTCAGCAAAATTCAGTTCAACCCATTGAGTGAGCCTCTACAGAAACAGGACAAGACTTCCGTCCTTTGGGCCCTGCAGATCTTTAGGGAGTTGTATGAGGAAACAGCCAGAGTAGTTGTGCAAGAAAAATAGACACAGGAAAAGAATTTTGAAAGCTCAGTTATGCATGGATATGAGGTGAAGGTCTGCATGAGTCAGGAGAAGCCAAGGGACCTTTAAAACATGGCATTCAGAACTGTCCTCAGAAGAAGTTCTAGGTCCCTATTGACACTGCAATGGGGCCTGATTTATTCCCATATAACCATGGTTTAGTGGGAGTCAATCTCAACTCTGGGCAGCTAGTAGTTTTTATCTCTTTTAAAAATTAAGTTATGGGGGAGGGGGGCATCTTGGTGGGTCAGTCGGTTAAGCATCTGCCTTTGTCTCAGGTTATGATCCCAGGGTCGGATCGAGCCCCAAATCAGACTCCCTGCTCAGTGAGGAGTCTGGCCCTCCCCCTGCTCATGCTTATGCTCTCCCTCTCTCTTTCTCTCTCTCTCTTTGTCTCTGTCTCTCTCTGAAATAAATAAATCTATAAATAAGTCTTAAAAAAAGGTATTGGGAATATAGTATGTACCTAGCATTGTTTTGCACACCTTGCCCATGTTAAATCATTTATTCTGTATTTCCTTTATTAATCAGAAGCATCTATGCAGAAAAAGAGACATTCAAAATCTTCTTATCCTCTTTCAGAAATGATGATGGCTGGTTAGATGGAACAAATCTGTGGGGAATTGAAAATATGCTTCAGTATTTCTCTTGTATATAAGTGATTTTGTTTTCTCACAGCTAATCTGCGCTTGGCAGTGTTCTGATTTATAACCTATTTGTATCCCTTTTAAACACAATTTTAGTCTTCCCAGTTTGAGGTCCTCTACGGAACTGTTCTTGGTGATTCAGAAACTCTTCTGACCTGGTGGAAAGGAGATTTGGAAACTTTGCCATTTGTTTGCTTGTTTGTTTGGTTTTTTAAAGATTTTATTTATTCATTCATGAGGGACACAGAGAGAGGCAGAGACACAAGGCAGAGGGAGAAGCAGGCTCCATGCAGGGAGCCCAATGCGGGACTCGATCCCAGGACTCCAGGATCACGCCCTGGGCTGAAGGCAGACTCTCAACTACTGAGCCCCCAGGCATTCTGTTTGCTTGTTTTTCTCAGGTAGTTATATGCCCCCCATGCAAGGGAGGACGGAAAGCCTCCAGCATCTGTGGTTTTTGTTTAGTGTTTGATTTAGTGCATCTAATGCTTTGAGTGAGAGTGAATCTGAATGGCAGGCTTGGTTTTTTGGATTCTCACCCACTCCACCAGAGCCTTGGATTTCTGTTGCCATGATGCCTTTGCTCTCAAAGGAGACTTCCATTTCTCCTCGGTTTTTGTATTACCATGGAACTAGTGGTTACAAAAATTCAGAGGCCCTTCTGACTGCCTCACTCAGAAACTTTGTTTTTTCCTCCTTCAAAACCTCCAAGGAGGGAAAAAGCATAACTTTGCTTTGAAAAGCAGGCCTAGTGAATCAAAAGCCTTTATGATAAAGAAAAAGGCAATCACAGTTTGGATTCTATCAGTCTTATCTACAGTGAATTATATTTATAGCATTCTGCACATATCCTTGCCCAAAACTTACTTTTCTGTGGCCAGAGCAGTGCCTGGTACCACCCAGGCTATGAATAAATGCTTTTTTTTTTTTTTTTTTACTTTCTATTATGAAATAAGTCAAAGTTTAAAGAATTGTAGGATTAGTACAGATTCAGCCATTGTAAAGGACTTGCTATATTTGCTTATCTTTTTTGCTTGTATATTTATGGATCCTTTGAAAGCAAGTTTAGATATCATGCCCCTTCATGCCTGGGTAGCTCCACGTATATGTCCTAAAAACAAGGACATTTTCTTACGTAACTGTGAGATCCTAGGAAATACATATTGGTCTCTGCCAACAGTTCCGGACACGGAGCTCCTGATACTTTTGTACATTCCTAAGTGATAAGAGCAGTAGGAGCATCTTTTGTTCTATTGAGGTGACTCTGGATGGACTCCTGGGTGGCTCTTGGGTAAGGGTAGCTACCAGAAAGACCCAGCCTTGATTAGGAGCTTGGCACCTTCAGCCCCAACCCCCAATTCCACAGGCGGCGGCGAAGGGCTAGAAGTAGAGTTAATATTTGATTATGCCCACTAGTGTGAGGTTTGGTGAGCTTCCAGATTGGTGAACATATCCACACCAGGAGAGTGACACACCCAATGCCATGGGGACAGGAGTTCCTAAACTCAGGACCCACCCAGGCCTCTCCTTGACTACCTCTTCATCTGGCTATTCATCTGTATCCTTTATCATATTCTTGAGTGAATTCATAAATGTTAAGTGTCTCCCTGAGTTCTGGGGAGCCTCTCTAGCAAGTTAATCAAATCAAAGGAGGGGGTCACTAGAACGTCCAATGTGTAGCTGGTTGGCTAGGTAACAGTCTGGGCTTAAGACTGGCATCTGAATTGAAACTTCATATGTAGGATTGACACAAGCTCTGGAAAAATAATGTCAGAATTGACTTAAATTGTAGGACACTCAGCTGTTGTCACAAAGAGTTTTTGGTGTGGGGGAGAAAGTCTCCACAAGTCTGGTGGCCAGAAGTGTTTTGTGCAAGCAGTGAAGGAGATTCACAGGGAAGAAACACATAGGTGGAAAACAGGTTTCCCCCTTTTTAAAAACCATGGTATAATCGCTCCATTTGGAAGTTTATTATTGTTATAATACTCATCGAATACATTGTTCATATTTCAATTTCACTAGTTGCTCTTGAAATGTCCTTCATAGCTTTTTTAAAAATTAAAGGTTCCAACATGGGACTTGAACTTACGACCTCAATACTTGGGAGTCATGTGTTCTACTGGCTGTGCCGGCCAGGCATTCATGGCCTGTGTAGCATTTTTGACCCCTGCTTCCCAGGATTCAATTCAAGATCACTGGTTGCACTTTTGGGTTCTCTTAACCCCCGTATGTCTGGCGGGGTTCCTCAGTCTTTCTTCTTCTATCACAGTACCAACATTTTTGAAGAGTGCTGGCCAGTTATTTCATGGGCTGTCCCTCAACTCAGGTTTTCTCTCAAATTCGGATCTTGAACTTTGGGCAGGGATGCTGCACGTGCTGTGTTCTCAGTGTGTCTCCTCTGGTTACACATGGTCTCAGTTTTCTGTACTACTTATGACATTAACAAAAGACTCTTCTACCGAATGGCTAAGTTGAGGTTATTTATCATAACACAAATGAATTTTATTATTCTTATCCTCTATTCTTTTTTTTTTCCTCTATTCTTCTTATTAAAAACCAACCTGCTGTTCTTCAGAGCCTTACTCTGATGAATCACATAGGTGAGATTAAGTCCGAGTGGCTATGAGCTCAGGCTTTAGCACCTGACACATTGGCTCACATCTCTGATCCCACTTAGCCATCGTGACCTTGAGCAAATGAACCAATTCCTTAGTTTCTTCCTTTGGGAACTGATCATAATGAGAGTATCTGCAGTTCATCTGGCTGTAATGAGGATTAAATGAAGCAGTGAATGTAATAATTAACCAGTGAATGTAATAAAGCACTTACTAACTTTTGACCTAGTACAAAGGAATTGCTCTATAAAAGTTAGTGATTGTTATTATTATCCTTAGCCCATACAATGGTAAGCACAGGCAGCCAGTTCTCCTTAAAACTTTCTCATCCTCTTTCATCATGGGCATGCGGCCATCTGATCAATTCTGGCCACAGGATTACAAGTGGAAGTGCCATATGCCACTCCTGGACTGAGGCTCATAGGACCTGCTGTGCTGCCTCCATCCCGCTTTCTCACTCTGCCGTCCTGACCTTGGAGATTGCATGTTCCAGGTGGCGGGGGCGGGGGGGAAGTATAAGGTGGAGATCAGTCACCTGGCACATATAGAATTTAAATGAATAAGAAGTAAACCCTTTTGCCTTAAGCCACTGAGATTTCAAAGTCTTTATTTTACTCTAGTAGAATCTAACATTTCCTTGATTAGTGTAAATAATGTCCACATAACATGTGAACAATGACTTGACAGTTATTCCAAGGACTACATATGTTTTCAATTCTATCTTTACTGATAGTTGATCTGTGTTACTGGTATTCAACAAATAGGTATTGAGCACTGACTCTGACTATAAGGCTGACTATTCTGGTAAGTGGCAAACGAACCCAGAGTTCTTCTAATCATGAAGGTAATAGTCTAGTGGGGAAGACAGGCATTAAATTGAATGATGACATAGGTAGTTGCAAATGCTCTGCTTGGAAGAAGGCAGAGTCCCCAGGTACTATGAGAGCCTGTAACTGAGAAATGTGGTCTGTCACTAGCTGGCTGAGCTCGGGTAACTTGGCCTGGCAGCTGTAGTTCTCTCTGTAGTGAGTACATTGGCCTTGCTTATCCTAAAGTTCCCTTGTGGCTCCATTATCATATATTTCTTGGTGAATTCTTCCTTTTTTTTTTTTTTTCTTGTTTGTATGAGCACTTTAAAAAAAGAATTTATTTATTTGAGAGAGAGAAAGAGCAGCAGCAGGGGTAGTAGCAGAGGAAGAAGGAGAGGCAGACTCCACACTGAGCAGGGGGCCCAATACAGGACTTATTCTGGGACCCTGAGATCATGATCTGAGCCAAAGTCAGCCAACTTAACCAACTTAGCCAGCCAGGTGCCTTGTGTGAGCACTTTTGAAGTGAGGGAAAAAAAAAAACAACAAATTTTGCAGAAATGCTGGCTAGCAGATAAGGCAGCACGACTTTTTTTCCAACCACTCATTTAAATCTAATATTGTTAGGCAGCCTCTCTCAATGTTTTTGCTGAAACTTTGGAATAATGCTTACTAATCATCCTCGGGAGAACTTTGTGAGCCATGAGTAAGCAAGTTTCATTGAGTTAGAAAGGCAGGAGGCTTACATTCATTTAGCAAAGATGATCCTTTCTGGGGTAGAATTTAAAAAGTATCCATAGAAAGCTCAGGAGGGGGAAATATTTCTCCCTCTAGCTGCCCAAAACCCCGTATTATTCATGACTTCAGAAAATGTTTAAATGACAATGAAAGTGTTTACTGGCGAGAACATTTACCAATAATTTTTTTAAAAATCTGATACTTGAGTGTGAATGTCTTATAGTTGCTGGAAGTCACTAAGGGATGAACAAGGGAAAGAGCTAAGATTTAGAACTTGAGAGACTTGGGTTTGAGTGGAGAGATAAGTGTGCTCTAGGAGGGCCCATGCTGCGAGGCAGGAAAGACAACCCAAATGAAGGATCAAGAACAATAACTTTGCTTGACAATGTTGCCAAGGGCCAATAATCAATACCTGGCATGTTCATTACCAAGTAAGTTCATTACCTGATACGAAGAACCACAATAATGTGGAATACTGCTCTTACATAGTCTAAGGAAAGAAATATAGTCTAAGGACTTTAAGCAAGAGAAGAAAGGGGTATGATTTTTGCCCCTGAAATGAATGGAGATCTTTGCTGTGAATTTCATAACATCTGTATAACCTAGTAGGTGTCAAAGAGGAAAAGGACAGAAAGAAATTAGCACTAACTTCAATTCATGTGACTTTGTTTCCCACGTTGATGCCAGCGAAAAAGCCAATACATAACTGCAAAATAACTTAAAAAAATACATGACTAAGCAAAACTGGCATTAATAAGCCAGTTCTTCTTTTCTGTAAAGGACTCGAAACTTGCTAACATAATAGGAGCAGTTTTCTCATGCCCAAAGCACCATTTTCACATCCCACATCTTGCCAGTTTGTTATTTCCTTCCTTATTGCCTAAAAGATTATCAGAAATTTTGAAAGGAGGAAAGAATTCAATCAAAATGCATGCAGTTTGTCCTTTAAGAATTCTCAGAGGACAAGGAGAATTTTAAAAATCAGAAACAATGGGTGACGGGCACTGAGGGGGTCACTTGACGGGATGAGCACTGGGTGTTATTCTGTATGTTGGCAAATTGAACACCAATAAAAAATAAATTTATTATTAAAAAAATCAGAAACAACTGAATATAAGAGTGTTTTGTTTTGTTTTGTTGTTTTTGTTTTTGTGTTTTGAGAAGGTGAGGGACTTCGGTTAATGTTTTGTATCCTTAGGAGAAAATGTTGTATTCGTGTTAAAAGTAAATACGATTTTTTTCATTCATTGAAGCATAGTAATTCACTTTATATCATATTATTCTTGAGTTGTCTCAAATGTAACATCAGCATGTAGCCTGTAAGGAATTTAAGGAAAAAGAAAAAAAATTCCCCATAATAATATTTGTCTAGTTTTACAGAATGGACTTTGGGGACCCAGTGATTTTCCAATCTTTTATCTTTCTTTCTTTCTTTCTTTCTTTCTTTCTTTCTTTCTTTCTTTCTTTCTTTCTTTCTTTCTTTCTTCTTTCTTTCTTCTTTCTCTTTCTTTCTTTCTCTTTCTTTCTTTCTTTCTTTCTTTCTTTCTTTCTTTCTTTCTTTCTTTCCTCCCTCCCTCTCTCCCTTCCTCCCTCCCTCCTTTTCTTTCTTTCTTTCTTTCTTTCTTTCTTTCTTTCTTTCTTTCTTTCTTTCTTTCTTTCTTTCTTTCTTTCTTTCTTTCCCTCCCTCCCTCCCTCCCTCCCTCCCTCCCTTCCTTCCTTCCTTCTTTTCTTTTTTCTTTCTTTCTTTCCCAGTGGAACTGATTTCTATAATAAAACTCTCATTTGGAAGGTCAACATATAAAACACATGAAAACTAGCCTGATTAGAGAGGAGACTAAAGATCCCAACCCAGTGTCAATCCAGTACTCATTTCAAATGAACTTTCTTTGCTTCATTACTTTATCACCAGAGTTCAGCAGAGGATCTGGCATATAGTAGGGCCTTGATATATATTTGTTGAAGGAATATATTATGTTGCCTTAGTCAATATCAAATAGAGGCTTGTCATACAGATTAGAAAATTTATATAAAAATAAAGTATAATAGAAATTATTATTTAGTGTATTATCTTTAATAGCAATTGGCCAGTAATAGTTGGCCTTAAATATGTTTCAGTACTTGGCAAACCCATGTGAATTAATTTTCATTTGAGAAGTATATTTTGAGTTCAACAGTGTGTCGTGTTGAAGTGAACTGGAAGGATCAAGTAGCTGCTGTCCACTTTGCCCAGACACTGTTCCCCAGTCCTTGTATGACTGGCTCCTTCTCATCTTTCACCCTTCAGGCTTCAGCTGAAATGTCACCTTCTTCAAGACCTTCCCTGACCCTTCTATCTAAAATAGTCCCTTTTCCCTACTTAGTTACATTTTATCACACTACCCTACCCATTTCCTCCATAGCATTTATTGCAATCTATACATAGCTTGTTTATTTATTTGTTAACATGCTAAATGCAACATGTTCTTCTCCTTTGAAGGTAAGTCTCCAGGACTTAGCACAGTGGCTGGCCTATCACCAGGGATCAATGATATTTGTTCAATGAAGGGATCAATAAATAATCAAACATGTGTAGCACTCAAGAACACACACCTGCGTGTGATGAACTTAGAATTTAAAAGAAGGGGCATCTGGCTGGCTCAGTTGATACTCTTGATCTTGGGTCATGAGTTCAAGCCCCATGTTGGGTGTAGAGGTTACTTGGTAAAAGGAGGGAAAGAAAGAATTTAAAAGGAGTTTGTGTTCAGGTGATGCTTGAAATGGCTATGGATGGAGAGGTTCCCCAACCCTAGGGAGGCAATGTGGAGAAATACAAGACTTTTAGGTCAGTTAATATCAGCTCCCTGCTGGAACACCACAGACCTACTTTTTTTTCCATCTATGATACTTATCCTCACTTTTCTCAGCTATACATGACAATAACATCATTTTTGAAGTCCAATTAATAAAAGTCAATTTTGGGGTGCTTGGCTGCTCCAGTTGGAAGAGCATGTATCTCTTGATCTCAGGGTTGTGAGTTTGAGCCCAAATTAGGTTTAGATTACCTTAAAAAATAAAGTTTAAAAACAGAATAAAAGGGGCACCTGGGTGGCTTACTTAATTAAGCATCTGACTCTTGATCTCAGCTCAAGTCTTGATCTCAGTGTTGAGTTCAAGCCCCGCATTGGGTTCCTTGCCCAGTGTGGAACCTACTTAAATAAACAAGCAAATAAATTAGAAAACAAAATAAAACAAAAAAGTCAACTTTGATGTCCATTATCTCATCCTGAGCTAATGAATATAGTTTCATTAAATGGAGTGAGCCACCTGGGAATATTTGGACTTTAGGTGAAGAGGATCTACTAGAGATTTCTGCATGAAAAACCCAGGACTTCATAGAAAGACTTATTCCAAGGGAATTACTGGAGAAAAAGTGAATTTTGAGTGTTGCATGTTGTTTATCATTCAGATTTGAAGGGCTTGTGCATCATGTCAAAACCAAGAACTAGATAAGTTGCTCTGACAAAGTTCTAGTGAAACTTGGTAGGAGAAGAGATGTCATGGTGTCTTACGTTGTGCAGGATAGCATGGTATGAACTTCTCTGTGTGATGGCATCAGAGGGTTCACATATACCTCTCATCACGTGGAATCTGAGAGGACATATCCATGGGATTTGCAGGGTGAGGGGCTGGATATCTTCCAGTCACATCTACAGGATAGAGCCCAAGAAACACTGTTCATTGATGTTAGTGAATTTCTACCTTTTCATTTCACTTTTCTTCCCTATTCTTCCCCAATAGAACATTTTGCCACTGTTTAAAAAGAATAAGATAAATTTGTGTGTATTGATGTAGCACATTTGCCAAGATACATTATTGTTAAGTGTAAAAGGATATAGAACAGTGTGAATATTATGCTATCATGTAGATTAAAGGAAGCATATATATACGGGCATACCTCAGAGATATTGCAGGTTTAGTTCCAGACCACTACAATAAAGCAAATATCATAATAAGGCCAGCAAAATGAAGGTTTCGGTTACCCAGTGCATATAAAATTTACATTTAACTATACTATAATCTACTAAATGTGCAATAGCATATGTCCTAAAAAACAATGTATAGATTCCACAAACAAGGAGAGGCTTAGGGGCACCAACCTCCATATAGTCAAAAATCTGTGTATAACTTGACTCCTCTAAAATTTAACTCCTAATAATATATTATTGTCCAGAAACCTAAATGACAACAACAATCAATTAACACATATTTTTGAAAGTTATATCCATTATATACCCTATTCTTACAACAAAGTAAGCTACAGAAAAGAAAATGTTATTAAGAAAATCACAAGGAGGGGTTCCTGGGTGGCTCAGTTTGTTAAGTGTCAGCTCTTGATTTTGGCTTAGGTCATAATCTCAGGATTGTGAGATTCAGCTGTACATCAGGCTCACAGGCTGGGTATGGAGTCTGCTTAAGATCCTCTCTCTCTCTTTCTCAATAAATAAATAGATAATCACAAGGAAAAGAAAATACATTTACAGTACTATACTGTATTTATTGAAAAAATCCACATGTAGATGGACCTGTGTAGTTCAAATCCATGTTGTTCAAGGGCCAACTGTACATACCTTCATCAATAAATACTTTATTGCTAAAAAATATTAACCATCACCTGAGCTTTCAGCAAGTTGTAATCTTTTTCTTGCCTTGATATGGACTACTGACTGATCAGGCTGGTGGTTGTAGAAAGTTGGGGTGGCTGTGGCAATTTCTTAAAATAAGGTGACAATGAAGCTTGTCACATTGATTGACTCTTCCATTTACAAATGATTTCTCTGTAGCACATGATGCTGTTTGATAGCATTTTACTCACAGTAGAACTGCTTCCAAAATTGGAGTCAATCCTCTCAAACCCTGCCATTGCTTTCAACTAAGTTTATGTGATATTCTAAATCCTTTTCTATAATGTCAACAGCATCTTCACCAGGAGCTGATTACATTTCAAGAAACCACTTTCTTTACTCATATGTAAGAGGCAACTCCTCATCCATTAAAATTTTACCATGAGATTGTAGCAATTTAATCAAATCTTCAGGCTCCACTTCTAATTCTAGTTCTCTTGCTATTCCTATTCTATTTGCAGTTACTTCCTCCACTGAAGTCTTGAACTCCTTGAAGTCATGCAGAGGGTTGCAGTCAACTTTTTCCAAGCACTAGTGTTCATATTTTTACCTCTTACCATGAATTCTAACTGTTCTTTTTTTAAAAAAAGATTTTATTTATTTATCCCCAAGACACACACACACACACACGCAGAGGGAGAAGCCGGCTCCACGCAAAGATCCCAACATGGGACTCGATCCCAGGTCTCCAGGATCACACCCTGGGCTGCAGGCAGCGCTAAACCGCTGTGCCACCAGGGCTGCCTGAATTCTAACTGTTCTTAATGGCAACTAGAATGGTCAATTCTTTCTAGAGATTTCTCAATTTACTTTGCCTTGATCTATCAGAGGAATCACTATGGCAACTATAGCCTTGCAAAATTTATTTCTTAAATAATAAAACTTGAAACTCTAACTTATTACCTGATATACAGGCTGCAGAATGGATGTTAACAGGCATGAAAACATTAACCCCGTTGTCCATCCCCGTTAGTGATTTGGGGTGACCGGGTGCATGTCAATGAGCAATACTATTTTGAAAGGAATCTTTTTCCGAGCAATAGGTCTCAACAGTGGGCTTAAAATATTCAGAAAACCATGCTCTAAACAGATAGACTGCTATTCAGACATTGTTGTTCCACTGAGTACAGGCATAGCACATCTAGCATAATTGTTAAGAACCCTTGGCTCTTCAGAATAGTAAATGAGCATTGGCTTCAATCTAAAGTCACCAGCTGCATTAGTCCTGAGCAAGAGAATCAGCTTGTCTTTTGAAACATTGAAGCCAGACATTGACTCCTCCTAAGTATGAAAGTCCTAGATGCCATCTTCTTTCAATAGAAGACTTTTGTCTACATTGAAATTCTGTTGTTTAGTGTAGTCAACTTCATTAATTGTCATGGTTAAATCTTCTGGATAACTTGCTGCAGCTTCTACATTGGCACTTGCTGTTCACTTTGCAACTTTATGTTACGGAGATGGCTTCTTTCCTTAAATCTCATGAACTAACTTCTAGCTTCAAACTCTTCTGCAGAGCACTGGGTGTTCTACTATATGTTGGCAAATTGAATTTAAATAAAATATTAAAAATATTTTCCTTCTGCAGCTTCCTCACCTCTGCCGGGCTTCAGAGAATTGGAGAGAGTTAGGGCCTTGCTCTGGAGTAGGCTTTAGCTTTAGGGAATGTTGTGGCTGGTTGGATCCATTCAGATCAGTAAAACTTTCTCCATACCAGCAATAAGGCTTCTTCATTTTCTTATCATTTGTGTGTTCACTGGAGTAGCACTTTTCATTTCCTTTATGAACTTTTCTGTTGCATTCACAGCTTGGCGAACTATTTGGTGCAAGACGCTTCACTTTTGGCCTGTTGTGGCTTTCAATATGCCTTTCTCACGAACCTTAATCAGTTCTAGTTTTTGATTTAAAGTGAGACACATACAACTCTTCCTTTAAATTGAATGCATAGAGACCTTTGTACGGTTATTAACCAGCCTAATTTCAATATTGTCTCAGGGTGTAGGAAGGCCCAAGAAGAGGAAAAGACATGCAGGTTGGTGGAGCAGTCGGAATGCACACATTTATCAATAAAGTTGGCTGTCTTGTAAGGGCACTGCTTATGGGGCCCCCAACAATGACAATAACAACATCAAAGATCACAGATCACCATAACAGATATAAGAATAATGGAAAAATGTGAAGTACTATGAGAAATACCAAAATGGGACACAGAAACACAGAGTGAGCAAACACTGTTGAGAAAATGGTGCTGGTAGACTTGCTCTATGCAGGGTTGCCACAAATCTCAAATTTATATAAAAAAATATCTGCCAAGTGCAGCAAAATGAAGCACAATAAAGTGAGCTATGCCTGTATATGCATTTTGGAGGATATACAGAAATAGGTATAGTGATTAATTCTGAGAAGGTAATGCTGGGTATGGAAGTCAGGGTAGGAGAGAAACTTTTCATTTTTTACCTTTTGGCACTGCTTGAATTTATTATTTTTTTTGGATATATAAATATATGTAACTTTAAAAAAAACTATGCATTGCAAATAATAAAATTAAAATTGAAAATGACTGATAAATTGGTCAGAACTTCCTCATATTGACTATTACTATCTATCCCAAATAAAAGGAAAAGAACATCATTTAGAAAATAATATATATTTTCATATATATACATTTATTTATAAGTAATAAGGAAATTTACTTTAAGTAGATCAGTTTCTTTCCCAGAAGCAGAAAACAAGAATTCTGCTTAAGAAGTCTGATTCTAACACCAAAGAGCTTGGGATCCAATCTTAGCTCTGCCAAATACTACCTCTATACCCTGGATAAATTACTTAATTTGTCTAAGCTTAATTTTTTTTGTCTTTAAAATGTTGGAAAATAACAGTATGTATTTTATAGGGTTGTTTATGAAAATGGAATGAAGTAAAGCAGTTGAAATGATCAGCACACTGATCCAAAGTAAGTATTTGATAAATTGTATTAGAAAGTACATACGATGAAAATGAAGGGTAACAATAGGAAAAATTCATGGAGGAAGTCAATATTTGTTTCCCTTTTTGAAAAATATGGATATCCAGTGACAAATACAGATAATAAGATATCTTTAGAGAAGTTCCATTTGTGTAATTACTGTCTAGTCATTTCTAGCCAGTGGTTGTTGTTTGAGTCTCTTAAGGATAGCCGACCATTGAGAGCTAAGTGGAGTAATGGATAAAAAGGCAGGGCTCCCCAGCCAGCCTAGAAGAGACTGGGCCACCTCTTTCATCTACGTGTGTTTCTTGATGCTCTCACCATTTGTAGTTTTCCCATGTCTCACTTAAAAAGGTGGAAAGGGCCATGGATTGAAGAGAAGGAGAAGAATTCAAGCCTGACTCCAACTACAAGCTGGGTAACCTCAGGGCTGCAATATCCTCACTTGTAAACAAGGAGACTGGCCCCAAAGATCTCCAATGGTCTTCCAGATTCTATAGAGATGACAATTTTTTTCCCCAAAGATTTCATTTTAAGTAATCTCTACACTCAACGTGGGGCTCGAACCCATAACCCCAAGATCAAGAGTTGCATGCTCTACTGACTGAGACAGCTAGGAACCCCAAGAGAGATGACAATTTTTAAGAGTAACAAAAGCTCATGCTTAGTCCTGTGGTCTCCATCAATTGTATATCCTGTGTTGCTCCATTCTGTTGAACTCAGATTGGGAGGTGACAGAGCATTGCAAAGTCCGAACTAAAAGTAACCTCTTCCCATAAATATTTTATCAGAGAGCAAGAGAACTAAATAGAATAAAGACATTTTTTTTAAAGTCTGCTTTCTGAGACTTTTCACTTTATTATTTATTTTTCAAGGAGAAGTTTCCATCAGAGTTGGGTAAACTAAATTAAGAATGGAGATTGGAGTTTAAATAAAACAAACTGACTTAGATCACTAAAACCTACTAAGAATGAGATTCATTGTGATTAACACCTCCATTCAAGTGATACAGTACTTTTACTAGGTGTACTCACTTAGCACATATTTTCCAGCATTTTGCAGAAATGTTATACCTTATACGTAATAATGATTAAAGTACTTTACATTTGTGGAGCTGGCTGGCACTTCACAGCCTACCAAGAAGATTTTACAGTTTGATAACTTACAACCAAAACATCTATCTGGTCAAGAATTTGATAATACATAATACATAATATGGCTCTTTTCTCTTGTTAAAAATAATAAATTGATATTTGAATTAAAGTCTATTTTACAAAGCAAATATTGCAAGTTAAAAAAGAAAACTTTAATAGAAATACAAAATAGGGTACTATGTTCTGAAATGCTTCTAACTTTTTTCCCATAATAGTGAGTTAAGCAATATTCAAAGAACTTCCTTATTTTAACTTTAAAATGTAAAACAACTTCTCTATATCAATAATAAAGACTTTGTTTTTCACCAGAGTTCACTTCATTATTTGATACGCAACATGGTATTGGGTGCAAGGCAGGTTATTTCACCAGGCTATTGAACTCATGATATAATTCCAATTCATATTCTCTAAGACCAATCTCTTATTCTATTTAATGCCAAGTTCTCATATTTATTATGCATATTTGGTTTTGGAAATTGGGACAGAAACAGTCGTAGCAAATTTCACAGAGAGAAATTTGAATTTTAATATAAACTCATTTTAGATATTTTAATATCATTTATTTTTGAAAAGATCAAATTGTTGTTTAGATTGAATTGCCTCATGTAAATAGACTGGGGAAGTTCTATACTGGATCTTTCCTCCATAATCTGGAAAACAACAATATAGTATAGTAAAATATGTGATTTCTCTATGTAGTAGTAATGCTAAAGTGATTCATTCATTCATTCATTCATTCATTTAACATGAATTTTTGAGTACTGCCTATAAAGAGGCATTGTGTTAAGCCTTATAGGAAAGAAAAAGAAGTATATAACTGGGTACTCGCATACACACAATAATAAACAATAATTATTTGTAGACTATGGGTCAAACACCAAGCACCAGCGATAGATACTTTACAGAGTGAAAAAAGATTGAGTAGGGCACTAGAGCAGTCAGAGAAAGCATTGCCCAGGAGTAAGTGCCTAGAAAGATGTGTTGGGTTCATACAGGAGAAAATAAATGGAGAAAGTATCACTGGGAGGAGAAGCAATATCAATATATAAAATGTTATAGTATCAGTCACGCAGAAGGCATGTCCAGAAGATATAAAAGGTTGTAGAGGACAGCTTTATAATTCCCTGAAGGGCAGTCTGAGGACCAGTAGCATTAACATCCTGAGGAGCTTGTAGAAACACGGGATCAGAATGATCCCACGTGTTCAAGGTCTTTGGGTGCTTTGTGTATGTACACACATAGAAGGCAGTGGGTGGCTTCCCTGATCATAGAGGTAAACTTCATTTCAGAACCGAAATAGTGAGTTTCCCCCCAATTCACAATGTTTGACTAACCTAGAGAGGGGTAGTACATTGACCTGACCACGTAAGTATTTGAATGCCAAGAAGCTCGGGCCTCATCCATTCATGAATTTAACAAACATTTACTGAACTCCAATGTAGTAGCATTGGGGATACAGAAAATAAAAAAGGCCTTGACCTTACAAGCCTCACAGTCTTCTGGAAAAGTAAGTAGCCAACAATTATAAACATCTTGTGCAATGAATTTTCAAGACTTATGATAGAGAAGTCAGTATGAGTTTTATTAACATCTATTGAGTACCTAGTACATGGTGGGCTTTTATTAAATGTAATTGGTGGTGTTCAGGGGTATTTGAGAGTGGGGAGAAAAAGATCAATCAGTTAAGTGGCTACTGTCTCAGAGTACTAAGTAAAGAATGAGTAGGGTTTGGCCACTGTGAGTTTTATTAACATCTATTGAGTACCTAGTACAGGTGGGCTTTTATTAGATGCAACTGGTGGTTTCAGGGGTATTTGAGAGTGGGGAGAAACAGATCAATCGGTTAAGTGGCTACTGTCTCAGAGTAGTAAGTAAAGAAGAATGAGTAGGGTTTGGTCACTGTGAGGCTGATGGAGGGCCAGAGAAAGAAGTAAGTCTGCATGGACCAGATGTGGTAAGGTGAGACAGAATTTGGATCACTAAGCAGAGAAACTGGGAAGCTGGGAGAGTGAACCAGATTTGGGGGGTTTTGTTTTAGTTTTCTTTGAGAAGAAAATATAGGTGTAAATCTTCGTGAGCTTGGATTAGGCAATTGTTTTCTGAGACATGACACCAAGAGCACATGCTACAAAAGAAAAAAAAATAGGTAAAAAGGATTTCATCAAAATTAAAAGCTGTGCATAAAAGGACATGATCAACAAAGTGGAAAGACAACTCACAGAATTGGAAAAGTATTTGTAATCATATACTTGATAAAGGTCTAGGATCCAGAATATATATAGAAAACTTTTACAACTTGACAATAAAAAGATAAATAACTCAATTTAAAAACAGGCAATAGGGTGCCTGGGTGGCTCAGTGGCTGCGCGTCTGCCTTTGGCTCAGGTTGTGATCCTGGGGTCCTGGGATCGAGTCCTGCATCAGGCTCCTTTGGGGAGCCTGCTTCTCCCTCTGTCTGCGTCTCTGCCTCTCTGTGTTTCTCGTGAATTAATAAATAAAATCTTAAAAAAACCCCAAACAATATATTTGAGTAGATATTTCTGGAAAGAAAATATACATATAGCCAATAAGCAAATGAAAAAGTGCTAGCATTGTTAATTATCAGAAATATTAAAATCAAAACCACAATGAGAGACCACTCTACACCTACCATGTTGGTAGAATTTAAAAAGTAGAAAATAAGTGTAGGTGAGTATGTGAGAAATAAGAATCCTTAAACATGAGTTGGTGCAAATGTAAAATGGTAGAAAACGGTTTCAGCAAACAACGCAGCTGGAAAACAGTTTGGCAGTTCCTCAAAAAGTTAAACATAGAAAAAAAAAGTTAAACATAAGAGTTACTATATGATTCAGCAATTCCATTCTTAGGTATATACCCCACAAATCTGAAAACACATATTCCTACAAAACTCTGTACACAAATGTTCATGACATCATTATTCAAATAGCCAAAAGTGAGAACCCAAATGTCCATCAACTGATGAATAAACAAAATATGGCATATCCATATAATAGAATATTATTCAGCCATAGAAAGGAATGAAGTATTTGATAAATGCTATAACATGAATGAACCCTGAAAACATTATGCTAAGTAAAATAAGCCAGACAAATATTGTATAGTCCCACTTAGATGAAATATCTAGAATAGTGATAGAAAATAAATTAGAGGTTATAAGAGGCTAAGGGACAGGTTGGCTGGGGGATTATTGTTTAATGGGTACAGAGTTTTTGTTTGGGGTAATGAAAATGTTCTGAAATTGGGTTATTATTGCAAATCTTGTGAATATACTAAAAGTCACTTAATTGTACACTTAAAAATCGTGAATTTTATTGTATGTGAATTACATCTCAATAAGAAAAAAATCCTCCATTTTTACTTACTTTTTAAAAAAGATTTATTTATTTTGAGAGAGCATGTAAGGTGGGGGGGGAGTAGGGGGGGCAGAGGGAGAAGGAAAAAGAATCTTCAAGCAGGCTCCTCAATGAGCATAGAGCCCAACATGGGGCTCATTATATGACCCTGAAATCATGACCTGAGCCGAAATCAAGGGTCCAGCACTTAACTGAGCCACCCAGGCGCTCTAAGAAAAGAAAAACCTTTAAAGAGAAATTCTTCTCTGCAGGCTAAATGCATGTCATTGAAAGGAAACATACCTGAAGATGTGTTATTATACCTTGCTTTGTGAAAATCACACATCTAGTTATGATTTCGAAATGTTCCTTAGTTTAAAATACAATTATAAATGCACACTATGATAAGTCTTTCCGAAGCTTATGTTTATTATTTATTTATATTATTGTTCATATATATTGTTTCATATATAAATACTGTTTCAATATTTAATATGAAATATATAAATATATTTATATTTCACAGGTTTCCACTTCATGGAATGAGATCTGAGCAAAAGAAGGTAACTTCTGCTAGGTAATGGAACATACAGAAATGTTAAGTTTCCAACTCAGATTCTTGAGTCATGGTCATGTGCTTGAAAATCGATTTACCAAATGTATATAGATCCTGGGTCAGTCACAGAAAGCATTGTTATCTAGTTGCTCCAGGCCTGGAAGTCAAACGATCACAGTTGCTGTCCTGGCTCTGTTTCTTAGCTTGTTTCTGTCTCTTCATCTATAATTGAGGTGGTTGGAATTAAGGTTCCTAAAAGGAACTCTAAAATTCTGAACTTATTTTATCTTATTGTGACTTTATAGTCAAAGAACTTGACTCAAGTTCTTTATAGTCAAAGAACTTGAACTTTTTTACTTGCTTGGCTACATTAAAACAATCATATTTTAAGATTTAGTAAATTTGTATTGAACCATGAGATTTGAAAAGGATTAAATTATCCACTCAGCTTTTTTCTCTTTATTTTTTAATTAATTAATTAATTAATTAATTATTTTTTTATTGGTGTTCAATTTGTCAACATACAGAATAATACCCAGTGCTCAACCCGTCAAGTGCCCACCTCAGTGACCACCACTCAGTCACCCCCACCCCCCGCCCACCTCCCCTTCCACCACCCGTAGTTCGTTTCCCAGAATTAGGAGTCTTCATGTTCTGTCTCCCTTTCTGATATTTCCCACTTATTTTTTCTCCTTTCTTCTTTATTTTTCCACTCAGCTTTTCATCGGACCAATTGAGCTCATTCTATGGACAATCAGCCTGAAGCAATGCCACCACCTGGTGGCCTCTCCTCAAATAAGACAACCTTGAAAATGATCGTTTGGCCTCTATCAAACTATGTATGACAGGTGGTTCAGACAGTACCTATTTAGGAAAGTTTAATAATGCTGCACAATATTTGTTTAAGTTAACTAATGCTTATGGAATCAGCCTTAAAAACTTATAATTCAACAAATTCTCTCAACAAATATTTTAGAGCCCAAGAACAAGAGTGAGCAAAATAAACAAAAATATTGGCATTCATAGACCATATATAGTAGGCATAACAAGTACACTATGGTACGTTTAGTGGCAAGTTCTAAAAAATCAAGATAATGATGATGTTGGGTAGGTTGTAGTCTTATTTTTTTTAAGATTTTATTTATTTATTCATGAGAGACACAGGCAGAGAAGGAGGCTCCATGCGGGGAGCCTGATGTGGGACTCGATCCTGGAACTCCAGGATCATGCTCTGGGCCGAAGGCCGATGCTCAACCACTGAGCCACCTAGGCATCCTGGGTAGGTTGCAATTTTAAATAGAATGACATTTGAGCAAAAACTTGAAAGGCGAGGTCAATTTTATGTGGTTGTCTGAATAATAAAATCCCACAGCTTTAATCCTAGCATGCTGCTATAATTCAGTTTCCTCAAGTACTTCTTTTTAGTAAACAGGAACTGTAATACCAGGCCAATATTAATAGGAATGACTACATTTTTAAAAATGATATTGGCCTAAAGAATAGTATCTTTCCTATGTAATGACTGTTTTTAGTTAGTATCAGAAAAGACACAGGAAGTGGAGGTTTTGTTATCTTTCTTTTCACAACCTTAACATTACCTTTATACATTGAAAACTGTGTTCCTATGAAATTAGGAACTGTTCTGGTCTTAGGAATTGAGAATTGAAAGAAGGGAGAAGGAAGAGGTACAATGTTGTCACCAATAAAGATTAAGTTATTCTAAGCTGTTTATGGCTTTGCTATTTATAAATTTGTCTCAGCACCATTTAAATTTTTGTCTTAAACAGGCTTGGGTTAATGAGTGCCTCTAAAAGTTAGAACCTTGAGAGTAGAGATTGTTTTAGACTAATAGGCGTAGTGTAAGTGAACATAGTAAGTTGAACATAGTAAGTGGTCAGGAAAGTTACCTAAGTTGTCCTAAAACTACATTAGAAAAAACTTAGAGGTAATTTCTTAATATTTGGGGATTTTTCTTTAGATCAAGTTTTCTGAGAATGGAGAAGAGCTTTTGATGCAACCAGGAAATGAGATCAAATATGAATAAAGCAAAGAGTTAAATGAGTAAATTTAAAAAATAAAGTTTTGGGGGCACCTGGATGGCTCAGTCATGAAGCGTCTGACTCAATTTTGGCTCAGGTCATAATTTCATGGTCCCTGAGATCCAGCCCAGCCCTCGGCAAGGAGTTGACCTGGAGGACTCTCTCCGTCTGCCCCACCCACCCACTCAAATAAATAAATAAATCTTTAAAGAAAAAGTTTTTGATCAAATTGCCAACAGGGTTTTTATTTGTTTTTTTTTATCACATTGTTTCCATAGGGACTTGTAATTAGGTGCTTAATACACATTATGAAAGGCTAAAATGCCATTTAATAGCATTAATAGTGCTTTTTAATCTGCATATAGCACTTCAGTTTACACCGCATCCTCGCACAGGTCTCATTTGCTTATTTCGCTCAGAACATTCAGTGCAAATATAAAATTTACAGCGTAAACTTTCCTTTTAGTTATCCCAAAGGGAATTTGTATTTTCAGAGAACTATGTGCATTATGCTGGCAACTTAAATCTGACATGGGCAAAATTTGAAGTGGCAACGGCCAAGATTTGCCAAGTGGCAGTAGCTAATTTTGGCGAAGATACGGACCTGGAGGCAGATGAAGAACAGGTGAAAAGGGTCCATGGAACCTGAGCCCACTTATGTCCAACACCTTGGGACGATGGAATACTTACAAAGCACAACCTTAAAAAGGTCCAGGTGTTTAAATACAGAGTCGCTCAACTGTCTCCTTCTAAACAACAACAACAAAGAACAAATAAAGCCAAACTTTTCCTTGCGAGTAAAGTTTCTGTGAATTTATGATTTAGAAGCGGGGAAGAGAGGCAAGGGCAATAGGCAAGTCTAGTTCAATGCCTAGGCAGCTGGAGAGGTTTAAAAATTGAAGTAAAAAAAAAAAAGTAAAAACAAGTCAATGAACTTCTGTTGAGTGGATGAAAAGCTCTGCTTTAAATAAAAACAAAATAGGTAAAAATTATATTTGTAAGGAGACCTAAGAAAGGGTTTACAATGGTGACTTCTACGGAGAACTGTGGGATCTGAGGCTAGGTATGGGTTTACTTTTCTGTGTACCTTTTCGAGTTTTTAAGATACGCACCCTCAACCTTTATAAAGATTAGGAGAATCCCTTCTTTCCATCGTCCAAGCGTCGCTTCCTTCCTCCCAAAACAGTTTCCTATCAAGAAAACTCTCAACAGACGCCCCTCGAGCGAGCGAACAGGTCCTCAGTCCCGTTGATCTGAATCAGGTCGTTCCTTACTGCCGACCCAGATACGAGGCCAGGTGCTCAGGTGGAAGACAGGGATGCAGGGCTCTCACGCTGACGCTACGACCCTACAGGCCACCGCGCCTCCAAAAACCTGCGGCAAGCCGAGGCGGCTCTAAGGCTGACTCGCATTGGCGGCGCGGGGCTGTTCCTACTATTATTACGCAGTCTCACTTCCGTGCGGGAGAAGGCACCCAGAGAAAGGTGCTTCGCCCCCGCAGGGCGCTGGACGACCTGCAACTCCTCGGACGCTGCACCCGGTGTCTGCGTCCCGTTGGGCGGCTGCATCGAGGCCCAACTCGAATTCTTGGGTGGCAGATTCGCCACTATCGGGTGTCACAATTTAAAAGGAAAATTCGAATTTCCCCATGTTGGAAGCCCTTTCAGTACAAGAAAACAGAAACACGAGAGATTTGGGGTCCTTGAATATTTTTATCTTCTGGCTTCCACCCAGCGCGCCGCGGACTGTCGTCGAAAGCGACGACGCGGACGCTCAGGTCGCCGTTGCTGGCGCGTAGCCGCCGCGGCCCGTCGCTCCCGCCCCCGCCGGGAGTCCGACGTGGAAGTTGCTGGCGGAGCGGACTTCCAAGGGATCCGCCTGGAGCCGGAGCCGGAGCCGGAGCCGGAGGCCGGAGGCCGGGGCGAGCAGGGGCGGCGGCGCCGAGGCTCGAATAGCAGTCGCTGCCGAGGCCGGGGCCCGTCTCTGACCACCGACGAGGGCGGACAGGCGGTTCATCATGGGTGAGGGTCCGAGAAGGGCTTCCGGGAGCGCTCGAAGGGCTGCGGCTGAGGGCTGGGATCGCGGTCGGGGGGCGGGGGGGCGGCGGCCTGGGAAGCCCAGAGCAGCGAGCTTTTCAGGGGCGGATCCTTGAGGACTGAACTTGCCGCGGCTCTTCACCTGTGGCGCTGGACGCTGCCTTGAGTGTTCGCCCCTGCCCTCGCTCTTGTCCCCTTCACCTCGGAGGGGTCAGGGGGTAGGGGCTCTGCTGCGGCCTGGGAACCCAGCCCCGAGTCCTTTCCCCTGAGCTGGAACTTCTCCGTCACCTCCTCCGACCCCCCTCGACTTGGGGCAGGGGGCAGAGTTGGCCTTGCGAGGCTTGGCGTTTGCCAGTCGCAGGTGCGCCGAGGGATCTTGCGTGACAGAGGAGGTCTGACCCCGCAGTGGAAGCCTGGTTCTCTCTTCTTGGACCCTGGGATTGCAGCAGTTAAAAAAATCCAAAGGGAATTGTTGCTCATATTTTATAGACCACTTGGCATTTGCCTGTTTCTCTGTAGCTTTTCATGTAGACAACATAGTTGAGGTGGAAAAAGGGAATGGGGACGGTACTGGTCATTATGGGTCAGTGAATGAGATTTTTTTTTTTTTTTTGAGGATCTCACTTAATTTTATTAATTTATTTTTAATAATAAATTTATTTTTTCAATTTTTCAATTTGCCAACATACAGAATAACACCCAGTGCTCATTTCGTCAAGTGCCCACCTCAGTGCCCGCCACCCATTCACCCCCACCCCCTGCCCACCTCCCCTTCCACCACCCCTAGTTCTTTTCCCAGAGTTAGGAGTCTTCCATGTTCTAATCTCAGTATTTGGAGTGCTGGTTGAGGGCACTCCCTTGTCATCACAAGTGCCAGCAGTACCTAGCTTCCCTCCCTGCTGCAGCCCGGACGAAGGTGCAGCGTTTTTAACTGGTTTACAACTGGACACATGATGCAAATTCTTTGGCCTATTTTTAATTCCTTTACGATTTTCTGGGGGATTTATTTACTTCCTGCCCTGGAATATCACAAGCACTTTACTTTTTTCATTTCTCTCTCCGGTATTTTGTTTTGTTTTGGTTTTCATCGAAGATTTTATTTTTAACTAATCTCTACACCCAAGATGGGGCTCGAATTCAATCAGGAGTTGCAACCTTTGCAGCTCCAGTCAGGCACCCCAAGTTCTTTTCTTATTACGGTGTAAAAGGTAGAAAAGATTTTAAGTTATACACCTATTAAACTTTCCCAAAGTTCTCTGGCCTGTGGTGTCTTCATTTCTCCAGACTTGGATTCCTTAATTGTGCCATTTCTTTGTCAGATAACCATGTATTGCATGTAGCATCATTTTCGTTGTCTGCTGTTTTTTTATATTGTTAATGTAACTTCCTTTTAATCTTCTCTAATGGCTTTTAGTGTGGAAGGGCCAAAGTGCTTTCTTCTGGCTATCATAAAGAAAAAATGTATTTTAAAAAAGCTTCTGGGGCGCCTGGGTGGCTCAGTTTGTTGAACCTCTGACTCTTGATTTGGGCTCAGGCCATGATCTTGGGGGTCATGAGATTGAGCCTCATGTTGGCTCGTGCTGGGTGTGGAACCTGCTTGGGATTCTCTCTCTATCCTTCCCCCTTTGCCCCACACCACCCTTGGGCAAGCTCACTCTCTCTTACTCAAAAAAAAAAAAAAAAAAAAAAAGCTGCTTGCTTTTGTTGTAAAAAGAATAATAAAGATTCTAAATCACTACCTCCCCTCTTAGGGATTTTTTATTTAAATACAACCCAAATGAGTCAACACATAAATCTGTTACCAAGAAGCCCTGCTGAAACAAAGGATAATTTTAATTTTTTTCCAGATTTCTTGAGGTATGAATGACAAAATTGCACGTATTTAAGGGGTACAATATGATGTTTTGATATACATTGTGGAAGGATTACCACAATCAAGCTAATTAATACATCTGCCACCTGAGCTTTTTTTGTATTTAGTGAGAACACTTTCAGACCTACTCTCTTAGAAAATTTCAAGAAAAAAAAAAAAAAAAGGAAAATTTCAAATATACAGTATGTTGATTTTTTTTTTTTTTTTTTTTTTTTGTAGTTACCATGCTGTTCATTGGGTCTCCAGAACTTACTCATTTTATAAGGAAAGTCAGTTCCCTTGTTTGACATCTCTCTCCTTTTCCCCACTCCCCCAGCCTCTGAGAACCACCATTATATTCCACAATACCTTACGTATAGGAAACTTTTCTGGAAATATTTCATGATACATTGAGTGAAGCTTTATTATTTTTTTAAATGAGTTTTCTCTCAAAAATAGGTTTTGTTATTTTGGGCTTCTGTGTCTCAATTTCTTTTGCAAGTAGTATTACAGAGAAATCTCAGTGATTGAAGGTAGTTAGGATGTTGGTTGTACAGTGATAATTGCTTTTCACATGTGAGGACCTCATTGTTTCATTGTCCTTTCGATTTGTCATATGGTGTTTGGGGGTTGTGAGATCGCGCCAAGGTATCCATATTCTCATGAGCTCATGAGGGCAGTGGTTCTGTTTCTCTTATTCTGGAATATATCTTCTGTGCCTTCCTGACACAGTATGCAGGACATGGTGACAATCAGTAATTATTTGTTTGATGTTGATTAATATATATCATTGAGAGCAAACTTATGTACCTAAGTTTTGAGGAAGATATTACAGCATTATTTAATTTGGTGTAGCTTTCAAAGGGCAAGATTAAATGTTTTGTGGGCTTAGTTTACAAAATGATGTTTTTCTTTTATTATTTTTTTCAGGTGGCTTTTTCTCAAGTATTTTTTCCAGTCTGTTTGGAACCCGGGAAATGAGGATTTTAATTTTGGGATTAGATGGAGCAGGAAAAACTACAATTTTGTACAGATTACAGGTTGGAGAAGTCGTTACTACTATTCCTAGTAAGTATTGGTATGATAAACTAATTGTAGGAGTTTTTTTTTTCCATCTAACATAACTTTATTTCTGATAAGTAGTTCATATAATGTAATTTTAATATAGTAGAGTTTGTAAACTTCCAGTGTGGGCATAATATTAATTACATTATTTTTCATAAATTTAGAGGCAATTTGGAAACCCTGTGCATGGCTGGGTTTTGCTGTTTAGAGCTTTTTTTTTTTTTTTTTTTTAGAAGGTTTTATTTATTTGACTGAGAGAGAGAGAGAGAGCCTGCAAGCGAGCCCGTGCACACACCAGCAGGGGCGTGACAGGCAGAGGAAAGGCCTAGGGACAAGCAGGCTCCCTGCTGAGCAGAGAGCCAGAGGTCAGGGTGGCGCTGGGCTGGATCCCTGGAACCTGGGGTCGTGACTTGGGCCAAAGGCAGCCACTTAACCAACTGAGCCACCCAGGAGCCCCTATTTAGAGCTATTTTTAAAGTTAGCTAGAGTTAAGCCACTTAATCTCATTGAGAGCCCATATCTTTATGGATAAAATGAAGGTAATACCCACTGACTTTAAGGGAGAAATAAGTATATAAAATACCTTATAAACCTGTTTTAAAGAATTATATGGATGTTAAGTGGCATTATTGCATCCGAAGTGCTTTTTTTCCCCTGTATTACTATTTTAATTAAGACTTGTTTCTCTTAATTTTATTGTTTGTTTGTCAAAGAACTGAGTTGAAGAGACTATTGAATTAAAATGGTACCTAAAAATATCAAGAGACACCTCAACTTTAAATCAGCTGTCGATATCTTAGAAGAATATTTTCAAACAGTCCTGTTTGACTACATGAGAATATTCTTTTTTATACTTTTTAATTTGTTGATCTGAATTTACTTAGAAATTATATATAAACTAAGTTTAACAGTTTGTAGAATTTGCTCAAGAGCGTTAAATTATGCCTCTAAAATCACTCTGTCATGCAAGGTATTTCTATATTTAGTAATATTTAAATTTCCAGATTAAAAGAAAAAAAGTCTAGTTGTTATGAAAGAAGAACTTTTTAAACACCATGGCATCTAGTTATTTCTTTATGCCACCTTCAGTAAATTTCAGTTCCCTTGGTTTTTGCTTCTCGGAGTCACCCATCTCTGCTGTGGTTGTCTAGGATCCTGCAGTGCACGCAGCCCAGTGTATTGCATTTCAGCGAATACACTTTATAGCATACTCTTGTCCTGTGCATGTTAAACAGTAATCGTAATTGAGATAAAGATGGCGATTACACTCCCACCTAATTCTAAGGGAGACATCATGAACTTGTGTTTTAGTTTTTCAGTCAGGTTTATTATAGCTATGTTTTAGTTGTGATAGGGAATACTTAACCATACACACATTAGCATCATTTACCAATATAGACTTAAATTTAAAACAAAAATCAATTGTCCAGTTATAACTGTAAGGCATTTCTTACTTGGATTTTTTTAAGTTTATAGAATCTTAGAAATAGTTTTTTCAGCATCTTCTCCACCCTCCCTAATGAAAATAAGTATCCTGCCTTAGTATAATGTGGTACTAGAGTTCTACCTAAAAAGGATAGGGAAAAGAGATGAGATACCTCCCCTTTGACCATCCAGCCATGACCTTAATACAAATGAGCTCTTTGAGGAAGTCTGCAGAGGGTCTGTGAGATTGCCACACTTGGAGAACCCAGTTTCCATCAAGGGGTATATAGCTATTGCTGAGTCCCTACCTGCTGAAGTTTAGAATTTAGGCTTTCTTGGTTTTATTTCCTGTTTACTTGCTGCCTATCAAAATTCCACTTTTTTTGTAATATGTCTACAGCTGTTCTTTCTAAACATAACTTTCTAAACACTTGTATGCCAGGATTGTATTATATGGGGAGTTTAACACGGTAGGTTTTCCATTGTGCTAAAAGTTCTATATTTGCAGATGTGACTGGGGATTCTTACACACCTGAAAGTGGTGCTGATCTTGCTAATTGATGGTGTGTATATGTAGCACAGAAACTGTTTTGTCTTAAATGAGATATTTCAATCAGTAATGTGATTCAGTAATAATTCATTAAGCGCTAAAAATTAGATTGGATACTTTGAAGCTAGAATGCATTAGTCTACATATACTACTGATTTTGATTTATCTTCTAGCTATTGGATTTAATGTTGAGACAGTAACATACAAGAACCTTAAATTCCAAGTCTGGGACTTAGGAGGACAGACAAGTATCAGGTATGGTACATCGACCAGATTACTTTGTAGTATTGAATATTTATTGGCCCTTTTAAGGTTAAGAGCAATTAACCCAAATATGTTTTCTTTCGTAATTTAAATGGGAGACACCTAGTTTAAAATGAGGTAAAACTCCTTATTCTCTCAATTGAATTAAAATTAAAAAAAATTTAAGGAAGCCAGTTCTTCGGATATCACCTAAATGAATTTTTTCAAGAAAATCTCAAGGTCTAATTACTTGAGTAGTTTTTAACTAAAAAGAGTCTTCCATTTAGTTCTTGTCAGTCACTTTGTGAGACAGACTGTTTTGGATTTTATAAATTAACTTTCAGCCTGCCATTTAGGGCTAATGTGAACATAGATGCCTTTCAGAACTTAGCTCTCCTGTCCAGTATTCTGTGCTTGGCATGGGACCTGTGAATATTTGGTGGGTGCTCACTATTGTACCTACCATCTTAAAACATAAGTGGTACATTCTCCAGACATCCTGCTGCCTTTTAACCTACTTTTATTTTTGAACCACTTTTGAGTCCCTCTCTAAATTTAGCCATTTCTACTAAATGAAGTCTTCAGTAATCAGTTAAATGTCTGGTATATAAAAATCATATTAAAAGTATTAAAAGTTTTCTTTAAGGGACTCTTGGGTGGCTCAGCGGTTAAGCGCCTGCCTTCGACCCAGGTGTGATCCTGGAGTTGCAGGATCGAGTCCTACATCAGGCTTCCTGCATGGAGCCTGCTTCTCCCTTTGCCTGTGTCTCTGCCTTTCTCTCTGTGTCTCTCATAAATAAAATCTTTTTTAAAAAAAAAATTAAAAAAAAGATTTAAGAACCCATTCCTTATTTTTTATTTCAAAGATTTTATTTGCGAGAAAGTGTGTGAGCCAGAGAGCACAAGCAGGGGGAGTAGCTAAGGGAGAAGGAGAAGCAGATTCCCCACTGAGCAGGGAGCCCGACCTGGGGCTCAATCTCAGGACCCCGAGATTATGACCTGAGCTTAAAGGCAGTGTCTTAACCAACTGAGCCACCCAGACACCCCAAGAACCCATTCCTTAGGGTCCCTAGTTAGAGACTTATTAGATGTTAACAGTAAGGTCTGTGTATAACGTACATTTAGTGATTTTTGTAGATTGACTATAAACTATTTTCTTAAAGTCTGAACTCATTTGGAAACTTCTTGATCCTGTGATTTAATGTTTATCATTCCACCCTCATCACATCTGAAGGATATGATACATACCCATCAGAAAGAATGAATCGTTATGGCATTGATTCTAACATGGAGGGGACAAGATTGGCATGTAAACCCCCCACCCCCCATCATTGCCAGGTCCTGGCTTATAAATTAACATAGCAGGTTCTTTTACTTTCAAATAATAATATATTTTCCCTTCCTGAACTTTCTTTAGGCCATACTGGAGATGTTATTATTCAAACACAGATGCAGTCATTTATGTAGTAGACAGTTGTGACCGAGACCGAATTGGCATTTCCAAATCAGAATTAGTTGCCATGTTGGAGGTAAGAAAACTTTATTCAACTGTGGGGAAATATTTTTTTTTTAAGAATTTATTTATTCATGAGAAGCAGAGACACAGGCAGAGGGAGAAGCAGACTCCATGCAGAGAGCCCAACGTGGGACTCGATCCCTGGTCTCCAGGATCATGCCCTGGGCGGAAGGCGGCGCTAAACTGCTGAGACACCCAGGCTGCCCGAAATCTTTTATGTTTGCTTGCTGTTTCATTGTTACCACATGCAGGAATAATTAAAAGGAAAGCAGAGATTTTCCTTCCCAAGCCTTTAGTATCATTTTTTCTATGGATTACTTCCTCTTCCAGAAATTCTGTTGGGAAGAGGAATGGAGAAAAAAATATTCCAGCTGTGTAACTTTGTGTTTTAAGCTAGATTTCTTGGTTTCTAGGAAGCTCAGAGCTAAACTCTTTCCAAACTGAAAGAATTATTTTAAGTTACTCCTGTAAAGTGCTTTTTATAAAATGTCTTTATTTCTAGTTGTAGAAATTAGCTTATGAAAGCAGATAAGGATATAAACAATAAGGAGGTCTGTTTGTTTTAGAATTTCTGGGTTTCTGCCACACCTCTGGCCCTTGTTTATCTCGTCCAGCTTTTTTCATTCTTTACTCTTCCTTGTATTCACAGTCCTTCAGCCATACTAACCTTTCTGTTCTTTGGATACACCAAGCTTACACTGGACACTTGGCTTAGGGCTTCTTGCACTTGCTCATCTTTCTGCTTGAAACGCTCTTCCTCCAAATCTTTGCATGGCTACCTTCTTGACAGGTTTTACCTCATGTTTCTGCCCCAGAGAGCAGCCTCTTTTATTTTCTAACACCTTATCCTACTTTACTTTTTGTACCACTTAGTGTTTCCATTATTTTATGTGCTTGGTTCGGCAGCACATATACCATCTTTCCATTATTTTAAAATCTATTTGTTTGCTTATGTATGTCTCCCACCCAAAAAATGTAAATTCTTTGAGTTTACCCTAATAATCCTGATGTGTGGAACAGTGTACAGCACTTATTTAAGAACTCAAAACATAGTCACTGAAGTTCATAATTTATTGGCTAACTGAAATCAGAGGATGCATTAATAATAATCAAAAGTTTAAGAAATCTCCAGTTGTTAAATAAACTTTTCAAATATACTAATGGTTAATTTAAGTAATAATGAAATTGCCTTTGCTTGAGAAAATTAGATTAAGTGTCCTTTTCCTACCAGAGCTATGATTCTGAATTATTTAATCATTGAATGCTTAAATATATTTTCTAGGCCACTTGATTACCTAGGTAGAAGCATTCTTGGAATACCTTGGACTTCTGATTTCTTGACTACTGACTTCTTAATGGCTTCTGAGTTATAAATTACAGATTTAATAGTTGTAACTTTTGCTTAATTTTTTTCACAATATAGCATCATATTTATCATAAGAGCTTCTTAAAACCCAAGTATAAGGAATTTTAAGGAACTATTTAACTGCTTTCAGTATAATGGATTTTTAAAATAAAAGCTTTAGTTAGATGTAATTCACACAGTATCATGGATTTTTATCATAAAATATTGCGTAAAAGAAATGGGTTATTAGCTTCAGTTTACAGTTCTTGAGTTGTGCTGGGTTGTTATTTGTGATACTAGGATTTGACCTGTATAATTGTATGAGAAAGAACTAAAAATTGTATTCTTTCTTTAGGAATTAACTTTTAATCAATTCAGTCAATAAATATATAATGTAAAGTACATGTAGCGTAAGAGTCAGGTCTGTTATCTATTACATTCAAACTTAAAGACAAAATCAAGTTATACTATTTTTGTACACAAAAATAAATTCTGCCTGGAGTAAAGAATTAAATGTAAAAAATGAAAATCATTAACTCCCAAGAATATGTAAGTGAATATGTGTAAAATTTCTGGATAAGAAAGGTCTTTCTAAATCAAAAGATTGGAAGGAATTATGAAAGAAAAGATACATTTAATTATATTAATACAAACAAAACCCCCACAAATACAAATTAGGGTGTAAAAACAGGAAATCTGGAGTTTTATAACCAGTGACTGAGGATTAGTGTTCTTAATTGTATCAAGACAGTTGATTCTTTTGCAAATAAATAGAAAACTGAGCATGAACTTATAGTGCAGAGGAGAAAACTCTTATTACTGTTAACATTTGCATTTTGAATACTTTGATAATAAGTATTTAATGAGATGCTTTGGAAAAATATGTAATTTCTAATTCTTCCAAGGTTGCACTGAAGAATGTTACTGTCAAACGTTGGTGGAGTTTAAATTGTTATAACCTTTCTGGAAAGCAGTTTATTAGTATATATAACAAGAACCCCCCAAAAGTTCATACTTTGATTCTATTTTTAGAGAATTTGTTAAGGAAATAAGAGATTCATACAGAGATTTCTGTGTAATGACTGTGTCCCTGTGGTTTCTGTTAATAGTCAAGTAAAAAGAATCTAGTAAGAGTCTAATACTGAAGAACAGTTAGTATACAGTATATTTAACTATTAAATTTTTTTGGAAAAAATTTTGTTTGGAAAAATGGCCATGATTTAATATTTTTTAGAGCAGGATATAGGTCTGTATGTAAATGTGACTTTAAATGTGTAAATGGGGCAGCCTGAGAGGCTCAGCGGGTGGCTCAGTGGTTTAGGGCCGCCTTCAGCCCAGGGTATGATCCTGGAGACCCAGGATGGAATCCCACATCGTTGGTGCTGCCTGCATGGAGCCTGCTTCTCCCTCTGCCTGTGTCTCTGCCTCTCTCTCTCTCTGTGTGTGTCTCTCAGGAATGAATAAATAAAATCTTTTTAAAAAATGTGTAAATATATTTATTAATAAACAAGAAGTATCTGAATTATAAAGCAGTAAAAAATACCGAAAATGTTAACAGCGATCATGTTTGGGAGGTAGGACTATGGATGAAGCTTTCTTTTCTTCATACTTCTCTATAATTTCAAGTAATTTATAATGAACATTATAGACTCATAATTAAGAAATACACTTTTAAAATAATATATTTGTTGGCATTTCTTTCTAAACTTAAGGGAGCAAATTGACTAGAGAAAATTAAATACTTTCTCTTTTATTTAGGAAGAAGAGTTGAGAAAAGCCATTTTAGTGGTGTTTGCAAATAAGCAGGACATGGAACAGGCCATGACTCCCTCAGAGATGGCAAATTCACTTGGGTTACCTGCGTTAAAGGACCGAAAATGGCAGATATTCAAAACTTCAGCAACCAAAGGCACTGGCCTTGATGAGGCAATGGAATGGTTAAGTATTGTATTTCCAGAAGCCATCTGTGCATTGTTTTTGTGTGCTTCTATTTGCACACGTGTGGTTTCCCTTTAGTATTAAGGATGAAATTCAGATTACTTAGCAGCTTATCATATTAATAAGTTCCTCCAGTCTTCTCTGCCACTGGTCTTCATGTGCATTGGCTTTTATTTCAGTCACACTTACTGATTAAAGTTAGATAAGCCAACCCCCCCCCCCCCTTTTTTATACTTTTTCCCTTCCTTACTGCATCCTCCAATTCCTTATACTTCAGGATTTAGGTTAGGACTATCTTCTCAAGAACCTTCCCTTGCACGTCTCCGTGCCCACTGCCTTACCACACACATAGCTGGATGTCCCTGTCACAGAAGTGGCACAGTAGGGACGTGGCCCTGTAATTGATTTGTGCATCTACTCAGATTTTAAGCTCCATGAGGACCTTGACTAGTTTTCACCTGAGTTACCCACATCTGGCCATGCTGCAGAAGTTACAGCCTGGAAGGAAGATAAGCTGGTCTTTTTGATTATTCATTTAGAACATAGACAAAATTGAAAGCTAAAACGCCTTCATGGAAATTGAGTCCATAACATCATTCTTCAATATAACTGTCTTAGCCTTCATCATTTAAAAGGAATCTGCTTTGGAATCCACTTCCAGTATAAAACTTTTATACCTCAAAGTTTGAAGTTAATTTTGTGAAACTGTTCATTTTTTTCTTTGCAGGTTAGTTGAAACATTAAAGAGCAGACAGTAATTCAATCACTTCTGCCCCTGTGAAATGAAGCTACATCACATATTCCTTTGGAAGCAGTTAAGTATGCTTCATGCTACTAAATGTTAAAACTGTGTGATTGTTGGCATATGCTGAACTGACTACAATACTTGTAATAAATATAAAAAATAAGTATTTGGTTGGAAGGGTAGCTCACCCATGATTGAACCAACTGAATGTTCTGTGTAATGTAAAATCCTTCCTTGCTTTTTTGTGTTAAGTATATATTCTATTTGTATGGAATTCATATTCAAATAGATTCCTATTAAAGAATGTACTCTTATTGAGGAAAAACCCTCCTATTTTTGAATTAGTGGTTGCATCTTGTGTGTATAAACACTAATAAATATCTTAACAGATTTTTTCCCCCTAAAATGATTATGTTTTTCCAAAGATTAGACTCAGTAGAGGGGAACAAAGCGTGGGTAATATAGTCTTCATTTGCTAAATGACCATTTTATTTAAGCTG
This sequence comes from Canis aureus, assembly GCF_053574225.1. Classification (NCBI taxonomy): domain Eukaryota; kingdom Metazoa; phylum Chordata; class Mammalia; order Carnivora; family Canidae; genus Canis; species Canis aureus. The sequence continues at coordinate 46,994,863 of NC_135623.1, read as the reverse complement.
TTTTGTTGTTTGTTTTAAGCTTTTGGGAATAGGCATGAAGCTGAAAAATTATTTTGGTGGTTAACCTCACTGATACCTGTAATTGTCATTTTATAGTACTTTATAGTTGTTGAAAAAATTTTACATATATACAGGAACCCAGTGATGTAGGTAGGACAGGTTGTAATGTCTTTATTTTATGGACATGGACCCAAGGTTCTGATAAGTTGGCTTGCTCAGGATCACCTGCCAGGTGGGAACAGGCTCAAAGTGAGATTTCAGGGTCAGAAGCTTATCCCATAAACTACACCATAAATTCCTGAATATGTCAACACTGGCAACACAGACAACCTTAAGTGCTTAAGTAAAATTATGCTAATTGAAGTAGATATAGTACATTCAAAATAATTTCTATAAATATGCTATACCAGTAGAGGTAGTAAAAACAATCCTAAATGGTTATATTTGATGGAATCCACAACATATTAAAGGAAATTTAAAAAATCTATTTTAAGAAGCATTGTAAAAGATGTCATTACTGTCTTTTCATTTTTTTTTTTATTAACTGTAATTGGATTTATCAATTTGGTGAAAAGTCAAAACAATACTGGTCATACATGGAGAAATGGAACAATCCTGGTTTTAAAAAGCAGACGTACTGATAGGGTCAAAAACAATTATGTCCAAAGGAACTTTTCAAACTCTCCAGTCTACCACAGGATTGGCTGCAGTGGGGACAGAATATGATATGGTCCCTTGTATTTACTTACACTGGGGGGAAATCTTGAAGTTGAACAACCAGCAGTTAAAAAATGTGATGCCATCACTGGTGTTCCTGGGAACACTGTGGTCCACTTCCTGTCCTGCCATTGTCTTCGCAGACGTTGGCCTCTAGCTTCTTCCTTCATACCTTTGGTCAATCAGATCAAATGAATGTGGCTTTGTCTTTTCACCTGTGGGACTTTACTCTTTTTGCCCATACCCCAGCACCCATTCTTAGTTTGGTCTCTGAAGTCTTGTTTGGAGACCTTCTTCTAGGCCCAAGTGTTCTCAGTGCTGTACCTATAATATTACTTAGCATGTAATTATTGTTTCAGTTTCCAAATCACTCCTGAAGGACAGATTGTTTCATATTACTATCCTTAGAATCCAGTGTGGTGCCTGGCATCTTATGGCATCTTAGAGTAAGAGTGTGGTTGAGATAGTGGGTTGTGTTTGCCAGCAAGGAAAATAGTACCTCTTTGACCTAGGCTTTGGTCCCCTTGTCGTCAGTGGCTGGGTTTGTACTTCAGTAGCTAAGTGTCCCCTTGGCCCCACTGCAGCACTTTAGGAACACTGTGAAGCCTGGGGAAGAGAAGCCCTGGCAGGCAGATGCTGCTCAGGACATAAAACTCTTGCCATCTTCAATACTGAGCACACATGAAGTCATAGCATACACTAGCACTTGAATGAGCATGGTCTCTGTTTTACCACAAAGACTAGAATGGGGTAAATAAAGCATTCACTTATTTTAATATACATAAATTATGAAGTCTTTGTCTAGTAGGAAACAACTATATAGGTAAGTTACAGGCATTTGAATGATACTTATAAAAATGTACTGAATATTGTTTTGGAGAACCTTGAAAATGGGAAAAGCTCCAAACTTAAAATCTGAACACATGAGTTCTAGGCCCAAGTGGCCATTCCTTCAGTTTATTTTTTTTTTCCCCATAAAATAAGAGAATTGGACAAATCCTATCAAAGGTTTCTTTTAGCTCTAATACTCTGTTTTATAACTCTGGTTCGTAAATGTGCTGTGTCATGTGTTCACATTAAAAAGAGAATGGTGGAAATTTGTTATTAGAATACTTGAGATACACTTTAAGTTGTGAAAATGTAAGTTCCTTGAGGGTAGGGACCATACCTTATTTACTGTTAGTATTCCTTGCATCTAGTGTGGTGCACTTGGCATACAGTAGGCACTCAATAAATATTTACTAAATTGTGCTCAATATCCCTGAGATATTTGTTCTTTCTGATTTTTGCCTTAGTGTTAATTTCTGATTTTTTTATTTAAAAATTTTCATAAAGGCAGTACATGCACTTTAAATCACTTAGAATTAACTGAAATCAGCCTTCTGTGATGCGCACCACATTTATGCTTTAGGCACATTACAAACTCCTTGGAAGTGTGAGAACTCTTGTCTGAGACCAACTACATCAAAACACAGATACTAAAGTTCAAGAATATTTGAACATTTGATTTCTATGCCATATGCTATATTCTGACTCCATAATTAGAACTGATAAAAAGCATGGGCTTTTTCAGTCCTTGCTGTGAATCCTGATTATGCCACATGCAACCCGTTACCCTTAGGTAAATTATTTAACTGGAGTTTTAGTTTCTTTATCTGTAAAATAAGAACCAATTTTAGGCAGCTCTCAGGATACTATGAGGACTAAATAAAATGTCAGCAAAGTGCCCGGCACATAGTATGGATTCTTCTCCCCGCTCCCCCTTCAAAATATATTGAGCACTAAAGAATATTGCTTCCACATCAGGTGTAGATGGAGAAAAAGATACCATATGTATGAAGGAGATAACGCCAAACTGTCTTTCAAAGTTGTTTATAGGAGTTCCCTTTGTTTACTAAGCTAGCGAGCATCTAGCCTTATCAACCTTACCAGCCACTTACCAGGTTCAAAGTGGAATTTCATTCTGATGTTAATTTTCATTTTCATAATTACTGAGGTTGAATACAGGAGTGATTGAGAATATTTAACAGCCAGACGTAGCTGATGTAGGAGGACCCCCACTAGTCCAGGTGTTGATCCTGTGATTTTGGTGTGGGGAGGTAGGGAATCTAGGGACTCACATAGCCAGGGTGGCACTTGCGTGTCTCAAGGCAGTGACTGCTTACCACCTAGTACATTAAGTACATTTTAATATTTAAGAACTGGTATCGCCATATCAGGTAAGTATTAATGTTTAAGGGCCATTTATTTTTCTTCTGTGCAATGCCTATTTCTCTCTTTCGACACTTTTTTCTACTGGACTGTCTGTTGATTCATAGTTATCCTATAGCGTGGGCACTGTTAGGTTGATTATCTGTAATGCTGTACACCATACCCCAGCTGTATGTGCACAAATTCTTAACTTTCATGTAGAACTTAACCCATGTTCACTATAGATAGCACTTTTTGTGACTTACTTCTGGTATCTGACAGGGAAAACTCCTCACCCTTTTAAAAACTCCTTTTTAAGAGCATCATGACTTGTTTTCAATTAATCTTCAATATAAATTTTAGGATCAGCCTGTTAGGATTATATGAAGAGCTCTTGGGATTTTACACAGATAGGTCTTTAACAAGTGGGATCCAACTTCTTACAATACTAGATCTTCCTGTCCAAATAACATGGTTATTTTTCCATTTGTGCAGATTTCTTTTAATGCCTTTCAATAAAGTTTTCTAGTTTTCTCCATAAAAGTATTATAAATCACTTATTTCTAACTTCTACATTCTGTCTTGCTATTTTAATGTCTTAATTTTTTATCACTACTGTCACGTTTTTTAGACAGTGAAGATACAGTAGAATTATGAAAATGTTTTAATTTAAAAAATCTGAGCATGATTCTATTAAACTGTATAATATACAATATATGCCAGTTTAACTTAAATAATAAAACCTGCTATGATTTCAGACCAGCAGATATCCTGAGAAATTCATGCTTTGGGGTAAATTGAGATACTTTATCAGTAGAGGGGGCACATCATTCCACAATTGCTAAATCTTTCAGGCTGTAGCTCTTTTGTCTCTTGGTCTTACAGCTTGGACGCAAGAACTCTATTTTTCTCTTCTTGGCTTCACTTTTATTTTTGTGTTTCTTGAGCTTTTTCTTGGCAGCAATATCAGGATTTGTTACAAACTTGAAAAAAATAGAAATTTTATATTACTTTTAAAGTAAATGTTAAACCAATAAAAATCAAATGCAGAAATGGGCCACTTAAATATCACATGCACACAATCCCATTAAGGAGAATGTGGAGCCCTAGCTGTAAGGTCCCATCTCAAACATAGCCAATCCCTCCTCCTTCCCTGGGTAAGCGTGACACACATGCATGCATGCACACATGATTCAAAATACTGGTTCAAAATACTTAAGTCTAATGAACACACCACATTTTCAAATGGCAAACGTACCTCTAAAGCCTTCCTCTTTTTCCGGAGTGCCCTTTTCTCATTAGCCTGTTTCTGTACAGAGGCAAAGGCTAAGGAGAAGCTCTCAAGCCCAACCAGCTTTTTGAGTAACTCTATGATTTCCTGGGATAGATTCTTCAGCAAAGGATCTAATCACAGAGAGTAATAATCAGAGATAATCACGAGGAAAGGACACATTTAAACATTGCTAAAATCAACAACATGCAAAATTTAAATTCCTGCAGAATTATCACTTTTATTACTTGAGCATTAAACACTGACCTCAAAGCAAGCTCTACGTTTCTGAGATGGGAGAACAGAGTGTTGGGCATGACCCTCCCAGCCAGCACCCCTCTGGATGTGCCAGGAGACCACAGTCTGTGAAGCCTGTTTTCCAGAGAAATCCTGGCTCAGAAGATGCTAATTTGAGAACCAGACAGAAACATTTTGGGTTTCTTTATTAACCTGCTGAACTCTGTGCAGACAGGGGAAAGGTAAGTGTGACTCTAGGCCGTCTCTAATTCACAGGTCACAGGTGTTTAGCTGTGTCCATAACCTTTTTTTCTTGAGGGGGCGGTGGGGAGCAAAGACTTCTCAGAGACAAAAATCTTTGTTTTCCCACTCTTCCCTGCCTTCTGTCTCCCAAATGCAAATAACCCACTGATTTTTGTACTCAATTTCAGGAGCTGTTCTAGATCACAAATTTCTTGAAAATGGCGACTAGGTCCTTTGTACCATTGAACCACCAGTTGCTCAATAAATGCTAGGTGATGAGAACCAAAGCCGACCCGGACTGGACCACTGCTTTCTCAGGGTTGTAAGACTAAAATAGCTGCTGCTTTGACATTCAGTTCATTTTATTTTAAAACTTAATATCTACTTTACCCCCTCTCTTTCCAATCCCCAATTCTCTCTTTTCCTATTATCAAAAGAGACCATTTAGGATCAGGGAAGGAAAGACATCAAACACCCAGGCAAGAAAAATGAAAAAAACAGGAAAAGTAAAAAGATTTTAAAAATACTTTACACTTTTTTTATGTTGGCAAATCAAATTTAAAAAAAAAAAATTGTAGCTGTCTTCTCCCCCCCCAACCAAAAAAAAGAAAAGAAAAAGAAAATATCTCACACTTTTGCCTTATAATTCACAGAGAATATTCTGACATATTGTTCATTATTGTCCACAGACCAAGGTTCAGAACTACCTCCAGGTACAGTTTTCTTTGCTTAGGAGTAAAGCATCTTTTAGGAGAGAAACATTCACTCTTAAACATGAAGAAGCACACAGAAGGCAGTCAAACAGAAAAAATATGCCTCATTTGCTATTGATTGTTTTGATCTCTAGCAAGTTTTCTTAAAATGAACTCTGGCAGGGAGGGTGGACAGAAAGGAAAAAGAAAGCACGGAGGAGAAAAGTGAGGGTTCCTAAGGTGCACGTCTTCAAAGACAGGCTGTAGTTACCCTGGTCCGAATAGGTGCTGTTCAGCTCTCGGAACAGAGGAGCTAGGATCACGGGGAGGTACGGCTTCACCTTGTCCGCGCCAAGATCCATGGCTAGAGCGCCAAGAAACTTAAAGATGCACGTTCTCTGAAAGTACAGATCATTCATGGTCCTTTGAGGCGCTTCTCTTACTGCGGCCATACAAACAATTTAGAAAACAAGGTCTCCTTTTGGGTTAAAACTTCTGAGAGACTCAGGAGGATTGCTCTTACACGCCTAGAATGCTTTTATAAAGAAACCAGCGCCTAGAGTCACGAGGCACTCACTGTACCTTTAAGGGGTTTCTAGGTGAATAGGCAGCCTCCAGCTTCGCGATCCGGGACAACCTCTGCACCAACCACAGCAGCGTGGCCGGCCTGCTGTGCTCATCCTTTGCCGCCTCGGTCTCCTTTTTGTCAGGGTCCAGCGTCTCCTCGGCACAGGACCCTCTGGCCACACCATCTCCTAAAGCTGCTTGTTCTTCCCTCTCACCTTGCTGATCCTCAGATTCAGGTTCCAGTAAATATAAGACTTTGGCTACAAATAACAAATTCTTAACAACCTTTAGAAAAGGGGAGAGAAAGGAGGAGTTGGGACTTTGATTTTGAAATAAATATGGCTTAGGAAAAAATAGGTTCTACAATTAGAGAAAAACCCCCATAACTGGGCATTGCAATATTAAACTGATGATTGTCCTATATTTTGATCATCTTCAGTTCTACCTCATACTGTATCCAAACCCATTTCCATGTAACTCATCTACTGGGTCTAGATCTACCTTCAATGTACCAGTAAGTACATGATTTTATTCCAGACTATCCATTACATTTTTAAAAATTTTATTTATTTATGCATGAGAGACCCGCAGAGACACAGGCAGAGGGAGAAGTAGGCTCCTTGCAGGGAGCCGGACATGGGATTTGATCCTGGGTCTCCAGGATCAGGCCCTGGGCTGAAGGCACTCGACCACTAGGCCACCCAGACATCCCCCTATACGTTACAATTTTTAAGAGAACTTTTCATCCCTCCTCTATTAAAGCTCTTCATTTATTGAGCAATGACTGTATATACAACATTCTAATTTAATTCTAAAATATCACTATTAAATACTATTATCAAGAGAGAAAACCAAGATTCAGAGTTATTAAATGACTCACCCAAAGACAAGTGGTCAGTCAGGATTGAAGGGTCTTTAGAATTTAATCCTAAATTCTTTTTTTTTTTTTTTTTTTTTTATTTACTTATGATAGTCACAGAGAGAGAGAGAGAGAGGCAGAGACACAGGCAGAGGGAGAAGCAGGCTCCATGCACTGGGAGCCCAACGTGGGATTCGATCCCGGATCTCCAGAATCACGCCCTGGGCCAAAGGCAGGCGCCAAACCGCTGCACCACCCAGGGATCCCTAATCCTAAATTCTTAAAAACAGATCTCAAATTCCATCTAATCCAGTTAAACAGCCCAGGGACCAATTTTAGACTTATAATAACAGGCCCCAATACTGGGTCCCTAACTCTTGACATCCATGAAATCTTGGACATAGGTATTTCACACTAATTATGAGAAGGAGGAAGCCACGTTGGTTTTGAGTTCCTTTACTATCGTGGATGCTTTGTTAGAGGTGCTGTGTGCCCAGTTTCCCCCAAATGTAGGACACAACCCTGCACATTATCTGAGGCTAGCCTGACCGTCAGGAATTCATGTGAAGATTATAATTTCCTTCTCCTGGAACCTTGGCCTTCCTGAAGACAGTCCCAGTTTTGGAGGCCTTGTCCCCTATGGCAGCCACTGCACCCTAAGACTGGAGTGAACCACATTCTATAATTTCTTTCTTCCTAGGTCAGTACTAGTAAATCCCTTCCTGTCCTGAATTTCTATGGTTGTATCTGTCAACCTCTATCAAGACTGATACTGTGTGAGACCTCACCTGCTACTACTCAGGCAGGGTTTCTTTGGTCTCACTTCGCTATCCACTGAACAGCTTTCCGTTCTTTCTCTGATCCAGCCATATAATGAAGCAGGCTGTATTTTCATGTAAAAAGTCATGGCAGTATTAGGGTTAATGTTAATGGCATGCTACTTGTGATCACTCTTTGGATACAGCATCCACTTAGTTCCCATTCCATCTTGTCCATAATGACAAGAGTCACAATCAAGTGCATTGCTCATAACTAGGCACTGCATCTGTGTCATCTCTACCAACAGCTTTATCAAAGGAGGAAAAAAATAAAGGGAACGGCAGACCCTATTCAAAGGTAATTTACATTTACTGAACATTTATAAATGCTTCTATTTACATTTTACTTATAGTTACATTTTATAATATAAAATACATGGAACTTTTTAGTGATTTATCTGCCTTCTGTTCACCACAGACAATTCTCAGACCACCCTGTAACATGACCTTTATTACCTTCTCTTCAAGCTCCAGGGGTAAGAGAAGGAAATGTAGTAATAGAGTTTAATATAGGATCACAATCGGTCAAGCAACTAATGCCCTTCAAAGCTTTGGTCACAATGTGGGATAGATGTTAAAACTGAACATGAGAAGATTAACAGCCTCTCACTGGGAATTTTAAATGGAGCCAAGAGTAACCTCAACAGGGACCCAAGTGCTGATGAGATTTATGTCACAAGTGAACATGTATTTCAGTGTATGTCTGTATTTCATTTAATTCCCCAAGCATTAGAATAGGAAAAGCATACACAAATACCAAATGTAAGCCTATTCCTAGACTTGGGAGACTAGATCCTTTCTATTCAACCAGGAGGATACTACTCACCTGCTCTCCTAGAGACTGATCTAAGAATTTGGAATGCAACTGATGGCAAGAGGCTAGGGAGATACTTTTCATCTGTGAAAACAAAGTGGACATTGGCAGACACAATGCAGGCATTTCTCATTGTTCTTAAAAACTCCAAGTCACTAACCATTATAGTAAACTAGGTGCTAGATTTTGACTTGTATAGGTCTGGAGAGGGGAGGTCCACGACCAGAAAGAAACTGTCACTGTTTCCTTCTACCTGCCCCAAGTACATTAGCCCCACCCGCCCCCAAAAGGGGGAATACTTTCAAGCTCTGGGGCAATACAGATAATCCCTCAGGTTATCAGTAGAAAACTTGACAACATCCTAATATATTTTTTTCCTTCTTTACTTCCCTTCCATCTTCTCATTCAGTGTTTACGGAGTTGCCACTATGAGTCACGCATTGTTTTAGGCCCCAGGAAATCCAAGATGGATATAACATGGTCTCTAACATTTCCATGAACATGATCTCATTTACAAGGCAGGACAGACAATATCAATTTCATTTAAAAATATGTATTTTTTTTAGTACTGATAATCTGAAGCGGTAAAAAAAAACAAAAACAAAAAAACAAAAAACAAATCATAGAAGATGAATGTTCTAAATAAGACTGACAGTTTACAAATTCTCTTTGGAAAGCCTTGGCCTTGAGGCCCACCCTTCTCTAGTGCCCACTACTCCTATAGGATCCATGTGCAACAAGTCAGATGTAAGAGTTTCTGCCGAGGGCCAACCCCAAGACGGTTACAAGAAGCAGAATGAACATCCCACACCGACCTCAAAGAAAGGGAAAAGTTTTAGGGAAACCTTACCTTTTGTTCAAGGTCATTTGTTAGAAATCTTACTGCTACGGGTACTGAGAGTTTCTTTTTAGTTTTTTTGGTCTTCTGTTTTCTAATAAGTTCCTCTGGTTGGCAAGAGGCGAAGAGTAATCCAAAAATCTGGGCCGCAGTGAGCCACACCCAGCTGTGTGGATGTCTCAGGTGACAGTGCACATAACCTAAGGGAACCAAGATGCACCTTCAGTATCTTAGCTCTCCTGACTCTTTGGTGGTAAATATGATTAGCGTAGGCATTATCTATTATCTGCTTGGAGCTAGGGAGAGGTGAGGTGGTGAGAAACCGAAAACCACCAGAAAACCAGCTCCTAACATGGTGAGTGACAGAAGTATGAGTAAGCCTAAAAACACCAGTTCCATCAGAATTAGTTTCAGGCCCAAGGGAGATAAGGTGGCTGTGACATTTATGAGTTCTAAATTAAGTAACATAAATACGTATGAAGGCACACGCTTGTTTCTAGTAATTATTGAAATCGGGGGGAAGTCATCATTTCTTGAGGCTTTCTCTGTGCCAAGCACGGGGCTAAGTGTGCTACATACATTATTTTGTTTAGACCCCACACCAGTTCTGTAACATTAGACTTATCCAGTCCATTTCTCAGGTAAGGAATCTTAGACAATGGGCCAGGTGAGGTGCCGTGCTTTAACAGGCAGAACCAGGCCTGGGCCCCAGCTTGACCTGGCTGGCCCCAAGCTTGTACTCCTGTGTTACGTGGCCACTTTGAAAACCTTGTGGGTTTTAGGGAACATGATTAAAATTCTGGAAAACTATGGCATATCTGAGTTTTAGTCTATGCTGCTTTATTTCATTAACAGGGTTTTACTTTTGTTCTTTGTGTATTTTGTAATAATGTGGCCATGGCTTGGTGGAGTCATACCACAGTAGGCTTATTATAGTAACTTAGTAACTGTAGGACTTCTCAATGAACCCTGAATTCTCTTAAAACAGCTGGGTACTTAAAGCATTCATTCCAAAGTCTATTTCCTACTGACTAATCAAAATTGAATATGTTAAGTTAAAAATATTAGGATCTTATTTTTCATTTAAAGAGTGATATTAATAATTTAAATGTCACATAGAGGTTAAACGGTTTACTAATCACGGCACATTTGCATGGAAGGCTATTTATAGCCATTTTAAGAAAACTACCTACTAAGTGTGTTACGGTACGATGATATTCTTATTTAGGTACAAACAATATATGAGAGTTTATGTGGAATTATGTAGCCTGTTTACAGAACCCTATGTCTATTTAACAAAAGACAGACTGGATGGAAATAAATACCAAATTATTACCAAGCAGCAAGGAGGACCCTTGAGAAACTTTTTTCCTCTTTTACTTTCCCATAATTAATATTCCTTCTTTTATAAATGAAATATATTACTTGTGTAGTCAAGAAACATTTTCACTGTAATTAATTTGAAAGAGTCTTTTAAATCTTTCTCTTATGGACTTTTCCCTTGACATTATATACTTTCTAAATATTCATATGCTAATTTATCAAAACTGTTTTCAATAATTCTATCACAACTAGTATGTTTTTATATTTAAGTTAAAAAGGAAACACTTACTCCAGATTTTATTCAACGTCTCAGAGGGCTTGGTAAACTGAATAATATTACATTCCTTGATGAGTTTACTAATCAATGTAAGAAAACTAAACAGAAGGCGATCTGCAGCTTTTTCTTCAGTCTCCTCCATGATCTAAAAACAGGATGGACAGAAATCAATCAAGACAATTTCAAAGTCTATGATGGCTGTTTTTACTCCAGCATGTAAATTTATACCAAAGTGTCTCAACATCAATGGACATTTTGGGTCAGATAATTCTTTGTTGTGCTGTGGGGACCTGCCCTGTGCACTGTGGGATGATCTGCAGCATCCTGGCCTCTGCCCCACTAGATGCTAACGGCACCTTCTACCCTCCATTTGTGACAAACAAAAATGTCTCCAGATGCTACTAAATGTTCAGAGTGGGTGGTGGTAGGCTGTGAAATCACCATTCTGCAGAAATTTCGATCTTCATGTACTACAGAAGATAACTTAACTTAAACCTCATTTAAAATGAAGACCCAACTGTACTATAAATTCTTGGCTTCGTTAGTAAATATTTTTTGAACACAAATATTTATTAGCTAAGTCACCTTAGGTTAAACTATAAAAATAAGCAAAAGTTTTATTCTCTGGCAAATTACTTACATCTTTAAAGTTTTCAGGATCAATTTCCTTTTCAATCATGGGAAGAACAGTTCCAAGTCTTCTCTCAAAAGAGACTCCTTCACTTTCCACAAACAAGCCACAGATGAGGGCAGCCAGCTGTCTATTTAAGCTCTACCAAAAATAAACCACCAGAAGACAATGTTAATACAACTTGAGAGGCCATTTACAGAAAGTACAAAATGAAGGTGGGCATGACTCTGTCCTCAATATTATGGGTCATTGGTGGCCAACATGAAAAATATGGAGAAATACTCATACCCAAGATTATAATTAAAAAAAATGGAACTCACCATTATCCATAATTAACATTCCCCCCCCCAAAAATCATTGTGAGTACCAAGTAATGTACAGAATTGCTGAATCATTATATTGTATACCTGAACTAATATAACATTGTATGTCAATTATACCTCAATAATAAAATTTTAATTAAAAAAATGGAAATAAATTCCATACAGTACCCCCACTCCCATTCTAAATTTATTACTGTATATAATCATTAATAGAATGATATTTCATTACCTGAATAAGCAAAATTGAAAACAAAAATATTCATGATCCACTCATGTAGCCGTGTAATTGGCTGACGATCATGGACTATATCATGAGATTTTTGTTACTCTATATAACTTATATGTCCTGGAATTTTACTATAAGAATATACATATATATATTTTAATTAAGTTTTTTACTTTAATTCCAGTACAGTTAACACACAGTGTTTTTAGTTTTAAGTGTACAATACAGAGTTGATTCATCAATTCTATATATTACTCAGTGCTCATCTAAGTGTACTCTTTACTCTCCACCTATTTTACCTATTCCCCCCACCCAGCAAGAATATATTAACATAATCAACTAAAAATAAAATTGAGAAAAATTCAACAATGTATAATATGTATTCTTATTTAAAGTGAACACCAAAAGCTAAGACTTTTCATTGAAATATGACTAAAAGCAACCTTTACCTTTTTTGCTCCAAACCAGGTGATAACCATATCAAAGAGCCAGTCTTTTTTCTCAAGGTTGATTTTCCTGAGTAAAGATTTGATTGTCATGGATGCCATCTTTTTGCACATGGCAGAGTCATCGTTCACCACCATTAGACAAAGAGGAATAAAGAACATTCCACAGTTCTCATGGAGCAGCCCCTAAAAGAAAGCAAAAGCAGGCAGTTATGAGCACACTCAGACTGGAATTCTCAGAGATGCCCAAATGGGAGGCCTGCAGGCACCCAGGGAACACAGCTACCGTTTGTGATTCAAGTTACCTGAGGGAATGTGTCAAAGAGGTAGGAGATCATTTCCAAAGCAGACTCTCTCCCGGTCTCATGTTCATAACTAGGGCAAGAACATGAGACAGACTTGTTAGTATCTTAAATTTACCAGTAATTCTTGAAAAACTTTTAAACATTGTTTCAGGGCATCCATCTATTTCTTAAAAAGTGGAAAAAACTCCCATTTTCCCAATTTTAATGCTTTTATATACATATCATGCTACTACGAAGCTTTGAATGTAAATGTTAGATATTAATTAAATATCTTCTATAAATGTTAGATTTTTTTTTTTACCATTCTCTTTAAGTAGACTCTAATGAAAATCAGTGCTCAGACTGAATTTGAAAAGCAACCTACAGAATTGTCATATGAAGTCATGCATATCATTGGACAATCAAGTCAATGACGCACATCGTAATACCCTTAGAGAAGGTGCCATTATGTTTAGGATTGATTTGTCACTTTCAAATGGCTGCCACGTTAAAATGAGAGAGGTTACTAACCCTCTGCCTGGGTGTAGTTTATGGCTTAAACTTACTTCAGTTGAGCAAGCATGAATTCCAAGTTTGGTCTCAATTTGTCACCCAGGGGATAGTCAAGAATGTATTTCAGAAAAACCTAGAAACAGAAGTCACACAGATGATTACTTGGCTCTTGTCTGTCTCCAGGATTCCTGCTTCCTAACCTGCTTTGAGACACACTTCCCTAGAGTGATCAACCAGGTGATGCTTGCCTTCTGAGTCAACTGTGCACTTCTCCTTTCTCCTCTGACCTCACTTACTCAGGTCCTGCCCCGCATGCCTGCTTAAGACTAAATGCTGGCCTACCACTGGCATGGTTGTTTTGGGCTCCAAAGCTTAGCTCACATGTAGGAAACACCTCTCTCCCATAGGGTATCGTGTGGTGGACTCTGTGTGGACTACGGTTTAACCCTGCATTTCCCCTTGAATGACAATGGGGGTAAAGTTAATACTGAGAATAGTAACTATTTCATTAATTAAATATCTTCTATATGCCAAGCACTGTGCTAAGTGTTTCTCAGTTAATGGTCATCACTCCACTGGAAGACAGGGGATATTAACCCCATTTTACAGACCAAGAGAACGATGCTTGCGCAGAGAGGTAAGTAACTCGCTCAGGTGACAATGCCAGAATTCCATGCCTAGTCCAAAGTCTCTGCTTTCAAGCCATCATACTAGTCAGCCTCCTCTATTAATAAACTGCAAGAACTGAGGCACATCATGAAACTTTAAGGCCTGTTTCTTCCCAGCCATAAAATGGGGATACCATTTCTTCGGAAGGTAACTACAAACAGAAGTCATGTATATAAAGTGCTGGGCACACAGCTAGTGCTTAGTAAGTGCTAGCTGGCCCTCACTCTTCCTAACATTATTCAAGGAGACTTTCTCTAGAGACATGCTCCTCCCTTTCCAACGTGGCTTCCTTGGGAGCCCACACCTTCCTTCAATCCCAAGTTCATATTTCCCATTCAGACCTTTCCACCTCCTGGGTGTGATGTGCACTCATATAATCATAGGTGAACAAATGTAAAAATACACATCTGCTCATGTCACTCTCCTCCCTCGATTTTAGGGATTGCTATCAGAATAAAGCCCCAAAATATTTAACAAGACCATAAGGGCTCCCTTCCCCACCTTCATTTAGCTCCTCCAATAAGTGAGACCCTGATCGATCTCAAGTTTTATCCTCCTTAGGCATTGGCTACCCCCTTCCCCTAGAGAGCTAAGCCTTAATCTTCCTTACAGGCCAGTCCTCAGGAAAGCCCTCCCCGATTCTAACACTAAGGTGGTCCTCAACCATCATATGTGCTCCCATATTTTCTCAATTCTGAGCACAGTTTTTCACATTTTAATATATCTGAAATTAGAAAATGTCTTAAAACTGATGGCATCTTACCACTATGTCATAGATTTTTTTCTTTCTCTAAATAATGGTGTGTCTTGTAAAAGATGAAATATGACAGTGCTTTCCCCCTCCGGGCACTTAGGATGTCTGTAATTTTAACTGTGGACTTTTTGCTTTGTGCTTGTCTCTTGTAAAAATTTCACTGATAGAGACTATAGGAATCTTTTTGACTGCTTTTCCAGCAGCACCTGGCACACAGTTATATGCACAATTAGTTGGTTACTGGACCCACAGATGGAAAACCTTTGGTGCAGGCTACTGTGCTGCAAAGGGGAAACAAATGTCTTCACCCATTTAAGACATCTCATGTGTGATGGGCTATACTCAAAATGCTCTTTGTTAACTGAAAATGCCCTGTGGACAAAGCAGAGTTGCTGCTCACACTGGGTAAGTAAATGGGTTCCTTAGTCTCAGAATAAAGCAACAATGTGACATAAAATCATCTGCAGAATTCAGGCAGTGTTGACATGTCTCTTTCTAAAAACCAGAGAAGACAGGACCCAGCCCTTCCTATGGGAATAAGGTCTCTCCACATACCTGTCTGCACTGGACTCTGACAGGTTCACTTTGTGCAGAAATTGCCAACTTGGATACTTTCCGAATGACATCATCAATTTCCGGGACCAATAACTTTCTGGATAAAATGGCCTAAAATACAAAAGGAAAAGACATCTCATTTCCTGTTCTACTGCTGATGGGTGTAAGCCAGCCTGATGTTAAGGCAGTCATAGGCAGCTTCAAAAATAATGAAAGTAATCGCCAAAAGAAAAATAACATATCCTTAAAAATATTTAAGATCATTGAATTTTAGGTTTTATATATATTTTACAATAAAAAAGGGAAAAAAAACTTACATGTCCAATACAATAACTACAAACATGAAATATTTTTTAACCTCTATTTATTTTCCTATATTTTTGTATAAGTCTCTGGAAGTGTTAATAGAGAGTTCATGTTCAGTTAATAATTAGATATACTAGCTTATAATTAAAATCCACCAAAATCATAACAATGTTTATAAGTTAAGTTTGGGAATCTAAAGCTAGTCAAAACACTGTGTCCCACATTATTCTAAGTATCTACCCTGAGACTCATAAACATTCTGCTGACACCATACCTTAAGAAGACCAAATGCAGTGGCCTGCCTTGAAGAATCATAAATGTCTTCCTCAGCATATGCTAGTAGAACTTGAAGCTGCTTTTCGGTTATCTGGTAAGATTTCACTTTCTTGACAAGTATGGTCACACACTGCAAATTACAATAGTGAGGTTAATAGCCAGGACATCCTACAAATGAAGATCCATTGAAATGGTATGGACTTAATACAACATCATTGTTTTGTTTTTTTTTGTTTTTTTTTTGTTTTTTTTTTACACAGGATACCAACCTTCTGCCCTTAGCAAATTAATCTGGAAAAAATTTTGACTTAGACCACAAAGGACAATGGGGACAACTATGACTCTGATGGTAATTCTCGTCCTGGCTATTTTATGCACAATTGAAAATGCCTCACCTTGAAACAATTTACTACCAGGTGGAAGTTCTGGCCCCTGGCAGCTCCCAGTTTTGCATAGTCCTTCAGCAACAGGAAAAGGTGTTTGGTCAGCTGTTCTGCTTTTGTTTCTATGGAAGGCAGAGGGAACCTCATGACCCAGATCAGGCATTGTAAAGCACCTGTGATCACCTGAAAAACAAAAATAAAACCAATCAACTTATGTAGTGACCAAACCCAATAACCCAACACCCGAACCCAAGGCTGTGTAGACTCTAAAAGTGATCAAGTTGAAAGAGTAAAATACTTTGCCCAACGCAGGCTGGAAGAACTGTACCAAACGTGTAAGAGGATAGGGAGGTTTTCTAGTCTCTGTGATAGAACTTATTGCTTCTCCATAGCAAGGAAAGATATATTGCAAGCAAATAAGAAAAAGTGGTCACTGTATTCTTACTCTTAGGAGTAAATGACTGGCTGGGTTGGCCAATTTTATCAACTTTGTTTTGTGTGTGGAAAATACATTATAAAGGACTTTTCTTTTTCTAGAATGGCACTGTAACCATTCTAAACATATGCATGTAAGACATTCTAAGTATTAAAAATATAAAGATAGAATCTCATCTCCCTTTTTTTTTTTTAATTTTTAAAATCTTATTAAGTAGGCTCCACATCCAATGTGGAGCTTGAAACCAAGACCTGGAGATCAAGAGTTGCATGCTCTACCAATGGAAGACAGGTGCCCTATACCATTCCACTATTTAAGGAGCAGAGAGCTGGCTCTGAAATCAAGCAGAGGAATAATACACTGCGGAATTCCAAATAGCTAAGTGCTGTGCAAAAAATATGAAAAACATATGCTGGGACCTTAGAGATTGCTGAGATCAGCTAGTTCACCTAGTTCAGCTCTACCTAACACTCATGCTGCTCTGGTGGCTGTAACGGTCTTGGGCTGAATCAGATGAAAACACAGAGGAAAGGCTTTAGGAGTCACAAAGGCCAGGGCTCAAATCCAAGCTCTGCAGTTTCTTCCCTATTTGACTACAGAGATGTTACTTAACCTCCTGGCATCTTCACTGTAAGACAGGCAATCAGGAAATGGGAGTTGTGCAGGCTCTGGAGTCTGGCTCATGTACCAGATCTGTCATCTGGGCCAAGTCACTTAGCCTAAAGCCTAGTTTTCACGTTGAAAAAACAGAAGCCTTCATAATATGTGCCTCATGGGTCGTTATAAGGATTCACAGCTGTGGCGGGTAGCAGCATCAAGGATGATAAAAAGAATTAGTGCTGACAGGGGGACCCCACTACTCACCTTCATAACACTACCGTGAGGATTAAATGGAGTAAGTAATGTACATTCCAGGGCTGGTAAAACTGTTAAAGACTATCCAAATATATTGGATTATTACAATGGGAAGGAATGTAATGCAGGGAACAGAAGCAGTTTATAATCTCTAAAAACTCAATCATCTTGTGAAGCACAAGCCTAGAAGTTCTGGAGATTTTGCACAACATAGCTCTTGTCAAAGAACAGAAGCTCACCTTCACATCCACGGAGACAAGGCAGTCTATGAGAAGAGAGACAAAAGGATCCAACATTTCCAGAACAGGTTCACTTGAAGACTTGATCTTGGAAGTCTTCAGACTCAGATGCAGCAGCTAAAAGATTCAAAACAATATTTTATGCCAGGAGACCAAATGGAGTTGGGTACAAGTGAAATGATTTGAAGAGACCCACGTAACATGTTAAGATGCTTCTGTATGAAGTGACAAAAATTTTGAAGGTATTGGGAAAGGACCTGGGAGACTGTCAGTAAATGAAGAAAGAGGGGGGGAGCTGAGATGCCAAGTTCATTTACCAAGTGATTCCTCAGCATTTACTTAGGCACTGGCTCCGCAATATAGGACACAGCAGCGATCAAGATGAGCAGGGCCCCTGCTGATGGAGCTCAGCCAGGAAGACAGACTAGCCAACTGTTAGCTGTAAAGGCAGTGAGCTTGGGGACCTGTGGAATCCAGGTGGAGGGAGGAGCAGGTGGTAAGGTCTCGGAGTCGGAGGAGATGGGGACCACAGAACTGAAATGAAGCCAGTGTGGCAGGGATGGGTGTTGCAGTGGTATGACAGGAGGCTACGCCCTTACAGACCGGATGAAGGTCTGGGTTCTCGGGAAAAATGGGAGCCAGTGAAGGGTTTTAAAGGAAAGAAATGATCAAATTTGTGTTTTTAGAAGCTCACATATTTTTTTTAAAAAAATTTAAAATCAATTTAGAGAAGTCCATGAGCAAAACAGTAGTGAACCCATAAATGTTAGGTCAGAATCATTAATTCTGAGACAGAGCATCAAAGGAAGTATTAGAAAGAAGGAATGGTAAATGGATCGACACACCTTTTTAAATAAAAAAATCCTATGATTTATTTATAGTAAGGCAATTAGAGTGGAAATGAACAGGACTGGAAATTTAGCAGAGGATTAAAAGGCACTCCCCCATGGGCAGCAAATTACACCTTAGGGTTAATTCTTACCCGAAGCCCAGACTCAATAAATATGTGCATGTTGGTTTTCCTGCTCACAACAGCTTTCTGCCCACCTCGCGCTGGAGTTGGGGGCAGCAGAAGACAGCTCTGGGGTGGAAGGCGTGGGTCCGCTGTAGGGGCTGCTGGGTTTCTGTCAACCACAAAGGAAAGATAGGGAGAGGAATCCTGTAGCTGCGTTCCAACAAGTCCCCGCTGCCCTGTCTGCTGACTGCAGCCCAGCACTAAGTAACGTGCTGTGCACTGTGGGCTTTTTCTCTCCTTTAACCATGAAACACAGAGATTATCAGGTTGTTCATCAAGGGCGTAGAACAACTCCAGAAAGAGATCATACTGATGAGCATGCATTTAAATTAAGATGAACAGTGAGGGGATACTTCCTTTGGTTTTTGAAAACATAAGCCAACCCAGAAGCAAAATCCAAAGGAAGGTATTTTAAAAACCTTTGAAGGTCTAAATATCTGTTTAATCAGAGCAAAAGGTGTATATTTAAAATCTATCCTAACTTTGATTCAATAAATAAAACAAAAAGGTCTCAAGATGAAATTTATCACTTAGAAGGACTTTAGCCCAAACACCAGAAAGCAGTACCATCTTAAAACTCAGATATGCAACTAAGGTGAATTACTAAATTCATCCACTTACGAGTAAATAAGAACTGAATGGTTTATCAGAAGCAAGTACTTAAGGATAACTTTTTTTTTCTTTCAAACTTACTTTTCTTTCTCTGTTAACAGGGGGAGATTTTCACTGACCAAACCATAACTGAGCAACAGGATGGATTCTGCTGTCATTTCTTGATTCACAATTAATCCTGCGATGATTCGGCGCAAGGTTTCATGAACCTTCCGGGCCAGTTTTAAACTTGTGGTATTTTGTAAGACCTAAAGGCAAACATAAAAATCAGGCTGAGGTGATACAGAACTGCATTTTCATTTGTTGTAATGGTAGTTTTTAAAACAGACATTTGCTTTTTAATATTTTTTCCTAATTAAAAAAGAAACATTCTTAATAAGAAATTTCAAACAGAGCATACAAAGTATTAATCTACATGTAACATCAATCCCAGAGACAACCACTGTCTACAGCCTGGGGATTTCTTACACTCCCTCCTATGCTCTCTGCTGGAGACACCTGAGGATCTAGGGCTGGAGATCTGATGTGACACTTGGAAGATGTCACTCTCCTCATACATCACAGGCAAACACACACACATATACAACAGTGACAAGATTCAGTCACTACTCCTCTGAAACCATGCTAATAAAGTGCTGAAATGGCCACGCCTCAGGGTTGGATATTAGTAATTGGGCCAAATCAGAGGAACTCAATGGGAATCTAGGACCATCAACCCCAAAAGAAACCTCAGCACTTTATTTGCTTCCCACAGGACACAGTATTACTTACTTTCATTACGTTGGAGGGATTTGATAATATACACAGAAGATTCATATGCTCTGTTGACTCTTTTTCATCCTCAAAACATAGCTAGCATTCTTAGGTTTAGTAAGATTAATGCATTCTAGGAACAATTATGGAGTTAATCTCACACCAAAACATTTGGAATTATGGCTAATTTATGTCATTAAATAGTGCTAGTTTTAGTACATAAAATTGTAATAAAAGGAATTAATAACATTTATTGAATGACCACCCCTGCATCAGGCAGAGAACATTATGAAGGTAAGTAAACTATAGTCTCCACCCAATAGGAGGCAGAATGAAAACAGTGCAGAACTTTGGAACAGAAAGATCTACGACTAAATCCTTACCTTCCTACTTATCCACGAATCTTCTTTCTGAACCCGTATTTTCTTATCTGTTAGTTAGATGGATATACTACTGATCTCAGAGTGGTTGTGTGGATTAGAAATGATAATGAAACACAGTGCTCAGAACATAATACATGTTCAACCAATGTCAAGAGGGAGAAGATCTGGCATTGACAGCAACCTGGGAGTAGCAATGTGACTCCACCAAAAGCTGTGTTCTAGCTGCTGACTTGACTCAGCTATAAAATTCACCTGGATTTCAATTTTTTTTTTCACTTCTGCATCACATGGTTTATACCCAGAACTCTGGTTCATGGTTTAGAATGCCCAACTAAGACAGCCAGCTAGTGGCTATGTGGTACAGGTGCCCTTAGCACCAGAAAAGATCCTGGTTGTCAAGTGCAGCATTAAGGTTTATCCTGCATGGCTCTTTTTAAGAACTCATGATAGTGTAACATGAAGATCACCTGCACTGCACTTAAGTCCTTACCTCTTTTAATGGAAGGATAAGTTTTGTAACCTGATCTTTCCCTACAAACTTGCCCAGGATTTCATAAGAATCATAACTCTTGCTTCTTCGTGCCTCCATGACTTTGGAGAGGATCTGCTTCACTTCCTTCTCTTCAGCGATGGCACCAAACAACTCATGGTTAAAAATCTTTGAGAGAAAAAAGCCAAATGGCAATTGTCTGCAATTAGCAAGGTATGTCAACAGAAGCAGTCTCTGATACATCCAGATCAGGGGAAAGAAGTTGATAGGACTGAAATCAGATGGTGGAGTTCTATTAGATTACACTTTTTCAAGGTATTTCAGGGACCAATTACTGAAAGACAACCAAATACAGAAACGCCTAAAGGTTTGTACTAAGGGCAAACAAAACAAGAATACTACACAGATTTACATATATAATCCTATAATATACAGACACTTTTTCTTTGATATTACCAAAGAGTAGCTTAATTTCTCTTTAAAAAACTCATATGATATTTCCAACTTAATTATCACAACTGATGTGTTTAATTTAAAATGTTTAAGTGTCTACATTTTTTTATGAATGAACAAAGGCTGTGTGGCAAATTTAGTTTCTTCTTAATCCTACCCCCCCCAAATGATCACATTATCCAATTTTAAAAGTTGACTGTTCATTGTTTTTCATTATTATAAGTAAAGCTTTATACTTTAATATAAACCCCAGACTAAATATATCTGTGATTCTTTAAAACAGATTCTTGGAAGTCATTGAAATTTTGCTTATTTTAAAGCCCTTAACACACAACATCAACTTTCTTTCTAGAAAGGTTATACTAAAACTCATAACCTACTAGCAATAGCAGAATGCCCATCTCATGTCACTTGAATCAGCTTTTAAACCTCTGCTGATCTAAGAGATGAGACAGTACATTATTTTCATTTCTATAGGCTATAATTATTTCTAAGTTTGTGAACTGATTTTCTGTCCTTTGCCCACTTAGACAGTGAAACTCCCCTTTTCCAAATCTTACCTCAATCATTATATCTAAACAAGAGTCCAAATCCCCAACTTGTAGCTTGTGGGTGAGGCCTTGTAGCAACATGTACACAGTGAAAGTTAGCACATGGACCTAAAATGAAATGTACAGTAAAAGTATGAGTGTTTTTTTTTTTAAGATTTTATTTATTCATTTGAGAGAGAGCGAGAGAAAGAAAGAGTGCGTATGAGTGGAGAGGAGGGGCAGAGGGAACAGCAGACCTCCGCCCCGCTGAGCAGGAATCCCGATGCAGGGCTTGGTCCCAGGACCCTGGGATCATGACCTGAATGAGTCAAAGGCAGATGCTTAACTGACTGAGCCACCCAGGCATCCCCAGAATATGAATAGTTAAGAATACCACACTAGAAAAAAGAAATAAGGTCTAAGTATTGTAGAGAGCACTCAAAGTTTATATCTGTCATTACTGTACGGAGAAGCTTTGACAAATACTACCATCTAAAAGATTTTAACCAATTGATCACTTTGTACAAAAGATGCTCAGAAACACATTACAGTGCTTGAATCTATTACTGTGACTAAAACGGGCCACTGATTTATAAAGAAAGGCATGAGAACCTTGAGCCAACCTGTGAATTAAGGAGCCTACCAATGCTGAGTGTAATCAAAGCTGTCATGAAGGAAACAGACCAGTTTTTGCCCTTAATAGTAGCCACAGCTAACTTTACTAAGAGCTTACTCTGGGGCCTCAGGAACCAGTGGGATGAAAACAGAAACTCTAATACTCATTTCACTGGAGTTTCAGGAAAGGACAGAGTATAATGCAGAAAAAGTATCTGGAGAAATAATAGCTCAAAACTCCCCAAATTTGGTGAAACTCAGCAAATTTCAAATAGGGTAAGCAAGCTCAGACACATCATAATCCAACTACTGAAAAATAAAGGCAAAGAAAAAGTCCTTAAAGCCGCCAGAGGACAACAATGCATTACTTAGTTTGGACAGTGATTCGACTAATTGTGGAGTATTCATCAGAAAGTCTGGAAGGAAGTGATACAACATTTTTAAAGTGCTGAAAGAAAAGTACTGTTAATGAGGACAGAGGACTAAAATCATTTGCTGCCACCATACCTGCCCTACAAGATTGCTGATGGAAGTCCTTTAGACCAAAGGAAAGTAATCACCAGAAAGAAACATGGAAATTGAGAAATGAAAGAATAGCAGAACTGATAAATATCTGGGCAAACAATATTTTTCCCTCTTGAGTTCTTTAAAATATGTCTGGCAATTACAAGCAAAAACTACTATTGCCTGACGAAATTTTCAATATACAGATCTGTAATAGACAAACTACTATAAAGCAAAAGAAAGGTGAAGGGATCCATATGGTGGTAAGGTTTCTATATCCCACTCGAAGTCATAAAACATGACTTCTAAGTACGCATGTATATGGTAATTCCTAAAGCAACCATTAAAAAAAGAAAACTATTCAGAGAGACCATTAAATTGAATACTGATATTTTGTGTTAGATTTATAACCTATAGTTAGAAGCTTACCTTTGAGCAAATCCAGATACAGAAAGGAAAGCTACCTCCCAGGAGTCTTGACTGGGTGCTTGAAAAGAATAAGCTACAGTGTTTCTCAAACTTGAGATCACTCAGGCATCTTACTGAAATGCAGATGGTGTAGGGCAAGTGTAGGGCCCTAAGCTGTACATTTCTAACAAGCTCCCAGGTGTTGCTTATGGCACTTGTCCAAGAGCCACTCCTGGAGTTAGTGAGGAGCTAGCCAGCTATGTCACTACTCAAAGAGTTTTGTATTCCACCTGGAGATCCTATTATTATTATTTATGTCATATCATTTAACTCCTAAAAAATGTTTATGTTCTTTATTATTCACGTTTGTGGTAATACATTCGGTATGCATTCAACAAGGATATTTTTAAGAATTCAGAAAATATAAACCTTCGTATCAAATGGTCTGGGAAAAAAAGAGGTTATATAACCAAGGCCTAGAAGCATCTTTATAAAAATCAAATATAAGAATTTTTTTTAAATATATTTTTATTGTTTTTTAAAGATTTTGACAGAGAGACAGAGCAAGTGAGCAAGCACAAGCAGTGGAAGTGGCAGGCAGAAGGAGGGAGAAGCACACTCCCTGTGGAGCAGGGAGCCGGATGCGGGACTGGATCCTAGGACTCTGGGATCATGACCTGAGCCGAAGGAGATGTTTAACCAACTGAGCCACCCTGGTGTCCCTAAAAAATAGGTTTTTACAATGCTGATTAGAAACTTGTGAATATTCTTGATTGCTATCTTGGTGGATCAACTTTACTGAAGATAGACCCAAATCACCATCACTTAGTGCTCAAATTGCAAATACTTGAACTTCAATTCAACTTGAATGACTGCAAGGCACATAATGCAATTTACCTGATATCCACGGACAAGGGTAGTCTGTAATTCTTTTAAAATGTATTGTAGGTAGCGCACACCCAGATCTTCTATTATTTTTGCTAGAGTGCTGCGTGCAATATCTCTGATTTCCTGTGCTCTGTTCTTGAGGAGGGCACATACTTTCAGCAAAATACTAGAAAATGAAAAATTGAAAAGCACTAATCAAAAAGCAAGCAAATAAAATTACAAACATCCTTTTGTCTCTTATTCAGTACCCCAATTTCCCAATTGGGATTCTAAATCACAGCAAATTGTGACAGTACTTCTCTTCCTCACAAGAGTTTCAATAGTCAGAAAGAAAGAAACACTTTTTGAGTTTCACTGAACTTTTCTAATTTGTCACACAATATACCTTGGCAGATTAGCCTCCATAACTTCTTGAGGAAGGGACTGCATCAGTTTAACCATGGCAAAAGCTAAAGGAACTCGAACTACTTCCTCATCATTCACAACCTTAGATTTTATGAGCTTGTGTTCTTCTTCCCTTTTAGTCTGTAAGAAAAATTTAGGTTAAAGTAAAACAAAAATAAATGGATGGGGGACCTAGAAACACTTGTGCAACCTTGCAGTTGAAAGATAAGCTCTTTTGATACATCTTATGACCATTTCTAAGTTTATCATCTGAAAAAAATAAATTATGCAGTTTGAGAATAACCTTTTAAAATTATAAAAATAGTAGGAATAAGGTTTTTTCCCCAAAGAAGCAACCAGAAAAAAATAAAGCCACATTTTCACCGACACAGATTAACACTGCTGTGAAATATATAAAAATCCTAAGAGATTTGTATCAATTGGGATTTTTCAAGAGTTTACATGACACTTGTTGGTATATAAGAAATACAGCACCTCAAATAAGTTATATCTACAAATATACAAAATGATCATGTCAATATTTTATACTAGGTGCTGGTAAACTTCTGTAGAGGGTCAGATAGTTAATATTTTTGGCTTTATGGTCTTGGATGAAGCTATTCAACTTTGCTGTGGTAATGCAAAAGCAGAATTAGACAATATATAAAACAGTAAGTGAAACTGTGTTCCAATAAAACTTTATTTACAACAGGCTGCTGGACAGATCCAGTCCATGGACCACAGTTTGCCAATCCATGTTTTACAACTGAAGGAAAGGCTCTGACTTCATGAGAATCCACTGTTAACCAGCAAGAAGATGAATTTTGAACATCAGAGAAGTGCCCAAGATGTTGATAAGGGAAACATACTCTAATTTTTAAAAATTTTCTTTTCTTTGGAAATGAGATTCATCTAATTAACTGCTTTGGAGATAGAGAGCATTTATCTACCACATGAAAATCATAATGAAGGAACACTGATGCTTAGCTGCAACAGGAGAGGAACCCAAACATGATGAGACAAATCAAGGGAGGTAAATTCTTAAAGGTTGAGGTAAAAGAAAATCCAAAAGCTGAAATCAATTAATGGTTAGGAGTCTCAGTCTGACAGGATCCCACAAACATCCTGGTTCACACAGACCTCCTGAACCCCAAGCAGAATGATTACCGTAGATACGAGGCATTTGTGGAGTCTGGGTAGGATATCCCCAGTTATCGTTCCTTGGATATTTTTAATTGTTCTCTCCAATTCTTCCTTATTCCGAGGAAGGAAAGAGATAGACTCCATGATACACTCAGGTTCTTTAGCTGATGTCTCTTCACGACTAGCTGGATCAGGGTTTTCTAATTCCTTGTTGTCGTCTGACAAAGTTTTACATTCGTTTTCCTTCTCTTCCTCATCCATTTGCTCTAATTCCATGGTTTCATGTTCTGGCAACTCAATCACTTCTATTGTGTCTATGTTTAGTAAACAACAAAAGTCACTTTAAATCAAATAAGGAAACAACACAGTTGTGTTATATAGTCTTTCCCACCAATATCTAATAAAAACTATCTAGTTATCAGTATGGGTAGGTAGGCAGGGTAAGTGATGAGGAAACAGCACTAAATGAAAGGGTTATGGTTTTTTGCTTTCTTACAGTTTGGAGCCTAGTGAGGAACAGAGACAGGTAAATCAACAATTATGAGTGTAGGACAGCAAGTACAGGGTACTTTGGGAACACACCAGGAGACTAGGCCGGAAGGAGATTCTTAACCAAAAGAAAGCTTCCAGGGATGCCTGGGTGGCTCAGTGGTTGAGCCTTTGGCTCAGGGCATGATCCCAGGGTCCAAAATCGAGTCCCGCCATCAGTCCCCCTCTGCCTATGTCTCTACCTCTCTGTGTCTCTCATGAATAAATAAGTAAAATATTAAAAAAAAAAAAAAAAAAAAAAAAAAAGCTTCCAAAATACTGTGGGTGGAGGTTTCCAAAAACAAAAACCTATATTTATGAGCATGAAAAACATAATGACGACCAACAATTCTCATGCAGAAATGTCCCTTACTATATAGGGTTCAGTTTACTAAAGAAAATTAGGCAGTGCAGTACTATGGGGCAAGTCTAGGCTTGGCTCTGCTAACAATCCATGTGACCACAGTCAATTAACCTAAGCCTAGTAGGCTTTGGCTTCTTTATCAATAAGATGGAGATGGCACCTACCTTGCAAGGCTATTGTGAGGATTAATTGAGATAAAGTTTATAATGCACCCAAAATATGTTTGACAATGCACCGACTTTCAAAAATGGTAGCTTTTAGTCTTTATTTTGTTTACTGGCCATGTAGCTTTAGGAAAGTTACTTTACATTTTTGAACTGTAATTTCTCATATCAAAAATAATGGGGTAACTAACAACTAAGGTTCTTGTAAGATTCTTATGAGAACAAATGAGATAATATCTATAAAAGGCCCAGGTCATAGTAGGTACTCAATAAATGTTTCAAACTTCAGTCATATCTAAGAAGAAAGAGACAGTTAAGCAAATTAAGTATTTTAATTTTTAATGTTTCTTTTTATGCAAAATTGCAAAATGTAGATCCCACTGCCTGAAGATAAACCATTGAGGGGCTTTAGTACATCAATGGTTTAAAAAACAAAATAGTTCCTATATATTCAAACCAATCTTTGTTATTAATTAGCGTGGCTCTATAGTAATTTTACTGTGAACCAAAGAATTAGAAAATTTTGAATAGGAAGGAATGTTGGGAGTAGTGCAAACTGAAGGCCAGAATATTTCAATGTCTTTAGCAAAAACAATCTATTCACCCATTTAAGTGTTCATTTTTTTCTTTTAACAGGTTAAGGAAATTTCTAATTATTCCTTATTTGATATCATGGATACTGAATTTAATCAAATGTTTCCCTTTTGTCTCTTCAGATGACCACATTTTTGAATGCGTTCAATTCCACTAACCAGTTATAACAACTTCGTGAGTTTGTGGAGGCTTCCTCTATCAATCGTCTCAAATAGCAGGCATAACATTGAAATTATCCATTCCTTAAATATTTATAGAATTTGCCTATAAAACTGTGAACCTGGTATGTTCATCAGGAGAAGTCTTTTAATTACAGAGTCAATTTCTTTAGTGGTTAGAGAGAGATATACCCAGATTTTCTATTTCCTCTAAAGCCAACTTTTGTATTTTATTTTTCTAAGAATTTGTGTGTCTAACTCAAGTTTTCAAATTTGTAAGTACTGGGACACCTGGGTGGCTCAGCAGTTGGGCACCTGCCTTCGGCCCAGGGCTCAATCCTGGGGTCCCAGAATCGAGTCCCACATCTGGCTCCCTGCATGGAGCCTGCTTCTCTCTCTCCCTGTGTCTCTGCCTCTCTCTCTCTCTCTCTCATGAATACATAAATAAAATCTTAAAAAAAAAATTTTAAGTACAAAGATCATAACATTATTTTACCTTTCATTTAATTGTGACCTTTTAAAGTTTCTAATGTTGTTTATTGTGCCTTCTATTTTCACTGACCAATCTTGACAGAACTTTGCCAACTTATAATCTTTCAAATATCTATTTTTAGATCTGATGATCCTTTCTTATTATATCTACTTTATATTTCATTAACTGTTGCTCCAATTTTTAATTCTTTTAAATTTTGCATTCATTCTTAATGTGCTTTCCATACATGCAGGTGTAAAACTGGATTTCTACATAAGTAATCTACAGCTCAGATTTTTTGGACCAGCCTTTTCTACTGATAAATAAGTTTTTACACAAATTTTCAAACCCTCTGCTTTAACTTTCCCCTGACTCATTCACTGGTCACTGCTTATAGGAGCAGAAAAAGATGGTAAGCTCAATTCTGTCATCTTTAATTCATTATCATCAATTATCCAAAAATAGAATGGAAATTTAGTTTAAGAAAGTTTTAAAAACTTACTTTCCTCATTCTGAATTTTTCTCATTTGTTCTTCAAGAGTTCTGTGGTCAAAGTGGAATGCTTCTAACACAATTACTAGCAAACTGTTAAAAAAAAAAAAGGTACAAAGAAATGTTTGATTCATAATATCATTTGACGATTACAAGGAAACATTTAAAGACTTACAGACATTAAAATTATTTTTATCAGCTTTAGTTATTTTTGACTTTAAGAAATATTAGCATAACTTCATTAACAGAAGGTAAAAGTAAACCGAGATTAAAGAGATTGCTTTAGGAAATAATCCAAAATTGATTATTTTCTTTTTCTTTTTTAAAGATTTTATTTCTTTATTTGATAGAGAAAGCAGGCACACACAAGCAGGGGGGAAGCAGGCAGAGGGAAAGGGAGAGCCTGCCAAGCAGAGAGCCTGATGCAGGGCTTGATCCCAGGACTCTAGGATTATGATCTTTGCCAAAGGCAGACGCTTAACTGATGGAGCCACTTAGGTGCCCCCAAAGTTGACATTTTAAAAATAAAACAAAAATAAGTTTGACCATACATACCTGACACCCAACTTTTGATTGATCTGTCCTGTCTGTAAAACATGAATGAAATGTTTCAAGTAATATACATATGCAGACCAAGAGAGATGTCTGCAAATAGCTCCAATAACTTCTGTGGCAGCAATGGTTATATTTTCATGCTGTAAAACAAATCCAGAGCATCAATACAAAATAAACATTTCCTAACAAAATACAGGGCTAATTTCATGTCTAAGCTACTGTCTAGCTTAGACAGTAGGTGATCAGCAATTACAGCAGAGTGCCCTAACTATACTCCATTTCCCCTCCTAGCTGTAGGAAAAGATGCCTATTAAATTAAAGGAGTGACACTGTACTTTAATATGCTTAAGCCTACAGGCTGTGTATGAAATTAAATTCATGTGTAAAAAGTTGACAAATGCTAAAGTTAACTTTAATGCACAGCTCAGCATTCAAGAGTACACTGCCTTGGAGACAGCTCTTTCATACCATCATAGAGAATAGGGACTGGATTTATCCTCATACCTTAAACCAGAAAGATAGACAAAAATATATGAAACAGCAGTTTTCAGATTTTGGACATCAAGCAGTACAGTTCAGTGTTCCCTGAGAGAAAGGCAAATGAAGTGTGTCTTATAATTGCCCTAATTCACTGTGTGAGAAGAACTGTCAGGTTCTTTTCATAGGAGGAGAAACACACAAAGGGCTCAGTGGTCTCCCTGATGTACGGAGGCAGAGTTGAGGATGTGGCCAACTAGTGTCCAAAGGGCAGAGCACCAGAGAGGAGAGAGCTACACAGAGAGGAAAGCTGCACAGGCATACCAAGAAGCAGCAAAATACCTCTCACAAGAAGAAAAACCAACCAGTTGAAACAGATCCCCAAATGACACAGATGACAGACCTATAGTAGACAAAGGCAGTAAGACAAATGATGAAATTACATTCTATAAGATCAAGATGGGAGAGGAAAGCAAGAACATATTAAGCAGAGAGAGATAAGAAATAAAAAAAAAAAAGGCCCAAACTTAATGTCTAGAAATGAAAAAGACAGTTCTGGGAGGGAAGACACACTGGATGGGATTAAAAGCAAATTAGAATCTGCAGAAGAAAAGATTAGTGAACTTGGAGATATAGTGATACAGAAATGAAACAAAATGAAACCCAGAAAACTAATTAAAAAAAAAAAAAAAAAAGAGCCTCAGTGTATTTAGAACAAGTCTGAATGGCCTAATATATTCTGGGGTCTCCAAAGGCAAGAAGGGGACCCAAAAGTATCTTTGTAGAAATAATATCCAAAATTTATGTTGAAAAACACTACAACTCAGTAGATCCAAGAAGCTCAACAAACCCCAAGCACAAGAAACAAGGAAACTACACTAAGGCACACTGTAATCAAATGATTTAAAACTAGTGTTAAAGAGAACATTTTCAAGGCAGCCAGAAAAAAAAAAAAAAAAGATACACTCAGAGGAACAAAGACAGGAATGACTTCTTGTTGGAAATTATATAAGCCAGAAGGTAGTAGAGCAATTATCTTTAAAAAACAGAAAGAAAAAAAAAACTTGTCAATCTAGAATTCCATACCTAGAAACAGTCTGTAAAAGCAAAAATGAGAAAAGATAAATAAAAATTGAAAGAATTCATCAACAATAGACCTGTGCTACAAAAAAATTTAAAGGAAGTTTTCCTGTAAGAGTAAAATGATACAAGATTATGTCTGGATCTACCCAAAGGAATGAATGGAAAATTGTAAATAATTGGAAGAGACCAGAAATTATAAATATGTAAGCAGATATAAAAGATCTTTCCTTATTTTGAAAATCTCTTTAAAAGATAATTGACTGTTTAAAGCAAAAATACTAACAATGTATGGTATGGTTTAAAACTGATACAGAGGTAAAACCTACAAAAAAACAGCTCAATGATAACTAATAAGCCAAGAGAGATAAAATAAAATCATTTTAAAAAGCCAACTAATCCAAGGAAAAAAAAAAGAGACAAGCGGGAAATAATTAAAATCAACAATTTAAACCCAACCATATTAATAATATTAAATGTAAATGGCCGGGGATCCCTGGGTGGCTCAGCAGTTTAGTGCCTGCCTTTGGCCCAGGGCGCGATCCTGGAGTCCCGGGATCGAGTCCCACATCAGGCTCCCGGTGCATGGAGCCTGCTTCTCCCTCTGCCTGTGTCTCTGCCTCTCTCTCTCTATGTCTATCATAAATAAATAAATAAATCTTTAAATAAACAAACAAACAAATAAATAAATAAATGTAAATGGCCTAAGACCAATGAGAAGGCAGAGATTGTCAGATTTGATAAAACCAAGACCCAATTATACACTATATACTAGAAACCAACTGTAAATATAAAGTGATAAATGTTAAAAATAAAACACTAAAAGATACATCATGTTAACATCAATCAAAATAAATAGAATTTATGTTTTCCATCTACACCTTTTCCTATTTTGCTGCCATCAAAGTATAAGTTGGTTGTGCTTACTGACTTTAAACTGGAATTTAGGGGAGTACTTTTTATTTAGGTAATTCTTTAAAAATTTTTGAAACAAGAGGAAATCTAACTTTGCACAACACCATGTGATCAACACAGTGTAAATTCAAGTCACAAATCCTGATATCACCTCAAATACACTTAAATTTCTGGGTACTGCTTTTCATTAACCTAATCAATAAATATCTATCAAGGCCTTACAACATGCCAGGCAGTTTTTGGTACTATGTAGTAAAATAGTGAAGACAATCCTTAGTTCAAATACTGATTCTCATTCTGTACATCTTTGAGAAAGTTAAATATCTCACTTATTCCCAGTTTACTTTCCTATAAAAGAGTAACAAGAGTCCCCGCAGGGTTAAGCTGTGGTGAGGATGAAGTAGGATTATTCCTTTAACTGGTATAGTGCTAAAGAAAAGGTAGCTATTGTTTAATTCATTTCTTATGAGCCATTTGGAAAAATAATGATTGTTAATGCTGATTAATGGCATTTACCATAATTAAGTCTTATGATACAAAAATAAAAGTACGCTGTGTTGTAAGGTGATCATTTATTTCTAAGAGGGGAAATATTTTGTGGTTGGCCTTTCTGAGCTAATAATAGTTAAAATAAAAATTATAGCTATCATTTATAGAGCATTTACAATGTGCCAAGTACCATCCTGAGGGCTTCAGAAATATTTTAAATCTCTAATTATGGTGACAACATCAATATGGATGTTACCAACTCCATATGCATTTTGGAAAAGTGTGTCCTGGTATGGGTAGAGGTTTAATGGTTTCTAGATCTCATGTCCTACCTTGAGCATTTTCTCATCAAAAATTGGAGTCATGGCATAAGGCATGATGTAATTCTGAAGAGTTTTAGAAGATAGTACAACTTTGCCTTCCATTAGTTGTTTTGCCAATTTCTTCAAGGCTCTTGCTCTTCTGTGAATCTGTGAGTTAAATAAAGTAAGAATTAGTTACTGAACACACTTACCTACAACTAGCTCCATTTCAGCATGTTCCTTTTCCATGAAAAGATTAAAGGAATGAAATACAGGCCATGTGTTATGTAAGCCTGTAACACCTGTGCCTTGATTCGCTTCCAGAGATAGAATCCATGGCATTTGCTTAATGATAGATCCTAAAGTATTTATACATATATTAGAAAATGGCAGAGAAATATGACGCTATTGTTTTGGTTTGTAAACCAAAAAAGAAAACAGACCCCAAGAAAATGATCATTTCCTGCACTAATTTGACTGACAATCGAAGACCAAGGAATGAGAAGCTCAAAACTTTTTGGAAAATTGTATCTTTTTAAATCTTTTTAAATGAGCAGAACAGTTTGAAATTCTTATTTTATACACAGAAAAAAAACAACACAGAAGTGTCTTCTACCTGAATGTGTTTCATATTCTCAAAGAAGTCCATTTCTGGATCATGGCAATCAGTAAGCTGCACCAAGTCTTTAAATTCTGGTTGATACGGAAAGGTTTGAATTAAACAGGAAAGCACTGTGGTATAATCCTGTTGAATATTCTGTAAATGCCAAGTTGAGAAAAAAATTTTTTAAGAATTTGCTATCTAGGTAATACTAAGAAACACAGGAAAAAAGCTACTATAATTTTTTTTGTACATTTTTTTTTAAGTAAAACATTCCCACTGTAAACACAGAGGGGGTCACTCTCCTTCCTATTCCCACTCTCAAGAGTTTGAAAGTATTGATACAATGAAGTATTTTAATTAAACGTACTAACTCTGACTGCTTTTCAACAACAGCATAAGTAGGGAAAAATAAAAACGAAACTAAAACCCATAACAGAAGTACGTAAGAGACAAAGATACAACTGCAAACCCAAATACCTCTATCTGGTTCTTTAATCCTTTCCTTAACTTCTCCAGGAGTGAACGATGAATGATTTCTCTGTATTCTTTCTCTGTGACATTCAAGGCAGCTAGCTTTTTGATGATACTCATTAGGCACATGCTGGCATTATCACTTAAAGACATGTCTCCTAACTGGAAACAGGAAAAAAAACCCAAATTATTCTGTGTAATAACTATAATATGGCATATTACTTTCCAATGGAAGAGTTTACAAAATGTTGCCTCTCTTCTATGTAAACTCCCTCCTAAGAAATGTCCCCCAAGTACATCATACCTAAGGAAGAACCCGATGTAGGGCTAGGCAGGCATACCTCAGAGGTACTGTGAGTTCGGTTCCAGACCACCACAGCAAAGTGAAAATCACAATAAAGTGGGTGAAATGAATATTTTGGTTTCCCAGTGCATATAAAAGTTATGTTTACACTATACTGTAGTCTATTAAGTGTGCAATAGCATTATGTTTAAAAACACAAGGTACATACCTTAATTAAAAAATACTTATCATGATCTGTGATTTCAGTACGTAATAATCACTGATCACAGATCACCATGACAAATATAATAATAATGAAAAAGTTTGAAAGAACTTGAGAATTGCCAAAATATGACACAGAGATATAAAATAAGCAAATGCTGTTGGGAAAATGGCACTGATAAGACTTTTTCAAAGCAGGCTTGCCACAAACCTTCAATTTGTAAAAAACAAAAACAAAAAACCCCCAACAGTATCTGCAAAGTGTGATAAAATGAGGTATGCCTATAGTAAATAACTTTGAAAAATCATGCTTACTGAAAAATAAAACTCTGATTTGGAAAATATGATGAAGTAGACTTTTCAGTTTTATTTCTCAAAGCAAAAAGAACAAAAGCACTAAGCCAGTTTTCAATATTCAATATCACATGATCACTGAAAATAACAAAGTTGGCTGATATAATTCTGGTTAGTTGTGTTCCAGTTTCTGGTTTGAGCAAAGTAGGTAGTGAACGTGGAAAAAGTATTGCCAGCTCAGCCAACCAGGCAGTGATGTGGAATTCTCTGTGCTGGAATTTGACATGAAATATGAAGAATTAAAAAAAAAAAAAAAAAAAAAAAAAGAAATATGAAGAATTAGCCCCAGATGGGGAGATTACTTTTTCATATATTACATAATTATATAATATCAGAGAATAACTATAAAATGCCACCAAGAGATTACGGATACCCTTACATAGTTAACAATAAACCAAGGGTTTTATTTTCTCCAGTTTAGGTTTTAATTGAGTGACAAAAACATAGTACTTAATATCGTCCAAACCCTTTATATTTATCAATAAAAGAGGGCACATTGTCAAATAATATAGAAATGAAACTTCAAAAAACTGATATAATTGAAATACTATAAAACTCATCCTTTTAAAGTGTACAATTCAGTGCTTTTTTAGTATATTCACAAGGCTATGTAACCATCACTGCTATCTAACTTCAGAACATTTTCATCAGCCTCAAAACAAAACCCTGTACCAATCAGAGGTCTTCCCTCCCCAAGCAGCCCTTGGTAACTACTAACTTACTTTCTATCTCTATCAATTTCCCTATTTTTCTTTTTAAATTTCCTGATTTTACTACACAGCTTTCAGATTTTTCAAGGTGCTTCCACATGCATTATTTTATTCGAGATATTGGTCTTTTAAATCATGAGAATGTAAAATCAATCAATCAATCAATCATGAGAATGTTATTCTCATATGGTCTTCACCAAACAAAATAGCCTGCAACTAAAAGAAATTTTAGTTATACTATATGTTGGCAAATTGAAATTTTTTTTTTGTAAATTGAATTTAAATTAAAAAATATTTAAAAAATTTTACACAAGAACTCTTGTCTTGCTCAAAACACAAATTAAGAAATCAGGTCACATAGTTGTGTTATCAAAACAACGAGAAACAATTCATAAATTTTTTGCTATAAAAACCTACCTCCATATTATAGAAACAATTATGCATAACTGGAATTAGGTAGTTAACATCCACAGTTTGCATCTCTTTAATGTAAGAGGTGATCGTCTGGAATGCTGAGAAGCGAAC
The DNA here is from genome assembly GCF_053574225.1 of Canis aureus. Classification (NCBI taxonomy): domain Eukaryota; kingdom Metazoa; phylum Chordata; class Mammalia; order Carnivora; family Canidae; genus Canis; species Canis aureus. Next base: position 46,959,185 of record NC_135623.1, on the reverse strand, counting down.
ATCAAAGTTGATATCATCAAGATGTCTTTGATCAAAGGCGTTAAGCTACAAGAAATGAAAACATTGAAATACAGAAAACAGATGAAGGTATATAAATCTTAAGCAAACAAAAATGATAATACTTTTGAAGCAAAAGAGAAATAAGACTTTCTCTCTTACCTTGACAACATCAGTAATATATTTTAATCCATTCTCAAAATCAGAAAGTGTCTAAAAGGAATCAAAATAGTATATTATTACTGAATAAAATCTTAACTTTTCTGCCCCCCTCTCTTCAACTCCCTCTTTCCACTTAAATTTATATGAAACATCATATTGGCACCAAGAAAGCTGTTAATATGTGTTATATGTCAGATATCTTTTTTAAAAGGGGTTTGGGGTAAAAATGAGTATTACAGACCTGGAAAACTGTACAAAGCAACTGTCTTGACAACTTATTCTTAATAACCGAGAAGAGTTTTGCTAGAGGCTTGAGGAAGCTTGTAGGCTCCAGACAATGTTTTAACAGGTTTTGTACTGTCACCAAAATATCAACCTCTGTATCCTTAAGAAGAAATATTAAGAGAAATCACATTTCAGTAATTTAAAAAACTGGTCAACTTGACTTTGTTATATACCACAGACTCTCTGTCTCAAATAAATAAATAAATTCTTAAAAAGCGGGGGGATGGGGCCCTCGGTGGTTCAGTTGGTTGGGCATCTGCCTTTCGGCTCTGGTCATGATCTCAGGCTCCTGGGATCAAGCCCTGTGCATCAGGCTCCTTGCTCATTGGGGAGTCTGCTTCTCCCTCTGCCTCTGCCCCTTCCCACCCTTCATGGTCTTTCTCTCTTTCTGTCTCAAATAAATAAAATTTTTAAATATGTATTACTGCATAGAAAACAATCATGAATAAGAAGCACAAGTAGTAATTATAAAAGTTATTTCACAGGCCTTTAAAAGTTCTTAGCATCTTAACATAAAATCCACAATAATGTCCATTAAAAATTTCTTCCTTTAATTCTAATAGAAAATAGAATAAAACTGTCTACTGTCTAGTCCAAAGAAAAATCCACACTTCCGGTTGTCTATAGATTTGTGGTCTCCCTACTCCTGAATTACTGTGTGGTAAGAGATAGTGTAGCTACTAAAGCTTCATTAAATTTGAGCCACAGGAAGACTTTTTTACTCGAGATTGAACTAAGGTTTGAAAACCATCTTAGAAACTCAGCTACAAGTGATATTAATATAGTCTGACTTTTCATTCAGTTCTACAACTGTGATCCATATATACGATGCACCTCTTGGGATCCAGATTTTTTACCGATCAAAGTGAGAGAGGGAAAAGAATCGTGAAATGCATTGGAAGCTAAAGAAAGGATTGATGATGAATGCTTCCACCCTTTTGCTTGCCCCCATTCCTACTTCTGTTCCAATGTTTCTCCTCTGTTTTTAATTTTATATCTCTGTGTAAAGTCTTTTCACAAATACATCACAGAATCTAACCACCGAAGTTACTGCTCGCTGATTAATCTTAATAACAAAGTGCCACTTTAAAGACAAAGCCAGGGTGTCCCTGGGTGGCTTAGTGGTTTAGCGCCTGCCTTCGGCCCAGGGTGTGATCCGGCCCAGGGTGTGATCCGGGAGTCCCGGGATCGAGTCCCACGTCGGGCTCCCGGCATGGAGCCTGCTTCTCCCTCTGCCTATGTCTCTGCCTCTCTCTCTATGTCTATCATAAATAAATGAATAAATCTTTAAAAAAAAAAAAAAAAAAAAGACAAAGCCAATGTCCTGTGAATTTATACCTGAGCAATATTGCCACGCTGGAGGAAAGGAAGGAGAAGTGTAATGAGTAGAGAACTTTGTTCTTTGTCTCTCATGAACTTGCTGATCCTAGAGAAGGGGAAAAACTGATATGTAAGGAAGACATACAGGTTAAGAATACTTCTCTAAGAAATTAAACATTTTGTAGAAAAACATGTAACAGACACAGGCGGTTTTTATGTGTTCATGTAGGAACAGTTTAACACACTTACTCAGCAGTATCCACTTTCCAACTTCAGGTTCACGGCTACTAATCTATTTCTCTTATAATGTCTGATTTTATAGGTGGGTCAGAGTAAACATCGATGCTATAATTTGACGCTATTTCTTTTACAAAGAAAATGACATTAAATGCCACTTTTTTAAGGCTTTATGTGCAGTATTTCAATTTAACTCCCACAATACCCTTCAATGTAGGAATTATATTTAGCCCCATTTTGTCCAAAAAATCCTGAGACTTAGAGAAGCTGATGTCACATGGCTAAGAAGCAGTAGAGCAGGCCTTTCAAACGTTGGTCTTCCTGGTGTCTAATCTCTTAGCCTCTTTTCACTAGCATACAGCCTGCGATAAAATTTAATGAGTGTATTTTGTGTGGTTTCCCATTCTGAATAACTTAGAAATGCAATAGTATAAATAAAACATTTCAAAGAAGTTCTTGAAAGACTCTAATATATCATTTTTGTCATTGTTGGGGTAACAGAAATAAACTGTAACAATTTAGAGCTTGAAATAGAAACATTTTCTGCACTTTTGTTTACCAACCTTGCTACAGAAATCACAATTATATATTATTAGGTCTACTGCCAAAGAGTATCATTAAAAATCTTTGGAAGATCTCCACTCTTAAAAAACAAAACAACCACAACCTGCTCTTTTAAATGAATTATTTTTATCAATTAAACTTAAAAAAATATGAAAACCAAGTGATCTCATGTAATTCAAAATTCTAACTGAACAAAATACACAAATCTATTAGTCTACTTTAGAATTTTGAAGACTGTTCTTTTGTAATAAGATGAAGATGCCATAAAAGTTTTCTAATGAATATTCCAGGAGAGAAAGGAATTCTACATTAACTTAAAAAGGGAGGGCATTTAAAAATACTGAAAACCTTTTCAACTTGTTATTAAAATAATTGAAAAACTAGATAAAATTCAGCAAAAATTAAAACCACGGATAGTAATGTTATCTTTTAAGGACCAGTGTATCACTTACTTTGATAGAATGCCAAGTTCCTTACTGACTTGTGCCCTATTCTTTTTCTTTTTCACCTTTTCTGCACTTATTGTGGTTTTGCTGAGATACTGGAGAATTACAGGTACATGAGGCAGAATTAATCGTCCTCCCATCGTGATAGATTCTGAAAAAACAAAACAAAAAAAAACAAAAACAAAAAAACAACAGTGATGTTTTGATTTTAATTAACTATTCTCTTAAAAGATAATCACACACTATCTTCATAATGACAAAGCACTCAAATTTTTATAAATATTTAACAAATTTAAACTCCAAAGATTAAATTACTTATTTTCTTAGTCATAATAGATGTATTATTAGCTAAATTAAAAATTATGTAAGAGATCCCTGAGGTTTTATTTAAACCATTTTTGGTAGTAGTAAAAGAACTGTTAGGATAATATGACAGGAAGAATTCAGAGACACGGCAGTGGAAGTCCTTTAATAATTTCCTGATGGATAGTTGAGTGTTCTGGAGCATAAGTAATCTAAATTTCTACTACTGCAAAGAAAATTCAGTTTATATAAATTGGCATTAATTCCTATTATCAAAAGAAACTCTTTTGAAAATATAAGTAATTAAGAGAGTCAAATTGTGTGGACTTTTTCCTTTCTGAGGGCACAAACGCTACTTCAAAAACCTAGGACTCATTTGCTTTGTACAGCACACATACCATCTGCACTTTCTGTGTATACGCATCCAGTTACTGGCAAGCTCAAAAGTGTTTCTGTGGGTTCAAAATCTGGAAGGTTAAGAAGGTCATCGGCTATATCCATCACCATAGAGGCTGTGGCTTCAGAGAGATTCTTTGCTGAGAGAATTGCAAAAACGTTGGTTAGGATATCATACTCTGGGTACCCAGGTTTCTGTTTAGCCAGGAAAGGGAAGTATCTGCAAAGAAAAACATTGAAATTGTCATCTTATTTCTCAGTACATTTATTTCTGAAAACATATTCCATATGAATTTTCATATTGAGTTTATATATATATATATATATATATATATGAACACTAATAAGATTATTCAAAAGGGAAATTACTTTAAAATCTAAAATTGGATGGATAATTTTAGGCACCTCACGAACATTACAGTATTTAGGCACTTTATGTATATCTCTCATTTAATCGTCATAACATCTCTATAATGTGGTAACACTGTACCCACATTACAGATAAAAACCTGAGACTTGTCTAAAGCCACTGAGCTAGAAGTAGTAAAGCTGAGATGTGAGCCACAGTCTAACTCCAAAATCTAAGCCTTTTCTAAAAGAAATGTATTGAAGACAGGCTATTTTTTTTTTTTATTTATAAATAAGCCTTCTAGAACATGAATGTTCATACACTCACATAAAAACCAGTGCTTCAAACATGAGAATCAGGAGTACAGACCAAAGAAACATTTGCTGTATCAGGATATGCAACATTCAGAGATCAGGATCATTTTTTGGGAGAGGTGGGTGAATCCATCCCCAATTATCAAAGATGAAAGACTCACATAAATGATAGGAGCATCCTACCCAGAGGAAACACACACCAACAGGGTAAAGAGCACAAAGGCTTTCCACCAGTGGAAAACCAGCAATTGTTTTACGTTAAGGATGTAGTCCTCTTAACAATCAACAGGAAGGTAAAACCAAAAAGACTCAGAGTATGGCTTCACCAATTTATCACTGTTGGAAAAAGAGCTCAAGCACTTATAATATACTTAGTAGTAACAAACTGAGGAAAAATTCTAGGTGGTTGTATTCATACATCTTTGTCCAACAGGTATTACGCAGAGCGTGCGCAGGAACCAAGCAGGGTCCTTTACATGTTATCATCTCTATTATCAGTAAGGTAGGTACTGCTATTATTTCTATTCTACAGATGGTGAAACTGAGGCTCAGAGAGGCCAAATTTGTCAAACAACCTGCAGTGGTGCTAGGATTTGAAGCTAGGTTTGTGTGGCGTTGGAGACTGTTCTCTTAACAGTATGCAGTACACTGTCTTAACATTTTTTCAAGAACAAAAGGTGAGAGGACTGCTTTGATTGCTGCCAAGGTCCTAGCAAGAACCCATTTAAACTCAATGCAACTTCTAAGTGACCGTACTGTGTTTACTAAACAGCAGTATAACCAGATGCCAAGGTACACTAGACATGCTCCGTGTACGGCGCTGTCAGAAATTTCAGTCACTCTTTCAAAACGTAATGAATACCGGGCAGCCCAGGTGGCTCAGCGGTATAGCGCCGCCTTCAGCCCAGGGTGTGTGTGATCTTGGAGTCCTGGGATTGAGTCCCACATCAGGCTCCCTGCATGGAGCCTGCTTCTCCCTCTGCTTGTGTCTCTGCGCCTCTCTATGTGTCTCTCATGAATAAATAAAATCTTAAAAAAAAAAATGTAATGAATATTGACTAACCACGGATTAAGAGGGGCACAAAATCCCCTGTGGAGGGAGATGCGGTAATAAATATTGAACAGTCTCTGCCCTCAGGCAGCTTTAGGTAGGTCAGCTATTAAGAGATGAGTGTACTAATGGTGGCATGTGATCATAGGCCCTTCCAGGGGTGGAAAGCTCAGAGGAAGGAGAGATGGAGCCTCATGGAGGCCATGGCAGTCAGAACCAGAGCAGCTATTAGTGGCCAGGGACACTCCTGGTCTATGCTGGTTGTTCTGGCTTAATTATTTATAGCATCTCTTTTCGCCCTCAGGCATACAGTTGGGATTATATAATCACTCTAGTTAGGGAGCAAGTTTTTGTTGTCCTGAGTTCGCTTCACTTCTGAGACAATTTAACCTTAGTTATAAGCTTGAAGATACTGGCTATAGTTCAGCTCTACTTGCATCTGTCCAAATACAAGGTAAAATGCTCAACTTCTCTGTAGATGAAAACCTGCTTAAATGTCTGGCACTATGTAAACTGTAACCATCCTTCAAAATGGATTTTTTTTTTTAACTTAAGAATCACATTTCAATGAAGGGGTTCTGAAATATTCTTTCTTCAATTCTCCCACACACAACAATATATGCACATCAGCTGTTGGAGATTTCAAAGAAAGTCAATCCATCCAAAGATTTCTTTCACGTATGAAAACATTTTTTCACATACAGAAAAATTTTTAAAAAGTTCTGCAGCATACCTCCTCTATTGCTCTGTGACTTCTATTTTTCTCTGACCCATAATGAGAGAGAAACTGCAGAACATATGATGAGGTAGCATCCAGTGATGAAGGTCTGTACCCTAAGTAACAAACGATCCAACTAATATAAAAGGGAGTTACTACTGCCAAGTCTTCTTGGATGAAATGTCCTTCATGGGTCATTTGCATACAAATTATACAACTATAAAACATTCCTCAAGCATGCCTATGAAGTGCTGCTTATAAATGTCCAGTTACAAGACAAGATAGGAAACTACTTTCTCAAGTTGGGAAATAAGAGAGTCCTTACTACTAGTAAAAATATTTTAAACAGGTTTTCCTGAGGAAGATGATGTCAAGGTCTTTGGTTTGTTTCTGAGGACTATTTAATGACGTGGGGAAATGTTCATGATATAAAGGTACATAAAAAATAAAATCAAAAGCTGGTTATATAGTATGATACCAATTTTGTAAAAAGTGATGCCCAAGATATTAAAATGTTGGAATTTACTGAATCAACAGTAATTTTTTTTTTAATTCTACCTTTCATTCTTCAAGACAGATGAGGGCAAACTTAAGTCTGTTTCCATCACTGAGATAAACAACATATGTTTCTACACTCTTCAGGAAATGTGCATTAGGTCTGTGATACAAGCATCTCTGAACCATCTATGGAGGAAGGTCCTGTGAACAGCTCATAATGTCCTCAAAAGGATGTTGACTTATGACCACGAAAGCTCTCTATATATTTGGATGTAGTTTCATAAGAACAGGAGACATCTAGGAAATCTAAATGGCCTGTGAAAATTTTCTGATTTTAAGTGGTAACTGGGAAAAAGACATAGAATGCCAATTACAAATCAATTTTTATTTTTAAGCAAGGTTCCAAAAAATAGTAATATTTATATGCTGGCATAAATACAGGTATCCCTGGCTTTTCAAAAATTCATGTTATAACCACTTTGCTTTTATGAAAGAAGGTGGTAAGCTAAAACAGACTTCACCATTCGTTTTGCAGCAAGCCGTTACAGGGACAGCATGCACCTCTTGAGCAGTGACAGTGGCCCCTGTCAGGTTCCTTCCCTAGAAACTACACTCAGCGTGTCTGCATTCAGCCACCAGAGCTGTGAACTGTGTCTGGGAGCATCTGTGCTTTATCTCGATTTATTTTGTGCATCCCTTAGCAAGATGTGACCTAAGGTATTGGAAAAGCTTAAGAGAAGTAATTTTTTGGATCTAGGAACACTAAAACATTCTTCCATTTAAATTAGTAGTAATTACCTCTTTGTTTGATGCCATTTCAGCTTATGAAAGGTCTCATAGGAATGCTCTACTTTCAGAGAGCAATGGGAACCTGTATCTGCCATGTTTTACGTTCTGTTTTTCCCTTTTCTGGGCCAAATCAAACTACTGAAACAATTACTACACATTAGAAGAACATCCGTATCAATTCCAATACTTTTGATTTTTAATGAAACTGTAAAACTAGTAAAAATGTGTAAGTTTTGCTATAATATATACCCTACAATCTTTAACTTAAGTTGTAAAATGTTATTTTACCTATATTTTCTGTTTTTTAAAATTATAAATGAACACCCAAAAGATATATCATAAAAAGTACCTCTTCCCTGCTCTGGGGTACCCAAACCTCCACACTTAACATTAGTAGTTTCTCACGTATTCTTCTAGACATTTTCTACTTCATTTTATATTTATATGCATGCACAGGTATGTTTCTTGGATTACATTGTTTGGCAACTTGTATTTTTCTTTAAACTGCATATTTTGAAATTCAGCTGCCTTATTCTCTTTAACTGCATCTGTGGTATATCACCACAAATTACATTATTAGTAACCTTGACTCATTTTGGTCAAACCTAGTCCTTTAAAGTCCTTTAAAACACTGTCCTTTTCAAAGGTGGGAGAAAAACGGTCATACCTTGCATTTCTGCTCCAGATACTAATTAGTTTCAGCAGAGGAGTAGGAAAATACTGACTCTCAGATCCAAGCCTTCTGATCTAAGACAAAATTAAAAACAGAATACAAAATAAAAACATATACAGAATTGTTGGGAAAATACAACTGAAAAGCATGACCAGTATAGAAACCACACCAGAGGGGACGCCTGGGTGGCTCAGCAGTTGAGCGTCTACCTTCAGCTCAGGGCATGATCCCAGTCTGAGGATCGAGTCCCGCAATGGGCTCCCTGCGAGGACCCTGCTTCTCTCTCTGCTTGTGTCTCTGCCTCTCTCTCTAAATAAATAAATAAAATCTAAGGAAAGAAAGAAAAAAAAGAAACCACACCAGAGGATAAAGAGCCAAGGGGCAGAGATTAACATTTAAAGGAAAAAAAAAATAAAGGAATCCAAAATAATATCTACAGGGGAAAAACAGCAAAGATGAGCAAGAAGTGCTAGACATTTAAAAGGAAGGAGGTACTATAGGTTTCAACTGGTTAAAAATGACAGAGCTAAAGCAGCTAGAATTCCTAAAATCAAGTCTCCTCTAAACTCTTTTTAGCTATAGTTTCATCACAAAATGGTTACAAACAAGGAAATATGTAACAAGAATATCTGTATTTTATCTTCTCAAAATCCAGAGACACATCATTGAGGTGCTACAACAGTTACATTCCATTTGCTTAAGAGACACAACCATATTCAAATTGACCTTAAGTATAAATGTCATGGTATTACAGAAACCAGCTCTTGAGCTTTAGGTGACAGTGGAGGCAAGAAAACAGTTCTAAAACTTCCAGAAGCAAAGAAAGACTCGCCGTAAAAGAAAAGACCAGGACAGGCACTAGTGTCTGGGTGTGGACTGCCCTGGTTAAATAACACAATAATAAAGGAAGAAGCAGAAGGTATCCATGCAGAGTGTAGTAACAAAGCTCACCTGGGGCCAAACTGCGCCGTGAAAGACAGCATCAATTTCTTCTGTTTTGAATTGGTAAGACTCCCAATCCAAAAAGATGTCAGTTACCATTTTGATTCCAAGACGTCTTAAATTTTTCAGTGGGTTAATAAACCTGAGTTGTATCTGTAAAACAAAGATCTTCCCTTAAAAAAAAAAAAAGGTATTTCATTTTTTATCTTTGATTCCTTAAAGAGGCACTATTGCTCAGATGACTAAAAATCAAACTGGAAATCCTATTATTAAGTCCTGTGACTCTGGCTCTGAATCACATGGAAATTCCACTGAGCATTATAGTATTGCTGTTCTCATTGAACAAAATGGGAAAGGAGAGACTTAAAAAGATCAAATGGTGAGATGTGCTCCATTATCATGTTAAAGTGTCTGTGAGGAGGGGGGATCACAAGTCAAACAGCTGTCTTGTGTCCTACATTGTTATATTTCTTTCTTTTTTTTTTTAATTTTTATTTATTTATGATAGTCACAGAGAGAGAGAGAGGCGTAGAGACATAGGCAGAGGGAGAAGCAGGCTCCATGCACCGGGAACCTGATGTGGGATTCGATCCCGGGTCTCCAGGATCGCGCCCTGGGCCAAAGGCAGGCGCCAAACCGCTGCGCCACACAGGGATCCCCATTGTTGTGTTTCTTTATCCAACTAATTGTCTCAAATAAAATCCTGATTTCTTCCTATGAACAGAACATTCTAAATAAAACAAATTTTTTTTTTTTTAGTTTTTGACATCACAATGCTTTAGATTAGGGGGAAAAACGAAACCTTTATATCAAATGAAAGTCACTTTCTTTTTTGTTTTCATAACTTGTATTATTATTTTTTACTTTTTCTAAAGCTAGGAGTTTTCAATTATTCTAGTAATTTAGTCTAGGAGACTAGTTAAAAGAATTTATGGCCTTTCTATATATTAAATACTTCATACAGTATAAGAGAATGAGGTGCCTGAATCAAGGCATGGGAAGATCTCAAAATATATAATTTAAAGAAAAATATAATTTGAAAAAAATCAAAATTTGTCTGTTTAGAGGCACAAAGGCTGGATGGAGTGGGTGGGAGTCTGAATTAACAGCAAACCTCTTTCATAACATAACTACTTCTAGTGGCACCCCCCCTTCCCTATGAGTTACAAAATCATAAATATGTGGCCAGTTTGTTCAGGCTCTGAGTAGAATAATTTACTCAGGCCCCACCAATGACCCCAATGGCATGACAGCCATAGTTCTGACTTCAGCTTAAAATCTCACTGAAGGAAAATGTATTAAATTATGTGACAGACTAAAAATGACAAAGATACCCAATAGGAGAGGAATTATAAATTTGAATAAAGGAAAAGCTTCATGAAAGAGGTAGAATTTCTAGTGGATCTTAAAGGAATGTTGTAAAAACCAAATATATGGGGAAAGGTGCAACTTCTGATTGTTTTTCCATTTGATTAATATACTGTGGGCTCTGGATACATAAGTGGCAACTTATTTTTGCATGGGACTTAATTATCTACACCAAAATCTAAACACCACTCTGAAATTTATGAAGACAACACAATAATATAATGAACATCAAGTTTTATGGCCATAATATCATGAAAAAATTAATAGGGAAGTTATACTGTCAGGAAAACTGGATACTTTGATCAATGGAAGTATCTGAATCTAGGATAACACATTTTAAAGGCAAGTGAAAAGGAATAAAAATGTTATTAATATGCCATGCAAGGTCTCAGGTATCATCATATTTCATGTACCCATCAGGCTTCTACCATCTACTTTTGGCTAATTATCTCTTTATGCAAGTTACAAAGACAGGAGATAACAGGCAAGCCCCAGGGGATACAGCTGCAGATCACTGTGCTTTGCTTCATTTCTAGGGCAGGATTTTCATTATCAGCTCTGTCATGTTCACTGAAAGATAAAAATTATTACTGCTTTTGAAAAAAAACATGGTATCATGATCCCCTGGAACAAGTTTAAGAAACTAACCTTAGTAAAAATATGATATCAAGTCAGACACCCCCACTTTCTCCCTCTTCCCACTGCCCTGTGTAGGATCCACATCTGTTACTATGGTGCCAGCTGCCCAGTTTAATCAATAATTTTCAGTAAACTTGAGAAAAGCCCAGGAAGCAATTGTAGACTCTAGTTCCAGAGGAATAGTCCATATGCCTGAGTTATTCCATTGTTTAAATGTTCCAAAATAATGAAAGCAAAACCAAAACAACCCCTGTGATATACACTTCAGTGTCAGTCCATGACTTGGAGGAACTAAAAGATACAAAAAATGTAAATGTGTAACTTAGCTCAAACCCACCAACAAAGTTTAACTTACTTAAGCAGTATTATTATACAGTAATTCATTACGGTACCTCAAGGAATTCTTTGAACTTGTCCAATAATTTTTTTTTAAAGCTCCATACTGTCAAAAAGTTTAGCACCTCACTAACTAATGATCTATGAAATTGCATAAATGACTTTTTGAGTTACTGACTGTTGACTCAGGAGTAAAGCTGCATTACTGAGTAACTTCTTCTAAGTTAACCAACAAGTCAGAGAACTTACATGGTTTATAAAATCTCTAACCTTTCATGATTTAATATATCCATGTATAGATAAAGTCATTGTCACTCACTAGTTGGCACAAAATGAAAATTCTCAGAGTTCTTCCTGTGGCCATGAAGCTCTTAAATAACAGAGAGAAAGAATTTCCCAAAACTTCTTTTCAGTTTCCACTGTTGCCTGCCCCCCCGAGCCTCTTTCCCACAGAGTAATCAGAGTGAAATTTTAAAAACATCAGAGAGACCTTATCCTGGCCTCAAACCTTTTCAGGTTTTCCAGTACACTTTGGAGTCAATCCATGTGGAACCCATAAGCCCATGAGGCCCCACCTACCTCTCGACCTTATCTGATAGGCTTCTTCTCGCTCCTTGTGCTCTAGCTATCTTGCCCTCTGTTCTTAGAATGTGCCAAAGCGGTTCTACCTCCACAACTTGGCACCACTAGTCATTTTTCTCTGCTTGAAATGTTCTTCCCATAGCTGGGTAAATACATGAGTTCAAATACCACCTCCTCAGACACGACACTGACCATCCATTCCCAGTTTGGTCATTTCCTATCACATCCTCTCATTTTATTTTAAATTCTTCACATCCTCATGTCTCTCCTCAACATGCTCATGTTTTCCTTTACTTTTGTGAATCTATGGAGTATACTCCAAGTATACTACCTTTTTTAAGTTTTTGGCTAATTATATCATCTGTGCCACTGCTGGCTGATTTTTCTCCTCAGTATGAGGAAAATTTTCATCCTTCTTAGCATGCCTGGTAAAACTTGACTGGATGTCAGACATTGTGAATTTTGTTTTCATTTACATCATCTGAAAGCTTTTGAGTTTTGTTCTCAGATGCAATTAATTTGCTTGGGAAAAGTCTGATCTTTGTCAGCTCTGTAAGGTGTTGCCAGGGGAGCCTTTACTCCAGAGCTAATCTGGTTCCCCTACTGAGGCAATCCCCTGCCTAGGAATCTTCCTGGTGCCTTGGGTATTAGGAGGATTCTGCTCTAGCTGTTGAGAACATGAGCTGTTCCTAGCTTGTGTGAGTCAGAGGACTGTGGCTGCTCCTCTCTCATGGTTTCTCCATATCTCTTCAAGGTGGATCAACAGGGACTAGATTTGGCCTTCCCTCTCAAGCAACTAAAAACTAAAGGGAATACATGAGACAATGATTTTCAGCTACTAGACAGCAGGCAGCAAAGGACAGTCAGTCCTGAGATGGTAAACAGATGAGGTAGAGTCCTGTACGTCCCCCAGATTCCTGCGGGGAGTTTCAGGCATCAGTGTGAGAAGGAAGAGTCCAGGCACAGGTCAGTCAATGGATATAAACCTGTCTCATTCCCCACCTAGAATGATGTCTGGTAGATAGGAGGTGTGAAATAATATTTATTGAATAAATGGACAGGAATTTTTGTTTGCTTTCTTCACTATTCCATTTCCAGTGCTTAGAACAGTGCCTGTCACATAACAGGGGCTCAATTAATATTTGTTGGAGGAATGAATGAAAGAATAAAGAAAACAAAATGGTGTCTAACAAAACAGAAGATGTATTCTAAATCCCTGGAGCATGGTAATCAGAGATTATTTACCACTAAAGCAGATTTATAACCGTGTGTGGCCCAAAAAACAGCCTAAAATTTTGGCTGTCAATTTTCAGTTATCATGACCATATCTGAAAGGCAGTTGACCAGGCATATCCATAAATCAAATGAAAATATTTTATCCCAATTAAAACTATGCCTATTTATCATTAACTGAGAATTTACAGTAAAATCTGAGTCTAGATCTTCAAGTCCCACTAAGAAGCCTTTAGTCCATAAGGACATTAAATTTCCCTAAGCTCTCCAGAGAGTATACTTATGTCCACATACTTCTTCCAACAGAATATAAATATATTGCCTTTAATGCAATTCAGAAAATATTTACTGAGCACTAACTTGTGAGGCCTCTGGCAATTAGCTGGCTGCCAGGTCTTGCTGCTTCTCTTTCTTTATTCAAAACGTTGCACTTATACCAGGCAAGCATTTACTTTTAAAAGACCTCTGGGCAACTCTTATCTCAAAATAACAAGAATGATATTATTAACAGTATTTTGTTCATTCTCCAACCATTCTGGATAGAGCTGGAAGATATCCTATACCTCTAAGCTCTTGAAATTAAAATAAGAAATATCAGCTCAACTATCCCTGACTTTAGCTTCTGAGATGTGTACAGAACTAACTCACATCCTATTATTTGAATCTCTTTAAAATATACAAGTGATACACAGCTGACCCTTGAACAATGCAGGGGTCAGGGGCACTAATCCCCTACACTGTAAAAAAATCCATGCATAACTTTTTATTCCTCCAAAACTTAACTACTAATAGCTTACTGTTGCCTGGAAGCCTTACTAACACCATAAATGGTTAACACATACTTTGTATGTTATATGTACTACATACTGTACTCTTACTTTATAATAAAGTCAACTAGAGAAATGGTTATTAAGAAAATAATTAGGAAGAGAATGTATACTTATGGTACTGTGCTGTGTTTATTGGGGAAAAAATCCCATTTATAAGTGGACTCACAGTTTAAACCCATGTTGCTCAAGGGTCACCAATAATTTGCATTCTCCAACTACACATAAATATTTAGAACAGTGAAGACTGCGAGATATTCAGCTCCCAACCAATTTTCCAAGTGAAATGCAGACTCTTACTGGCCCAAGAAGAAAGCAACTGCAATGAATCTCTCTCACCTTTTCTCGTTGGTCGAGGACGTGTGATGCAGTTGCTGTCAAGCATAGCAGTATCTGCAAAATCTTTGGTAAATATGCACTGATCAGATGACTAATGTTCTTCAATACTATTTCAAGGCTATTTAGGATACCATGCTGACGACCTAAAGGCAGAACTTTAGACAAATCCAAGTCTTCTACTGCTTGAATGACAGCAGAATGGCATTCTCCTAGATAGCATGTAAAAGGAAATATTAGTTACTCTCTAATTACAGCTTCCTTTTAACTTCCCTCAATGATACAGTATTTTCTGTTCTAATGATTTATAGATGATAATATACTTTCCTAATGTATTTGCTCCTGATTCTCTTACCAAATATTCAATGAGCTAGGCATGTTGGGTTTTAGTATTAGCACTTAGTAGATGAGGAAACTGAGAATAAAGGAGAAACTTGTGCCAGAACTAAGTCTCTAAGCCCCATTCTCATCCTATTTAGATTACTTCCCCAAACCTGAGTTATCAATAGTCTTTTGTTCTACCTAGGGACTTCCTATACATTTTTCTCATTCTCAGCTTTCACTATGTTGACTTGAGCAGTTTCAGAGAAAATGTCCTGTCTGCTACATTAGAAGCTTCTCGAGTGCTGAGAATCAAATGTTTTCTCTTGCCGCCCCTGGTGAATGAATAAAACAATAGTCCTTTATAAACAGGTACCAAATTGATTCTATAATTTACTTAAAAGACTTGAATTGTTATTGCTTGAGCTTTACTTGAAACCAACCAGTATGGAATCATGAGCTTGCTAATTAATACACCTAAATAATCTAGCCAATAAAGAGTATCATTTATAGCTGCCCTCTTACAATGGAAGTTGTTTCACTGAGCAAAAAGCCTTTGTCTTCATCAGGGCCAACTTCCTTCACAGGGCAGTATTACACTGAACAAAAACATTTTAACAGCTGAACCCATTATCACAGAAAAAATACAAAACTTCATCCAACACATTAATGTACAAATACCTGTGTTTGCCCAAGGCAAAGCAATTTTGGGATAAGAGTAGAGATTCTGTAGTCAGAAAGATCTGCCTTTTTTTTTTTTTTTTTTTTTTTTTTTAAGATTTTATTTATTTATTCATGAGAGATACAGGGAGAGAGAGAGGCAGAGGCACAGGCAGAGGGAGAAGCAGGCTCCATGCAAGGAGCCCAACGCGGGACTCGATCCCTGGAGCCTCCAGGATCATACCCTGGGCTGAGGTGGTTCTAAACTGCAGAGCCACTGGGGCTGCCAGATTTGCCATTTTCTAGCTGAATAGTCATAAGCAAAATACTAAACTCTTTAAGGCTCAGTTTCCTCATTGGTAAAATGGGAACGGTCAGGTAATGATACCTCAGGAGGCTGTCTTAAGGATCAACGGAGTTGTACGCAAAAGGGCCCATTATAACATCTGGCATGAAGTAAGCACTCAATAAATGTGAGCTATTATTATTGTTAATTACTAACACTGCATACCAGAGAACAGACCACAGAGCTGTTGGTCTATGGCATTCTCCTAGATATGGAGAATCAGCTCACTGTACCTACTTATTACATCTACTTTGTTTAGATGGTGAGGTTGAGAGCATCAATTCTTACTTTTCTGCTTTCAAAAGTGAAAAGTGTACAGGAGGTATTCAACAAATCATTACTCCATAGATAAATGACTTTGTGAATGGATAAATATTAAGACAATTAAACATGCTCTAAGTTTCTAAGGAAAAATCTATTCATTATATTTGGGTAAGTAACATTTTTCAAATGCCTAAATGCACAACAACAATACATGTTCCTTTTCTTTCCTTTTTAGTTTTCTTTCTTTTTTTTTTTTTTTTTAAAGTAATCACTATAATCAGCATGGGCCTCAAACTTACAACCTCATGATCGAGTCACATGCTCCACCAACTGAGCCAACCAGGTGCCTTCCAAAATACACATTTTCTAATTAGGGGCTTATTGATCCATGGATGATGGTAATCTCCAGGATCAACTGTGAGCTCCATCTAATTTAATCAAAATTTAAAATGATTACACTTTAGCCAAAAGGCCGCCAATGAGATTGGGAAGAATAATCCTATTAGAAGATGTCCAAGAGCATGGGAAATCTACCCTGAGACATTCAAAGTCTACAGCAGACAACACACATTCAGAGTAGCAGGAAGTTGATAGCTACCATTCTTGAAGTGCTTCACAGGTTCAAACAGCAAGTCTAAGAACATCTGGATCTCCTCTGGTTGGGTCCCAGCGAGGAACCTCAGAACAATGGACATACGAGTGCCTGAAGCAGATTTCCCCTGAGTTTTACTGCCAGTCTTATTCTTCATTCGGCCATACAAAATTCTAAAAAGTCAAAGAACATTATTTTGTTTGCACATTAATCCTAAAACATAATGCTAGTCATTTTGTTTTCCTAAGAGGTTAGAATAGCAATTCAAAAGACTTAAAATATAAAACAAGGAAGGATGAAAATAGAAATTAGATATTGAACATACAAAATTTAGAAAAACAATGACAACAACAAAAACTATGGCTTAGGGAAACAGGAAGAAGAAAATAATAAAAATAAAGGCCAAAAGGTGGTTCTTTGTAGAAGGAAAAAAGTAGTAAAATAGGCAAGCCAAATGAAAATGAAAAAAAAAAGGAAAAAGAAAAAAGAAAAGAATATGTAGATTAAAAGGAAATAAGTGAATACAACTAAGTAAAATAAGGAAACTGGAAAGTCTTAAGTGGGTAATTTTCTGAAAAAGAAAAAAACAAAACAAAACAAATAAGGAAAAGGAACTTAAGAAGGAAACCTGAACAGAAGAGTAATCATGAGTAAACATGGAACTCAGATGAATTTTTTAAATTTTTAAGGAAAACTAATTCCCATACTATGAAGTTTCATAGCTAAGAGAAAGAAGGAACAGTCCTTTTCCATTTATGAAGGTGGTATAACTGTGATACTGAGATGAGATGATGAACGAAAATAAAATTATATACCATTCTTGCTTATAAACATAAAACCCATTTCTAAATACAAAATCCAGTGCTGCATTAAAACAATATTAAAGCCAAGTAAGGATTTACCCCAGGAATGCAAGAAACAATCACTAGCAAAGTCTAATGAGTTGATATAGATCAATGGCTCATTGGAAAAATTAATATTATCATTTTAATCCATGCTTAATAGACATTCTAATAAGATTCAACATCCATCCCTGATAAAATACTAAACCCCCTAGTCATAGGACTTACTTTCTTAGTACAAGTGTTAATTTATAACAAATGTTATTGCTTTAACATTCAAAATTTAAACACCGTGGTTTTTAAACTTTTCAATATTAGAACCCCTTTATACTCATCAGCATTTTTGAGGTCCCCAAAGGGCTTTTGTGTGAGTTTTATTTACTGATATTTATCTTGGTAGAAGTTATTTTTTAAAAATATTTTATTTATTTGAGAAAGAGAGCATAAGAGACAGTGTGTGTGAAGACATGTGTGAGCATGCACAAGCAGGAAGGAGGGGCAGAGGGAGAAGCAGGGAGTCTGACGTGGGACTGGATCTCAGGATCCAAGGATCATGACCCAAGCTGAAGGCAGACACTTAACCTACTAAGCCACCTAGGTGCCCTATCTTGGTAGAAATTAAAATGAGTTAATGTAAGTAACATTTTTAATGAAAAATTTTATCTTCCAAACCTTTCCCCACCAAAAATTAGTAAGTCTAAAGGCATACTTTAATTTTTCCTCCCCACCTTTTTTATTGTCTTATTAGAAAATAACTGGATTTTCCTGTTTCTGCATTTAATCAGCTGCATTATGTTATAGCTGCAGAAAAGCCAGCCGTAAGCAAATATGCAGTTGGAGAAGGGAAAAATATTTCATAAACTTTCAGATAATTCTGGATATTCCACTTTGATACTATACCAGACCTCAACAAGTGGTAGTTTCTTAAAGGCTAGTTGCAAGGCAGATTCCGGTCTTATTAATAAGCTTTGTGATCTCTGTTACATTAAAACCTATCTATCTTGCACTTTGAATTGATCTTTAGCTGTGAATGATTCTGTAGCACGCATTGGTTATTTGGAAAACATGCCAATCAATGGGTAACTAATATTCAGAAGTGCTTTATGCGCACTTCCCATTTTGTCATATAAATCAATACAAAGACAAGCACTCAAGGCTTAAGATTCACCAAGAACATGAAATGAAACTAGCGTTTGTTTTTTCTTCTTAAACACCAGCTGTGTGACAATGAAGACTGACTTGTATAGTTTGGAGCCACTGTCGTGATTAGTGCTAAGGCACTGGCAGTTTTACACTGTTGTTTTTGCGTTGTCAGCAAAAATGTTGGCAGAGTGGGAAAAGGTGTCTGAGTAGTACTTCTTTAAAATTTTTTTTAATTGGAGTTAAATTTGCCAACATATAGCATAACACCCAGTGCTCACTGCACCAAGCGCCCCCTCAGTGCCCACCACCCAGTCACCCCAACCCCCTGCCCACCTACTCTTCCACTACCCCTTGTTCATTTTCCAGAGTTAGGTGTCTCTCATGTTTTGTCACCCTCACTGATATTTTCATTCATTTTCTCTCCTTTCCCATTATTCCCTTACACTAATGTTTATATATTCCCCAAATGAATAAGACCATATAAAGTTCGTCCTTCTCCGATTGACTTATTTCACTCAGCATAATACCCTCCAGGTCCCTCCAAGTTGAAGCAAATGGTGGGTATTTGTCGTTTCTAATGGCTGAGTAATATTCCATTGTATACATAGACCACATCATCTTTATCCATTCATCTTTCAATGGACACCAAGGCTCCTTCCACAGTTTGGCTATTGTGGACATTGCTGCTAGAAACATCGGAGTGCACATGTCCTGGCATTTCACTGCATCTGTATCTTGGGGTAAATCCCCAGCAGTGCAATTGCTGGGTCATAGAGCAGATCTATTTTTAACTCTTTGAGGAACCTCCACACAGTTTTCCTGAGTGGCTGTACCAGTTCACATTCCCACCAACAGTGCAAGAGGGTTCCCCTGTCTCCACATCCTCTCCAACATTTGTTGTTTCCTGCCTTGTTAATTTTCCCCATTCTCACTGGGGTGAGGTGGTATCTCATTGTGGTTTTGATTTGTATTTCCCTGATGGCCAGTGATGCGGAGCATTTTCTCATGTGCTTGTTGGCCATGTCTATGTCTTCCTCTGTGAAATTAATGTTCGTGTCTTTTGCCCATTTCACGATTGGATTCTTTGTTTCTTGGCTGTTGAGTTTAATAAGTTCTTTACAGATCTTGGATACTAGCCCTTTATCTGATAGGTCATTTGCAAATATCTTCTCCCATTCTGTAGGTTGTCTTTGAGTTTTGTTGACTGTTTTGGTGTGCAAAAGCTTCTTATCTTGATGAAATCCCAATAATTCATTTTTGCCTTTGTTTCTCTTGCCTTCATGGATGTATCTTGCAAGAAGTTGGTGTGGCCAAGTTCAAAAAGGGTGTTGCCTGTGTTCTCCTCTAAGATTTTGATGGATTCCTGTATCACATTTAGATCTTTCATCCATTTTGAGTTTATCTTTGTGTATGGTGTCACATGACTGTCCAATTTTCCCAGCACCATTTATTGAAGAGACTGTCTTTTTCCAGTGGATAATCTTCCCTGTTTTGTTGAATATTACTTTATCATAAAGTTGAGGGTCCACTTCTGGATTCTCTATTCTGTTCCACTGATCTATGTCTGTTTTTGTGCCAGTACCAGACTGCCTTGATGATCACAGCTTTGTAGTACAACTTGAAATCCAGCATTGTGATGCCCCCGGCTCTGGTGTTCTTTTTTAATATTCCCCTGGCTAAAAAAATAAAAAATAAAAAGAATAAAAAAAAATAAAAATTAAAAAATCCCCTGGCTATTCAGGGTCTTTTCAGATTCCACAGAAATCTTAAGATGATTTGTTACACCTCTCTGAAGAAAGTCCATGGTATTTTGATAGGGATTGCATTAAATATGTACATTGCCCTGGGTAACATTGACATTTTCACAATATTAATTCTGCCAATCCATGAGCATGGAATATTTTTCTATCTCTTTGTGTCTTCCTCAATTTCTTTCAGAAGTGTTCTATAGTTTTTAGGGTATAGATCCTTTACCTCTTTGGTTAGGTTTATTCCTAGGTATCTTATGCTTTTGGGTGCAATTGTAAGTGGGATTGACTCCTTAATTTCTCTTTCTTCAGTCTCATTGTTCGTGTATAGAAATGCCATTGTAAAATCAATGCCCAATGATTTCTGGGCATTGATTTTGTATCCTGCCACACTGCCGAATTGCTGTATGAGTTCTAGCAATCTTGGGGTGGGGTCTTTTGGGTTTTCTATGTACAGTATCATGTCATCTGCGAAGAGGGAGAGTTTGACTTCTTCTTTGTCAATTTGAATGCCTTTTATTTCTTTTTGTTGCCTGATTGCTGAGGCTAGGACTTCCAGTACTATGCTGAATAGCAGTGGTGAGAGTGGACATCCCTGTTTTGTTCCTGGTCTTAGGGGAAAGGTTCCCAGTGTTTCCCCATTAGAATGAGATTTGCTGTGGGCCTTTCGTAGATGGCTTTTAAGATACTGAGAAATGTTCACTCTATCCCTACACTCTGAAGAGTTTTGATCAGGAATGGATGCAGTATTTTGTCAAATGCTTTCTCTGCATCTATTGAGAGGATCATATGGTTCTTGTTTTTTCTCTTGTTGATATGATCAATCACATTGATTGCTTAACGAGTGTTGAACCAGCCTTGCATCCTGGGGATAAATCCCACTTGGTCATGGTGAATAATCTTCTTAATGTATTATTGGATCCTATTGGCTAGTATCTTGTTGAGAACTTTTGCATCTGTGTTCATCAGGGATACTGGTCTATAATTCTCCTTTTTGGTGGGGTCTTTGTCTGGTTTTGGAATTAAGGTGATGCTGGCCTTATAGAACATGTTTGGAAGTGCTCCATCTCTTTCTATCTTTCCAAACAGCTTTAGTAGAATCGGTATGGTTTCTTCTTTAAACGTTTGATAGAATTCCCCTGGGAAGCCATCTGGCCCTGGACTTTTGTGTCTTGGGAGTTTTTTGATGACTGCTTCAATTTCCTCTTGGTTATTGGCCTGTTCAGGTTTTCTATTTCTTCCTGTTCCAGTTTTAGTAGTTTGTGGTTTTCCAGAAATGAGTCCATTTCTTCTAGATTGTCTAGAAGACAATTGGCATATAACTGCTCATAAGTTTTTAAAATCGTTTGTATTTCCTTGGTATTGGTGGTGATCTCTCCTTTCTCATTCATGATTTTATTAATTTGAGTCTTTTCTCTCTTCTTTTTAATAAGGCTGGCTAATGGTTTATGTATCTTATTAATTCTTTCAAACAACCAACTCCTGGTTTTGTTGATCTGTTCCACAGTTCTTCTGGTCTCTATTTCATTGAGTTCTGCTCGAATCATTATTAATTCTCCTCTTCTGCTGGGTGTAGGATCTATTTGCTGTTTTTTCTCCAGCTCCTTTAGGTGCAAGGTTAGCTTTTGTATTTGAGTTCTTTCCAGTTTTTGGATGGATGCTTGTACTGCAATGTATTTCCCCCTCAGAACGGCTTTTGTTGTATCCCAAAGACTTTGAATGGTTGTATCTTCATTCTCATTAGTGTCCATGAATCTTTTTAATTCTTCCCTAATTTCCTGGTTGACCCTTTCATCTTTGAGCAGGATGGTCCTTAACCTCCACATGTTTGAAATCCTTTCAAACTTCTTGTGATTTAGTTCTAGTTTCAAAGCATTATGGTCTGAAAATATGCAGGGGACGATCCCAATCTTTTGGTACCGGTTAAGACCCAATTTGTGACCCAGTATGTGGTCTCTTCTGGAGAAAGTTCCATGTGCACTTGAGGAAAATGTGTATTCAGTTGCATTTGGTGTAAAGTTCTGTAAATATCTGTGAAATCCATCTGGTCCAGTGTATCATTTCTTTGGACATGTTGTGCTTAGAAGATCTGTCGATTGTAGAAAGCACTATATTTAAGTCACCAAGTATAAGTGTTATTATCTAAGTATGTCTTAACTCTAGTTATTAATTGATTGATATACTTGGCAGCTCCCACATTCGGGGCATAAATATTCATGACTGTTAGGTCCTCTTGTTGGATAGATCCTTTAAGCATGATATAGTGTCCCTCTTCATCTCTTACTAGTCTTTGGGATAGACTTTAATTTATCTGATATGAGGATGGCTACCCCTGCTTTCTTTTGAGGACCATCTGAATGGTAAATGCTTCTCCAACCTTTTATTTTCAGGCTGTAGGTGTTCTTATATCTAAAATGAGCTCCCCCTTGGATGCTTTTTTCCATCTGTATTTTTTTTTTCCATCTTCCTACCTTGATAGAAGCACAAACTCTTCTCACTGTAGCATTCCAGCTGTTCTCTCTTTAAATCTTAGACCGAATTCGTAGGTTTTCAGGATGATTTGAAAGTTATCTAGGTAAGTTGGTGGGGACAGGTGACTTGGGGACCCCACTCTTCTGCCATCTTGCCCCGCCTCCCTGGGTAGTATTTTGAAAAAAGCTTTATTTAACCTTGTGGGCCCCTGAAAGCATCTCAGTGACAGCCCCCGCCAAGAAGGAGCAAAACAAATTTTAAGAAGGGCTGCAACAGAAACATTACTGTTAAATCCAGCAGCAAGACAAGGACAACCACAAACACTACCACCACAGTCAATTCTTAATTCTTCTATACTGTGTGGGTAATATGCAAATTAAAAAAAAAAAAAAAAACAGAAAAAAGAGGTTTTAAAAAAATCTTTATGATTAAAAATTAATTAAATTAGATTAATTAGGCTTAGATTCACTATAGGCCATGGAGTTTACCTTCTGGCAGGGGAAACAAATGATAAACAAGAGGCTATGTCAGACGATTGTGAAGAAAAATAAAGCAAGGTTAAGGGACTAAAAGGTGATTAAAGGAAGGTGGGACTTTACACAAGGTGGTGAAGGGAGGCAACCTGACAATGACATTTGAGAGGAGACTGAATGCAAAAGAAGAGCTAGTGCTCACGTGTTCCAAGCACAGGGACCAGCAGGTCCACTGACTTTGAGGTGGACTCCAAGGGGGCCAGGGAATGGAAGCGGTGTGGTTGGACAAGAAGTCTGCAGCTAGGTCATACCAAGCCCTCAAAGAAGGAGCAAGGATTCCCTACTTTATTTTCAGTAAAATGTAACCTCAAAGGGTTTTTTAGAATAGGAGACTAACGATTTGATGACTGTTACTGACTATTGCTTTTTCAACCAAGAAAATTCAATGAAAACAATTAAAGCTAATAACAAAGGTTTGTAATGTGAATGTTTAAATAATCAATACCAAAAATCAACAGCTTTTATACCTCATAATTAGTTATACACCAAATGAATGAATTATTTTTACTATTTCTCAATAATAATACTTAAGAGGAATACAGGATTTAATTTTAACATTATTATTAAAATAACTGCATGGCAAGATCTTTCCTTATGTTACAGACAAAATATTTTAAAATAAGTCTCTGTAACAATTTGACTTTGTTAAAAAAAAGCAAAATAAAATAAAAAATGGAATATTCCATTATAATCACTGAATGAATCATAATACCATATTCACAATTACTTTTGTAATTAACTTTTAAAAAAATTCAGTTTTAAACAGGGTAAATACCTCATCAGAACAGGAAACAGAGCTGCTCGGTGGGCCGTTTTCACTACCGTATTATCTTCAGAAATGCTAAAATGTACTATCTCTTCCTTAAAGCTTCTGTCTTCAAGCAATCTTTGCAAGTTTTCCCTTTAAAAACGGAATATAGAACAAATCATCAGTTAATAATCAATGGTATTTTTTAAAAATGCAATATAGTAGTACAGTGATATGTATAATAGAAATACGAATTAATATATTATAGTTGACATTCATAAAGGAAAATTTTCAGGAAATGACAGGTTTTCAAATTTTAAAAAGTAAAGGTGATTATGAGGAATTAAAACTTAGTCAACAATTCAGCCATTTAAAAAAGATTAATACAAAAGCTTTCTTCAGTTCTTATAGAGAGTGATCATGATTCCCTAAGTAATCACAAAGATTCTGACATCACTGAAGCAACAAGAAATGATATAGCCTTCTCTTTTCTACCTTATCTTTGGAGAAGCACTCTTAATACACAAATATACTTTGAGTTTTCATTTTTTACCTGAAAATAGCCTTACGATTATAGTCAAAAAGGGAAATTTCCCAGGCCTTCACAAAATTATTTTAGAAGAGGTGCTCAGGTAGAAAGGTAAAAATCAGCCAAAGAAATAGCATTTCTTTAGCTTCAAATAACTTACCTGTAAGGGAGGATATGTGGATGTTTATATGTCATTATACAATCCAGGGCTATTTTTTGCACTGTTTGATCTTGATGTAGCAACAACTAAGAATAATATTTTATAGAATAAATTAATGAAGTCACATATACACATACCATGGAATAATAATTTACTTGGGTTAATGTAAATTAGATTTCTTAGAATCTAAATTTTTTAGACGTGGGTTAAAGGTGATCCCTGACAACAGCCTTACATTTTCCCAGAAGTGCAGCATGAACAGAATATGTGCAATGAACTAAGTGGAAACAAAACTCTGACCCCTGAATCCTACATGCCAGACTCTCGGGTTTATCAGTCTTCTGGTCAAGGCCAATTCCCTACATAAATTTGGGTTCATACCAGCTGGGCTGGTCCCATGATGACAGAAAGCTCCCATAATGCCGTGAAAGTAATGGCAGTCAGTAAGATGCCAGGAAAGAGGGCCTAGTACAGAGCCTCTCAGATCAGATGGTTTAGAATTTAGCTTCCTACAGATTTGAGCTCTGGCTTTATAAACAAACAGTATCTGAATTATGGGCATAACGAGGATAAATTCTGCTGAAATCATATAAGTTCCATCTAAAAAAATCCAAATGAGGGGATCCCTGGGTGGCTCAATGGTTTAGCGCTGCATTTGGAACAGGGCCTGATCCTGGAGACCCGGGATCAAGTCCCACATTGGGTTCCCTGCATGGAGCCTGCTTCTCCGTCTGCCTGCATCTCTCTCTCTCTCTCTCTCTCTCTCTATCATGAATAAATAAAACCTTTAAAAAAATAATAAAAGACATCCAAATGAAAAAAGGAAATCTTGTTTCCCCAGATGGCTTAGAATGACATCCAATGCTTACTCTGTTTCTGATATTAAATTTTTTTCTGCAATCTTTTCTATAACTGAAGATTATACATGTGACTGCAAAAGATACTTACTCCAACTATCAGCTTTTACTCAGTGTAATAGATCCTGAAATCCCAGCACTCTGTAACGTTACCTTACCTAGAAGTGAAAAGTAGCTAGCTTCTTTTGACACAGCCTCCACTGTTAATACAGCTGATCAAGGTTTAGACACCTGAAATGTGTTTATAATCAACAAAATAGCTAAAGTCTAAAACTGTTTATCAAGATACAGAAAATAGTTATTAATTTTTACAACACAGTACTTAAAATGTAGACATGGGCCCTATTCATCAACAATTATTAAAAGCCTAAAAGTTATTTTGGTAAACAACAGAGAAAAGTCACAAAGAACTGCAGTGGCAAAAATTTATTTTACTTACCTGAAGATATAGCTCATATAATCTGGATTCCAGATATAGGGCGCGTGGATTTGAAAACTTAGAGAAAACTTGCAAATGAGCAATTAACTGCCTAAAAAAGAAAAACCAAAAACCATAGGGTAATACAGAATTAAAGAAAAGAGATTTTCTTTTTTTTGGAGGGGGGGGGAGAGAACACACATGTTGGGGGTAGAGGGTGGTGAGCAGAGGGAGAGGGAGATGGAGAATCCCAAGCAGGCTCCACTCCTAGCATGGAGCCCAACATGGGGCTCGCTCTCATGACCCTATGATTATGACCTGAGCCAAAATCAACAGCTGGATACTGAACCAGCTGAGCCACTCAGGCACCCTCAGAGATTTTCTTAAGATGATAGTACCCACCAATTTTAGTCTCTCTGACAAGTATGCCAAATACCCTGACTATAGTTTCACTGTTAATTAAACAAACAAGTTTTAACTATTTGCATTTAGGAACTTATTCTCCAGAATTCTAAATCTTAGGCAGGACTTCCTCTGAAATCCAGGCTTCCCTACCCCAGAGAGTCATTCAGGATGTGCTTAGAATGGTTTAAATTAAACCAGACACAGGAAGAAAGTAATCAAAACAACGAAATATTGCAAACCTGAACACAGATAATTTTTGGAATGATTCCTTTTCTAGGTTCTATGCAGCAGAAAGGAAGATTGGTACATTGTACAAAAAGGTACATTCTTCCTCACTTTCATATGACATAAACACTGATGTCAGGAGCCAGAGGTCCATATGTAGATAACCATAGCTCTTGCTTAAACCAAGAAGGAAGATGAAAGAACAACATTCTGTGGTCAAAAGTTAAACACAGAGATGAGACAGCAAGCCAATTACATCACCCACTGAAAGAGGTCGAGAAGAGAGCTTCTACAATAGCTACTCACTCGACTTCTTAATCCACAGGCTCCAGGAAGCTTTAAAAATATTTGGGAAACAAACTGTTTTATCTCTACATATAATTGATAAGAAGTATTAAGGCTTAAAAAAAAACAAACCTTGAATGAATAAACAGTCACAATTTGGGGGGATTTTATTTGCCTATCTCAAGAACAAAAGTGGGGAGAAGTGAGGAGACAGAAAAAACAAGCTGTGTGTGTGGTACTGACTCAGGGGGATGGGACTGAGTGCTTCAGAGCCTCATCTTCCTCATCTGGACAAAGACAAGACCCCCTGGACTTTGTGCAAAGACTGAACAACAACAACAAAAAAAGTTGTGGGGCCTCTGCTCCACAAAATAAATTGCTCCTGGGCACAAAAATGCAAAACTGTAAAAGTCCTACTAGTTAATACAGACAAAATAACCTGGCCATTATGACCTTCTTATATATGATAGAGAAATACGGTAGCACTTTTGCTTATATTTAGCTTATGTGCCAACCTGTCTACATTATGTGTTTGGTTTTGTTATCAAACACTAATTTATGTGATGCAATGAAAGTATTTTGTAGATGTTCGTATTTATAATCAGCTGACTTTAAAGGGGATTGCCCTCAATAATGTGCACTGGCCTCATCCATGAAGCCCTAAGCGCAAAACTGGGTGTCTCCCAGAAAGATGGAACTCTACCACAAGACCAGGACACAGAAATCCTACTCTGTGAATTTTGAATTCAAGGCTACAATAAAATCCTGCCTAATTTTCCAGCCTGCTGTCTTGCCCTACAAACTGTGCACCTACTGGGTGCCATAATCGTGTGAGTCAATTCCTTACAATAAACCTGTTTAGTCATACATATGTACACCCTCATCGTATTGGTCTGCTTCTCTGGAGAGCTCTTATATAATTATCACCAAGCCCTTGCAGTTTTACAAAGTAACTTAAAATTTTCTTTTGAAACATCCATTCTTTTCCAACATTTATTATTATTATTTTTATGAGCTATGTAGCCTTCAAGACCCAGAGAGGGGCGCCTGGGTAGCTCTGTCAGTTAAGCATCCGACTCATAGCTCACTCAGTTAAGATCTTGATCTCAGGGTCATGAGTTCAAACCCTGTGGGGGGCTCCATGCCCAGGGTGGGGCCTACTTAACAACAAAATAAAAAAAGAGTCAAAGAGAACAGAAGCCAATTTACATGTTTTCAATAAATACTCGTCATCAAGGAGCATGTTCTATGAAGGATTATGAATGTATTGAGGGGACACTAGGAATGTGATTACCCATTTACTCACATTTTCAATGGTGTATGTTAGCAGTATTCTAATTTTGGCTACAGGGGGCAGAAAAATTAAGATGCAGACCTTATCTTTGGACTTTCTGATTTACCCGGCAAATCTGTAAAAAAGTAACTAACATCCAAGGTAAGGAGAAGCACCATGCTAGAGGTGTGGACACCTGTTCTGACAGTCTGAAGCTGAGTTACTTGAACCTGCAGTCTAGAAGACAGGAGAAACGTTGGTGAAGAAGTAGCACAGGAACTGTTTCTGGAAATAGGAGCAGAATTTCAGTCAGCAGAAATGAGGCAGGGCCACAGAAGGAGGGGAGGACATAGCAAAGGTCCAGGGGTGAGAAAGGAAGAGACATGACTGGTTAAATAGCTTATTCAATTATTCAGCAAAGAAAGATGAGGACTAATCTTCTGCTAGCTATCTGCTGAGAAAGCAGAAAACAGCAATCTTTCTCTGAAAGGAAGCAGCAGGGGATAGTTCGTTCGCTCAGGGTTCTATCAGGTAGAAACAGGACGGAGCTACAGCATGAGGAAGCGTGGCCATGCTCCTTCGTGCCCCTGTGCTTTGCACACTGCTTCTACGAGCTGGCAGGGGCCTTCCCTGCCCAGCTGCCCTTTGCCTTTCAGCCTCAATGGGGCCCTTCCCTTGTAACAGTCTTCTCGTTATGGTGGAGTTAAGTCATCTTTTAGTATGCTCCTAGAACTCCTCGGTGTTTTGGTTGTTTCTCTATTTGTCCTCTCCTAGAACTCCTTTAAAAACACTTCTTCTATAAAAATATTCAACCAGGCGTTAGACTGTGCTTCCTGTATAGCAGAGGCTAAGTAAGTACCCTTCATCTTTGTAGCCCGATACTTAGCAAAAGGCACCCAATACAGCTGCTGATTGGATGGATTAGTAAGTGGCTTGCGGGAAGACTGGACAGGTAGGTGTATCAGATTGAGATCTAAAGTGTTAAAATAACACAGTAGGACGGATACACGGGTCCTTGTTGCCCTTAATTCAGTCTTCAAGGAAGCTGCAGTAACTTTTGAAAGTCTGATCACTCCTACTTTCTCTAAGGTTTCTTAACAACTTAGGTAAATGAACAACCCAGAGAACAGGAAAGAGAATGTAAAAACATGGAAACAAAAAAGGCAACCAGACAGAAGTCAAACGGCAAAGTAAAAGTGCTGATGCATGCATTTGTTTTAAGGGAAGGGATATTCCATTACGTGTTCCCCTAGAACACAACCTTAACACATGGTGCCATGAAAGTGACGGGCAAAGGCCAAAGAGTATTCAATCATTCCAGGCCCAATGCTCTATTTGTAAAGAGAACTTACGATGAGAGAATCCTAAAAGTCCCAACTCTGAGTCTGAGACCAAATAAAAAACAAGTAACAACAAGCAAGCAACCAAACAGCTCTGAAGGTAGGATGTTTTCTTTGGGCTATAAGACAAAATCCCAGGGGGATGCAGCACTTCAATTAACTATCTGAAGCCTTGTCCAAGGCCTTGTCACACATAGGCCATCAGAGGTCTCCCCATTTCTCCTAGAGCCCTGTATCTGTGCGCTTTCAGCAACACTGAATTTACTTTGCTGCAGCTCTTCTGGTCTTTTTCTTCTGTGAGGGTTCATCTACGGGCACCGCCTCCTCCTCCAGCTCTTCATCATCTCCAGCAGCAGGTTCCTCTTCTACTTCCTCTGCTGCCACCCCCTTGGCTTTCCTTCGCAGATCCTGGGTCGGAGCAACTTGCAGGTCTGCTGGGTAATACTCATTGCTACAGTGAAAAGAGATGAAGGTGAAATGTCCTCATTCTGTTTATGACAGATGTGTGACCATGGTTCATAGAGTCACATGCCGAAAAGTCATCAATGGCACCTTAGCCAAGCCTCCTCACATTCTTTTTTTATTCAGCCCAGCTTAAGTACCCTACTTGACAAATCTATTGCTAACTGCAGTTATGCTTTTAAAATCCCACTGTTACACTGCCATGAAAAGTCCCTTTTGGACTGAATTGAAATCAGTGTCCCTGTTTCTGGAACCATAATTGGAGGAGGGTGGGTGTCGGACTGGATTATGTTAAATAATTAAAGCATAGCATTAAGACCATGCTGGTCACTCTGCACCAGCCGCTTTCTACTTTGCCAGTGTTCTTTTGCAAATACAGTGCCACAACAGAATTCCGTCCTCTGGACGTGGTCTAAGACAGACGGACTGTCAACTCCGTGGCTATGGGGACAGTCATGACATAACACAGACTCAAACTGGATGTCCAGGCAATGAAAATCAGTCAGTCTTTATCTTCTGTCTCTTTAAACTAAGCTTGTATACTTGGTGTTCACATTTATTTCATGACATTCCATCCCTTTGTGACCCACTATTCTAAGGAACTACTATCATCTTGAAGGCTGTCACAGAGTGCATTGGTTTTGTGTTCCTTTAATTCATTCATCCAACAGTTATTCATTTGTTGTCTGTTTTGTGCATGGCACTGGGCTATGGATATAAGGAAACTGATCAGATGGACTTTAAAGTCTGCATCCAAAAACATACTGGTGAAACATGTTTGCGGATAGCACCCTACCAACCTGGAAGTAACCCCAGGTTAATTATGTTAAACTCCTGGTAAATATACTAAACTGCACCTGGAGAGCTGGGAAGCTACACCTCATTCACCTTCGTATTCTCACCCAGCACGGTCTAATGCTTAACACATAAAAAATGGATGAATGAATAAAATGAGCAAAGTTGCTGTGTCAGTTAACAACCATACCATCATCCATTTAATGACGTCCCTGCTGTATTCTCAACACTCAGTTAACCATATAGGACATATTTGTTTAAACCTTTTCTCCATGCTCAGCATGTTCCCTCATGTTTATTAAGTAAGATAATTCAGAGCATTTACAAGCATGCTCCCAATACGCAGCAAGTACTCCTTAGATGTCACCTATTTCACAGTATTGTTGCCATTGTTGGTCATTCCAGTTTCTGGTTTGCTCCTCTCAAAGAATGCTTACAACAGATTCACGAATTAGTTCTAATATTGAATTGTTTGAAACATATTTAGAAATGCAAACTTCTAGTCAAAAAATAAAAAATAAAATAAAATAAAAAGCCTAAAATATATTTTGAAGATGGAATTAAAGGTGATATTTAAGTTTTCCATTAGCTTGGATCATCTATAAAAGTATTTGCTACAGGTAATCATTGCCAACTAATTTTAAATATCTTTAAAAACTGTGTATCTTTAGTTTCTAAGTCTTCTTAAATGCAGAAACCACTTCTTTTTCAGGCTCCTTTCCCCATCTCCAGTAATCCATTTGTAACCTACTTCTTTTTTTAGGGAAAAATTTGGAAACTCAACATAGTGAGAAACTGATTTCCTATTAACACCGTTAGTCCTAGCTTGCATATGTATAGCTCTTTGAAATTCACAAAACAACTGATAAACATTATTTTGCCTTCAAAACAAGGCAAGGAAACTAAATATCACTGTCTTCATTCTATAAATACAATTAAGCCTGAAGAGTTACGTGAAAAAAATCACTACTCTTCTACCACAGTATCGACTGACCTGCCTGAATCTTTGCTTCAATTAGTCACATAAACTTTTCTACTTATGCACTGGATCCTATCTTCTTTTAACTATTCAAAGACAGCACTCCAACAATTTTATTCCCTTTCTTGCATTACGAATTTTCCCTCCCTTCTGGATCATTCATACCAGCATGATACAGATTTATGCTGTTTAAATCTTAAATAGCAACCTAGCAACAGCAGCTCTCTCTGCTCTCACATCTCCCTCCACCTGTCTGCTTCCTTTTTCACAAGAAGTGTCCATACTTGTTTTTGTTTTACATTTCCTTTTAAGCTCATTTTAATCAAGCTTTATCCCCTACCCAGTTAACCAAAACAACTCTTGTTAAGGTTACTTCTAAAGCCAATGGTCAAGTCTTATGCTTCATCTGACTGGTGTCTCAGATACGTCTGATCCAAGTCATTACTCCATTTTGAAATACTTTTTTAACTTAGCTCCTGGGATACTACGAGGTCTTGGTTCTTCCTCTGTCACTCTGTCCTGGCTTCCTTTGCTGGTTCCTTATCTCCAATCTCTAAATATCATTATTAGTCCTTGGAAGTCTTCTCTCTCTACATATGCATTTAGGCATGGCCTCATTCCCCATCTCCTAATTTAAGAAATCATCTGTATACTAATGATTTTCCAATTTATAATCTTTAGGCCAATATTCCCCTTGAGTCTATACTCCAAATCCAACTGTCTACTTATTACCCCTACTTAGATGTCTATTCAGTATCCCAAACTGAACACGTCTAAAAATGAACTATCTTCCCTCACAAATCTGTGAACCTGTGCAATCCTCCAATCTCAGTAAATGGTGACTCTTCTTCCAGTTGCTCAGATCAAAACCTTAGGGACATCCCCAGTTGCTCCTTTTCACCTTCCTCTACCACTCCCCAGCCCCCCCAAGACCCAGACATCTGATCTGTTGGCTGACCAAACCCCACAGAGGCTGATCTGGTTGCAATCCTTCAAAAATATTTTTTACTGAGTTGAAATCCAAGAATATCCAGAATTCAACCACCTCTCATCAGTTGCACTATGTACAAGGTATAACTAGTACCTAGTACCTTGGTACCTTGGTCAAGTAACCATCATTTCTTGCCTGGACTTTTATAATCTCTGAAACTGGTAGGTCTCTCCGCTTTGGCCAACCTACAGTCTATTCTCAACATGACAGCTAGAAAAATCCTCAGGAAAATTTAAGTCATGTCCTGACTGTTGAAATCTTCTAATGGCTTTCCATTTCACTAACAGAAAAAAACAAAGTCCCTTACTATTACTTAAAGACCTCACACAATTTGTCCTGTAAGTTTTTGCCCTCATCTTCAACTACTTTCTCCAAGGGTCACTGCTGCAGCCACTCAAATCTCCTGGCTGTTCCTCAAACAAACCAAGTATGCTGTGGTTTGTAGCCTGCTTACTACACCAAGAATATTTTCCCATATGATGAAACACTAATGGAAAATATATATTTTTATTGAATAATTAGTACTGCTCTTTACAATACATCCCTTATCTTTAGTTTTAAAGCAATCCAACTATCACACAACCTATCTTAGTCAAAACAAAACAATGCTCCAGAAAGTTCTTGTTATCCTTTGAGAATACATTCCATCAGCATCCTGGGAAACATTGGGAGGCTCACAAAAGAGTGGCAGGGGTTGTGTTACTGGAAAGTACTTTAAAGCCTCAGGCAGGCAATAAAATGACAAACAGGGCAAGAAATAACAAGGGCTTTATACATTGATCTAATATGATGGCCTTTTTTGTTTTGTAACCTGGAATTTTTAGATTTTTTAATTTAACCTGGAATTTCTATTAACAGCATTTATAGGCTGGTAAAATCCTGACTCATATAAAATCAAGTGGTGAATAAAACCAGTTGTTCTCTGAGAGAGCCAGTGCTTTATAGAGGTGTCAATGATCTGAAAACGTGACGGACATATAAAAACACTGAGGCTACTTGGGAGCTTAAGACTTTGCATCTTCTCTTCCTCACACCCTACCAGGATGTTCCTAGAAAGGAAGACTTACTTGATAAATCTCAAGAAAAGTGGGGAGAGCTCCCTGGACCGTGGCTCTATCCTCTCTGGGAATTTTGCCAGAGCTCGCCAGAGCAAAAATCGAAAGTTGGTGTGGTCCAATCTTTCCCGACAGTCAGTTTTCGACACTAACTGCTCATGATAAAGAGCTCCAACATCTCCTTCCTGAGTCTGCTCCCAACTTTCATCTCCAATGGACTTCTCATCTCTGATATCATTTTGTAG
Source organism: Canis aureus (assembly GCF_053574225.1). Lineage (NCBI taxonomy): Eukaryota > Metazoa > Chordata > Mammalia > Carnivora > Canidae > Canis > Canis aureus. The sequence goes on along the minus strand of NC_135623.1, from coordinate 46,925,132 downwards.
CTCCTTCTCTGCAAGGAAAAGGTCAGAACCGTTAGAGAAATGTAAACATCTGTCCTATGTGTTTCTTCAAGTGGGTGCATTTCTTTCTCTAGTAATATGAGGAAACAATAAACTATATCCAAAGATCAAAATAATAAATTTCTCATTTGTTTCCCCATTCATGTGCAATTAAGCAAGAAAAAATTAAACAATCTCTTTTCTTCCCAGTCCCCCCTCCACTTCCGCTTACATACCAGCATGTACAGCTGCTTTTTCTAGATGTTCATAGTAGACCTTCCAAAATTGTTTATTTTCCATTTCGTGTGCATGAGAACTAAGAGAAAAGATCACAAAACAAAGTATGTGGAATAATCCTTTTTAAAAGATCTCTTGCAGGAAAAAAAAAAAGGTGAAAAGATATAACTAAAATTTAATTAGGTTATCCCCAAATATGGGGCTTAAAAATTTTGTACTTCTTTATATTTTTTAAAATGCCTGAACTGAGCAGGAATTATTATTACTACTATTATGATTATTGAGTATAGTTGACACACACTATTAGTTTAGGTGTACAACTTAATGATTTGACAAATTTATTACATTGTGCTATGCTCACCACATGTGTAGCTACCACCCGCTCCATTGCATTGCTATTACAATGTCACTGACTATATTCCTTAAACTCTGTCTTTTATTCTCATGACTCACTCCGTAACTGGAAGCTTGTATCTCCCACTCCCCTTCCCATTCTGCCCAACCCCTTCACCTCTTCCCCTCTGGCAACCATCAGTTTGTTCTTTGTACTTGTAGGACTGATTCTGCTTTTTGTTTATTTTTTTTTTAAGATTCCATTCATAAGTGGAATCACATGATACTTGTCTTTCTCAGTATGACTTATTTCACTTAGCATGATATCCTCTAGGTCCACCCATGTTGTTTCAAACGGCCTGATCTCATCCTTTTCTATGGCTGCATAATATTCCGCAGTATACCACACCACATCTTTCTTAACCATTCATTTATTGATGGACATTTAGGTTGCTTCCTTATCTTAGCTATTATAAATAATGCTGCAGTAAACATATGTCTTTTCAAATTAGTTTTTTGTTCTTTGGTAAATACCCAGTAGTTGAATTACTGAATCATGTGGTATTTTTATTTTTAATTTTTTGAAGAGGAATTATTTTTAGAGTCATAAAATACTAAATAACATTTTTGAAAGCCTATAGATCCCTGTAAGAACACTTTTAAAGGTACAATAATGGAACAGAGCATCAAGTATGAAGCATGGCACATTAAAGAAAGGAGGGAACTGGAGAGAGAACTTAGTTTGTTCAAAACTAATGTTAAATATTGGTTTTTCTTCACCGAATTAATATACTTATCATTAACAAAAAGGCAAAATAAATAATTACATGAAACATCTTTCAGAATTTGAAGCAATGAATCATTTAAGTGTTTATATAATCTGGTATCATAAAAACGATAGTCTCAAAATGTTTATAATCTTTCTGCCATTAATTTTCTAAGAATACTTTTTTTCCCCCTGTTCCTAATATCTTACTGGTCACCTCTAGCTCTGTGCCTGACCAGACAGGCTCCAGAGAGAGGATCAACAATTACCAGGACCCAGATGGAGCATGAGAAGGCCTTAGCCTAGCTCTTGGGGATCACTGACTATGGAGTTTGAAGGAGCAGGTCTGGCCCCTCCCGATCAACACAAGACACCAAACCAGGGGCACAGGTAAGGACCAAGAACCTTCTTTTTCACATTTGGAGATTGGATATCATCTTTAATAGTAATCCCCCAGCTCAACACTCTTTTTACTGCCATAGAAGGTTGTGATTAAGTGTGTGTGTGTTGAGTGTGTGTCTGTGTTCCCGGACAGATGAGGGGCCAGTAGAGACTCTCAAGCAGGTCTCAGCCAATAGCTCTACTGAGGAGCAGCTGGAAGACAGTCTCCATAGAGACACAGGCTGGATTCCTGCCTCCCTTTTCCCTGAGCTGCTTTTCATGCATTCTGAGCCCCATGCCAGCCCAGATTAAAGGGCTTCTTAGTAAAGGTCAGTCTCCAGTTCCCAGGCGTCACTTCTCTGACCACAGGGATGTCCCTGGGCAAAGTACAGACTGCTAGGCAAAGGTGGATAACCATTATACAAGACATGAACTATGTATGTTGTTGACTATACGTGACAAATAAATGTACTTAACTATACATGACAGATAGATGTACCCAGCAAGAGGACAGCCTACCAGCAATGGAGAACCATTAAAGGCATTCAATAACTGAGAAACCAACATTTTTGATAATGGGCTATTAGAAACACATATATCAGATTCTTCCCCCTAAGCACAATAAAGAAAATTATGAAGTTGATGTTAGAAGGCCTTGTCGTCATCATAATGGTCTAATGGTTCTAAAGGGCAGTAAAAAGAAGACAAATTAGTTCCAAATAGGAAAGAGATTGGTTTATTCTACTTCTGTCAGATAAAAACTGATGGTTAGGGTTTTGAGAGGTCACCCATGTTTCTAATCTGACAAAAAGCCAGATCAGACCATCTGAAGGCAAATGCCTGCAAAAGGACAGACTACATATAAGGCATAATATATGTATTTTCTATGTGATTATTAAGGTCCTTTTTAGAGCTATAAGGGAATTTTGGACACTGGACAACTAGGATTTTAAAAAGTCCTTATTTTTATTTTTTTAATTAATTTATTTTGTTTTTTTTTAAGATTTTATTTATTTATTCATGGAAACAGAGAGAGAGAGGCAGAGGGAGAAGCAGGCTCCATGCAGGGAGCCCGACGTGGGACTCGATCCTGGGTCTCCAAGGATCATGCCCCAGGCCGAAGGTGGCGCTAAACTGCTAAGCCCCTGGGATTGCCCAAAAAGTCCTTATTTTTAAACTAAAGTTTGGCTCACTGACTCACTATATAATAAAATTTTGCAATTATTATACAATATCCTATTACTCTAAAAAATAATTCAGCAATAAAAAATGTTTCATAAAAAGTAAAAAGACAAAGTCCTCCAAAGTTATTTCGAAGCACAAAGAAACATACACAGAACAGTCAAACTGTTGAAAAACTTGGTATTAGAGAGTTAAGTGATGTTTACTTTTTCTTCACTTTGTCCAAAGGACTGGAGCTACAGATACTGTACCTACCCATTCATTTAAATCACACCTAGATGGAGTATAATACTGGCCTGATCATTCTACAGTAGTTAAAACATAATAGTGTCATCATTGTAAACCCATGTTTACCTTATTAGTTCAATAACAGGATCCCAGAGGGCACTGAAGTTAACATACAACATTCCTAATAAATAACGAAGTGGCACCTGCAATTATAGGAGACTAGTTTAGTAAATGGGTAATAAAGCAGAATAGAAGGCGTAAAGATACAAATATCCCAACTCAAGACAACTGGAGGTTGGAAAGAAGCCTGTGCTTTAAAGGAAAAAGCTGTAGGTACCACTCCAAACTTCAGTATATAATAATTTTCCAACTCTACCCCAAACGTCACTCGCTATTTAACAGAGAAGAATCCCTAAAGCAAACGTACTCAACACTTGCTCCAGATGTTCACAAAAGATGTAGAATTTGAAAAGACTTGTGATTAAATTCCCACCTAACAAACACGTTCTTCCTGTCCCCTTGTAAGACAAAACCTAAAGGGTAAGCAGTAAGGCACAGATCCCCAAGAACCCAAGATAGTACACTGTAAATGGCAGCTAGGGTTTTATAAGCAGATGGCCGAGTTTTCAAACTCTAATGCATTACAGGCATTCAGTTCCAAAGGTCTAAAGTTTTCTCAGTTGCCTTGAGAACAATTGTCATTACTCACATCCCCATGTGTTAGGGAGGCATTATACACAATGGTAGCTCTATTATAATTGGGGGCGAGGTGTTTGTGACTTTGTGACTATTTTAGCAGCAGAGCCCTTTTTCCAAACGAAACGTAGCAAAGGACGGTAATATATAAAACAGGTTAAGGGCGGAACTGCTCTGATCTAAAGGGAATTCCTCTACTTGGCCTTCCTCCCAAAGGCATCTCTGATCCACATTCAACGGTCATGGATGAAAAATACCATACAAAAGGTAGGTGTGCCTGACATCCTGCGGTAGTGAACAGACCTGGAGAAGAGCATCAGGTTTTAAGCCTGATGTTGAGTGCTCCTGTTGCCATGTACTTCCTCCCTTCACGTATTATGTACATACTCAGGAGAATGGAGGAGGGTAAATTATTTCCACTGTTGAATAGGCTGGCAGAGCCATTTAATTCAAAGCATCTAAAAAAACTGTGGAGATTTACATAGCTTAAAAATTTTTAACTACTTGGTAGGTTTCTCTTTCCAAAAGCCAGCAAAACAGATCATAAAGCATAATTAAGTTCAAAAAACATGGACACTTTTTTATACCTCCTGCAATGGCCCATCAGGGACTGTTGCCTGCACCACATCATGTCTTAGTTTTCTCAAGTGAAGAAGTTTCTCTCTGTAATCACTCACAGTTGCTGGAACGAGTTCTGCCTGGCGTAACACAGCAAAGGCAGACTGACGCTCTGAAAGCCCATCATCCTGAGTGAATGGAGAAAACCAAGGAGGCAGGTCAGTACTTTGATTTCCCAAAAAAGACCATGAAATGGAGCCAAAGTTCTAAAAAAAGAAAAACTGGGATATGTTAATGTTTGAAATTAAATAAGCAACACTTTTTTAAGTAAATGATTAATTTTTCCTCATATCATTTGTTTTTCAAGAGATAATTTAAGATTAATGTTTAGCACAGAAATGACAAGTAAAAAATGGAAGACTAATTCTCAAAATGACTCAAATTGATTGGCCACATTTGTTGAAATAAAAATGTGTATATATACTTCACTCTACAGTTCTGCTTTTAGAAGTAGTAATCTGCATTATGGGAATATTTCCCTATTCAAATACATCAGCATAAGGGTGTTCACTACCCTTTTATTGGAAATGCTGAAAAACTACAAACAACCCATGTTAGAATCCGTCAGCAGAGAACTGGTTATGCAAGATATCTTCAACTGTGGTATAATGTTGAAGCTTCAAAAGAAATGAAGTAAGCCTACAGGTACTGATACGGAAAAACCTTCCATGAGGCCATTTGTTTAAATTATACATGTGGATACAAAAAATCTGAAAGAATATTCACCAATTACCAGTGAATTTTCAGTGTGGGCAGAAGTAAAAATTACAACAAAGAATTTCAGTTTTTAAGATAGACATTTGTACAACAGTGTTTGAACTTTCTGCACAAGTGTCCTTTTGGAAATAAAAAAAACTGAGTAATGTTTTTAACAAGTTATTCAAATTAACAGTGAAAATACCTCCATCATTTCTGGAAGTCGAACCTCAAAATGGTTTAGGATCCTTATTGTCAAGAGCCGAATCTAGACAAGGTAAAAGGCATGTTTCAAATTCCAAAGTTTACACAGAAGAAACTGATTTATAGACAGTGAGATTCCATGTTATATAGGACTAAGGAAAATAAACCACTTGTCAGAGAAATACATGTTATTCTATCCCTTATTTCATATTGGACACCAACCAAGACCTCATTCAAATAGTACATGGATCAGTTTAATGACCAGACTAGACTGAGAAGATAAAGTTTCCCAGAGAAGCACGTTTTCCTTTCAACTATGACACTATGAGCATCTCTGTAAATAAGTACAAAGAATCTCAATAAACTTACAATCCTGTTGCAATTAGTGATTTTTATTTGTATGTATTTGTGTATTTACGTACACTTGACCAAACAGCAGAATCACATAGGGGGCTTTAAAAAACTATGCAGATTTTTCTGTTTCAGCCCTATTGAGTCAGAATTCTGGCCTATGAGGATCTAGAATTCATATTTGTATTTAGCTTCCCAATTAATCCTGCTGCAATCAGCTTGTAGGTCAGTGTTCACGAATCACTGTTTTAAATAGAAATCACCCCACAGCAGCACTTTCTGATTAAGGGGCTCTGATAATGATGGGCAATACATACATATCAAAAGATGAGAGACCGAGAACATGTCACAAAACACCATTACCTTGGATAGACCAGTTGAAATGTTTGCTTGTAACTTGGGAAATAATTCCATTAAGGCTTCCTCAGAAAGTGGCCCTTTGCAGCCACATAATGATAACCTCTGATAATAGAGATCAGCTAACAGCAACACAGATGGCTCCAAGGGAAATGTTCTGCAACAAGATATTTATTAGACCCAACCTGCACCATACAGCCGACTATTTAGACTATAACAAAAACCACAGAAAATCATCACTGGTGAAGGGAATGTACAAGGAACCAAGTTAAAGCTTTATGTAGACATTTAGCATCATTTTAGAATCTGAGGCCTTGCAACAATGAGTGATGTGCTCAAGGACATACAGCTTAAGCGGAAGCATTCACATATATCCTATCCCTGTGGGAACTGCAGGGGGATGTCTCCTCAGAGGAAGAACACAGAAGCTGTGGCACCTGCCATAAGCTAACACGCTCCATTCGTAAGTCATTCTTATCATGACATACTTCAAGGATTTGAGATGGCTGAGGTGGCCTCACACACACCAAGAAAACAGCTCTTCCCCGCGGCTCAGAATCATAGTTTTGACTACATGCAAGGACTGTGCCTGCTGGAAGTTGGCTTGGTGTTGCAATCAAGAGAAAAGTTCCACAATGGCTCCTTGCTGGGCAGCCCCTCCCAGTGGCAACGCTCAGGTCTTCTGGGACAGGAACGCAGGGAGCCTCAGATCCCAGATCCCCCGATTTACTTCCTTGATGCTTCTCCGTTTCTGCTCAAATGTCTCCTTCTTGGTGAGGCCTTCCCTATTTGAAAGTGTCCTTGTTTCTAGCCCTTCAGACTCTCCCTATCCCGCCTCTGCTTTAATTTTCTTACCACTGTCTAATGTGCTATACAGTGTATGTATTATTTTGCTCAGTATTTCTTCTTGCTAGAACAGCAACTCCATGAAGGCAGAGTACTGTGTGTGTCTCACTCACTGAACGTGTCTCCCAGTGCCACGGCCTGCTACATGAGAAAAGCGAGTGAATATTTACTGAATGAAGGAAATGAATAAACCTGTTTTAAAATGCATAAAATGGATTAGAGTCTAGAAAAAGAAGTCAACTACTTTACCAGGTTTTACTTTAAGAAGGGGTACTGGGCTGAGTAGAAAACAGCTCCCCAGTAACAGCTCAGGGCTACTACCAAAGTCGGGAACAGGGTGACATCAACTTGCAAACAAACAATGCACTGGGCTGTGTTTGTATGCAGTAAAAGGACCACAGGAAAGTATTCTGAAACGGTGAACGTGTGGAGATGAGACTAAGTGTAGTAGAAATATGTATGCTGGAAGTACTCGGGAAGTTACAGAAGGTCAACATGGGGAGATGCTAGGGTTGGGGACAATCTACAACACTAGTTTACACACATGGTAAAATACCTCTCCACAGAGATGGATCTGCATTTAAAGACCGTGTAAAGGATGGACTTATTTTAAGGATTCAGATCAATAACAAATTTCTAATATGAACACAACTAACGTATAAATAGATCAAACCAAGGACTTTCATTATGCCCAAGTTTTCACAAGAACAGAAGCTTTTATATTTTATTTGTGAGTAAGATAAACCGGGGGTGTATTTACTTACATTACTAAATTCTTCACGCGTTCCACAGGAACCAAATGAAGGAGTTCAGAAGATTCTTCCAAACTTAGCAGAGTATTTACAGCTTGACAAAGAACAAATAAGTTTCCTGAGGGCAGAAAAACAGGACTAACCATATAACTTATTCCTTTGACAGATTAACTACTAGACATCTCATTTATCTAATACTTGCTATTTATAGAAGTTGTTAAAGTGAATTTGTGCCTTCTAAAGAATCATCTGTCCAATATTCAGAATGTAACAAGAAGGAACTAAAAAGACAAGGTTTCCAAGTCATGTATTTTAGCTTTTTTAAGAAAAAAATATTCAAAAACAAAGAATACATGTTCCATTAATTAAGATGAGGAGGAAGTTCGATGGTCCCACACAATGGCATTACCCAAACTAGAAGTTTTAAGGAGATGCACTTGTACTTTTCAAAAGCTAATAAATTATTTTCCTTTAATTCGACATTCATTTATTCCTAAACCAGAGGCTGGCAAACTTTGGTCCACAAGTCAGACTTTTTGTAGCCTTCTTTCTATATGGCCCACAAGCTAAGAATGCTTTTTACATTTTTAAAGGGATGTTTGAAACAATAACCAAACAATAAAGAATATGCCACAGGGACTGAATATGAAAACCTATTTACTCTCTGGTCCTTTACATAAAAACTTTGCCAACCCCTGCTCCAGAGATGAGGAAAGTGCTGTCCAATACAGCTTTCTCCAAGGACAGCAGTGTTCTGTACTTGTGCCAATACGCAGCTGCAGTCCAAGCCACATGTGGCTATTGAGCACTTGAACTTGTGCTGAGTCTGCAGTGTCTGCTTAGTATCTAACAGAGAACCTAGCACAGTAAATAAACGAACTGCTATACATGATGTTCAAAAAGAAATAACTGCGCTAGGATGAAACAAAATACCTACTTTCAAACTGCTGTCCTAGGCTAGTGAGAGGAGATGTTCAAGTATGTAACTGGGAAGGGTGCTCCGGGCAGGGCAGGCTAATACTGCCAAGAAAGTCACGTAGGCCTTCCCAGAGCAGGCGTGCTTGAAGTGAGTTTTGAAAGAAAATCTGTAATCCAGAAAGGATTCCGGCAGAAGAAAGAGTCATGAGGGTAGTCAGAGGGCTGTAAGAGATAGTATCTCGCTCAGGGTAAGCAAATGGAAGTGCCTGGAGTCCAAGGTGTATATAGGGATGGCATGCGCATGGGACATTTCAAGGTGTGGCTTGAAAATGAGGCATCCTGGGTACCGGAGTGTCATACCCTCTGATGCTCCATCTTCAGATTCGGCTTGCCCTCATGCCACCCTGACCCAGTCACCCTGTGATGAGGCCCAAACGCAGCACCTCCAACCTTACTGTCTTTCTTCTGGATTTACCATAAAGGGGGGGTGTGTCAGAGCACAGTGTGAGCCCAGTCACTCTGGGTGTGCCAGACAGGAAAGAGAAGAAAACAAAGGGAGATTGTAACTGACCTTTTCCAAAGCTGCCTCTGTCAACATTCACGAAGAGTGACTCTATGAAGCATGTGACTAGTGGTATCACTTTCTCCTTCTCTAGAGGTCTGTACGAGAAGTTGAGAGACAAAGGGAAAAGTTCAAATTGGCATTCAGTGGCTTTGTCAGGGAATGGCAAGGAATGGCTAACAAATACTTAAATCAGCACACTAAGTGCCTCTTTCAAATCTAACCATAGTTTATTTTCTCACCTAATATGAGGTAACACGACAAGGGCTGCCCAAGACTGTGAGAGGTAAGTAATATCTTTATCTGGGGGTAGCTGAATTATAGACAAGAGATGGTCCAATACTGGGATCTGTTCTTTTCCTCCCTTGGGTCTAGTCTTCTTCTGCCTTAAATAGGATCTGAAGGAAAAGAAAAACGAATGTTTGAAAGAGGAGACAATATAATCGCTCTTGCCCTCTGAAGTTTGAAATAAACCTGGTTCCTCTCCATGCATGGAACATTTGTCCGGGGGAGGGAAGCAGTGGGTGAACATAAATAACTAAACAAATGGGACTCATTTACTGATTTTCAGTGAGAGGCTTTTTCGATGGCTTTGGTTCTACTTTCTTCTAATTTTCTATTTTAATTTGCTTTGTAACTTAAAGCCAAGTCTCTTCTGGTTTTAGCTGCTATTTCTGAATTTTCTGATTCATTCTGATTCGGTCTTTTCTGTTCACTCTGCTGATGGACATGTTTTTTGAACACTGGAGAGGTAATATGTTGTAATTAACAGACTTCCTCTAGTCCCTCCTTCCTTCCTGACACAAATTTTACTACTTTACAAATGTCACTGAAGTGATTACGATGGAGAAGTAACTTTCTCCACTTCTTAAATCTCATAGATGTTTACTCAATGACATTTTCTGACATGACATTTGGCTTTAGGTATCTGTGACTTTGGCACTATTCTTTGTTTGCCTCTTTTCCTTTTTGCCAATGAACTGCACCTAGGTTCTATTTGAAAGACAGAAATCTAATTGAAAGAAAAGCCAAAGAAACAGTACGTAAAATGATTTGTTCTGATTAATTTATCCCCCATGTCCAGTTTGGTTAGCTTGTGACACATGAGAAGTGGAAGATCAGGTTTCTATTCTTGTGTCTTTGTGATCATGAAAATTAACTTAAAAAGTTCTATTCTTTTTTGTTTCAGACTTACCAAGACATTGAATGTTTGGAAATTATAATTGTTTAGTTAATTTCACTGATAATTTCTGATAGTCATTATACTTTGATATAGTCTTTCTAGTAGTAAAGACTCAACAATCTACAAAAATCCTACGAGAAAACAGACGCTTTGAAAAAAAAAAAAAAGTGGGTCATTGCCCTGCTTCATCACACCTGCCAATGAGCTCCTCCAATAAAATCCACACTCTGAATCTCACCTTACAACGCCCCATGTGATCTGATACTGGCCTGCATCTCATTCTACTTTCCTCCTTGCTCAATGCTCTGTACCCACACAGGCTTTCTTTTTGTTCCTCAAACATACTGGACTTATTCATATCCTAGAACTTTTACACTAAGTCTTCCCTCCACCTGGAAAGCCTTTTGCCTAGATCTCTGCAAGGCTGCATCCTTCCCATCATTACAATTAGTCCAAAGGTTCCTTCCCCCAAGAGAAGTCATGTTGCCTTCCCATTCATTCCCCCTCTCAACACCTTAGTTTTATTTTTCTTTTTATTATTAAAATTATCTTGCTTATTTATCTCACATCCCAAGAATGTCATCTCCTCAAAAAAAGGTAAACTCTTATTCATTACTATATCCCAATGCCTAGAACACTGCCTGATATAATTAGCGTTTGTCAATTGATAAAATAAACGTATCTTCTAAAGAATCTTTTTCATATCCATTATCTCTTTCTAGTCTCACAACAAATCTGTGAGATAGGTGAATGGAGTATTACTAAGAATTACTGAGAATATTCAGACAAAGGTGACCATTCACATATATCCTATCTCTGTGGGAGTTGCAGAGGGATGTTTTCCCAGAGGAAGAACACAGAAGCTGTGCAAATGCCTTAAGATAACATGCCTCCATTTATTTATTTATTCTGATCATGACATACTTCAAGGAGGACCTGAGATGGCTGAGGTGGCCTCACACACGCCAACAAAGCAGCTTCATTTCCACTGCTCAGAAGCCACAGTATGGGCTGCATGCAAGGAATGTGCCTGTTAGAAGCTGGCTTGGTGTTGCAATCAAGATAAAAGTTCCAAGAGAATAATTCTACAGGAGTTACTAATTATTCACTCCTCAGGAATCAAAGCTCAGTAAACTGAAAAACCAACAAGATTCTATCAGCATGTTTTGATACAGAAGCTACTTTTAAGGTCAGTAGAAGAGCAACATGTGAAGAAGATGAGTTCTTCCAGAATCTCAAGCTGATCCAGAATCATAAAGTAACTCTGCATGTGTGACTGTGGGGACAATAACATCCATCTCAAAGAATACTGTGATGCTTGAAAGCTGAGTACTCAGCAAAAACTCAAGGAATGTTCATCTATTCCTACTGCCCCAAAGCACACCACAAATGCAGCAAGTCTAACAAATCCCAGAGAAAAAAAGAAACTTAAGCATAAACATATAGGAATTTGATAAGGGAACTGATTTCCTAACCTGTAACTTCTAAAAACACAACCACAATTACTGGAAAAGTGATAAGCAGAATCCTCTCACATATTTATATAAGTCTTCTTTTCAACATCTAAGGGTACAATTTATTTTTAATGCAATTAAGAAAGTAATCCATGGCTCTTTTAACAATTCAAACAATGCAAAGGTATATAATCTAAAAGTTAACAGTCACTTCTTTCTTCCCCTTCCCAGCCTCCTAACATAAACAAAGTTAAAAGTTTTGTGTATCCTTAGGGAGATGCCAATTCTCCCCCAAATTGATCTGCAGGTTTAAGGTAATTACAAATAAAATCCTAGCAAGTTTTTTTTTTTGTAGACATAGAGAAGATTCTTCTAAAATTTATATAGAACAGCAAACGACCAGGAAAAGCTGAAACAATCCCCCCCTCACCCCCCACCCCCCCCAAAAAAAAACAGAATCGGAGGAATGAGGATTTTTTTTTTTTTTCAGGATTTCAAGACTTACCTTACAGTTATTGTAGTAAGACAGTATGGTATTAGAGGAAGAGAATACATGGATTGATGGAAGAGAATAGAGAACCCAGAAACAGAACCACACATTCATGCCCAACTGATCTGACAAAGGTGCAGAAGAAGTTCAATGAAGAATAGTCTTTTCAACAAATGTTGCCAGAACAGTGGGCATCCACAGGCAAAAACAAAACTTGACCTGAACCTCACACCTTATATAAAAATTAACTCAAAATGGATCATGGACTTAAATGTAAGACATAAAACTATGAAACTTTTAGAAAAGTAGGAGAAAATATCTAGGACCTACAGCTAGGCAGAGTTCTTGGAATTGACATCAAAAGCCTGATCCATTAAAGAACAGTTGGTCAACTGAACCTCATCAAAATCTAAAATGGTGGTCTGTGAAAAATCTTAAGTGAACAAAGACAAGCTATCAACTAAAACAATAAATCTGCAAACCATTTATCTGACAAAAAAAAAAACCTTTGTCTAGAATATACGTGTCCTCAGAATCAACAGTAAAGAAACAAACAATCCAGTTAGAAAACCGGCCAAGGAAATGAATAGATATTTCACTAAAGAGGATATACACATAACATAACACACACATAAACCCAGGAAAAGATGGTCAACATCATTAGCCATTAAAGAGATGCAATTTATTTTTTTTCTTTTTTTTAATTTTTATTTATTTATGATAGTCACACAGAGAGAGAGAGAGAGAGGCAGAGACCTAGGCAGAGGGAGAAGCAGGCTCCATGCACCGGGAGCCCGACGTGGGATTCGATCTTGGGTCTCCAGGATCGCGCCCTGGGCCAAAGGCAGGCGCTAAACCGCTGCGCCACCCAGGGATCCCAAAGAGATGCAATTTAAAATCACAGTGAGGGGATCCCTGGGTGGCTCAGTGGTTTAGCACCTGCCTTTGGCCCGGGGCATGATCCTGGAGCCCCAGGATCAAGTCCCACGTCGGGCTCCCTGCATGGAGCCTGCTTCTCCTTCCGCCTCTGTCTCTGCCCCCCCCCCTTTCTATGTCCATCATAAATGAATAAATAAAATATTAAAATAAAATAAAAGCACAGTGAGATTTCACTATATCTTATTGGACTGGCAAAAAATAAAGCCAGTGATAATAACAAATGCTGGAGAGGATGCAGAGAAACTTGATCATCCACACTGCTGGAGGCATATAAAATGGCATAAGCACTCTGGAAAACTGCTGGCAGCTTCTCATCAAACGGAGACGTACTTATGATGTATAACTTAATTCCACTTTTGGGCATTTATCTCAGAGCAACAAAAAGTTATGTACATGAATGTTTGTAACAGCCTTTTTCATACTAGCCAAAAACTAGAAGTGACCTAAATATCTTTCAACAAGTCCATCATTACATGGACTATGATACATCCATGCCACTGTTCTGGGCTGCTACTCCAGAACAAGCACATGAAAAGATGTTCAACAAAGGGATGGACTCTTGATATACACAACCTGGATGGGTCTCAAGGGAACTGCATGACTGAAAGACAATCTCAAAGGTCTACTCTTACATTCTATTTATATAATATTCTTAAAATGACACAATCATAAAAATAGAGAACAGATCAGTAATTGCCAGGGGTTAAGAATGGAGAGTGGAGTGTCAGAGTGACTGTGGCTATCAAAAGGTTGCATAAGAGATCCTTGTGATGATGGAACAGTTCTATATCTTGACTCTGGCAGTGGTTATGAATCTACACGTGATAAAACTGCATAGCACCATACCGCCATATACACACAAACCCAGAGATGAGTGTGCATGTAAAATTGATGAAATTTGAAAACTGTCAATTTTATGGTTGTGATATCACAGCTAACTTATGCAAGATGTTACCACTGGGAGAAGCTGGATAAAGACTACACAGGACCTTTCTACACTATTTCTTTCAATAGCATATGAATGTACAATTATTTTAAAATAAAAGATTTAAAAAATTAATAATCATCTCTTTCTTTCACATACCATCCTCCTGACATTAACTAGGTTAATCTGTTTGTGTATCCTTCCACATCTTTTCCTTTTAAAAAAAAAAAAAATTAAAGATTTTATTTATTTATTCATGAGAGACACAGAGAAAGAGGCAAAGACATAGGCAGAGGGAGAAGCAGACTCCATGCTGAGAGCCTGATGCGGGACTCAATCCCGGGACTCCATGACCATGCCCTGAGCCGAAGGCAGACAGATGCTCAACCGCTGAGCCACCCAGGCATCCCTTCCACATCTTTTCCTTTGTTTATTTACACTTTTTGTTTTAACTCTGAAAAATGAATTCATACTCAACAACCATTCTACAACTTGCTTTTTTCACAGAACAATATATCATGGATACCTTCCCAGTTAATATGTAGAGATCCTCATTTTTTACAGTATTCTTGATGCATTATAAAATGGGTAATCCTACTAATATCACAGGGAATAAACACTTAGAACTTACCCCACCGTCTGATGTGAAAAAACCAGAGGGTACTTCTCAATTGCCATCGAGCCAGCAGTGGGAGGTGCTGCTTTGTTCAGAATGAGCTTAGCCAAAATGGCCAGAGCTTCATCTTTGGCAGTAGCCTCATTAGTCAAGAAGCAATTTTCAATATACAAGAGAAAGCTGGGTAGAAAAAGCTAAAAATAAGAAAGGAAATCACATTTATTAACAGATATACATTGCATAACACTAAGGAAGAGAAGATTCTAACACGTCCACAGAGGGGAAAAAAAGATTATAAACACAGGATCAGAAATCATAAAGGCATTAGACCTCTCCACAGAAACAATGAAAGCTAGAAGACCATGGAACAATGCGTAAAAAAAAACTGAAGGAGAATGACAAAATCTATAATTCTATTACTCATTCTACTAGCAATATGAATAAAGACATTTTCCAAGGTAATAAGTCTCAAATTTTTATTTCTATTTGTCCTTTCTCTAGAACCTCCAGAAAATGTCTATCATCAAAATAAGAGAGCAAAATAAAACAAGGGAAAGGTTTGAGAACCAGAAAATAGGAGAAAAGCAAAAGAAGTCCTGTTATGACATCTGTGCCATGGGTTGAGAAAGCAACCCATTCAGACTTGCACTGCTCCAGGAGGAATGATTCCAGGAAAGGAAAGAAAAACAAAAACTTGAGCTGATAAGTTTTCTGACATGTGAAAAGCATTTTAGAATGCTGTTGACAGACAGACTCATTGACCAGCTATTCAGGGAAAATCATTTCTAGTTTTTAAAGGATGAGGTAATCTATAACTTCAGGAAAAGTGAAAAGGTATACAAAAAAAAAAAAAAAAAGAAAGAAAGAAAAGAAAAGAAACATAAAATACTCCTTGTTTTTAGAAAGGTTAACTTTATGGTGATTAAGAATCCAACCAAAATTTGTGATGTAACTCTATTGAACGAGAGGTATAAAAGAACCAGAACACATCCACCATAGGAGGAAGTCTACAGAAGAGTACTAGAACTAATGGATCAAGGAAAAGCAGTGCATTAGAAAACATAAAGGAACAGAAAAATATAGACAAAACCCAAGAAGAGATGTGGTTGTTCTCAGTGAGGAAGAAGTTAATAGAAATCAAGTGACTAACTTTGTGCCTCTGACTTTTAAAACTCTATACAAAGGGTACTCTGACAAAAATAAGATGTTTATAAAAAGACCAGAGTGAACAGGAGTGAAGGAGAAGATGTAGTTGGTAAGAAAACCAGAGCAAGGTAAAGGGCTCTCACCAGATAGTACAGAACAGGGCTAGGATATGCATGAAGAATGTTTTTCTTGAAGCAAATCAGAATATATTAATGACCACAGGGAAAATCAGAGAACAGACATAGAGACAGGCTTCAATGAGGTATGCAATGGATGATCAGTTACAAGAAGTGGCAAATATTTGATGGAAGGGAAGGGAAAGGGATAAAATAAACTCAAGATTTAATGGGAAGAATTTCTACCTCATTACATCAGGTATTTACTCAGTAGCAATGAAGTGCATTAGCAACCTTCCTGGAGTCCAAATGTTTCAGAAACAATTTTCTATGCTTCAAATTCACATGAAAATTCCTTAATGTCTTTTTTCAATTTTACCACATGATTCTATTAACTTCCTAAAGGATTATTTAAAAATAAGTTGATTATCTAATGTCATTTTAAATGCCCTAGCATCTGGAATAAAGTTTTACTTATAAACTAAAATTGAAACATAACTGCATTAAAAAATATGGACTAAAATATCAAGTACTTACTCTATTCCTCTCAAAAATCATAGCATTTTAAGTTTATTTTATCATGACAGATTCATAACAAAACAAATTCAAAACTTGAGTTGCTCACCTGCTCAAACTGCTTCATGACAAACATAACTTCAGAAAATTCCAAAATTAAACGTCTTTCAAATCTGCTCTCAAAAGTCTGTAGACCACAGGTAAAAAACAGTAAGTGCACAGAGAATACTTTCCCTATTCTTGAAAATAAAAAACATCCCACACCTTCAAGGTCCTCTAACTTGCAAGCAGGAAGTAGTGGGATGCTTGATACAAGTTAGTAAGAGTCATGGGAGGCAAAAAGAACTTGATGACTGTATTTGCCGCCACGCAGAGGGGCACATCAGGGATGAGGTACAGGCACTGAACCCTTCTCCTTCGGAAAGCAGCTGGAGTAAGGGAGGGGCAGGCACACTTCAACCAGTTTTCTGTATAAATGCTCTGCCCTTCAGCTGAAAGAACTTATAGACATTAGGGGCACTGGGTTTTTAGAGATCATGGAGGGCTCTGCCTAAGAGCTGCTTGGTCACTTCACAAAGAGAATTAGGAAAGGGCGAGCAGCACTGTTTTACACCTTTCTCCATACTGCTTACTGCTGCACTGCAGGAACCTAGGATGAATCTAACTGGTTTTTCTATTTTCAATCCCACTTCCTTATAAGCCATTTTCTAAACTCATCAAAAATGCAAATCTTATCAAATCATTACCCTGCTTAAAATTTCTCCAGGGCTTTTCAATACTTGCAGGATAAAACTCAACCTAACTTTTCAAAGTCAAGCAGAGCCTCGCTAATACACACCACACTTCCTTATGTACCCATGTGCTCAGCAGGCATACATTTTTGGACTCCAGGTATATTTAACCCCTTCACTGACTGGCAGATACTATTTAACCTTCAAGGACTATCCCAAATATAAGTCCTTTGAAAAGTATTCTCTACCCTTCAACCTCACGCAGAATTAATCATTATGTTTCAATATGACATCAATAGATTAATTCAACAGATTATAACAGCTCACTCCCAGGGCCCCACTTCCCTAACAGTCAAAAACCACAGGCACCATAATGTCCATCCTGAATACCTAGTCCATACCCAGCACATGGTAAGTGATACACATTTGTTGAATACTTGCTGAACATTTATTTTATCACACTTTGCTTTGCCTCTTCCTATTACAGCGTGCAACTCACTCCTTAAAAAGATTATAAATTTCCTGAAGGCTGAGCCTTGCTACACTTCATTTGTATTCCTGAGGAAGCTTACTCAATGCTAAATATCTAATTAACTACTCAATATTTGTTGAAGTAAATTACTTTTTGAATGGTTTCTCTGATAAGGGTCTCTGGCAAGGAAACATTTTCACCCAGGATTAAGGCAGAAATTACAGCCAAGAGGGTTTCCCGGCAAGTTGTAGAAAGATTGGCTATTTGTAACGTCTGAGATAACACCTGTAAAATAAAAGAAGAAACAATGCACACTTAGAATAGCTTTTAATGAACAAACTCAAAGCAAATGAAGTTGGGAACTCACCTTACAAACATCAACAGGTTTGGTTATCTTTGATCCATTCCCATGTTTCACAAGTATCAGATATGTTTCTAACAACCTTTTTATCTGTTCAGAACTTTCCTCACAGTTAGCTGTGGTTACTTTTGTATGTAGATCTAAGAGTGATTCCTGCCAATGAAGAAATTAACAGAAAGAATAACTATAAGATATCAAACTCATCTGTTAACCTAATAATGAAAGTATTGGGTGAAGCAGTTCAAATTTTCACATTCTTTTATTTTGAAAGAAAGACATATTTACCAGGAGTCACTAAGGATACTAATAGCTAACATATCTGAGTGCACGGCTGTAAAGTGCTTTGTAAGTATTTACTCACAACCCTCATAGCAACCACGATGTATTGAATATTACTGACCCATAGTCTCACCAGATGAAAAAACTGGGGAATAGAGATTTAAGTAACTTTCCCAGGTCAGTGACAAAGCCAAGATTCAAAGGGAGGCTGTCTGGCTCCAAAGGCTGTGCTCTTAACCATTATGCTCTACTCATCTCAAAATATCAAAAAAATACAGAATATGGGGGGCTGGGGGGAAGGGGTAAAGTACAAAGAAAACAATTATAAAATATAATCTCCAGGAGTGGTCTGCTAACCTGAGAGCAAGAAGAATCAACTCTTGGGCCCCCAGTTACATACAAATCCTTAAAAATTAGAACTCACTTGCAAACATTCAAAAAATGTACCAAAATGTTCTTTGTAGATGTAGAACACAGTGGATTTGACCATGTTTTTGAGTGTTTCTCCAACTAAAATCCATGGTAGTTGAGTTTCTGTTTCAGTAACAGGTCCTAGTTTTTGCAAAATTAGTTTCACTGCCTGTGGGAATCCAATAATTATTAAAATGGACATGTACACTCTTATTTTTAAGTAATACACTGTTATTTCCCACTCTGATTACTCCCCGCTCTGATTAAGCTATATTGAAATCTGATCTGGACTAATCAAAGATACGGCAGCTTTGACAGTTGAGCTAACTACATGTCCCAAAAGGAATTTCTAAACTAGCATGGAGAATTTTACCATCCAACTGTTCACTCTTCAACTCATTAATAAATTTATGTTACCTTCTAGGATCCAGAATAAAGAAAACAGCAATGATTCTATAAGTAAATATGCCTAATTACTTACAGCCTACATTAGGTAATAAGCATTCTTATTAAAGCTCTAATGCTCCCCATTTAGTGCTTTTTATTTATCCCACACTATGCTCTCTCTACACCATTTACATAAACCTCATCTATTTTTTTTTTTTTTTTTAATTTCTTTCACACAGACTCAAAATATCCTCCTGGTCATTTACCTTCCCTGTACAGGAATGAAACATGTTTCTAACTCCTTTGCACATTTCAAAGAGCAACTGTCCAACTCCTTCTACCTTTTCTGGATGTCCATCAAGATCAACAAACATTAAATTGAAAAGTGCATTTTTATCAGAAACCTAAAACACAAAATACAAATGGAAAATTGTATTTAAAACACAACAAATCCAAATGAAGACATATCTACTATTCCACAGGTTCACAGTTAAATGTAATTGGGATAAAATTCTAAAAGGAAGAGACACAGAGATTTCAAACTACTATAATGATATATACCACTTCTAATTTCACACACAACACTGATTCAGGAAATAATATGAAGGTCTGTGCCAAGAAAAACTATAGAAGACAACATTTTATCTTTTAAAGTAAATCATATACTTATGAGTACAAAAGAAATGAACACCAGTGTTTCTGTTTCATTACAAGAACCTTCTAAAATCTACTATGGAAACACATGCAACATTATGGTATCAATTTCTTCCAGGAAATTATTATAAAAGTTTCTATTACTCTCACCATTTATTTACTGACTTGAATCAGAGGGCACTTCTGATATGCATACAATGAAAGCTACCAAAAACCTAAATAACAATAAAAGAATGACTCAAAATTTTTCCCATTAGTGAGCAAAGATAACCTAATGATGAGATAAACTCAAAATAGTAATAGGTTTCTTCATATATATATATATATATATATATATATATGTATATATATACACACGCACACATATATACACATATGTATTTATATATATACATATAAAAATATATACATATATAAAAACGTTAGTCCATAATAACAACTTGATAAAAGATAACTGCTTCTCTTCATCAGATTCTTGATTAATGAACAATAAATAAATAAGATCTCAAAAATAAGTAAATAAATAAATAAATAAGATATCAGACTAACCTTTCTCATCAAAAAAGTAAAACTTTCAGCAGCAAAATTTCTTATATGTAGTTTTTTATGAGCCAGGAGTGTACTGTACATGCTATAAATGAGAAAATAAGACATGTTTAATTTAATCACATTTTAATAAGTATACACTCCATGTCAACGATATGCCCCACACTGTGCTAGGTATGCAAGGAACACGCTGCAAGTATAAAGCAAGTGGTTTAAAATCTCATTCAGTTACAAGACAGAAGATGAAGGTAACAGACATGAAAAATCCTAGAATTGGTGGTGCAGGCCTTACAAAAGACTCCACGAATAGCTAAAACTTGTAGTGATTCCTGAATGATGAGAAAAATCCAGGTGGGTACTGGAAGGCCTATGACTAGAGGTAAAAGTGAAAGCAGACAGGCAGGGCAGAAATGATCACAGCCAAAGGACAAGGAGGCTAGAGTCCATCTGAAGGAGAAAAGGTGATGTGGTTGGGGAGGGCTACTGCAGACAAAGCTGCCCAGGTAAACAGGTGGCTCTGAACACAACACAGAGGAAACTAGACGTTGACATACACCTATGTCGCCTCCTTTAACCAACAAAATCCCCTGGAGTATAGATATTGTCACTCTGGCTTCACAGATAACAAGCCAGAAAGGCCAAGCAACCTGCTCAAGGTCACAGAGCCACATAGCTATAACTAATTACTTGTATAATCACGTTGTTTAAACTGGTCTCCCAAACGACAGGAGAGCACAGATTAGATCGCTCCTATTTTTACCATATCCTCAGTAGCTTACACTTCCTTGCCCACAGCAGGTACTAATAAATATTGGCTTAATAAAAACTGAGTATTTCAGAGAGATTAATTTACTAATAGTATGCAGGATGAAATAAACGAAGAAGCTGGCAGTCCAACTAGAAAGCTGCTCAAGTCATGGGAGCGTGGGCAAACATGGGCATGAAAGAGGCTTGTGGCAGAGGGAAATGCTGAAAGATGGACCCAAGAGACATTTTAGAAGCCCTTGCAGTGGCAGCAGGCCGTATAGTACCCACAAAGCGCTCATGATTTGGACCCTACTAATAAGACACGGCACTGTCTAATTACTCTCCCCTTATACACACTGCGGCACGACCCAGGACTTGCTGTTCCTCGCACATACCAGGTATGCACCTAACATGTTCTCTTGCTAAAGTATAAACTTTGGACAAAGAGGGATTTTCATCCATTTTATTTGCAATTTTACTACAAATGCTGTATGCACAGACAGTGCTCAATAAATACTTACTGAACTGAGTGAGCACATGAATAACAGAAACAAGAGTCCTTGAAGACAATGGCATCAAAAACACCTCTAAGACACCAAGCCTCAGGTGACAGGAAGAAAAATGGAATCACTGTTGGAAAATGGGCAACTAAACAGGGCCTAGCATAGAGTGTATATTTACTGAACACATGAATGAATGAAGAGTTAGTTTGAGTAGGAATGCATTGACTTTGGTTTCACTAAGACTTTAAGAGAAAATATCCAGGCTATTGAAGATGTCACACCAAGAGCAGATAAATTTAGAAGTGGAAAGTCTGACTCAGGAGATAGGATATAAAAGAAACAACAGAAGTCATGAAACCAAAAAAGCTATACAAGGGTCCCCACCCCCTTATCTGTGGTTTCACTATCCATGGTCTCAGTCACCTGTGGTCAGCTGCAGTCTCGAATCAGATGCTGCTCCTACTCATCATCGTCAGAAGGTCCCTAGGAGCCCAGCATTAACCCGTAAGGCCTACGTCACTGTTCACCTCACTTGATCTCATCATGTAGGCATTTTATCATCTCGCATCAATATGAGAATCGCGAAGACGGTACAATAAGGTATTTTCAAAGAGAGACCACATTCATAAAACTTTTATTACAGTGTGGTGTCATAATTGTTCTGGTTGTTGTTAATTTCTTGCTGTGCATTTATAAATTATACTTTACCATACGTATGTATGCATAGGTAAAAACCACATATAGAGCTCAGTACTGTCTGTGCTTTCAGGCATCTACTAGGGGTTGCAGAACAAACCTCACACATGATGGGGTACTGCTGTGTTACCTAAGTAGTCTCGGTTTCTAATACATTTTACCAAAAGCTTCACAGAGAGCTAGTAAAGGCTGGAAAAATATTTCTTTCTCATTCTTTGTTCAAAGGAGGGTAAAGGGCAAGGTTCAACAAAGGGTAGAGTGAAGGGGGAGTTGATACAAAAACAAAATCTATAGCCCTATCCCATACCCATACCTATGTTTGGGAGGAGGGTGGTAATCTTACACATTCCTGTGGCAATGAAAGTATGTAGAAATAATCAGTAAACCAAGTGGGAAATTCCAGCAAGCCCCAGACTGAAATCAATCGTAAACAACCTTTCTCTTAAACAGAAAGCAACCATGGAATTCGTCCTCTTTCCCTGTCTATATCTG
This sequence comes from Canis aureus, assembly GCF_053574225.1. Taxonomy (NCBI): domain Eukaryota; kingdom Metazoa; phylum Chordata; class Mammalia; order Carnivora; family Canidae; genus Canis; species Canis aureus. The sequence goes on along the minus strand of NC_135623.1, from coordinate 46,902,344 downwards.
CTCACAATGTTCCCTAAGTGTCTCTTTGGGCTTATTAAATAAGTTAGAGGCTGGGTCAATGCAGATATCTAAGACTGGATTCTTTAAGAGTTCACAGGTTTGTAAAGGACATCGTTATGTTGTGAACAAACAATCATTAACAGAGGTTGTGTGATATAAGTGTAGAGAATGCCAGAGGGGTTCAGAGTTCAAAGGTTATACCTCTGGCTAAGGTGCCCAGAAATATTTGTGGAGGTTATGAAAACCAAGCTTGGCTTTGACGGTGAGAGGCAGTATTTTGGTAGCTGGAGATAAGAGAAGATCAGGTCACTGTACACTAATAGAATAGACCATAGACCCTTTTGGCCAGAGAACCAACTTCGTAGGATGAGAGACTAAGCTGGAAAGGCAGTATAGAGTCAGACAGAACCCAAGGAAAAAATCATCAAAAGGCCATGTCAGAGTCAGGCAGCTATGTCGGCAGGTTTGCATGATGGATACTGTGCATATGGGATGGGAGTGAGAAATCCTGGTTCTCAGTATTGATAAAGACTGCACTTGACTGAAAAATAAAAAGTTGAAATGTAAATGCTGGAAAATTTCATTACTGTGGGGGACTGTTCTAGTTAGAAGCCTCAAGCACACACTGTGTTTACAAAGGCTATCTTGAATATTTAACAGGTGTATATTGCTTTTGCTCTCAAAACTGATGCAGATTGGGAGCGGGACTGATCATAGACAGACTTTAGAAATCTTTTTGGGATTATGGAAATGTTCTTAAAATGGATTATGGTGAGATTTGCACAACTTCATAAAATTACTAAACAGCACTGGATTGTAGATAAGATAAAATAAAACTCAAAAACAACAAAACAAACTGAAACCCATCTTAGAGAGAGGAAGAGTCACCTGTATATATTGGACATGTCCTTCACCATTTGCCTCCACAGGTACTTGTAAAGATAGGACAATGAGGTGAAAGCCCATTCTAGTAACTCCGTGTCCTGAGTCTCCAGGATTGAGGTGATAGTCAGGAAAAAGTCCTGAAAATGTGGATAGAAGTCCATCTGCAGATCTCGTGCCAACTGTACAACCAAACTGGATTAAAAATAAGTAGAAGTAACTGATTGAGACACATATGTCAAAAAACAAAGACCGCAAATCTATTTCACAAATGATAGCAGACTGAAACCTTCCAAACCAAGTCTAAAGAGACATAAAAAATATTTCACATTTTAAGGGTTTAGCAAAGAAATCAGGCTGGAACAAGAAGGTGCACTTTATCACAAGTTATGCTCAGCCATTCCTGCAGTGTGAAAGAAAAATGGGGTTTTCTTAAATGTATAAAACAAAACCAAAAAAAAGAGGATACCTCTAAGATTCTGTTTTTTGGCAAGGTACTAATGTTCTGATCTAGTGGAAAAGGTAAAATTCTTGTTTTAAATTCAAACACCAGATCTGAGGCAAATGTAGCAATAAAACAACTTTTTTTTCTTTCTAAAGATTATTTATTTGAGAGAGGGAGACAGAAAGAGCAAGCATGAGCTAGGGAGGGGCAAAAGGGGTGGGAGAAGCATTCTCCACTGAGCAGGGAGTTTGATGTGGGGCTTGATTCCAGGACCTCAGGATCATGACCTGAGCCAAAGTCAGATGCTTAACCGACTGAGCCACCCAGGTGCCCCATAAAATACAACCTTTCTTAAAAGTGAGATAAATGTCATTGAGCTTTCTCTCAACATACTTACTCCAAAAGGGGCTGATAGGCAAAACTGTTCTTGATTTGCAGGTGAGTCTTCAAACTCTGAACTATCTCATTTTGATGATAGACCAACTGATTGAAGGACTGGCATTTGTCAATAACTTCTTTGTAAAATTTGCCTGGGGGTGGGGAAGGAGGGAAAATAGAGAATAGGTTCTGCTTTTCTATCATACCACTATTTAGTGAATTTGAACACAACAAGTACAAATGTTGGGAGAATAAAATAGAAACAAAATAGAAAATACCAAAGTGTTCTGTAAGGTTCAATTCTCTCCATTTCAGCAGACCCTCAAAAAAGTAGGTTTCAACTTCCTGCCAAGATTAAAGCAGACCATTAATCAGGCAACTCAAACATTATGATCAAAGTAAACAGGAATTTTGATATATTAATACCTCAAGACAATGATAATAATCAAGAGTTTAAAAACATTTCTTTTAAAGAGCATTAACACACTTAAAAAGCAATCAGGTATACAGTATGGGCATACGGTTCATAAAAATAATATTTTATTGATTTGGTTGCAACAAATAATTCTCTAATACCTATGTAATAGTCACACTAACGAGAAAAATTTTTTTTTTGTTTTCTACAATTTTAGGCCCAGAAAAAAAATATGCTGACCCCTACAATTTTTTTTGGAAATACGAATTACAACTCTGTGAAGTACTCTGGCAATTATTAAAATGAAAAACAATCAGGTATGTCTTCTGACTTATCAATTCCTCTTTGGAGATATTTCTTATAATATTTACAAACACACCAGTATAAAGATGTTTATTCAGCTTTCTTGTAGTGGGGGGAAAACATAAAACAGCTTCAATATCTAACAATAGGAAAGTGCTTGATGTAACTTATGGTCCATACATACTAAGGTATATTATGTGGCTATTAAAAATAGTTCTATCTTATATTGAATTAGAATGATGCTGATGATAAACCCCTAAAGTGATAAAAGCAAGTTATACAGTGAAGGATATAAGAGGAACCATTCTTAAAAAAAAAAAAGACCTCTATAAATCACACATTTGTACATATTTGTCTAAGAAAAAAGTACAGAAGAATACATATATACAAAATTGTCAGTATTAGTTTCCTTGACAATAAGGAGTGGGAAGGGTGAGATAACAGGTTTTTCTAAGTTCACAAATATGCTGTCATGTTATTTAGCTTATTATCACAGTGTATTTTACTTTGTACTTTGAAAACTAAAATCAATAAATTATTACCCTGTGTGTGTGCGTGTGTGACAGAGAGGGAGTATGGAGAGAGAGAGTACAAATTAGTACACACACAAGCATGTCAAATCTTCCATACTCTCAAAAAAAAGGGCAAACCTTTAAACTGTGCTGTGCAATTCTTGAAAAAAATAAGTGAAGGAAAATCAATAGGCAGAATAGAGGGAAAGAGAGGATCCCATTAAATTTTGTTGTCTCTTAAGGCAGTAGGGAAATATGCCTCAGTTTAAAACCTAAATGTAGAAGACATTCCCAGACTAGCAGAGTAACTGGGACCTATCAGCCGTTTGTCCCTGTCCCCTTGCAGTGTGAATCAGGGCTCCCACCACAAAGGGATGGAGGCTATTTCCTCACTCCTTGAATCTGGCCTAGCTTTCTGACTTGCTCTGACCATAATGCACAATAGAAATGATCTCATAACTGCCAAAGTTAGGCTCCAGAGGCTTTGTAGCTTCTGCTTTCCCACTCTCAAAAAAGATTCTGCCATCATGAAAGAAGCCTAGTCTACCTTGCCGGAGAATAAGACGCCATGAGGACAACCACAACTAACAAGCTCCAGAAGGTGACTGAGACCAATGTGGACCATCTAGCCGAAGATCCTCTCCTAGACTTTCTTCTCTACTAACGTGACATTCTACCTCTTACCCATCTACCTCACCTGTGGCTTAACCTATAAACCATACACTGAATGCTAAATCTGTAATTCCACGTCCAAAGTCATCTGTACTTCTCCAGATCCATATATCCAAATATCTTCTGGACACCATCACATAGACAGCCGTAGGTATATCAAATTCAACAAGCTCCAAATGGAACGAACCCTGTGCTTCTCTTCCTATAAATCTATCTTGATAAGTAACATCCTCAACCACCCAGTTGTTAGAACCAAAAACCTTAACCCCCTACCAGCAGATCACAAGTCCTATCCACCCTACTTTTTTAGTATCTCTGGAATCCTTCCTTCTCTCCATCTTGACTCCTGCTACTACAATAATTTCTTACTTAGATGACTACCATACCCTCACACCTGGCTGTCCTGACTCCAATTCCATTCTTTCTTTCACAGTAAAGCCAAAAAGATCTAAAACTTAAACTTGATCATGTCACTCACTCGTTTGCCTCAAAACCCCCGAAGGACATCCCATAGCTTCAGGATAAAATGCACACTTAGCTTGCATACGAAGTCCTTTATGCTCCTTGACTATTTCTTCAGCTTTATCTCAGCTTTATCCCTCCCCTATCCCAGTCATCATCAACACAGACAAACACCATACATACAATTATAACCACATTGAAATGTTTTGGTTTCCCAGTTTCTTGAATGTGACATGTATTTTCTAGCCTCTGTTTATAAGGCTTTTCTCTCAGTTTGAAACATCTCCTGTCTTCTTTGTCATGCTGCATCCTATACAAATAACAAGACTCAATTCAGCTATCATCTTGTCTACATTACCTTTTCAACACCCTACCATATACTCACAAGGAATTTAGGTTAGCCTCCTTTGGGATGAGTTGCCAAAGCATTATGTGTTTACCCAGATCGTATCACTTAATATGCTACATTGACACACAGGAGATAAGGCATCCAAAAGGACAATGAGCAAAGTCTGACCAGAGCCAAGTGAAGAACTAAAAACCAAGTGAAGTTGAATCCCTAAGTGAAAGGCACGATATACAGGACCTTAAAAGGCAAACAAAGAAATAATGACTTGATGTGGGAAAACAAGATTTTTAAGTAGAGGTGTGACTGAGTTAAGAACACGGTTAGAACTAGAAAAAATTATGTTGTGTAGCCCCTTTCTTTTTATAAAGGAGGAAACTAAGCCCCAGGAAAGTGATGTGCTCAAAATCTCTTTAAAATGGTAGCTTCAGGGGACGCCTGGGTGGCTCAGTGGTTGAGCATCTGCTTTTAGCTCGGGGCATGATCCTGGGGTCCTGGGATCGAGTCCTGCATCGGGCTCCCCATAGGGAGCCTGCTTCTCCCTCTGCCTGTGTCTCTGCCTGTCTGTGTGTCTCTCATAAATAAATAAATAAAATCTTAAAAAAAAAAAAGGCAGCTTCAGGAATATGAATCTGCAGCAGAGCTCAGAATGCCCATGGGAAAGGGAGAGGCTGGAATCACAGAAGCCATCTAAGCATCAAGTTAACTGTCTAACACAGCATTACCTGATAGAACTTTTTGCAGTGATGGAAATATTCTGTATCTGCACTTGTGCAACATTGTAGTAACAAGCCAAGTATGGCTATTGAGCCTTTGGATTTTAATTTCCTTTAATTTACATCTAATTTACCATGTGTAGTAGCTACTGTATAAAAATCACATAGGTCTAATGCATTTCATTTTCCAAAAGGAGTGGCCTGAAACACAATTCATTTCTACTAAGAGGAGAGACTAAAAAACCCAACTATGAATATTTGAAGATTGGCTAATACAACATTCTCTTACCTCATCATAGTTTGTAGTTCTATCAATCCGGTGAATAATATCAATATTCACATTCCCCAGTCGTTCAGCAAATGTAAGAAACTGTGGGAGGGGGATAATAAACATACAATCATCATTCAATACATATGCCATCTTGAATACCCATTTTGAGTGCACTGTATACTAATCACATGTTGACCATCTCCTTGTGAAAACAAAGTTTAAAGTTTCAATAAACCTCCTCGTGTCCTGTCATTACAAATAAGGGTATGGTGTACTTGCAATGTCAGATTTGTATTTTTCAACCAATCATAAAATATAATTGTGTTTTGAAACTCGAAGTAGACATCACTGATGAGCCACAAAAGTGTAAAAACAAAAAGACAGTCTTAGATGCCCTGCACAACTTAATGAAAATAATTAAATACTTCCATGAGTGTATTTGCAAAAGTTCAGTTATGTCTTTTCAAATAAAATTTCCATGCTAGACTGTGATAGGACCCAGGTGAAAGTTGGCGGTGTGGCCTCACCAGACCTACTGCTAGGTTTCAAGACCCGCTGCAAGCACAGGGACCTGGTTAAGTTGCTGCAACAGCAGGGTCATCAGACAATGCAGACACACGGTTGCACAGTAACAGAAATTCTCAGGGAACCGGCTGAAAGTGAGGTCACAGCCCATTAGCTGGAAATCATTCACCTCCTCTCGCCGGCTCGCTTCCCAATCTAGTCTTTAAGAATAAAGGCGATGGAGAGCATCTCCTAAGCAGTCGGTGATCAGGAATTTAATTCTGGGCCAAGGGAATCCCAGACAGGCCTGACCCCACAAACCAGCGGCGGTCTACTGCCCGGACGTCGTTCCTCACCACATGTTTACTAAGCCTGGCAAGTCTCCCTCTTGGGCCCGATAAGGGACTCAAGCTGGGCCCAGACACCGCAGCCAGGCCCAGGCGGCAGACACCCACACCACGGTTCCGGGCCCAGGTTCCTTCGCTCACCCTGTACGTGTTCTCGGTCTTGTGGGAGACGGGCTTTGTCTTCATGGCTGCAGAGAGGCGGGGGCACGCAAGGACCTAAGTGGGAGTGACGGAATGCAATCCACGGTACGGAGGGAACCCCGCTGACTGCTCTGCACACTCCGGCTCCCACGAGCTCAGACCTCATCACATGCGGCTCGTACCCCTGGGCGCCGCCATGTTGGGGGACGGGGAGGAGCCTGGGAGGATCACGTGGACGGAAGCAGCGCCAGGGCCGGCGCAGCCTACGGGGACCCGCGGGGCCTCGGGCGGTTCTGCGGCTGAGGGCTTGGGTTTATTTTTCTCCTTTCAGGAAAGCGCTAGAATAAAAATGTGTGTTTTTATTATAAAAGAACACTTGCCTGTCGGCATTGTCAGCTAGCAGCCTTACCCTTCACTATGCACCCTGCAAAGCTCTTTACGTCAATAATTTCAATTAAGCACATCGTGAACGCTCCGTGAACATAAAGAGCATTTTTTTCTTATTTATTTACATTTTTAAAAATTTAAACTCAATTTCCAACGTACAATATAACACCCAGTGCATATTTTTAAACCCATTTGGCATACGAAGAAAGCGGGAATGCGCCCTGGTATGTGGCAGTCTAGAGGTCTCCCAGCATCAGTCTGATACTCTTAGTAATTACCATCTAAATAAAGTTGAAAAACAATAAAGGGTTTTTAGGGGAAGAAAAGTCTTAGAATTTCACGTGCAGTTAATATTTCAGTGTTTTTCCTCCCGCTCTTATGTTGTGAAACATTAATTGTAAAAATAGTTGTGTGTGTGCATTTTTGTCACTCATTCAACAAGTATTTCTTGAGACTCTACTATGGGCCATGCCCTGTTCTGTGAACCGAACAAGACAAACATAATAATAATTCTGTTTGGAAGTATTTAATACGAGATGTTTACCTCTTAGGTAAGAAGAGATGTTGAGTAGAGGACTGAATGCATTCCTGTCCAGATGGCAACGTAGGGGTCAGAGCTGGAGGTGTGACTTAAATGCCTGAAATACTCTTCACTGCTGAACCATGTGGAGAATTTAAAGCCATGGAACTGGTTGTGATCATTTAGGGAGAGAGTGATGAAAAGGATGAAGAAGAGAAGAGGATCCAGTTGGACCTTGGGGTGCTCCAACACTTAGCAGTAGACTGGAAGGGAAATGGGGTGGATAGAGCCAGTGACATAGATAGGGACCAGTCTCGGCATGGAAGAAGAACCAGGGGTCAACTATGCTGGAAGCTGAGGATAGGAAAACAGCTGCCAAATCTGACAAGGTGAAGGTCACTGGTGACCTTGACAGGTACAGTCCTGTGTTGAAGAAAGAAAGAAAAACACACGTGGATTGTGGAGGAAATCGGGTAAGGAAGTGAAGTAGGTATAACACTTTCGTATTATCGATTGCATTACGACGTGAGTATTTTCTATGTCATCACGGAGTTGTTTTAAATATTTTTAATGACTCCATAGCATGTATGGATTTTTTAATGATAAAATATAGAAGTGCCCAATATTTGGCTGGCTTCCAGTAAGCTAATTGCTTTGTTTGTTTGTTTTTTAGGTAGATCTTCACCTTAATGCATCACAGCTCTCTTAAGGAAATCTGTGAAAGCGGTAGATCTTCTCCTCAGAATAAAGTAAATAAGCTCATTCACACTAAAGTGTGTAGATGATTTCAGAAAATTAGAAGTCTGCAGTCATCTGAAGGTAAGAGCCTCCACTCTAAGCAATATTCCCAACCTGTTGCTAAAATCATCCCCACATAATTGTGTCCTTCTCATTCTCTGTCATTGGTTTTTGGTATTAGAGTTAATGGAACAATGAGGAATAGAGAGTACAATGAAGATCAAGGACAGTAAATGAACTGATACTTGCAAGTTACATATAGCATTGTTACTCCTTATATGATCCTCATATACAGGCATAGCTCACTTTATTGTGTTTCACTTTATTGCGCTTCACAGACACTGTGTTTTTTACAAACTGAAGGTTTGTGGCAACCTTGTGTTGAGCAAATGTATCAGTACCATTTTCTCAGCAGCATTTACTCCCTGCCTCTGTGTCACATTTTGGTAATTTTTGCAATTTTTCAAACTGTTTTGTTACTATGATATTTGTTATGGTTATCTCTGATCAGAGATTACAACATGCTGAAACCTTGGATGATGGTTAGCATTTTTTATCAATAAACTATTTTTTAAAGTTTTTATTTAAATTCCAGTTAGTTGACATACAGTCTAATATTAGTTTCAGGTACACAATATGGAGATTCAACACTTTTATACAACATCTTTCATCCCCTCCTTGCCCCCAGCTTTTTCCTTCTGTGCCAAGGCCTTGAGTGGTCCATACCATCCTCTTTCCCCCACTGTTTGTTTTTCTTGATCCACTTATTCCAGTCAGGAATCAGAGTTCCGTCATTCCTTTCATCTTAAACTTGATTGCGAACTCCTGGAAGTTTTTCCTTTTAATTTTTGTTTCCTTATTGCCTAGCATGCTGCAATTTCAAGCCCATGGGACTATATGATCACATAAGTTTACTCAGCCTAGACTCGGAAGTAGAGTCCAAAGAAGGCTTCTGGGTAGAGGTAGCAACTAAACTGAGTCCTGGAAGATGACTAGAAGTTAGCCAGGCAAGGGAGGAACATGGACATGAATGATGCTGTCTAGATAAATGGAACAGTATATGGAAAGGTTCAAAGTGGTTGAGTATAAATTTGGTTATTTTTAATGCCTCATCCTAAGCCACACCCTGTCTAGTCAGCACTGAGCCTTGGCATTACCCCATCATCCTTGGGCTAATGGAAGGAAAACCTAAAGGACAGGGTGAAAATGAGAGGTGGAGCGAACCTCAGTTTCCTGATCTATAAAGTGGGGACAACAGTCATACATGGTTACTGAAAGATTAGCTAAGCTATTATATGTGATGGCCTGGAAGGGGGCGGGTCTGCCTGGTGGCATGGTCTTGTTTAGAAAGGGGACCCAGGGGTGCAATATGTCAAGCCAGAGGTGACCCCCATTCAACAAGGGACTAAGGAGGTAAGGTCTCAAATGAACAGAGGCGAGTGAAGTGAATGAGATGGTTGTTTTCCATCATAGTTGCTTCTTTGAATGAGAGCTGGAGTGAGCTTGGATTCCACTGCTGGGCCTCCCAGGCTCCCTTGCTCTGCCACTACTGTGTAGGTCTCAGTTTACTGAGTCAATTCAAGTGTCCCTCATGGGGTTGTTATGAAGAATAACTGACCTACTAGGTTGATTTTTAAAGTGTGATCCCCCTACTGGCAGCATCAGTGCCCTATGGGAACTCGTTAGAAATACAAGTTCTCAGGCCCCACCGCAAATCCAAATGAATCAGAAACTCTGGAGATGGGGCTCCTGTAATCAGTGTTTTCACAAGCCTGCCAGATGATTCTGAAGCAGGCTTAAATTTGGAAATCATTGATTTAATGTATATTGAAGCACTTAGAACATTGGCACACACCTCACTGTCGGTTTCTGAGGTTCAGGTTAGGTATCAGGCAGGGCCTGTGTCCTAGGCTGTATTTCTTTGGCCAAGTAATTGGTTCAGAGATGAGAATGTGTCCCAAGCTGGGCTAAGAGCCTTATCTGGAACTTTGGATATAGCTGTAGGGAAAGAGATGCTTCTCTTTTTTGGATATGTCAAGATAATAGGAGCCTGAAGCTGTTGGTGGCCATTGTTGTCACTATGAGGAGAAGTTGGCCTGAAAATGAAAGTTTATGCAAAGTAAAATAGAGCTGAGAGAAAAATAGGGAGAGGAGGAGGAGGGAGGAGACAGAGAGGGAGAGGAGAGGGACAGAGAGATGGAGAGGTCAGAGATTGAGATTAAGTACTTTGAGCCACTGGATCCATCCAGTCTTTGGAGTTTTCAGTTACTGTACTTCATTAATTCCCCCTTTTGTGACTAAGCCCATTTTAATTTGTTGTATTTTATTTTGTTTTTAAATATTTTATTTATTCATGATACACACAGAGAAGCAGAGAAACAGGCAGAGGGAGGAGCAGGCTCCCTGCAGGGAGCCCTATCTGGGACTGGATCCTGGGACCCCGGGGTCACGCCCTAAGCCAAAGGCAGACACTCAACCACTGAGCCTCCCAGGCGTCCCACTAAATCCATTTTAATTGGGTTCTGTCGCTTGTAACAAAAATAATACCTACACAGCTAGTATAAAATATTTGTGTTGCTGATAAACAAGGCTGGAAACTTAAACTTTCTTCTGAACATAAATATATATATGAGAAGTAAGAATCAAAAAAGTCAAATACAAAATCTTGATGATAGGAGTCAGTGTGTAGGATTGGAAAGAACATCAGGCCAGGAGTTAGAGAATCTGGGTTCTAATCTTGGGAGGTTCACTCTGCTGTATGTACTTTGTAAAATTAACCCTACATCTAAAGAAGTAAAGTATGTATTCGTGATTTAAATGTTGCATTACGTGAAGTCAAAAAATTAATAGAGCTGTTTCTAGAACTTATATGTATAAAGTGGTAAGTTTGCAATATTAGTAAAGAGATGTAGAGGTAGGGACACTTCTTAGTTTTTCATATACCACTCTTTGATCCATGATAGAATATTTTAAAAGATACACTTAAACATGCATCTGAAGAGGGTAAAAGACCAAGCCACAGGATGCAAAAAAATATTAGACAACACATACCTGAATAAAGACTTGTACTCCAAATAGGCAAAGAACTTTTAAAATTCAACAATAAAAAGCTCAATTAAAAAATGGGCAAAAGAACTGAATAGCACTTCCCTAAAGAGGATATACAGATGGCAAATAAACATATGAAAAGATGCTCAATGTTGGGGTGCCTAGTGGCTCAGTTGGTTAAGCATCTGCCTTCAGCTCAGGTCATGATCCCAGGGTCCTGGGACGGAGTCCCATGTCTTGGTTGGGCTCTCTGCTCCAAAGGGAGCTTGCTCCTCCCTCTCCTTTTGCCTGCCACTCCTTTTGCCTGTTTGTGCGAGCTCACTCTCTCTCTGTCAAATAAATAAATAAAGTATTTTTTAAAAAAGGAAAAGATGCTCAATGTTATATGTAATTAAAGAATTACAAATTAAAATAAGAGTTAGATACCCCTACACTCCTATAGAATGTCTAAATTCCAAAATAGTGACACCACCACATGCTGGAGAGGGTCTGGAGCAATAGGAACCCTCATCCATTGCTAGTAGGAATGCAAAATCAGTTAGCCATTTTGGAGATTTTTAATTTATTATTTTTTAAAAAAATCTCTACATCCAATATGGGGCTCAAACTCACAGCCCTGAGATTGAGATTCACATGTTCTACAAACTCAGCCAGTCACATGCCCTGGGATAGCCATTCTGTGAGACAGTTACCTGCTTCTTACAAAGCTAAACAAAGGCTGATCATATGGTCAAGCAATCACTCCCCTAGGTAAGCCAATGAGTTGAAAACTTACGTTCATACAAAAATCAGCACATGGATATTTATAGCAGCTTTATTCATGATTGCCAAAACTTGGAAGAATTAAGATGTCCTTCAATAGGTGAATGGGTAGATAAACCATGGTATATCAGTGTAATATGATGTTAGTCATCAGTAAAAAGAAATGAACCACCAGGTTACAGGAAAACATGGAAGAAGCATAAATGCGTATTCCTTAGTGAAAGAAGCCCATTTGAAAAGGCAACATACTGTATGACTCCAACTATGTGACATTCTGGAAAAGGCAAAATTACAAAGACAGTAAAAGGATCAGTGGTTGACAAGGGCTTGGGGAAAGATGGAGAGGGAGAGATGAAACCAATGAAACACAGGGGATTTTTAGGGCAGTGAAACTATTCTGTGTTATGCTTTAATGATGACTACATGACATTATACCCATAGAACTACATAGCACAAACACTGAACCCTTAGGTAAACTTAGACTTTAATTAATAATGGTAGTATTAATATTGGGACATTCACTGTGACAAATATACCCTATAAATGTAAGGTTATTTATAATAGGAGAAGTTGTATGGGGATAGATATAGATATAGATATAGATATAGATAAAGATAAAGATATATTTTCTCTGTTCAGTTTTTCTGTAAACTTAAAACTGTTCCAAGAATAAGGGCACGTGGGTGGGCCAGACAGTTAAGCATCTGACTCTTGATTTCAGCTCAGGTCATGATCTCGGGGTTATGAGATTAAGCCCCACGTTGGGCTCCATGACCAATGGGTTTCTTGGGATTCTTACTCTTCCTCTGTTTCTCCCCACTCTCTAAAAAACAAAACAAAACAAAACAAAACAAAATAACCAAACAACAACAAAAAAAAACTGCTCCAAGAATAAAGTCTATTAATTTTTTTTTTTAAATCATACTTCCTCTTAACTTTTTCTCCTTCTAAACCCAAGTCCTCTGGAGAACAATATGGCTAACTGAGATGGGATCTGGAAAGACAGCACTCTGCTCTCAAATCCTGAACGTGCCAAGAGGCATTTGGACCAGAATCTCAATACTAGAAACCAAGAAAATTTGGATCTGTGAGGTCCAAAGTGAATTAGAAAGAGAAATGATTGCCTCAGAACACCAGAAAAAAAAAAAAATCATTTACTCACTCAATAAGACTTTATTGAGTGCCTACTGTGTTTTAAATCTGATCTAAGGATTGAGGATACAGCAGTAAAAAAATTCTATAACATCATTAGACTCATATTCTAGTGTGAGGAGACAAAAAATAAACATGTAAATCTGTAGATCATTAGATTGCAGTAAGCACTATGAAGACATTGTGGGCGGAGAGTGTGGCAGAAACTCTTGTTTCACAAGAAACAAATTTGTTCTCTGAATATTTGCTCTCTTTTTCATCTTTTAGAGAAAGAACCCCCATCTCAAGTTTTAGCTGGTAGTGGGGCCATACGTTTCCTCCCCTCCATTTTGCACCTGAATATATTGTGACTGAGGCCAGGCCAATAGATTATGAGGGGAAGTGTTTCATGTAATTTGCAGGTCATGTGCTGAAGGATAAAGACACTTACCTTGGAACCTTTCTATCTCCTCCCCACTGGCTGGTAAATAGCATTGACTGAGCCACTCTAGGAAGCCAAGTGTGGAAGATGGCAGAGCCCCCAGCTTTAGAATGTTCAATTCTTGCTTGTTGCATGAAAAGGAAATAAACATATATATAACATGAGCCATTTCATTTTTGCATCTCTTGGTTATCATAGCTTAGCTGGTTCCTAATTCCAGGAGTATTAGGGCAAAGTGGTTAGGGAAGCAGAAACTTGAAGGAAGGGAGTGGAGGAGGGAACCATGGGGCCATTTGGATGATGATAATTCCAGGCAGAAGGACAGCAAATGCAAAGGCCCTGAGGCAGAAATAAGCTCCAGTCTGGTCCAGGACTAACCAGGAGCCCAGTTTTTTTTTTTAAACTTTTATTTATTTATGATAATCACAGAGAGAGAGGCAGAGACATAGACAGAGGGAGAAGCAGGCTCCATGCACCAGGAGCCCGACGTGGGATTCGATCCCAGGTCTCCAGGATCGCGCCCTGAGCTAAAGGCAGGCGCTACACTGCTGCGCCACCCAGGGATCCCCAGGAGCCCAGTTTGTCTGATATACAGTGAGTAAGGAGGAAAGGAAGTCAGGGTTAGTATGGGGAGCAGACTGCATAGGGCCTAATACACTATAATAGGAAATACCTGACACAGCCTCTTAGAAAGACCTGAGAGATCAAGGCAAGGACAGTGTAAGAAAGTCCATGGAGGAGGACATTGCCAGATGCCTTGTAGGATCGAAGAAAGGAAGACCGCCATCCTCTCCTAGTATGTTTATAAGTTGATCTGTGCTTCTATGCATGTAGTCATTGTGGTCTCAACATATAGTCTTGGATGTATTCTCTTAAGCAAATATTATATTTATGATACAATGCCTTCTGGAAAGATGTATTTTCCAGAGTTTCAGTGGTGATTTAACTGAAGAGATGGGTAACTGTAAGTGACCAGAACCCTCTGTCGCAAGAGCCATGCAGTCACGGTATTGCAAGCATCCCTTGCTTTATAGCCTGGAAAGCCTGAAAGAAATACAATGACTCACCCAAGATGACACAGTAAGTTAATGGAAGAACCCAGAACTAGAACCCAGATGTAGTGACCCCCAATTTATTTATTTTATTTTTTAAAGAATATTTTATTTATTTATTTGAGGGAGAGAAAGAGAGATAGCAAGAGGGGGAAAGAAAAAAGCAGGAGGAGGGAGCCCAATGTGGAGCACAATCCCAGGACCCCAGGATTATGAAATGAGCCAAAGGCAGGCGCTTAATCAACAGAGCCACCTGGGTGCCCCCAATCCCCAATTTAATAGTTTCCATTACAATCAGCTTTACTTCATGCTAGGTATCAAGGTGGTGGTGGGTGTTTCAGATCACAAAATAATCCTAAATGACTTTTGAACTCGGTTTGGTTGGAGAATCCATTATTTTATTTCAGCAGCAGATTTTCTGTCCTAATAATTCCTTAATCAGAGCCATGTAGGATGGAAAACTTTCCCTGTGAACACACAAGTCAGACCCTCCAGGTGGCAATGATTGGTACTAACAAAGGACTTAGAGTTTTCCAGGAAGTTAGAACTCATCCTCTCTGATCCTATGGCAGCCCTGTGAGGTAAGCAGGGTAGATCTAATTTCTATCATATTGTAAAAGAAAAAATAAAATTATTCCAGTGACAATAGGTGACTCAGCCAAGGTCACACTTGGGCTGCACTTTCTTACCCCAGGTTCAAAGGACTTGTTGCCACATACATCCTCCCAGATGATTAATAGCTGACACTTTACAGCTCTTATTACCACATACCAGATACTGTTTAAAGCTTTGCACATCATGACTCATTCACTGTTCCTACAAGGTAGATTCTATAATCTCCGCAAATTGTTGGGAAAACAGGCACAGAAAGACTAAGGGACTTCCCTGAAGTCACATAGTGTCATAGGGTCATACCTGAGACCCAAACATACACAGACTGTATCAAGAATCTGTGCCCTTAACTACTGCACTCTGCTACCCCTCCAATATGGACTTGGAACCAATTTTATGATTCAGGTAGCTTATAGGCACCCTTTAAGAGTCTTTGAGATCAAGTTCAGAGACCCGATAGCTTCTATGGCTGTCACAAACCCCTCCTTTATATGTATGGCCACTTGATCTTATTATCTACTTCCATGACAGATGTGATCAAAATCCGATTTATATACCATCTATCTAACCGGAATAGAGAAGGCATTGTGTGTAGCAATAGCTACTTTGACATTAATGTTGAGAAGTTCTCATGGATAGTTGTGAATCATTTACTGTTCTGCAGAAGAATCAATGCTAAGAAGTCATCACTTCACTCTCTTTTTCTTTAATTCATTAGTAATTCTGAAGAGTAGAGAAGTTATATGTTGTTTTCATCTACTGCCCATTGTTTGGTAGCAGTACTTCTCTTTTTGGTTTATTTTTAGTCTGTGTGGTTTCAATACCAACACATCCCCATTCTCCTGGCTTGGATGCATGACCCAAGCCTAGGCCCAAGATATCTCCGTGAAAAAACAGGGGTAAGTGTGTGATCCTAGTCGGTCCAGTGAAAGTTGACCCTAGGACTTTTACTTGAATTATTGGGAAACAGAAATCCTCCCTCTGTTTAATGATGAATACAACAGAGTATAAGCTGAAAGCTGTGGGTGTCCATCTCACCCCGTGAGGGATAAGTGTGCATGAGTGTGAATATAAGACCGACAAAGGTGGAACCAAGAGATGGAGGGAAATCAAGTTCCCAATGACAAATTTGGTGCATCTAGATCTGTGTCTTTTGGACTTTTCAATAATATAATCCAATAAATTCCCTTGTGTGTTTAAACAAATCTGGATCAAATTTCTGTCACTTGCAACCTAGATTAATTTTCCTGACAAATTATTCTGATTAATACAGGCAAAACTCATTTACCATATTCTCTGCTTTGCCTGAAAGTTAACTGGTGTCAGTTGTCTGTTGCCACAGGAAAGCCTTAGGAAAATAACAACAATGACAACAAAACCAGCCGTAGGGGCATACAACAAATCTACAAGTTGGCTGGGTGTTCTGCTGTTCTGGGTTGGTCTTGGCTGATCTTGGCTAGGATTGTTCAAGAATCTGTGGTCTGCTACAGCCTGGTTGGGGTTGGCTAATCTAGCATTACTTGGGATAACTTGGTTCTGCTCCATTGTGGCCTCTCATCATCCAGCATGCTAGCCTGGGCTTTCCTTGTGGCCAGGTAGAGGCCTGAGGGAGCCTGAAGGGTGCAAGGCCCAGGCCCAGGACTGTCATACCATCACTTGCACTGTATTTTGCTGGGTAAACCGAGTCACAAAGGCAGCCCATATTCAAGAAGTGGAGAAATGGTTTCCACCTCTTAATTGGAGGAACTGCAAATTCCCATTGCAAACAGCATAGTTACCAGGAGGAGTGGAGAATTAGGGCTGTTTTTGTAATCAATCTACCACACTCATATTTGTTCCCTTTATAATATCATGGTGGTAAGGAGGTAACATAAGCAGATGGACACCGCAGCTTAACCAGATGCTCACCAAGGCAATCAGATTCCTTCAGTGCATCAAGCAGGGTATGATGCTACCCTGTTCTTATTTCACTCATTTAGCATGAGTGATTTTTTTTAAATTTTATTTCTTTATGAGTGATTTTTCTTTACCTTGTAAATACAGAAGCTCTCTTCTGAAAAAGACTTGAAAGGTAATCTGGCCCGCCTCCACGTTTTTTAGAAGAAGAAACCAGACCCTAAATTAGGACCATCACTCTGACTTCTGTTTCTGTCATTACATCACCTTCCCACCCAGGGTCATATAGAGGCAAGCCTGGACCCTTGTCCGGTAACTCCCATCATCTGGTGCTGTTTTCTTCCTACCCCAAGGCTGAACAAAATGAAGGCTGCTTACTCAAACTTTGGAGTCAGCCAGCATGATGCTAATCCTTGTTATTACTTATGGGCTTTGAGACCTTGGACCAATTATTCACCTCTTCTGGGCATGGTGCTAATAGTGCATGCCTCATAGGGCTGTTGTGGGGATTAAACGAAAGAAGGTAAATAAAGCACATAGTAAGTGTTCAATAAATTTTACCTATCATTTTTCTTAAAACATGGCACTTTTCTATTTAAAACTTACTCCTGCCTACATTTAGTCTGGCTTTATGACTTTAGGGGAACTGAAAATATCCTAACTCCTAATATTTGGATGTTAGACAGTAAATCACGTTTTAAAAATTATGGGGGAGTACAATTCCATGTTTCTTAGGAGAAGGGATGCTTGTAGCCTAGCTCATCTGTTTATTTACTAACAAATATTTACTGAGGGTGTCTTCAGAGTCAGGCATTGTATTAGTTTGCTATTGGTGCAACATATTACCACAAACATAATACCTTAAAGTAATGTGTGTTTTGGAGGCCAGAGGTCTACAATGGATCAGACAGGGGTGCTTGGGTGGCTCAGTTGGTTAAGCGTCCAAACTCTTGATTTAGGCTCAGGTCATGATCTCAGGGTCATGAGGTCGAGCCCCATGTCAGGTTCTGTACTGAGCATGGTGCCTACTTAGGATTCTCTCCCTCCCTTTCCCTCTGCCCCTCCTCACTGCTCCCCCTTATTCACCCATGCACTCTTTGTCTCTCTCTCTCTCTCTCTCTAAAAATAAATAACAAAATAAAATAAAACACTCTAAAAAATTAACCAAATAAAATGGGTCAGCCAGGAGATGTTCTTTCTGGAGGCTCTAGGGGACTATCTACTTCTTTGTATTTTCCCAGCTTTTTTGAGGCTACCTACCTTCCTTGGCTCACGGTCTATATCACTCCAGCCCCCGCTTTTATCATCACGTCTCCTTCTCTCCTGTTTCATGGTCTTACTGCTTTCTCTGACCTTCCTGCCTCCTCTTATAAACCTCTGCCTGTGGCTTGTGCTTGCATACAGCATGTGGCCTGGATAGTCAGACTTCTTACATGGCAACTCGGGGCTCCTAGAATGACTCTTCTCAATAAGCAAGACAAGAATCTTCAAGGCTTTTTAGGCACTAATCTGAGACATTATAGTCTGCTGATTGAAGCAGTCATAAGTCTACCTTATTTCTAGGGGAAGGGACATATATCACATGTCTTGAAGGAAAGAGCTTAAAAGAATTTGCAGTTAGACTTTAAAAACACCCAAATGGAAAAAAAAAAAAAAAAAACCACCCAAATGGACTTCCCAAATATGAGGGGGTCTTTTGTTTTTGTTTGTTTGTTTTTTGCTTTGTTTTTTTTTCAGTCACTATATTTCCCTACTGTTTCACCTGCTTTGGGACTGTGGAGAAACCTGAAGTCATCAGTGGTTTCCTGCAGGCTTCTGGGTTGGGTGGCAGTAGCTCTCTGGCTCTGAGGCTACAAAGCTGAGAGCTAGTAGGAATCTCCCTGAATTTAGCTTCTGAAGCCTTTCTGCCAGTCCTGCAAGCCTCTAATTTCCTATTTTAAGTACCCTTCTACTTGAAATACCTACCTAGAGCGCTGTTTTCCTTACAGCATCACGACTGATACAAGCTCCAAAGTCCGCTTTCTTAACTGCTACATGTCATCTAACCTTCGCCACTTTTCTCAAGCTCCCAGACCATTCCCTCACAACCTACCCTCACAACTGCACAGCCAGCATGCCATTGGGAAGATGACTCTGCTGCTTATTGCTCAGAAAAAAAAAAATAAAAGAGTGCATTAGGTATGATCTTCCTCAACCATCCTGTCTTCCCAACTGGATCTATACCTACCTTTTTATTTCTTTCTTCTTCATCATAAAAGGAATTATTTTGTACTTTTGGGGGAAAATAGTATAAGACTTTTTTTTTTTGTGGTGGTACATGATATCCTTCATTTATCTTTTCAACGTAATTTTCTGCCATTTTGTCATATGTGCCGATATTAAAGTAGATTAACTGCATTAATAAGGAAACTCATAAAATAGGTGGAATTGTTGCTGTTAACAAAAGGACCCAAAGATACATAATGGCTCAAACATCATAAAATTTATTTCTTGCTCAAGTAACAGCACTAGGCAGGTGAACAGTCAATGGAGCAAGCCCACCTCTATTTAGGGACCTGAACTGATGGTGACTGGACGGACCATTTTCAACATGTGCTTTCCAAGGTCACGCTTTCTAGATATCCAGAAAGAGGAAAGCATATGGAGGATACACATGAGTGGTTTTATGGGTCAGGCCGGGAAATGACACATGTCTTTTAGTTAGAATCCAGTTACATGGCTACACCTACACTGCAAAGGAGGCTGGGTAGTGTAGTGTAATCTAGCTGAGGGCCCTGGAAAATGAGATAATGGATTTTGATTAATACCTATCAGTATGTGCCATTGTATCTTAAACCTCAGAAAATGTATTTAATTTGTCAATAGTTCAGTTTTGTCATTTCTAAAACTGAGGATAATGAATGTACCTCCTTCCTAGGGCAGCTGTAAGAATGAAATGTGTTGGTATTGGAAAGATTTTAGAGCATTGTCTGGCACATGGTCAGCATCTCATCAAAGTTATCTGCTACTATGGTAATCCTTAGATGTTACTTCCTGTTTCAAGCTTTTCTTCTCCCTTTTTTCATCTTGCCTAATTCTTAAAAAAAAAAAAAAAAAAAAGGATTTTAGGGGCACCTGGGTGGCTCAGTGGTTGGGTGTCTGCCTTTGGCTCAGGTCATGATCCCAGGACCCTGGGATTGAGTCTCACATCAGGCTCCCCGCAGAGAGCCTACTTCTGTCTCTATGTCTTTGCCTCTCTCTGTGTCTTTTATGAATAAATAAAATCTTTTAAAAAATAGAAAAGATTTTACTTATTTATTTGAGAGAGAGAGAGAGTGGGGGTGAAAGAGGGAGAAGCAGATTCCACTCAGAGCCTCATGTGGGGCTCAATCCCACAACGCTGAGATCATGACCTGGCCCAAAACAAAGAGTCAGACACTCAACCAACTGAGCCACTCAGGCTCTTTTCTCTATCAGAGTTGCATTTGTATTGTAACAACCTGTTTTATGATGTATTGTTCTTCCTCTATATGCTTCTTGATGGCAAGAATTTAGTTTTTATATCTCAAGTACCTAGTAGTCCCTGGGATGTAGGTACTCAATATTTATTGAAGGAGGAAGAAAGGAAATGAGAAAGGAAAGAAGGAAGGAAGGAGGAAGAAAGGAAGGAAAGCAGGCTGATCACATAAAGATCAACATCTTGTCATGAGTAGATTCATGAAAGGTCAGCTGCAGAGCAACTTTATTAGTCACTATATCCCAAATCCCAGAGGGTCACTTGATACTCCTGCCCATTCAGGACCAAGGCTGTTTGCATCATCTTCATGCTTTGCATTGGACACCCCTTGTATGCTGCCTCATATCCTCTCAGCTTAGTTTTACTCCAGCCAGTGCCATAGCATCCAGCTACTGGAGGTGTGAACCTACAATCCCTTATCTCAGATGCATTGCATCTCATTCTGCCCTGGGCTGCTCTTACTCCTCTTTGGACACCTGCAGAAATGTGTTTTGGCTTCCACATATGCAAACATGCAAGGGCAAGGGATTTGGCATCTATTTCACAGGCCATTTAACCAAGGAAGGATGGGAGCTAGTGAATAAATGTTTCCCTCTTCTGGCTCTGGGGAAGACAGTTGTCCCAGGACTTTCCTGGGATTTTTGCATTCAAAGTCCCGTGTTACTGGAAGTCCCTAACCCTGAAAGGTGTTCTTTAAGGTTCCTCCAGGGGTTCTAGTGAAGTCAAGTCTAGTGAGGTCAAATCCTAGTTGCCTAGATCTTAATAACATATCTTTATTGCCCATCCCTGCTTCCCCAGATTACAGCCCCAAATAAATGACCTCCATGCAAGCCCCTTCTCAGGCTCTGCATTCTGAATTGGGTAGCTCTGAGCTTACCTGTGTGGTGAAGAGTGTTTTCAGCTCTAGAAAACTAAACAAACAAACAAACAAACAACAAAAGCAGAGGCAGAGGAAATGAGTCATGGCCCAAAACAGCCAAATTATCACTATCCTGATGTTGCTACAAAATTAACCTAGAAGATATGGTGTGGTTCAAAGATATTATCATGAAATGTTTATTATAAAGTTTATTTGCTTCAACAGCAAGGTGTTAGAAAGAAACAGGCAGAAAACTTAGCTTTTAATTCCACTTGGAGTATTTAAAATCCTGTATGACTCTTGTCACTTTTGTTCTCCTTGGGCCTCAGTTTCCTATCTGTAAAATAGGAGGTTGGATTAATAATTTTTGCCTTTACCGGTGGTCCTATCCTTGGCTGTTGTAGTTACTCATGGGGTAGAGGGAGGGCAGAGGCTTGAGGGGGTCGGTCAACAGGCCTGGTGGCTAGGGAGGAACAGGGGCTGAGGGTTCATACCCATATCAATAGTTGAGTACATGTGGCAGAAAGATTTTATAAATGGGTCCCTGTGGGCTGTGAAGAACCCCTAACATATTTCCCTAATATTCTTAAGATCTATCAATCTCAAGTCCTCTGTCCACAGTGCCAACTAGACAAGATTTCAGGGTGAAGAATATTTGCCACTGAGCTTTTTAAAAAAAATTTATGTATTTTTTCCAAAGGGGGGAGCAGCAGGAGAGGGACAAGTAGACCCTGCATTGAGCACAGCCTGACATGGGGCTTGATCATAGGACCAAAATCATGACCTGAGCCAAAAATCAAGAGTCACATGCTTAACCAACTGAGCCACCCAGGTATCCTTTGCCTCTAAGTTTTAAGAAAGATCTTTATAATATCCAAAGGACTGGGGACACCTGGGTGGCTCAGCGGTTGAGCGTCTGTCTTTGGCTCAGGGTGTGATCCTGGGATGCAGGATCAACTCCCACATCAGGCTCCCTGCATGGAGCCTGCTTCTCCCTCTGCCTGTGTCTCTGCCTCTCTTTCTCTCTCTCTCTCTCTCATGAATAAATAAATAAAATCTTAAAAAATATATCCAAGGGAGGCCATGACCACCACAGACAAGTGAAACTTCCAGCCAGTGGTGTGTTGAAATGGCTTATAAATCTGCTTGCAAGAGTGACTGCTGGATATCCAGGAATTTTGTGAGCCAAACTATGGGTAGCTTGAAACCAGTCACGATAGGAGTGTTGACACCATAGAAAATTGGAAAGCACTATAAACATATTGGGGCTTCCTTGGCCCCTTGAGATGGTTCACCAGCACATCATTAGATCCAGCTTTGAACACTGGTAGCTTCTTATCCAGGACTGTAGATAAATTAAATATGTATGTTTTAAAAAGAATTTTTTTTTCTTCCGTGCTGTTTGGTTTGTGGACATAATGAGCAGGGTCATTAAAACCTGTCTTTCCCTCTCCCTCACTAGTGGCTTTACGGATTCTATGAATCTAAAAGTATACAAATCCCTGCAGAGACCAGGCAAGTTCCTACAACTCCAGGCCCTGCAAGTTCTGACAGGGGCTAGCCCTGCCAGGAAACTTTCAGAACCACATCAAAGTGTTGTGCTGCTGTTTCAGGGGAGTTTGTCCTCATGAATGATCGATTTGGTGGCTTTGGGTACTTCTTTAAGGGTTTTGGAAGCCTGGTTAGAATACTTGCCCTGCCACTTGGGAGCTCTCTGATGGGCTTATGTTTAACCTTACTGAGTTTCCTCATAGGTAGAACAAGTAGTACCTCCTTGAGAGGGTTTATGGGTTGGGGCACCTGGGTGGCTCAGTGGTTTATGCATTTACCATGAAACTAAGAAAGTTCAAGCATAAAGGCACCTCACTTGTATGGGCCCCTTGTAGGGAGTCTTTGGGCATGTTGTGTTTTTAATTCTATAATCTAAAGGATCTCCATCCCACCCTAAAGCATATAATCTTAAGAGCCTCACACAACTTGGATCAGCTCCTGCTTGTGGGAATGAATCACGTCACACATGTAAAGCCCTTAGCCCAGGGTCTGGCCCATTATGAGAACTTCATAAATAGTCCTTGTTATAACACAGGTACTTTCCCTCCATCACCATACATCCCACCTGATTTTCCTCCACTCCCTAAGCGTCATCACTGAACCACATTCTGTTCATAGTTTGCCTTCCTTCCACCGGGAACATTGGTTTTTGCCAATCTCTTGCCACTTTGCTCAACGTATCTATGGAATGCAGCATTCAGCGTGTCACTATGTTCATTTTAATGATGGGAAAACAACATAAGCAATTATGCTCTTCAAAGAAGTGATGTGACAGCAGGGAGAGATAATAAATGAATTGCCCAAAGTTCCTTGGGGTGATGGGAAATCAAAGTTGTATTAATGCTTAACAAACATCCAACAGGACGATGAAACAAAGGGCAGTTGGGGCAACACTGTATATTTTGCCAGTTGTAAAACAAAGAAAAACAAATTGTCAGTCAAGCATGATGTAGAGACACTTCCCTTAAGAGCACATGTATCTCAGAATTATCAAAGGGCTCTAAGTCACCCTAATAATGGGCTTCTACCACAAGTAGACAGACTGAAAGCCACATTTGGTCTTAAGAGATGCAGCACTTTGCACTACAGTTGCAATAAGATTTTCACAGCCAATTGTCTTTATTTAGGGTGAAGAAAGAGGTGAGTGGATGCCTGTGAGCCTCACATGGTCTCCTGCCCTGAACAGTAAGAAAGGAACTTGACTCGGATGAAATTTAGGTGCAGCCATTATCGACAGCCTGTTGTGTACAAGGCGTCATAAGTGGTGATGAGTAAAGCCAGGTGTCTGGTGCTTTCTACCATGCAGTGCTGGAAGCTGGCCAGTTGAGTAGAAGAGAGTGTGGCGATTGGGATTAGATGAATCTGGTTTAATCCTGGTTTTGCCTTGTACCAGGATGTGATTTAAATTATTTATATAACCTTCTTGAAACTCAAGTTTCCTTATCTGTAAAATGGGAGTAATGCTACTCATCTTGCGGGATTGCTGAAACATAGCAAATGCTCAGTAAATGTTAGTTTTCTTACTTCCTTCTGAAAGCTGTCGAATCCAAGTGCAATTTTGGTCCTCTCAAAAGCTGTTTATGTAGCTTTTATGAATCTTGTATTATTTTAGTAGTTGAAACATTTTTTCTAATTACAAAAGCAATGCATTTTTGTGGCAGAAGAATTAGAATAGGTGAGCAAAAAGAAAAAAAATAAAATTACACACAATTCGAATATGTAGTTATAGCTTCCAATTACACCCTTGGGTATATCCTTCCAGAACATTTTTTATGTCTATGAATATGTATGTTACTATAGTTATAATATACAATACATGCAATTTCACAACCTGCTTTTCTCAATGCAACAGGTCATTATTATGGGAAATCCTTGGGAAACTCTTATGACAAGGCCAGATAACAATATTTCCTTGTCAGCGGAAGCAGTTGAGATTAACACACTATGACAATCATCTATTGTTATAAAGTAAGTTATACCAAAATTTTGGTGCCCCTTTCCCAAAGGCCATGTAGCTGCTAAAAGGAAAGAAAACAAATAACATCTATAAATCCCATCTTGAAATCCCTTTATTTAGAAATCACACTTGTTTTAACAGTTTTATAAAAACTAGGAAGAAAACTTATCCCATTGTATTTAAAACAAGGCAAAAAGAAATTTATGATTAGGTATTGTCTTAGCTTGGGCTCCTGTAACAAAATGCCATAGACTGGACAGCATAAACAACAGACACTTATTTTCTCACTCTTCCAGAGAATTGAAATCTGAGATCAGGATGCCAGCAGATTTGGTTCCTGGTAAGAACTCTGTTCATGGTTTGCAGATGGCCACCTTTTTAGGTGTGGCCTTACATGGTGGCAAGAGAGAACTCTGGTTTCTTCTTCTTAAAAAGACATTAACCCTGCCATGGGGGCTCTACCCTTATGACCTCATGACAACCTAATTACCTCCAGCGGCCCACCTTCTAATACCATTATATTGGGAGTTAGGGCTTCAACATATAAATTTGGGGGGAGGGTGGATGCAAACATTCAAATCATAACAGATACTGTTACAGACCCATAACTTCTGCCCTAGAGATAATAAAAGGGAGCAAAATACCTTTATGATCCACTTCGTAGGAAAAAAATTACTGGATTGACTCAATTAGGCAACCAGTCTACTGTTTGGATGGTTGAGAAATCTTACCCCTAAGAGATGGAAGCAGTACTAAAATCAGTATGTAACTCAATGGGGCATTTTATATGGAACCAAGGTAGAGTGGCACTAGTGGTCCCTCTAATATCTCTTGTGCCTTCAAAATCCTCACTGAAAGGGGGAAAAAAGAAGAGAATCAGTATAAAGTCTTGTTATAAGAGGAGCCATTTGCTTAGTATGATCAAGTTTTAGATCAATCCTGACTATTTTCCCATACAATACATAAAATGTTTGCACTATATGCAGTTTTATAGATTGTTCCTCAGTTCCTCGTAAAAATGGACATTAAGAGAATGATCCAATTATGTACAATAAGCTTATAAAAATTTAGATCCTGAACCTAAAATTTGAAAACCAGATTTTGAATCTTACCTTGCCAAGATATTTGGAAGCCTTCTTCATTTAGCTATCACTCCATAAATATGGCATTTCTTGAGTGATAGAAATTTCTTAGATATACGGTCATCTGCAACAACATTTCAACTGAATACACACAAAAAACCCTGAGACTGTAGACTTTGTGGTTTCAACCCATGAAAAATAGATTCTGGAATAGGGACCCCTTTTTACCTTTGTCCCTTAAAGTGACTAGCAAAGTCCTGTCTGAACAGCAAGCTAGCGTCTCCTTCATTGATATCTCCCTATAAGTGTATAAAAATTTAAAAATCAAAGATGGTGACCAAAGCAAAGTGAATCTTTGTGAATTTGGAAATGCAGCCTCTTAAGTCTGAAGGGGTAGTTTGAGACCACTGAAGTTTCAGTGAATGGTGAGAGAAGCAAAGAGGATTAAATCAAGTTTCTGTTGTGTAAGTCTTTAGTGAAATTAGAGTTGGCACAGTTTTCTTTGAATCCGAGCCATATTTTGAAAACAAGGTGGGGCCACTGCCAAGAATAACCTGCCCTTTGACCACTGGGTATAAAGAAACTTAATAAGTTTTTGCAAATGCAGGACTTGTAGTCTGAGATGGGCCTCCTACTGTTATGGGTTGAATTATGTCCCCTCAAAAATGTATATGTCAAAGTCCTAACCCTAACCCTCAGTACCTTAGAACCTGACCTTATTTGAGAGAGGGTCTTTATAGAGATGATCAAGCCAAAATGAGATCATTAGGTGGAGGCAAAGGGCTTAGATTCTTAGGGCTGCTATAACAAATTGCCACAAACTGGGTGGCTTAAAACAACAGAAATTTATTTTCTTATAGCTCTGTAGTCTTAAAGTCCAAGATCAAGGTGTCATGCTTTCTCTGAAGACTTTAGGGAAGAATTCTTCCTTCTATGCTGCTGGTGGTAACTAGCAATCCTTGGCATTGTTTAGTTTGTAGCTATATCACTCCAATCTCTGCCTACATTTTTACATGGTGTTCCCCTTTCTGTCTCTGTGTTCAAATTTCCCTCTTCTTATAAGGATACCAGTCATTGCATTAGGGCCCACCCTAATCCAGTATGATCTCATTTTAACTTAATTACATTTGCAAAGACCCTCATTGCAAATAAGGTCACATTCACAGTTACTGTGGCTTAGGATTTGAACATATCTTTTTGGGGAACACAGTTCAGCCCACAACAGAGGAGCAATCCAATCGGTGTCCATTACACAAAATTCAAACACTTTTGTTAGTTCCTGCCACTTTTGACTTTTCTTTGTCCTGGGATTAACTAGACCTTCTTATGCCAACAGCCTGACTTTTCAACCCCACTGTCTGTTAGCATACATCATCAGTCATCTCTTTTGTCCTCCTTCTTATCTCTGAAGGAGGGTCTGGATAGGGTTATTGAATAAAATGCAATTAAATTCGAATTTCAGCTGAATAATGGCTAATTTTATAGTTTAAGTATGTCCCAAATATTGCATGGGAGTCTTGAATTTTTATTTGCTAAATCTAGCAACCCATGTTCTGCACTTAAAGACCTAAAAGTGTTCTAGATGGAGCATGTGTTCTCCAGGATGCCATCACACCAAAATATCTATACCTGACCTATCTTATTCAGTTAAATCACCTTTTTGTTGCCTGTTAGGATTTCAGTTTGAAACACCTAGTTTAGAGTTAGAAGCCACTTAGAAGGTGAAAGTTGGGTGGAAGGTGACCAGAGACTGAACTAAGGCAAAAATGTAGAGATGAAGAGAGGAAGGATGGATTTGAGAGCTATTAAGATACGGAATGAAGTATTTGATGCCTGTTTGAATGACCAGTTTCATTGTGGGCTACCAATTAGTTAATGGAAATAATAATAGAGAAGGAAATGAGGTTGTGGGGTGAGGTGGTAACTTTGTACTTAGTTGTGTTGGGTTTGGGGTGTCCTTTAGATGGTTGGATGTGGAATGCTCAGTGAAGAGGAGGGGCTGCAGATATAAGTTTAGAACTTTAAACATGTACTGAGATATGAAAGTTGAGATAGGAAAGTAGTTGGGATTTCCTAAAGAGAAATTATGGTGTTAGAAGAAAAGAAAATCCTGTGGAAGACCAATATTTAAACAGTAGAGAGAATCCAGCAAGAAAACAGATGTGATTAGGAAGTAGATGAACCAAGTAAGAAGATGGACAGACGTGTTTGTGCATGGTAACATTGTAAAACATAAGAAAATATTGGGATAGGACCTAAATATTCATCAATAGGGCATTGGGCAAATATATTTTACAACAAGCATACAATGAAACTCTAGACAGCTGAACAAAGAGTAAGGAAGCTTCTATGTACTGTTACAGAGGAATCTCAAAGACTTTGTTACATTGTTAAGTGAAGAAAGAAAGGTGCGGGGGGGGGGTGCATCTATAGTATGTTATGAATTCAGGCATAAAGAAGGGGAAATACGTATTGGGATTCATTTGTATATAGAGAGAAACACTCTCTGGAATGTTACACAAGGAGCTAGTATGAGTGATCATTTATTGGGGGAAGGTAGGGATTGGTTAGATGAGGGGGCAGATGTGGGACAGAGAATTTTGACGATAATCATTTTTAGAGTCTTAGAATCTTCAGTTAGGTGAACATAACATGATACATAGTCTGTTTGAAATGTTACATCAATTGAAGAAGGAAGGAGGTAAGAAAGAGGAGAGGAAAGGAAGGAAGAAAAGGACGTGTTTAGATTCCACCAAGGTCTACCACAGGGTACTGGGAAGGCCATTTGGCTCAGGACATTTGGGAAAGGTCTCAAAATCACGTCTCCAAATGGAATTTTACTTCCATTCACCAAGATTACATTTATCAGCAACTTTAAACTTGTGTCCTGTTATCAAGTATATTTTGAAGTAATGTTTTTATAAATACTTTAATTGCCCTTTCAATAGTATAATTTGTATACCATATTATGTTTTGTTTAAAAATTAACTTGTTGGGGGTCCCTGGGTGGTTCAGTTGGTTAAGCATCCAACTCTTGATTTTGGTTCAGGTTGTGATCTCAGGGTTTGTTAGATGGAGCACCGCATCAGACTCTGTGCTGGGAGGGGAGACTGTTTAGGATTCTCTCTCTCTCTCTCCCAGTCTCTAAAAAATTTGTTAAATTATTAACTTGTAAATATTTAAGAAAACCTGCACATCAAGTGACCATGTGTTTGCATTTATTTATTTTATAGAGTTGGGAGTTCCAGAAATAGTAATGGCCTGGACTTCTTTCTATGCGTTCCTGCATCAGACCTGACCCACTTGAGTTAATGACTGCATTTAGGAAAGCAGTCTTGGGTCTTCCATAACTTAAATATGATTCTTATTCATAGTAGGACCTCAAACCAAGTCAGTCTCATTAATTTTTATGTCTGGGTTGTTATACAAAAGTGTGTATTTGCAAACTGTTGCTTAGTTTGAACTGTGAAGATTTAAGTGGAAACTTTGCTTCTACAATTTTTCTAGTATTGTTCAGTGGTTAGGAGTACTGGCTCCAGAACCAGACAGGGCTACATTCAGTCAGCTGCTCCAAATGTAAGCTGCAGTCATGGGCAAGTTAGTTAATTGTGATAAGTCTCTATATTCCCATCTGTAGCGTGGGTATAACAGTTGTTCCTATCAATTGTTATATCCACCTCATAGGGATATATATTGGGCAAATATATTTTACAAGATAAGAAAAAGTAAAAAAAAAAATGTAGTAATGTCAAGCACTTAGAAACAGGGTCTGGCATATAATATAAACTATGTACGTGTTGGCCATTATCCTTTTAGTAGAGTCCTAACAGGACCGGCAGTTTGGTGAGTGATGTGTTCAGTTCATTTGTTACTCAAACTACACATGATATCCCAGATGCCTAGATACATCAGGTGCTATGGTGACTTCTGGACAACAAAGCACAATGCCCATTTTCCATTTGCTAAAAACAAAAACAAAAACAAAAACAAAAAAAACCCCCACACAACCCAAATATACAAATCTTTTAAAAAA
The DNA here is from genome assembly GCF_053574225.1 of Canis aureus. Taxonomy (NCBI): domain Eukaryota; kingdom Metazoa; phylum Chordata; class Mammalia; order Carnivora; family Canidae; genus Canis; species Canis aureus. The sequence goes on along the minus strand of NC_135623.1, from coordinate 46,872,384 downwards.
CCTTTGTGGATAGAGGGTCCCTAGCCCTTTATCTAAAGAGGGCTAAAGCAGGAATCTGGGCAGCCCCTGTGGCTCAGCAGTTTAGCGCTGCCTTTGGCCTGGAGTGTGATCCTGGAGGGGGGGAGGGGGGATCGAGTCCCCTGTTGGGCTCCCTGCATGGAGCCTTCCTGCTTCTCTCTCTGTCTCTAATAAATAAATAAAATCTTAAAAAAAAAAAAAAAGCAGGAGTCCTCTGTGACTTACTTGCAAAGAACTCCATCACTTCACAAGAATGAATAATACAAGGAGGTGTGTATTGAGGTCCCCAATGCCAGCTCTTCCTGCATATGCATCTGTGTGGCAATCGGAGCTGCCAACATTGGCATTGTATGGCGACATCAAGGACAGGGCTTGGTATGGAGACATACAGTTCCCAGAATTTGCCCTGTTGGCCCCCCATGGGGTGGCCTCTGTCCTGCTTTCCAAAAATTTTCCTCCAGCTAGTCTAAAGCTGAGATAATGAGCCTGTAAATTATTTACTTTGAAAATTATGACTCTATTCTAGTTAAATCTTTTGTACACATTGTTAAATCACTTGCATAATATGAGAAACGTGGAGGGGGTCCTGCAGTGCATTCCTTTTCATTTTATTTAAAAGGAATTTATGGGGCTCTTTCACTTTGCATTAAGGATGAGAATGTGGAAGAAAGAAAGTGGGGTAAAAGTTAACATTTATTTAGCACTTTCTCTGTGCCTGGAAGTTTATATTTGTGTCTTTGTGGCGGGTGGGGGCGGGGGGAACCTAGACTAGACTAAGGTCTGTGAGGCCAAGGCCACATCACTACCCATCTGCATATGTACTGCAGCAACTAGCGCACTATCTTGTCTGTAGTAGGTGTTCCATGTACTGAACGATATGAATATATATATATATATATATATATATATATATATATGTTATGTGTACACATGTCTGTCTATCCATCTGCCTAATTGGTGCTAAATCTCATGTCATTTAAAATTATAATTACCTTGGTCTCAGGGAAAGACCATACCAGAATTTCCATATCAAGTATTTTATACTTACAACCACAGGATAGCTGCAAAGCTAATTATTTTGTTATTATAGTCCTTTGACCATGAAGTTGTCTTTAGTGGTGTAGACTTAATTCATCTGTGGGTTTGATGAAAATAACTTTTTAATTAAAATAGTATCATTGAGCTTATTTTCATTATCCATAAAACAGAATTCCCTGTTTTCTTAGGGTGAAATTTGGGCATTGAAGAGCAGTTGGAGATAAAGCCATGCATATTGGAAAGTAGAGTGGTTGGGGGAGAGAGAAAGTGGGGTCACAGGAGATATATGTCTTAGACATTTTGGGTCAGGATTCAAAATTGAGATGAACTAATTGAAGACCTCATCTTCTAGGAGTTGTTTATGTCTTGTAATACTTTAAACATACATTAGGCCAGTGATTCCCAAAGTTTAGTCATTGTGCACTACCTTCACAATATTTGCTCCCAATATAGAGGGCTTCTAAAAGACAGGCAGCAAACTGAGATTTACCCTGAAAGTAATTAAAAGGAATGAAATGAATTTTCAAAGGAATAACTTTCTCCCCAGATAATTCAATATATTTTATTGCCTGTCTGAGCCCTCACCTAAAATGAGCCTCACCAAAAATTATAATTATATAATTATATATATATATAATTATATATATATATAAAAATTATATATATATAATTGTATATATATATCATCCCACTGTTTCATCCCACTGTTTCAAAACATTTTGTTAGAGGATAAATTTCTCATAATTTTGACATTTGCTGCATGCACAATTTTTTGTTAGAAAAATGGAAGAAGAAGAAAAAAAAAAAAAGAAAAATGGAAGAAGTAGTCTTCCATGCAGAAGTTTAGACATTTCAATTTAATGTGTCTGGTAGAGATTTTCCAGTTAAAAGCACACTGACCACAATGTCTTGCCCTCCCTTCACCTCTTATAATAAAAGAAAGTACCTTTTTAGGGGCCAACGGGGGTAAGGGACCAATGGCCTATCGTAGTTCTAACATCAGTTACTGCTTTGGAAAAGTATCTTCTTTCATAGAAGCATCTACTGTCACTTGGGAGGAAGTCCCGAATATTGGTTCACAACCCTGATGATGTTTCTGGACTTAAGGGTTCTTCTTTCTAGAGGTCTTCCAGGCTATTGTCTATAGCTGTCAGTGCATTTTCCAGATAGGTCCTAGTTCTCCTTAATGCACGGCAGATCTCATCTCTCCCTGCACTTCATAGATACTTCAAGTCAAGGGCTGCAGAAATTTACTTGATAAAGGATTGCAGATTAGCACCAACCACATACTAATAGTAGAGTTGCATGAAATGCACATTTAACTTGTGTGTGAGAGAGTACAAATTGGAAACATGCCCAAATTGCCATGGTTGGTTTCTATCATGGCTTCTTCTGAGGCTGCTCTCAATTCTTTTACCTCTGGAAATCTTGAATGTTTTAAAAAAAAAAATTACGATTAGATCCCTTTTCTGTTTAATAGAGTGGTCGGTTTGTTAGAGATGTGTGTGTGTGTGTGTGTGTGTGTGTGTGTGAGAGAGAGAGAGAGAGAGAGAGAGAGAATCTATGTCATGAATTCTTCCCCAGGTGGGGTGAGTTGAACTTTATTCCAACTCCATTGTTTTACTATCATAAGAATCCCAGTGGGAGGTCTTCATTCCTGAACAGACAAAACTCTTACACTGCTGGCAATGCCAGCCACCCTACATATTCTCCAGTTTATTACTATGAAAGAACATAAATGTACATTCTTTTTTTTTAAGATTTTATTTATTTATTCATGAGAGATACAGAGAGAGGTAGAGACACAGGCAGAGGGAGAAGCAGGATCCCTGCAGGGAGCCCGATGGGGAACTCAATTCTGAGACCCTGAGATATCACGACCCGAGCTGAAGGCAGATGCTCAACCACTGAGCCACCCAGGCATCCCATAAATGCACATTCTTATTAATATATATCTATACCTGAGCTCATAAAAATGACATCTAGGAATCTGAATTTTTTTTCTTAAATGGGCTTATAAGTGCATTGAGAATGTACCATATTCTTTTTTTTTTTTTAAAGATTTATTTATTTGAGAGAGAGAGAGAGAAGACAAGCCAGGGGGAGGAGCAGAGGGAGAGAGAGAAGCAGATTCTCTCCTGAGCAGGGAGTCCGACTTGGGGCTTGATCTCAGGACCCTGAGATCATGACCTGAGCCAAAGGCAGATGCTTAACTGAGTGAGCCACCCAAGGCTCAGGTGCCCCAAGAGTGTATCATATTCTAAATAAATGCTCTCTAGATACAATTTTGGATATCAATTAAGGATTTCCTTTCATGTGCAAAAATTAAAGTGTTGATTACACACTAGCAGAAATAATAAAAGCTCTTTATTTATCAAACACTTAGAAAGCACTTACATGTCCTAGACACTATTCTAAATTGCTTTATAACAACTCATTTCAACTTTATTACAACCTTATGAGCACCTACTATGTGACTGTAAAGCATTGCACTTTATTACATTATTTCTTATTCTCACAATAATCCTGGAAGATACTTAGTAGTATTTCCAACGTTGTGACTACTGCTCAGAAATAAGAGGGACCCCAACCCCAAATTGGGTTTGCATGGCAAGACTGATGATGGCACATATATACCAAGAGGGTTTGGAAAGGTTTATTACATAATGAGACTTTTCTGGGAAAAGCAGGATGGCTCCTAAGGAGATGGCTTGAGAGAGAGCAAGGAAATGGGACTGGCTTGGGTGTTTTATTTTCTTTTGTTTTGTTTTATTTTGATAGGTAGGATTTGGGCCAGAGTGAGGATTTAGGGAATTTTGAACTTCCCATCAACATCAAAAGAGGGAGCATCTTGGCTTTCTCACCAGTTTTTCCACATGTAGGGAAGAAGGGGTGCAGCTTAAAAGCTCTCAGTAGTCAAACTTCAAAAAATGGAGTCAGATTATGTATTACACTGATTTTACCAATGAAGAAATTGAGATTCTATGAGATTAGGTTTTGAATTAGGTATGATGTTAGATCAATCCTTTTATGTGTAATTTAGTCCACATTGTTCTGTGGTCACATACTAGGTACCCATCTTGAAAATGCACACCTCTCTGATTGAAAGGGAGTGAGAGACATAGGAAAACCAAAACACCATTGCAAATCTATCCATACCGATCGACTGGAAAAATAATGTAGCTTGGCATGGTGGAAGGAGCATGGCCTTTACAATTAGATTATTGTTTGGCTTTGCTTTGCTTTGCTTTGGATTTGTTCACCTTGCTGAGGCTTAGTGATACAGAATACCTCCAGTGACATGGAACTTTATGAGACATCCCATTCCATTTTAGGAAATTTTTTTTGAAATTTCTTTCTTACATAATGGCATTGTGCTACATTAAGTATGGTCTATATATACATTCTTTGAACACTGGCATATCAAGACAAGTTGTCAGGAATTATAACGTATGAACACAACTGGCCATCTGGAGAAAATATGAAGGAGGACTTTGGGTATTAAAGAGTAGATATGGGGACAGTAAGAGCAAGTTCAACAACAGATGAGAGGAAGGCCATTCTTGGCCTTTTGGAAATCCAAAAGACACTGGAAATTACCCCAACTGAGGAAAAAGTTACAGTACTTAGAACATTCATTGATTATTCAGAATAATTTTGGTACAACACATTTGTTACTCAAATGTCACTTCAACGCTGTCCCAGGAAAGCTTAATTATCAGACTGGCTCTACATACAACAATTTTACAAGCCCCAAAGTAAATGCCTCTTTTGTAATTGTTCTGGCAAAAGTCCCAACTCTCATTGATCCACATTGGATCATGTACCCACATACCTGTCCATGAACCAATCACCGTTTTAATCACAGAACAATCACTCTTATCTGTTAGGCCTGAGTGACTCATTTGTGCACCCATGGTGTGTGGTAGTCAGCTTACCTGAACTGCATCGATGGAGAGCATGGTGGGGGGGGTAGATACCCATGCACACTGAAGCATTCCCTGAACTGAACAGTAAGAAAGTGATGCTGGGGAGGCGCAACAGCAGATGCTCATGACAGGTCTGCAAAGAGTGACCTGAATCAGTTTTCACTTACTTCTAACTGTGTGAGAACTCAGCATCTTCCTCAAAGGTAGCATTCACTTGGGCAATGCTTTGCTCTTCTTCCTCTCTCCCTGCTACCATGATTTCTTCAGCTTCTGGTCTTAATAGGTTTTCAGTAGATGGAGGGGAGATAGGACTCAAAGCATAGGCTTCCTTAGAGATACTGGGAGTTCAGGTAATCGTAGTATTCATAAGTCCCAATGCACAGAACCTAGTTCCAGGACCTTCATGCTGTGGATTCAGACCTTCCAGCACACATGCGTGCTTTCTCTATGACAGAGAAAATGGCTACTAACTACATCTTCAGAATTCCTTCATATTTATCATAGGCCATGTGTGCCTCTGATAATAATAGTAGTCATCATCTAAGGATTGCTTACAAATGAGTTTTTGGAACATTGCCTGTTCATAAGCTGGAAATTGCCTGTGAATTTGGAAATGTGAGCCAGCATTAATCTGACTAGACATGCTATTTTGGTCATAAACCAATAGAGTTTTATTTTCTTTTTCCTGTGTTTGACATAAATTCCTTTGCTCTATTTTTTTAAAAAAAGATTTTATTTATTTATTCATGAAAGACAGAGAGAGAGAGAGAGGCAGAGACACAGGCAGAGGAAGAAGCAGGCTCCATGCTGGGAGCCTGACGTGGGACTCAATCCGGGGTCTCTAGGATCAGGCCCTAGGCTGAAGGCGGCGCTAAACCACTGAGCCACCCAGGCCGCCCAATTCCTTTGCTCTAAATCATTTAACTATAGATACCCTTTCTTTCCGAGTTTTAAGTTTGTGGTGTATCTGTGATTTTAACCAATTTATCTTGCCTTTTCTGATCTATGTCTTAACTTACAGGGGATTCCAAATAGATGACAAATGTAAAGTCAATTTAAAGTGTCTAATGGAAAAAGAATAAAGTACTTGACTATCAGTATTCTTATAGCAAAATTTTCATAAAGATTATGATATCTCTTTGATTTCTCAATGTTTCAGAAGTACAGAGATGTCATTACAGAGGTATAATTACGAAGGTATCAAAACCAGGTTTTCCAATTTGGATTTAGAGATTTGTTTTAATTTACTATGCATCATTTCCAAGCTCCTTGACCTTCTAGATCCCCTAGACCATTCTTTTTTCTCTTTTCTTTTTAAAAATATATTTTTAGGGATCCCTGGGTGGCGCAGCGGTTTAGCGCCTGCCTTTGGCCCAGGGCGCTATCCTGGAGACACGGGATCGAATCCCACGTCGGGCTCCCGGTGCATGGAGCCTGCTTCTCCCTCTGCCTGTGTCTCTGCCTCTCTCTCTCTGTGTGACTATCATAAATAAATAAAAATTTAAAAAAATTTAAAAAATATATATATTTTTAAATTTATCTGACAGAGAGAGAGAGAGAGAGAGAGAGAGAGAAAGCACACGCATGTGAGCACAAGCAGGTAGAACAGCAGAGAGAGAGGGAGAAGCAGGCTCTCTGCTCAGCAGAAAGCCTGATATGGGGCTTTATCCCAGGATCCTGGGATCATGACCTGAGCTGAAGACAGACACTTAACCATCTGAGCCACCCAGGCAACCCCTTAGCCCATTCTTTTTTTTTTTTAATAAATTTATTTTTATTGGTGTTCAATTTGTCAACATATAGAATAGCACCCAGTGCTCATCCCGTCAAGTGCCCCTCTCAGTGCCCGTCACCCAGTCACCCCCAACCCCGCCCACCTCCCCTTCCACCACCCCTAGTTCATTTCCCAGAGTTAGGAGTCTTTCATGTTCTGTCTCCTTTTCTGATATTTCCCACTTATTTTTTTCTCCTTTCCCCTTTATTCCCTTTCACTATTTTTATATTCCCCAAATGAATGAGAACATATAATGTTTGTCCTTCTCAGATTTGACTTATTTCACTCAGCATAATACCCTCCAGTTCCATCCACGTCTAAGCAAATGGTGGGTATTTGTCGTTTCTAATGGCTGAGTAATATTCCATTGTATACATAAACCACATCTTCTTTATCCATTCATCTTTTGATGGACACCGAGGCTCCTTCCACAGTTAGGCTATTGTGGACATTGCTGCTATAAACATCGGGGTGCAGGTGTCCCGCCCTTAGCCCATTCTTAATGAATACATATACCAGCCATGGATACATACCACGGCAAACAGAGGGTGCAGGCAAGCTAATAATTTGGTTCCCCTTCAAAGTGATATTATTTAAGTTTGTATTCAATACCCCAGTCAAGCTTTCAGAGGAGACCCTTGGCTGACAGTTGATTGCAACCCTGTGTGAAACCATGAAGAAGAGTATCAAGGTAAGCCATGCCTGGATTCCTGACTCACAGAAACAGGGAGATAATAAACATGTGCTGTTTTAAGCCACTACATTTGCGGTACTTGTTACACAGCAATAGATTAATAAAGTACTGAGTTAACTAAACATATCTTTCAGAGACCTTACCATCTGTACTGGTCAGAACTCTTTGGGCTGCAGGCAACAGAAACCTACTCATATGTAAAAATGAGATTTATTGGCTGACATGCCTGAATGTCAAAGGGTATACCAAGTACCCTCAACCTCAAATCTACTAGAGGGGACTATAATTGACTCTTTTGGGGATATATGCCAGTATTGAACCAATCATTGTGTCTAGATGGATAGGGTGCTCTAAATAGATGGCTTGAGTTGCCCATATACGCTGGTAGTAGGGAAGCCTCACCATGAGGCTGAAAGCCTCACCATGTAATAATAGAGAGTTATAAAAAGGAAAATTGAAATTTCATTTCTAGAAGAGCAGGAAGTATATAGGGCAGGCAAAAGAGCAGCTGTCTACCATTCTGTCTTCTACCCAGCATTTCATGAAAATATTGCTTCCAACTTCATACAAACATTTCCAGAGAAAATCTGGTAAATATGGAGTACTAGGACTCTATAATTTTGGTGATTAAAAAAAACTTTTTACTTAACAATGGTGTGCATTGTAATACACACAGAAGAGTCCAGATGGGTGAGTTTTCATAAACTGAGTGTACCGTTATAGCCAGTACCCAGATCTAGAAATATTACCATCACCACAGAAGCCCTGCTGCATGCTCTTTTACAGTCATTATCCGCACTCCCCTTCCCCTTTCAAGGATAACCACTGTCCAGGAGCACCTGAGTGGCTCCATTGGTTGGTTGGTTTTGGCTCAGGTCATGATCTCACAAGTCATGTGATAGAGCCCTGTGTGGAGCCCTGCATGGAGCCACATGTCAGGTTTTGCTCCACTTGGAGTCCACTTGGGATTCTTTCCCTCATCCTGTCCCTCCTCCTCTGCCCCCTCAACCCCACTTATGTCTGTTCTCTCTCTCAAATAAATAAATAAATCTAAACAAACAAAAAAGAACCACTGTCCACTTCTAATAACATTGATTAATTTTGCCTATTTTAATATTTTATATAAAAGGAACAATAGTATATGCTCTCTTTCACTTTCGACTTCTTTACCCAACATTGTTTTCAAGATTCATCCATATTGCTATTATGGTTCTAAATTAGTCATTCCTATTTCTGTACAGAATTTCATTGTGTGACTACATTAAAATTTATTTATCCATTCTATTATTGATGTGCTCTCAGGAAATTTCCATTTTGGGGCAACTATTTAGAGTGCTGCTACAAACATGCTAGTACATGTTTTTTTGGGAACACATGTATGAATTTTTGTTAGTTATATAAATAGTAGAATTGTATACATTAACTTTAGTGCCAAACAATTTTCCAAGAGGTTGTGTCAATTTTTTAAATAATAAATTTATTTTTTATTGGTGTTCAATTTGCCATCATACAGAATAACACCCAGTGCTCATCCCTTCAAGTGCCCCCCTCAGTACCCGTCACCCATTCACCCCCACCCCCCACCCTCCTCCCCTTCCACCACCCCTAGTTCGTTTCTCAGAGTTAGGAGTCTTCATGTTCTGTCTCCCTTTCTGATATTTCCTACCCCTTTCTTCTCCCTTCCCTTCCACTATTATTTATATTCTCCAAATGAATGAGACCATATAATGTTTGTCCTTCTCCGATTGACTTATTTCACTCAGCATAATACCCTCCGGTTCCATCCATGTTGAAGCAAATGGTGGGTATTTGTCATTTCTAATGGTTGTGTCAATTTATATGCTCACTATTCGTGTATGTGGATTCTGATTGCTGCAAATCTTTGCCAAGTCCTAGTATTTTTCATCTTTTTCATTTTAGCCATTCTGGCAGGTTAGTTGTAATAACATATTATGGTTTTAATTTCTAATTCCCTGATGACTAATGAAGATTAACAATTTTTAATACACTTATTAGCTATTTGGTATCATTTTTAAAGTAAATCTTCTAGCTATTGTCCTATTGTCTTTTTCTTAATAATTTGTAGTTTATATATTCTGGATATAAATCATTTGTCAAATATATTATTGCAAATATCTTCTCCAACTTTATGGTTGCTTTTTCATTCATAACCTTGTCTTTTAATGAACAAAATTCTCAATTTTAACATAATCTAATTTATCAATTTTTCCTTTATGTTTAGTGGGTTTTATGTTCTATTTAAGAAACTTTTGCAAACCAATTGCAGCAATGTTTTATCATATCTCAGCGACACTTTAGGGGCCACAAATTTAGTGACTTCTCACTAATAATGGACATCAACTTAGGTTAATATTTCAGTTATTTTTGAAAGACCCTTGAGTTTTTTTGTTTGTGGGTAGAACCTGATTTAACCAGCAAATGTGTTTTGGAATGTTACATTTTAGTAAAATGTTATTTTCACCTATTTTTTGGAAGGTTATATTTTTCACTTTTCAAATTGGAAAGAAAACTCAAAGTGTTGGGCAGCCCTGGTGGTGCAGTGGTTTAGCACCACCTGTAGCCCAGGGCGTGATCCTGGAGACCCTGGATCGAGTCCCACGTCAAGCTCTCTGCATGGTGCCTGTTTCTGTCTCTGCCTCTCTCTGTGTCTCTATGAATAAATAAATAAAATCTTAAAAAATTTTTTTAAAAAAGAAAACTCAAAGTAATATTTACTTTGTGAGAGATTGGCCTAAAGAAAAAAAGCACCCATTTACTACAATGAGTTTTTGTTAGATGCTTTTTGGTAGCAAATCATTTACTCTCTCTTAGCCACAGTAAACACATCTGCAAGTTGGGGAATAATTCCTCACATGTCAATATCACAGTGTTTTTATGAAAATAACAGCAGCAGTAATAACAGTAACAATAAAATGATAAAATGCCTGCAATACACTAATTCTTTATGGTGTAATTACCATAGGAAGACACACTGTCAAGAAGTTTGGCAAATAAGAATGGGTATAACATAGAATCTGAGGCTTACTGCCCACTAAGAGTGATAGAAAGGTATCAAAAATGATTGCAATTATGAGGAAAATACAGTCTCTTCCATAAATTGTTCTGGTAAAACTGGATAGCTACATACAAAGGAATGAAACTGGTCCATTTTCTTATGCCATACACAAAAAAATAAAATCAAAATGGATTAAAGATGTAAATGTGAGACCCAAAACCATAAAATTCCTGGAAGAAAACATAGGCAGTATTTTTTGACATTGGCCATAGAAACATATTTTTAGATATGTCTCCTCAAGCAAGAGAAACAAAAGCCAAAATAAAGTATTGGGACTAAGTTAAAATAAGGCTTTTGTGCAGTGAAAGAAACCATCAACAAAACAAAAAGGCAACCTACTGAATGGAGAAGATATTTGCAAGTGATATATCTAGTAAGGGGTTAGTATCCAAAATATATAAAGAACTTACACAAGTAAATGGCCCCGCCAAAACAGTCTGATTAAAAATGAACAGAGGACTTGAGTAGACATTTTCCCAAAGAAGACATGCAGATGACCAATAGACACACGAAAAGATGCTCAACATAGTAATCATTATGGAAATGCAAATCAAAACCATAATGAGATATTACCTCATATCTGTCAGAATGGCTAGTATCTCAAAAAGACAAGATATAACAAGTGTTGGCAGAAGAAGTGGAGAAAAAGATGCACTGTTGTGAGAATACAAATTGGTGCAGCCACTGTAGAAAACAGTATGGAGATTCCTTAAAAAATTAAAAATAGAATTTTCATACATTCCAGTAATTCCATTACTGAATACTTACCCATATATAACAAAAACACTAATTTTTAAAAGACACTAATTTTTAAAAGACATATGCACCCCTATGTTTATTATAACTTCATTTACAATAGACAAGATATGGAAGCAACCCAAATGTCCATCCATGGATGAATGGGTAAAGAAGATGCGGTGTATATATATGGAATGGAATAATTAAAAAGGCATACAAAAGGGCCTTAAAGATCATGAAATCTTTTTTTAAAAGATTTTATTTATTTATTCATGAGACACACACACACACACACACACACACACACAGAGGCAGAGACATAGGCAGAGGGAGAAGCAGGCTCCACGTAGGGAGCCCTATATGGAACTTGATCCTGGGACTCCAGGACTACACCCTGGGCTGAAGGCAGGTGCTAAACCGCTGAGCCACCCAGGGATCCCCATGAAATCTTGAAAAGAAAAAAAAACCATGAAAGCATTTGCAACAAATGAATGGATCTAGAGGATATAATGCTAAGTGAAATAAGTCAGAGAAAGACAAATACCATATGATTTCACTTATGTGGACTTTAAGAAATTAGACAAATGAACAAAGAAGACAAACAAATATAAAACCAGGGCCTTATATACACAGAACAAACTGATGACTGCCAGATGGTAGGTGGGTGGGGGGCGGGTTGATGAAATAGATCAAGGGGAATAAGGGTGCACTTATTTTGGTGAGCACTGAGCAATGTATAGAATTGTGGAATCATTCTATCATACACTTGAAACTAAAATAAAATTGTAAATTATGCTTCAATAATAAAGATGCTCAAAAATGGAAGCAAGAAAGGGCTTTTTAGAGAAGGGGATCAGTAATTTTGCTTTGTTTTACTTAACTATTCTGTTGAGGTCTGTTCAAATATCTCCCTATTTCAACAAACCCCGAGATTTTTTTTCAGGAAAAAAAATGATTGCAGTTTTTCATGGAGAAAGTTAATTTACCAGGGAGTAAACTCATTTGAATTTCTCTAGAGAAATCTTCTTTCTTATACACTTCTTCCCAAAAAACAGCAAAAGACTTAATAGAGTTACATGCCGATGATAAAACTAAGCCAGAGATAGAGCCAAATATATAAAATGTTTGGTAGTTGAATGCAAATCCTTAATCTGACACTAATATTTGATAACTTACACAAACTTGTGGTTCTGTTTTGTTAGTTTCTGCTCAGAATCTGGCTTTCTCATTGATTATTTTGGAAGGCTAACTACTTTTTTCAAAGCCTGCCATTAATTAAAGCCATTTTAGAACACTCTAAGCAGACAGCCCTTTATAAAGCCTATCAGAAAACCTGTCTGCTTACTTTTTAATGTTATTTTAAACCCAAAGTGGCATTAATCCTTCTTGGCATCACCTCACTTTAAAAGACTTTAGACTGTCTGAAATCATGATCACCTTCGTGGAAGACTGTTGTCATAAGTTGTTTACATAGAAATGCCCTTGATATAGGCTTGCCAGAGTTAGCTAATAAAAATACAAGATGCCCAGTTACATTTGAATTTCAGATAAATATCAAATACTTTTTTAATATAAGTATGTTCCATTTTTATGCTTAAATTCAGATTTAGCTGGGCATCTTGTAATTTATCTGCAATCTCCACCCAGGTATTGAAGATAATTTAAAGAAAAGGATTTAAAAAAAAAAAACTGCTTTGTATAAGTGGCATTACAGAACTAGAAAACACATCTAAATGATATTTTTTTTTAAAAAGGATCACCTTATCTTAATATGAGACTTTACACCTCTATAGCCAAGAAAAGTATGCATCAGGAGACAACAAACCACAAAAATATGTGTATTTCATTAGCGTATACTGTTTATTACATCTTGACCAGTCTCTTAAACTAATAAAGTCCATTGTAACCTCTCTGAAGTCAGTCTAAGTTTATTTAATGAGTCAGATTGACTTAAAAAAAAAACACTTTATGGAAGTATGATATGTAAAAAGTCATACATATTTAATATATACAACTCTGTGAGTTTGGGTAGGTCCACTGGTTTTATGCAAATATCATAGGGAACAACGAATAAAATGAATAGAAAAAATGTACTACTATGCCAACAAATGAAATGGGGAATTTCCCATTGAAGATTAGTTTTAACTTTGATTAGTTCCTGGTCTCCACTTTGTTTCCTCTGATTTCAGTGGTGGAGAGGTACAAGAATCTGGAAGGGAGCGCCATAATGCCTCATGCCTTGTTTAACCATTATCTAGTACTAGCAACTTGTTCTTACATAACCCAAGCAGTAAAACACCATCAGCATACAGAGGACTTGACTTGATAGAAATGAGAGGGCTGGGACTGGGATGTATGAGGCATGCCTTCAGGAATTTTGTGTCCTTTTAAGTATTTTAATAATGCCTTATATACAGTCAGTGTTTTCCTGACACGGTATGCCTTCTATACTCAACATGAATTTCCTTTGAGTTACATTTCCTTATGCTCTTGGTAGCTATAGTTTTATATTTTAAGTGAAAGTTTACTTTTCAAAAAAAAAAAAAAAAAGAAAGTTTACTTTTCTGTGGAAGGAAATTAATAGGGGAATTTTGCCAGAAGGCAGGCAAGGCAATAAGGAGGTTTTTTTGTTTTGGTTTTTTTTTTTTTTTTTTTGTACTGTCAATAAGAAGTATCTTTTAAAAACGTAGACTTTCTTTGATGAGCCAGTTTTTTTTTTTTTTCAAGAATTGTATCTCAATGAGTACAAAGTGAGATTCCTGAAAGTTGGGAAAAAAGTTGAAGATTGTTACTGTTTTTGCAAATCTGATCTTGCAAATCTAAATCTTGCCTAAGGACAGAGAAATTAGGAGATTAAAGATAAAAGACTTGTTAAGAGATTCAAAGAAAATAAGCAAATAAAAAAGAAAAGAGAAAAGCAAAAGATTACATAAGAAAACACTTTATACACTATGTGACTTGGCTATGAATAATTATATAACCATAGTAAAACATATGCTGAATTTTTCTCTAACAAAAAATTATGATACATCTCTATGAGGAAAATTGGGGACAGGATGTGTGTGTGAAGATGAAGAAAGGAGGGACCTGGGGATCCCTGGGTGGCGCAGCGGTTTGGCGCCTGCCTTTGGCCCAGGGCATGATCCTGGAGACCCGGGATCGAATCCCACGTCGGGCTCCCGGTGCATGGAGCCTGCTTCTCCCTCTGCCTGTGTCTCTGCCTCTCTCTCTCTCTGTGACTATCATGAATAAATAAATAAAATCTTTAAAAAAAAAAAAAAAGAAAGGAGGGACCTGATAAGGGCACTAAATCCTCAGTTTCCCTGGTAGGGGGGTAATAGAAAATACCTAAGCCTTAAAACATCAAGAAATAGCTATAGTACATAGCTACTTAGAAACCTGGGGTCAACACTAGAAGAAACAGCTAAAAGAATGAAAAACGGTTTTTCAGGAGTGAGGACTTGTCGGACGGGGGTGCTTTAGCTATAAGCCTTATAGTCTCATTTGACTTTTTAAAAATCATATACATGTATTAGCTTAATTAAATTAAAATTTTAATAAAACCAAGGACACCCCCCAATAAAACATGTCAAAAATTTTAAAATAATAAAACAAAAGGAGGGGACTGTTTTAGGGCATGGTGTGGGAATATATTCTTAGTTCCAAACATATTTTGTAAATAAATAAATAAGAAGACTTAGCTCCATCAATAGATTATAGAAAGATAGATATAATGTAGATATCCAGGTAGATATCCAGATAGGTATTAGAGAGATATATAAATATATTACTCAGCCATAAAAAAGAATGATATCTTACCATTTATGACAAGGTAAATGGACCGAGACGGTATTGTGCTAAGTGAAATAAGTCACAGAACAACAAATACCATATTATATCATTTATATGTGGAATCAAAAAATAAACAAAAAGCAGAAATAGACCCATAAATCTAGAGAACAAATTGATGGCTGCCAGAAGGGAGGAGGGATGGGCAAAATGGGTGAAGGGGAATGGGAGATACAAGGTTCCCGTTATGGAGTGAATAAGTCATGGCAATAAATGGTAGGATCATAGGGGCTACAGTCAATTGTATTGTAATAGAGCTGTTTGGAGACAAATGGCAGCAACACTTGTGAGCTTGGCATAATGTATAGACTTGTTGAATGTTGTACACCTGGAACTAATGTAGCACTATGTGTCAACTATACTTCCATAAAAAAATGCAAAAAATAGACTTTAGGAGCATAACCTAGTCGTGAGGATGGGACTTTCTACCTTTCAGACTCAATCATGGTACGAGATCCACCTTAGGAAATTCTAGATACAGCTTGGCTTCCCCCACCTGGCTCTCTTGCTCAATCCTTTCCTGTTACATATTGGGGGTGAATAGCATTATTGCCTTTTGGAGGATTGCAAAGCACTAGCCTAACAAAGCTAATGTTTCTAGGACCAACGAACTCAGTTTTCCTAGAAATAAGCATGGGAATGAAGTTTTGAAGCCTAATGAACCTTTTTATGATCAGAGAATGAGTTGAGAAACTCAAACCTCCTTTCTGCCTTTGCTCTTTTCAAGAAGGTGAAGGGGCTTGTGATGGCACTGAGGGGGAAGGCTTTGGCCAGATTAAGCACACAGGGTGCTATGGGAAATAAATAAAATTGGACAGTAGATTCAGTTTAATGTGACTTTCAGAATTCTTTAGTCAACTTTCAAATTTGAGGGAGATAAGAGAAAGCTCTTAGTCTATTAGGTTAACACTTGGGTTTAGATTGGGGTGGGTGCTTTCCACGTGGCTAGCAAAATTCTTCCAACTTCTAGAATTTGAAAAACAGCCAGGGCTGAGCTGGGAGCATTTCTCACCACTGTGCTAAGCCAAGTTTCCCCTAGGACCCAATTATCTTTTGGCATCAAACAACCCTAGGCCGGTTAAAGTTTCAGCACTCCACCTGGTCTAGATGGCTGCCATTTTGGAGAAGAAAGGGGCAAAGGGGTTATTCACAGTGCCAGTGAGCAGAGCTCTCACAATGTGGGAAAGCATTCCTTCCCTTCTACCTTTACAAGAAAGGAAATTTGGGTGTTTGTGTTCTGCTATTGGCCCTTCTCCTTATCCCTGAGGCTCTGGGCCTATTTGGTATAGTAGATTGTTCTGTGCTAGTTCTGTTGCTGAGAGGACAACAATCCCTAGAGATGATTTTCTATTATTATAGATTTTTTTTGCTTTCTTCTTTTTAAAAAATATTTTTTTTATTTATTTATTTTGAGAGAGAGAGAGCACGAGCAAGCGAGAGGGAAGGGCAGAGGGAGAGGGAGACGCAGACTAGCAGGCTCTCTGCTGAGCGGACATAAGACTCCATCTCAGGATCATGACCTGAGCCAAAGGCAGATGCGTAACTGACTGAGCCACCCAGATACCCCTTTACTTTTCTTCTTAAGTCCTAGCTCTACAATGAGAATATAAGATTCTTGAAATTGAAGATGGTGAACAGATCTTTTGATCTGTTTATTTTATTTGATCTGATTCTATCATAGATCTTACACAATAGACCGTACTATATATGCTATGTGTTGATGATGACATTTACAAGTACTTTCCTCTATTTAAGCAGAATATTGAAAAATAGCCATCATAAAAAACCCGGGTTAGGTCTTCTTTTTGCTGATCTGCATATTCTAATTTTTCTACAATGACTGGGGGTGGGGGAGACCCTCTTCCTTCAATAACATTCTTGCCTCCTAAAAGGAAAAGGGGCCACAAATTGTATTGGAACATTAAAACTAATTTAAGTACACATATATATGTGTATATATATATACACATTAAAAAAATAGTTGAAGCTCTTTTATTGAATACTTTATGCCAGGAACTACTTTAAGCACTTGACATGTGTTAGCTCATTTAATCCTAAAAATTATTCTTATAATCACTGATGTCTCACATTATATTAAGAAACATCCTATACTCAAAAGCTGGGCTATTTCCTGATTTTACGCAAGCAGACTGACATACTTACTTTATAATCCTAGTCATTATGATACAGTAACACCTGTCTGTACATTCATTTGAAAGGCTTTAGGGAAATGGTCAATATGTTGGCACAGAGGTGTGCCTTCACGCCATCGTGAAATCAGGACTCGTACATGTCACAAGTACAAACACAAGTGAACTAAAGAAATTATTTTTAATTAGTGGAGATTTTGAAACTGATGGTCTACTGGGTCCCACATCACTGCCTCATGACATAACAAGAACTCACTCACCAGGTGACAATTCTCCAAATATCCCCTCTGCTTAACTAATTCATAGTAAGGAGCATGGAGGGACCACACGTGCCCTTAAAATGATTCTATTTAAAGTGAAAGATAGCCTGTGTCATGGAGTTTTTGAGGTTGGCCTTCTAGCTCTGAGGATTCCCCCATCAGACGGGGCAATGGAAGCCACCTGAGATTCTCTGATCTTGCCAGAGAAGCGAAAATCATACGTAATGAAAGCAGAGAAGTTGGTGCCAACCCAAGGCCAACCCGTCACCCCACCCAAACCAGAAAAGCAGGAGCTGGATGCCATGGAATGTGCTAATTCCTCCTGCCAACCAGGCTGAGGGCTTCCTGATGAACAAATGGACTTGAGAGAACAGGTCGTGCCACTACTGTCAAACTGGAGCAGCCACTGCACGAATAACAGAATCTATCACTTTAAAGAAAATAATAATCATAAAGACTGTTAACAATGAAAACAATCCTACCTATTTAGATTGGCCTACTGACATTGTAAGAACATTTCTCCACTGTGGCCCAGAGTGAAGAACAGATGCTGTAGAGGGAAGAAGTAGGAGTAGCTATCGTTGGCAGAAAGAACAATCAGAATTTCGAAGCTGGGAAGTCCTAAGACCTTCCATTTCCCAAAGAGGAAACAGAGGCTCAAGAGCTTCAGAGACTTACCTGTGATGACACAGCACAGTCACTACCAGTATCCAGATTTCTGGACTTACTGTTCAGTGTGCTTCTCTCTTGGATATTACCTTTTTAAAAAAATAAAAATAAAATAATGTAACA
Source organism: Canis aureus (assembly GCF_053574225.1). NCBI lineage: Eukaryota > Metazoa > Chordata > Mammalia > Carnivora > Canidae > Canis > Canis aureus. Next base: position 46,854,066 of record NC_135623.1, on the reverse strand, counting down.
TTTCGGATAATGGAAAGTTTAGGAAAAAATTGCCCATGATCACAACTTTCCAATAACTACTGTCATTTTTGTTTTCTTCTAATGTCATTATTTTCAAGTCTTTAACGTAACTATAATCATTAATCATTTGTTTCTCTTTTTCAAACCAAAAGAATACGTGTTTTCTCCCTTAAAATTTAAGTGAATTTTTATGTTCCTATTATTACTTTTTTGTTGTTTCATATAGTTATGAACAGTTATATGAACTATATGTTCCTATAGTTAACATATAGTGTAATAATAGTTTCAGATATAGGGTTTAGTGATTCAGCACTTACATACAACCCCAAGTGCTCATCCCAAGTGTGGTCTTTAATCCCCATGACCCATTTAACACACTCATGCCCGTGCACCTCCCCTCCAGGATCTTCAGTGTGTTCGCTATAGTTAAGAGTTATGGTTTGCCTCTGTGTGTCTGTCTGTCTGTCCCCCTTTTCCCCTCACCATGTTCATGTGTTTCATTTCTTAAATTCCACATAAGAGTGAAGTCATATGGTTATTATTGAATGTCTGTAGGCAGCAGTGTACCATTCCCTGTCCCACAGAACTAACGTTCTAGTGAGATAGAGATAGAATACATAAATAAGGAATGTACAATGTCCCCCAACCAATGAGGATAATTTATTTCTGAATAAAGGCCCTTGTGGGAGAAAATGTAGCTCATTTTCTCATAGGCTGAAATTGTAACTAGCATTAATTTCAATTGGAAAAACACTTTTTCTCGAAAGTCCATTTATGCTAAAAACAAAGCCAATCCTGTTAAAAATAGACACAATTCTACCACAGGTGAATAACTTTCCTAGGACTGTGCTCACAAAGCCTCTGTATGCTACCCAGTGTTTATGTAATTAAATGTTTTTTAAAAAAAGAGCAATAAAGAATAAAGACATGAATGAAAATGGTGTACAAGATGAATACTTCCATGAGTACTTTAAAGGGAGAAGCATGAGTGCTTATGCCAAACGTGCCGTGGCTTCCTAGCCCAAGAAGTCCAAATCCATCTTTCCGAATGTGAAGAATGACTCATGAGCTGAAATGAAGATATTACTTCTTTTAACATCCCCCCTACCTCTGCTGCAAATCCAGCACAGCAGAACTGAATAGAATCGTGGCAGGTAGTGGTAAGGAAACAAAAATTCAAAAATATTTTTAATATATTTTAATAAACATGTATGTAAATTATATGTACCTTGTGAGTACAGTCCTACAATTTATACATACACTATACATAGTATAGTGTACACATACATATATACATATATATATGTATGTATACTACTATACAGAGTATAACTAGTAGGCTAGAGTCTCTCTGGTTCAACCTCTTCTGGAAATGGCATTCAGTCTTTTGCTGGGGTGGCGGAGTAGCTGTTGCCCACGTGCCCAGGGTAGGGATAAAATTTCCTCATATATAGATTTTTCAACCAATTTTATTTTCAGCACCCCCGTCCCCAGCACTCTGTCCCCTTCAAGAACTATTGCTACTGCCAATTCCTGATCTTTTGGGGATTTGGGGGACACAAATAACCCTGCTTCCCAGGCTTCCTACTTTGTTGGCTTTAATTGTAGCTTCCTCTCTCTTCTAAGTAAGTTTCTACTTATTCATCTGCTTTCTAGCTCCCAAAATTTTATTCCTCTTCTTTTGTCTTTCATTCTGTTCCTCTTATGGCCTATGCTATTTTTGTTTCAGTACAGTCATGTCGTTGAGGTTTGAGAGGGAACAGAGGTGTATACGTGTTCAATCTGTCATGCTGTTTAAAAACTAGTTTTCTTTTAAATTGTAAAATATTTGCATACAGTTTAATGAATGATTATAAAGTGGGCAATCATTGACCAATGCTCAAATCAAGAGATAAGACGTTGCCAGCACCCTGAACACTCTTTATGTGTCCCTTCCAGAGGGCAATGAGCTCCCTCTCCCCAGAGATAATACCATTCTACCTTTTACGATTACAGCTTCCTTCTTTTTCCTTATGGTTTTACCACTGTTTGTAATCAGTGTGAAACAACACAGTCCAGTTTGGTCTATTTTGGAATTTTATATAGAGTCCTACAGTGCATATTCTTTTGTGTCTGACTTCTCTTGGCCAACTTTATCAAATTCTACTGTGTCATTGCACACATCCATTTTGATCATATGCGTATACTACAAACTCTTAATCCGTGTTACTGTGGATGCACTTTTGGGACTGTTTCCAGTTTCACATAAGCCTTATTGCTATGGATGTTCTTGTGTATACTCCTCAGTGCCCAGATACGTAAATTCCACTTGGTATACAACGAGAAGTGAAAATTTGGGGCCACACTGCATGAATACCTTCATCCTTATATTACCAGTCATTGTACAGAGTATTCATACCAACATTGCATGCATGTTTGCATGTTCCCACTGCCCTACATCCTCACCAATGCTTGGTGTTATTTGACTGTAGTTTTTGCCAATTTGGTATCTGTACAACCTGACATACTTAGCAGGAAATACAGTTGACCCTTGAACAACGTGGCTTTGTACTGTGTCTATCCACTTGTCAATGCATAGATTTTCAAAAAAATACAGAACAGTACTGTAAATGTATTTTCTCTTTCTTATGATTTTCTTAATAACATTTTCTTTTCTCTAGTTTATCCTATTGTAAAAATACAGTATATAATCTATATCTATATCTACACACACCATACAGAATATATGTTAACTAACTGTTAATATTATTGGTAAGGCTTCCTGTCAACAGCAGGCTATTATTCAGGAAGTCAAAGGTTATCTGTGGATTTCCACCATTCGGTTAGGGGCGTTGACCCTAACTGACCACACATTGGTCAAGAGTCAACTGTATTTTGCTTAGTTTTCCATGTATCTGCCATCACTTTATCACTCCCACTTTTTGAAAGAATTTTTAAAACTCCTCCCTCATCAAGGTCAAGCTGTAAGGCGATCTATATGCTTCATTGTTTTTTTCTTGGATATGTTCCACATAGAGCTTCCTAATCTCCCTGGATCCCCGGTTTCCTCACCCCCATGTCTTCCTCTTTCTGCATTTCTCCCTGCTTTTGTAGAGCACATTCTCCAGAAGCTTCATAAGAAATGTGTTTGAGAATACAATTTTGGAGACCTTGCATATTTGAAAACATCTTTATTGTCCTCTGACATTTGCTTGACAGTTTGACTGAGGTAGAATTTTAGGTTGGAAATAATTTTCTAAAGAATTTTGAAGGTACTTTATTGTCCGCTAGCTAACAATGTTGCTGTTGAAAAATCTGATGCGATTCTGATTTCTGATCTCTGTATGTGACTTCTTCTTTTTTTTTTTTTTAATCTCTAGAACCATTTAGGCTTGTCTATGTATGAGGTTCTAACATTTCAGAATGTTAGGTCTTGATGTGGGTCTTTTTTCAAAAAAATATTTTATTTATCTATTTATTTAAGAAAGAGAGTGCATGTACTTGCAAGCCAGGAGAGGAGCAGAGTGAGGAAGACACAGAATCCCAAGCAGATTCTGTGCTGAGTATGGAGCCCAACATGGAGCTTGATCCCAGGATCCTGAGATCATGACCTGAGCTGAAATCCAGAGTCTGGTCGCTTAACCCATGTAGGCACCACGGTGCTCCTTTTTGTGGGTCTTTTTAAATTCACTATCTATATATTTGGTGAATACTTTCAATCTGAAGAATCATGTTCTCAAGATTTGGGGGAAATTTTTTAGAATTTTCCTTTGATAATTTCCTCCATGCAGGAAGCAAAGGGAAACCCTAAAATTGTAAAATCTTCTTTTAAAGATTTTATTTATTTATTTATTTATTTATTTATTTATTTATTTATTGAAAGAGAGAGCATGAGCAGGAGAGATGGACAGAGGGAGAGGGAGAAGCAGACTCCTTGCTGTGCAGGGACCCCTCCATGCCAGGGCCCTGGGATCATGATCTGAGCTGAAGGCAGGATGCTTAACCGACTGAGCACCAAGCACTCTGTAATGTTTCTTTTCTAGTTTGTTTTTATCTCTGTCTTTCATGCAAAGGGTTTTTCTCTAATGGATAGTGATCCCTGACTATCCATTTGTATTAAGGAAAGAGGCACTAGAAACTAATGGGAAAGTGTGCGAAGGCTGGGCTCATTGATGAGAGGGCAACATTGTAGGATGGTCGGGGGGGTGGGGGCGGCGGGCGGGCTGCTTTTTTATGGAACCCCTGAATGCCAGAATTCTCTTGGGCTGCTTGGTTACCTCAGGAAAAAATCCTCTCCAATCCTGCCTGAGGAAGGATACAAATCTGGGAGTCCTCATTCTGGGAGTCTCGTAGAGAAAAGAATGGGGAGGGTGTCTCGCCATTCATTATACAAATTTTCTCTAATCTCTGTCTGCTAGGAAACTGCCCCACTCTAGTCCTTAAGCTGTGATACAGGTGTCCTGAGCCAGAGGTTTTTGTTTGTTTTTTACTTTAACCTTTCCAGATTGTATCTGTAGTTTTCCACCAAGAAGAAGGGAGAGGCACTTGCTTGACTACCGGTCCCAAAGCACTCCTTTTATTTTTTATTTTTATAAATTTATTTTTTATTGGTGTTCAATTTGCCAACATATAGAATAACACCCAGTGCGCATCCCATCAAGTGCCCACCTCAGTGCCCATCACCCAGTCACTCCCACCCCCCGCCCTCCTCTCCTTCCACCACCCCTAGTTCGTTTCCCAGAGTTAGGAGTCTTTCATGTTCTGTCTCCCTTTCTGATATTTCCCACTCATTTTTTCTCCATTCCCCTTTATATTCCCCAAATGAGTGAGACCATATAATGTTTGTCCTTCTCCGATTGACTTATTTCACTCAGCATAACACCCTCTAGTTCCATCCACGTCGAAACAAATGGTGGGTATTTGTCATTTCTAATGGCTGAGTAATATTCCATTGTATACATAAACCACATCTTCTTTATCCATTCATCTTTCAATGGAACCGAGGCTCCTTCCACAAGAATACAGTTGACCCTTTGACTATTGTGGACATTGCTGCTATAAGCATCGGGGTGCAGGTGTACGGGCGTTTCATTGCATCTGTATCTTTGGGGTAAATCCCCAGCAGTGCAATTGCTGGGTCGTAGGGCAGATCTATTTTTAACTCTTTGAAGAACCTCCACACAGTTTTCCAGAATGGCTGCACCAGTTCACATTCCCACCAACAGTGCAAGAGGGTTCCCCTTTCTCCACATCCTCTCCAACATTTGTGGTTTCCTGCTTTGTTAATTTTCCCCATTCTCACTGGTGTGAGGGGGTATCTCATTGTGGTTTTTATTTGTATTTCCCTGATGGCAAGTGATGCGGAGCATTTTCTCATGTGCTTATTGTCTATGTCTTCCTCTGTCTATGTCTATGTCTTTGTCTATGTCTTCCTCTGTGAGATTTCTGTTCATGTCTTTTGCCCATTTCATGATTGGATTGTTGTTTCTTTGGTGTTGAGTTTAATAAGTTCTTTATAGATCTTGGAAACTAGCCCTTTATCTGATGCGTCATTTGCAAATATCTTCTCCCATTCTGTAGGTTGTCTTTGGGTTTTGTTGACGGTATCTTTTACAATTGCACCCAAAAGCATAAGATACCTAGGAATAAACCTAACCAAAGAGGTAAAGGATCTATACCCTAAAAATTATAGAACACTTCTGAAAGAAATTGAGGAAGACACAAAGAGATGGAAAAATATTCCATGCTCATGGATTGGAAGAATTAATATTGTGAAAATGTCAATGTTACCCAGGGCAATTTACACGTTTAATGCAATCTCTATCAAAATAGCATGGACTTTCTTCAGAGAGTTGGAGCAAATTATTTTAAGATTTATGTGGAATCAGAAAAGACCTCGAATAGCCAGGGGAATATTAAAAAAGAAAACCATACCTGGGGGCATCACAATGCCAGATTTCAGGTTGTACTACAAAGCTGTGGTCATCAAGACAGTGTGGTACTGGCACAAAAACAGACACATAGATCAATGGAACAGAATAGAGAATCCAGAAGTGGACCCTCAATTTTATGGCCAACTAATATTCGACAAAGGAGGAAAGACTACCCACTGGAAAAAAGACAGTCTCTTCAATAAATGGTGCTGGGAAAATTGGACATCCACATGCAGAAGAATGAAACTAGACCACTCCCTTGCACCATACACAAAGATAAACTCAAAATGGATGAAAGATCTAAATGTGAGACAAGATTCCATCAAAATCCTAGAGGAGAACACAGGCAACACCTTTTTGAACTTGGCCACAGTAACTTCTTGCAAGATTCATCCATGAAGGCAAGAGAAACAAAAATGAACTATTGGGACTTCATCAAGATAAGAAGCTTTTGCACAGCAAAAGATACCGTCAACAAAGCACTCCTTAATATGAATCTTCTGGGTTTTCATTCTACCTCATACCCAACCTTTATAGAAGTATATGGCCCCTCCGATTTCTGACTCTTCCTTGGGCTATTATTGTACAAACTGCTTCGTTCTTATTGGCTTCCTTTCCTCAAGGTATTTCACAAGTGAGGAAAGCTGAAACCTATGTCACTTTCCCTTCGTCTGTCTGCATTCATTCTTCCCAAACTGTGGTGTTCATCTCATCTTGCCTTCACCCAGTCCTTATGGGCTGACACCTATTTTTACTCCTTTGATGCCATGTTAGTGGTAATTTATGAGGTACTGGGGTATGTACAAGGAATATATTTTAGTACATGTTTTTCTTTCTTTGTGTATAATTTTCTGTATCCAAAAGAAGACTTGAGATTCCTTGCAATAAAAGATACATACGTAGGAAAGGGTGAGACTTGGGGAAAACAACAAAAATCAAGTAGCAAAAGGAGGGAAATGTCTGTGCAAGAAAAGCAGGCTAAGGATCTGGGCTTTGATAGCACAAATATTGACCTTACTAATAAGCTGCTGTGGCAGTTTGCTAGAAGGAAAAATGTGAAGAGTTTCGTAGCCCCTATTATTTAGCAGGAAGCATACCAAGACATTAGATAAGACTTTTCCTGCTAAATGTATTGGGTTGGTAGATCCCATTATTTAGTAAAAGTACCTACCAAGACAACTCAGAATTGATTACATAGAGTTGGTTCGAGTGAGACTCAGATAAGAAAGACACAAAAAAAGATGTGTGTGGGAATAGAGATGCTAAGTACTGATTCATATACATCTTTCCCAACACAAATCATGTGACAATGGCAATTGTACTGAAATTTCCAACTTTACTCAATATTCCTAGGTGGAAGGATGTTAAGAAAGTACTCCTAGAGGAAATTGTGTGCTTTTTATCTTTCTTTGCCAATTTAAAAAGATATTCTGAATTGTGATTGCTATTTCAAGGTAAATAGGCAGACAGTAGAAAGTATATTGGTAGAACACTTTACTTTTCCTCTCAAAAACAAGAGGACCCCCCCCCCCCTTGGTAAGCATATGGGTAAATCTGGATTCAGGATCCAATAAAATCACTCTCAGATTTCCTAATTTCACTTCTGGAAATTTTGGGGGAAATTCTGGATGCCAACAAGCATCGTAAAGTAGGATCAGTACAGTAGATTTAGCATGTTTTTAAGGTAACAAACAGGGATAGGTTACAAAGATGGGCAAGCACAGTCCCTTTTCCCAAGGAGCTTATCTTCCATCCACAGGAGATAATAGAATGGCATAGACTTTTAACAGAGACACCTTTCAGAGTTTACCACCCTCCTACGTGGAGAACCAATCCCTCTTCCCTACCCTCAGGGTGAATCTATGCAGCCCATAATGAGAACCCTGCTCTTCTAGACAGGGATCAGATTAGATTAGATTAGATTAGAGGTCTGGGGACATGTAACCAAGGCTGCACCAAACGGATTTCTTCTCTCAGGTATTTATTTATTTATTTATTTATTTATTTATTTATTTATTTATTTATAAGATTTTATTTATTTATTCATGAGAGTCACAGAGAGAGATAGAGGGAGAAGCAGACTCCCTGCAGTGAGCCCGATGCGGGGGGGGGGGGGGGGGGGTTGGGAAGGGGGTAAGGGTGGGGGGGGGTGGAGATGGGAATTGATCCCAGGACTCCAGGATCACACCCTGAGCCAAAGGCAGAGAGAGGCTCAACCACTGAGCCATCCAGGGATTCAGAATTAGAATTCAAAGGTGCTGATGATTCTGTGCAGTCCACTGAATTAAGGGGATTTTTGACCGTGTACCTGTGGCAATGCAGAGAACACATCTGGAGAAAAAGAGGGAAAAAATTAAGCTGGCATATAGAATGGCTTTCCAGTTCCTGTTTTTGGACTCATAGCATCTATAAGATGCTCCTACATTAAGAGCCTTAATCAAAACAACTGCAATACTGTACTACCATGAAGGCCAACAAATGAGTATAAACATGCTACGAGAGCTAAAATAGTTGAGAGAGTATAGCAGGTGTACTGTAAAGCAGGTGGGATTAGGAGATCTTGTTTCCTGTTGAGTTTGAGTGCCAGGCACTGAGAACAGGAGAAAATGCTGTGTCTGTCCAAGAGAGTCATAATAAGTGCAATGATAGAAAATTTCACACAGTTGGCACATAATTCCAAGCCACATATTTGTTTAAATGATTGAACTGCTTGGCTTTAGCTTCTATTTCCTTCTTTATTTCCCTTTGAAAATGTTATACAAATAGCGCCAGCTCACAAAAAAATAAAATCTGAGATGGCTTTCTTTGCATACTGGCTTGGGTTAAATGCATTCTGTGGATTGTTTACCAAGGATCAGCTGGTAAATCATAAAGATGTATGACAATGAACAAGGAGGGCCTGAAGTAGAACTATGCCAGGTACTTTTGACTGGAGGGTCTATTTTACAGGAAAAACCCGGGAGTCACATTGCTTTACAAGAGTGACTCAGGTATTGTTAGTAATATTTCAAGGCAAGCCACCTAAAATATCACTGGAAATGATCTTGTTTTCCATATCTTAGCATCTTCATTTAAGTGTACATATTTATGTCTGCATTTTAACATCTATCTACATTTGAACTCTACAAAATATAGCATTGTGATTCGAAGAACAAATTCTGCTATCAGACCTGGAATAAAAATCTTAATTGTCACCATTTCCTTGGGCACATGTTTTTTTTTGTTTGTTTGTTTGTTTTTGTTGTTGTTTTTTAAGATTTTATTTATTTATTCATGAAAGACACACAGAGAGAGGCAGAGACACAGGCAGAGAGAGAAGCAGGCCCTGTGCAGGGATCCCAATGCGGGACTCGATCCAGGGACTCCAGGATCATGCCCTGAACCAAAGGCAGATGCTTAACCACTGAGCCACCCGGGTGTCCCGGGCACATGTTTTCATCTTGCTAAGCCAGTTCCTTCATTTGAAAAATGGAGATGATTCCTACCTCAAGGGTAATTGTAAGAATTACACTAGTTAATTGCACAAGATGCTAAGCATGTTCTATGTCACATAAAAAGGCTCCTTAAATAGGTATTATACTATTATAATTATACTATTATACTATCTCTATTAATAATATAGAAATTATCATGTTTAGAAGAGACTGTTCAGGATCAGAAATGTTTACTGAACGAAAAGACAGGCACCAATAGGTCAGATTTCTTCCTCTCCTTTGTGTTCTCTTACCTGCCTAAGAACTGGGACCCTCAACTCAGCGCACACTGTCACCAGAATCGCCCATTCATTTATCAAATAAAGCGGTCTAGAAAGTAGGTGTATCTTCTGGTAAGAACCCGGACTGTTGAACTGTAAAGCTAAAAGTACAGGCGTGACAATCCTTGGACCCACGCCGCCTTATTTAAACGGTGCGTCCACTCAGGTGCCACTGGAGGCCCAGCGCTCCCTGCGGATCCGACGCCCGACGCAACCGGAGGCTCCCGTCCCCGTAGGTGTCCGCGGCGCTCGGCCTCCCGGCAGCCTAGCCCGAGCCGCACCTGCCCCGCCGAAGTCCCGGACGGAGGAGCTCGGCTGCTGCGGGGGGCGCAGAGGCCGCTGGCGGCGCCTTCCCGCGTCCTTACCTCCGCGGGGCCGGTCCGGGTCCGACACCTGCCGGCCGCCTCCGATCCCAGCCGCCCCGCCCGCCGCGCCGGGAATAAGAAGGGAGCGCGGGGCCGGTCCGGGTCCGACACCTGCCGGCCGCCTCCGATCCCCGCCGCCCCGCCCGCCGCCCCGGGAATAAGAGGGGAGCGCGGAGCCGGTCCGGGTCCGACACCTGCCGGCCGCCTCCGATCCCCGCCGCCCCGCCCGCCGCCCCGGGAATAAGAGGGGAGCGCGGAGCCGGTCCGGGTCCGACACCTGCCGGCCGCCTCCGATCCCCGCCGCCCCGCCCGCCGCCCCGGGAATAAGAGGGGAGCGCGGGGCCGGTCCGGGTCCGACACCTGCCGGCCGCCTCCGATCCCCGCCGCCCCGCCCGCCGCGCCGGGAATAAGAAGGGAGCGCGGGGCCGGTCGGGCCGCTGGCCGCGGGGCCCGGGCTGTGAGCGCGGCAGGGCGAGCATGGGCGCGGCGCGGGGCATCGGCAGCTTCGCCGTGTGGGACTACGTGGTGTTCGCCGCGATGCTGCTCATCTCGGCCGCCATCGGCATCTACTACGCCTTCGCGGGGGGCGGCCAGCAGACGTCCAAGGACTTCCTGATGGGCGGCCGCAGGATGACCGCCGTGCCCGTGGCGTTGTCCCTCACCGCCAGCTTCATGTCGGCCGTCACCGTCCTGGGCACCCCCTCCGAGGTCTACCGTTTTGGGGCCGTCTTCAGCATCTTCGCCATCACCTACTTCTTTGTGGTGGCCATCAGCGCCGAGGTCTTCCTCCCGGTGTTCTACAAGCTGGGGATCACCAGCACCTATGAGGTAGGGGGACAGTGGGCTGGGGACGAAGTGGACGGTCGGGAAGGGCTTTTCAGGATCGTGGGGGGATTTTCCGGGGAGGGGGGACCCACTACCGTAGCGGAATCTCTCCGCGTCCAGGTCCTCACCTCCGCTGCCCTCCCCTTTAGGTAGAGCCCGGTAGAGGCGACAGGATCTTGGAGGTGAGCTCAGCGAAGCAGGGCGGCTTCCGAAGTAAAGGGACTGATTCCGACTAGTGCTCCCTAAGGCCATTCCTTGTCTGCTTTAACATCTTTGATTCAGAGTCAAGGGGAAAGATTGTAGAACTTTTTATTTGGGGGAGAGCAAGTTGTTCAAGTCTTAGTCCCTCCTGGTCAAAAGGGACCCCCTTGTCCCAGGCCCACAGGCACCATTGTCGTTCGTTCCCAGGACCCGGAATAGAATTTGCCCCCCCTCCCTTGGTGCCCTAACTCATCTCAGTACCTGGTGTGTGCGGCCAGATTCTACCACTCACTAGCTGGGTACACCTGGGTGACCCATTGTGCCCACTTTTTCATCCCAGAATGAAAATAATACCAATGACCCTACCCAGTCCTTGGGAGGATTAAATGAGGGGACTCAAGTGCAGCACTCACAGGAGTGTCTCCAGCCCAGCGAGTGAGGGATAAACGCTTGCTGGCTGAAAGTTTTTGTGGCGGTAGTGGCAGAGGTGGTCACCTTGGAGTCCCCCAGAGGATTTGGCCACAGGGCTCTTAGCCTCACCTTCTCCAAATGTGGAAAGATGATGAAGGAAAACCATGTCTCCTGTGGTTATAGTCTTTCTTCAGTTTTTGGAAGGAAAGGGCTTTGCAAAGATGGGGATGTTGGGTTTAGTTCAAAAAGCTATCAAATGGCACCTGGGTGGCTGGTAGTTAAGTGCCTCCCTTCAGCTCAGGGTGTGACCCCAGGGTCCTGGAATCAAGTCCCGTATCAGGGTCTCCACAGGGAGCTTGCCTCTCCCTCTCCCTGTGTCTCTCATGAATAAATAAATAAAATCTTAAAAAAGAAGAGCTGTGGAATGGGAGTGTGGGATGGGGGATAATAAAATCTCAGGGCAGTAGGGGGCCTGTTTAGTGCCCTCCGTGGTCTCCTTTACCGAGGTACTAGCCCATGAACAGCATGGACAAACCTGGTGTAGTTTCCTCTCTCACAGGTCATTATCCAGAGGATGCTGATGCTACTTCTTAGCAGTCACCTCAGTCTTTGAGTTTAGGTTACTGTCTCCTCTAAGTCACGGGAAGGTGATTTCCTAATGAGGCTGGCTCAACTGGTGCTGGCCATGGGGCCTCAATGGCACAAATGTTGGTGACAAAGTGCTTGGGCTATAGTGACGCCATCCAGGGCAAGGCACCCGTGGGGCAGCAGTGCCTTCCCTTCACTCTGCCCATTGTGTTTGGGAAAGTTTAGTCATCATCCCGGAGGTGAGCAGGATGGAATTTCTCTGTTTTACTCATAGGTGGCAAATTGGCTGTTCCAGGCCAATCTCTGTTCTCTTTTTTTTTGACCCTTGCGGTGTTTTGAAAGAAAATTAATTTAACATTTATGATGTTGCAAGGTCAAATAGAATTCCAGATTCTAGCATCTTTTGAAAATTTAGAAGCCTGGTGACACTGGGCTCACATTCCCTGTGTGCAGAAACTCCAGTTTTAAGGCCATGACTCTCACTCCCTGCTAATTTCTACATTGAGGCCTCATCATTGTCAGTGCCTAGTTACTTTTTTTTTTTTTTTGGCCTTATGATAGAGAAACCTCTGTCTTCTTCATTTTGTCTTCCTCAAAAATGCAAAAGGGGAAAGGGAGAGGGGTGAAGGGGATACTTGGTTTGGAGGGAGATGTGAGAGGACTTATTTCTTAGTGGATATGAGGGATAGTCCAGTATTTTAATATACGAACATCTGGCCGATCCACTTGTGTGTGTTTCCTGATGAGCCCTTACCTTAGGCAGTTTGAGTCTGTGAGCTCTGCTCTGTAGTTAACTAACTCCAGGACTCAGAAAGAGCTCAAGAACCTGGCAAGAGGACTTCAGTCCCCAGAGGTGAATGCTCCTCTCATAAGCACTGACCTATGCCTCTTCGGAGCAGCGACATTAACTAAACCAGAAACAGAGTTCCCACATTTCTCCCGTGGTGGAGGCTGTTAGCAGGATTCCATCTAAAATGTCGCAAAAAGTTAATGTTTACTGAATGCTTAATACACATGTGGCACTGGGCAGCATGTTCTACACACGGTCATCATCCAACTCAGTACTCAAAAATGATCCTGAGGAGGGGGGGTTCCTCGGAGAGCCCCGTTCTGCAGATACAGTTAAGCTACAGAAGAGGATGAGGCCAAGTAGCCTGGAGGCCGTGCAGTGGTGTCTACTGGCTACTTCTAAGGCTTTGGTAAGTCTGTTTATGCCCCCCAGGCAGGGCTTATACATGCAGGGAGAACAGGAGAAGCAGAATAGAACACCTAGAGTCATGTTCATGCTGGCGGGTGCCCTGCAGCAGGTGTCAGCAAGGTTTGAGCACGTGCTTTGTCCCTGACAGTTGGCCACTGCAGACGCTTTCTTGTGCATATTTTTTGTTTGTTTTATGCTGAGAGTGGAACCATTTACACAGAATAACAAGTCCAGCATTGAGTGATACCCTGGCATTCTTGCTCAACTCCGAAATCTCTTTGTAAGAAACTTAAGAAATCTTATGTTTCTTTAGCTAGAATTGGCTGTTCAGAGCACATTTGTCATCTATTTATCCCTGTCTTCAAAGTTTAGGCCTGAGAGATGTTTATCCACTAGCAGACCTACAGACTAGTAGTATGATGCAGGAATCCAGTTTCATTCCCTGCTTCTGCAGGATCTTTCTGGATCCATGAAATCTGTTTGTTGGAACTGAGCTTTCCAGAATATATGTGTATGTGTATGTATACATGTGTGCACATATATATGTATATATATGGATTATATTTATGTGTATATATTATTCATATGTAGTTATGTTAATATATATGTATGCTTATAATTGTGAATTAAGTATACCTGTGGATTTGGATACCAACTTCTTTTTTTTTAAAAAAAGATTTTATTTATTCATGAGAGACTCAGAGAAAGAGGCAGAGACACAGGCAGAGGGAGAGGCAGGCTCCTAACAGGAGCCTGGTGTGGGACTTGATCCCAGGTCCTGGGATTATGCCCTGAGCCTAATGGAGATGCTCAATCACTGGACCACCCAGGCGTCCCTGGATACCAACTTCTTAATATCTTAGTTTTGAATAATAGTTTATGATATTTCTCCATCCATTTATATCATTTGAGAGCCTCCAAACCCCTGCAAAGTAAGAGGGAAAAGAATTAATACAGTGATCCTCATTTTTAAGAGGAGGAGCTTGAGATCTTCAGTGACTACCCCGAGCTTGTGCCGTCTATGAGGGGGACTGGGTGGAGGGCTGGAACTCCTCCTAAACATGACACTGTGGTGTATAATTTTTTTCCCTGTCAATTGTTTTGGAAGGTCCCACTGTGTGTCAGTGCCACCTACTCACTCAAAGCCATGGTCAGTGTGCTAACTTATTTATTTAGAATAATATAGTTGTTCCCTGCCCAGGTTTGGGCATTGAACGGCTCTAGACTTGAATTGTGGTTCTGAGAGCTGTTAGGTTGCAATTTTGGTGTTCTCTCTGATCTCCGGTGCCCTCCCTGCTAAGAGGTATAATGGCCTCGGGGTTGTTGGGAGAACGTCCAGTGTACACAACGAGTACTCTATAGCCCTCACCTGTGATTCGAGAGCAAAAACATCTGGTGTCATTTCCCCTGATTATTACTTATGTCAGTTTTTCCTTCCTTTCCCCCCATGGTATATGAAAAGACTGTTTTCAGCTTTAAAATTCTAAGGGAGTAATAATATTCATGTTAAAGAAAATTTGAGATCCTAGCTTCCTTTTAACTCTAAAATTCTATGATTCTAGCTCTATAATATATTATGATATATAATGTAAGAGATGAGCAGACTATATTTTAAGATATAGCAGATGTCAAGGAGAATAGGAAAAATTAGCAGGGTTGTTGGCTTTGAACAGAAACTGACAGGCTGATTTAAGTAAAAAAAATAATAATTTATTTGGGAGGATATTGGGATAGCCCATAGAACAGAGTGAAAAACTGAACAAATAGTCTGTGAAAAGGACAGAAGCCAGAGAAGCCTCTTGAGGCCACTGTCAGGATCAGTCTACTTCTGCTCCAATCATTTGTTCTTTATATTTTACCTCCAAGATCCAAATACCCATTGGAAAGAGGAGCCAATTGGCTGAGTGTGGGTCAGGTGACCCTCCCTGGGTCAGAAGAGGCAGGGCACCTCAATGGACAAGTCCATCACAATTGCCTGCTGTGGGAAATGGCTGATTCCCAAGTGAATCAGGGAGGTGTCTGAAGTCGATACCAAGAAAAAGAGAAGAACAGTGCTTTGCTCATTCTAAAAATGCAGAATATAATCCATTTATTTGATATTCTGGGAAAGCCAAAACTAGGGATGGAGAACAGATCAGTGATTGCCAAGGTTTGGGGGCTGGAGGGAAGTATGATCATAAAGAAACAACATACCAGAGTTCTCTGAGGGCAAGAGAACTGTCCAGTTCTCTGAGGGCAAGAGAACTGTCCTGTGTGTGTTAAACCCAGTGAACCATAATTTAAAGCAAGAGTAAATTTTGCTGTATGTAAAGAAAAATAGCAGGACATGACATAGGAATATGGAAGACAAATCCCTTATGAAGTTGCTTAAAATTTCTCTTCTAAAAATTTAAATTCAATGTAGTTAACATATAGTGAGTATATTATTAGTTTCGGGGGTAGAAGTTAATGATTCATCAGTCTTATCTAACACTCAGTGCTCTTCACGTCACGTGTCCTCCTTAATGACCGTCACCCCCTTACTCCATCCTCCCACCCTTCTTCCCCTCCGGCGACCCTCAATTTGTTTCCTATAGTTTAGAGTCTCATATGGTTTGCTTCCCTTTCTGTTTTTATCTTATTTTATTTTTTCCTCCCTTGACCTGTGTTCATCTGTTTTGTTTCTTAAATCCCACATACGATTGAAATCATATGGTATTCGTCTTTCTCTGAAATCTGACAGATTTCACTTAGTATAATACCCTCTAGTTTCATCCACATCTTGCACATGGCAAGATTTTATTCTTTCTGATGGCTGAAGTTGCTTTGCATCTCTAACCCTTTTCCTTCTTACGCAGCCAATTTTTTTTTAGAGTAAGTAAAGTTTTCACGTATTAACCATTTTTTTCCTTTTTTTTTTTTTTTTTGGAAACAGTATTTAGAGCTTCGATTTAACAAATGTGTTCGTCTCTGTGGAACAGTCCTCTTCATTGTTCAAACAGTAAGTTACTCTCCACGAGCTTGCTTTACCTTTTGTTGTCTAAAATGTCGTCAACCAAGGCATCCAGGCTAAGCTTACACATGAAGGATAAAAAAAGAGGTGTTAAAAATAGGAGGAAACCAAAAAAGGGAAAACACTCATCGTTACACTGTGTCAACCCTTGAGATCATGAAAGAGTGTTTCAGCAAATGCCCCACTTCCTGGAAAAAATGATGGTTTAAGGGAATGCTAAATATTACATTAATCAAACAATAGTGATGTTGCTTCAGGAGCATGTGCCTTTTCCTATCCCACCTCCTCCTCCTCTTCTTCCCACCAAAGTGACTGAGGTGTTGTCACGGCCAAGATGACAACGATGTTTCAAAGAGCTGAGGTAGCTGATAGTAGGAATCGTAACAAAGAGAAAGCAACTAGTACAGTTTCATAGTATTTTTGCAGCATGTTTAGTAACAGGTTTGAAAAATAATAACTGACATGGGAAGACAATAGGATATAATTTCATTTGCTCAAGAGCATACTTAAAAAAAAAATCAGTACTCTTTAAAAAAAGGAAACTTAAGCCCTGATTGAAGGAGTTACTGAGTGTAAGACAACAGAATCCTGCACTCTGAGGTTTTTAAAGTTTGAAAGTTTTTAAATGACGCAATCCAGTAGTACAAGGATATGTAAGTATAGATTTACTGGTTGACAAGAATGGAAAGCAAAGATTTGCCAAGCAATCAGTGACAGAGAACACTTTCTGCTTCTCATCCGGGTTGCCAGAGGCTTGTCATGATTGTTGTGTCATTCATATTGATCTTCCTCTTGGCAGCTGCGGGCTTTAGAGATGGGTTTGATAATGCAGATCCAGGAAGGAGTTCTTGTTTGTTCTCGTCCCTATTTGTAATTCACTTCCCCAAACACAAGCTACCTAAGCATTTGTAAATGATTTAACTTGACTCTATTTTATATTTCTGTAAATTGCATAACTTATATTGGTCCTTAACGCTTCTGGCGTAAAAGCAAGGAACTCTTTGGGTCTGGTAGAGGTTCTGACACAGAACTGAGGGTGGTAGTTTGCATTTACCGACTGTTCAGACCCTCTTTGGATCATTTTTTAAAAGAAATTCCTACAATGAAAAGTGGGGAACAACTGTCAGGAAGATGTTCTGTGGTCACGTTTCCAAATCTTCAACTTGGTCGGGATAAGGACTGTGGAATGCTAGTTCATTCTTGCAAAAAAGAGGAAAGCTTTAGCATCTCCTATTTGAAGGACTTACTTCCATTGATATTCCATGTAATATAACCATACATCCAAGTATTATATAATATGGCTTTTTTCATAATATGTTTTCATAGAATAAACATAGAACCATAGGACAATAATATGTTTTTATAGAGTAAATCACATAGAATATATATGATATATTTGCAAGATCAAATGCAATAGAAATTATGTTCTGAGAAAAAAGACCATATTTATCATACTTCTGTATCCCTGATTGATAAATATTTGCTAGATGTATGAGTGAAAAATAATATATAATATAGAAAAGATGGAATACAGTTTTTGTTGGCTTTCGGGATTTTTTTAGTGCAAATGTATACTTTTGTTTAATTAATGAGCATGCAAACTTTTTAATATTGGTTTCCAAAATGTTCACTATTTTTCCAATTAGTTACATAGTGATTAATAATAGTTTGAAAGCATATGAATGAGGGACCATCTCCTTTTAAATTTGTATTCTTTCTTTCTAATTGTTTGCATTGAGGAGAATTGATATTAAGCTTAAGGTGATGGATCAGTGACTATCTGCTCTAAGCACCACGTGAAAAGTCCATCATTTTAACAAAGTTGGTGATATGAGATTTTCGTGACCTATGACCACATCACAAACAGAAAAGGAGTATAACATTTTTAAGTCACAAACAAATTTTATTAAGTATACTGAAACTACTGTTTTAATTCACTATTGAGTTTATAAAAAAAATTGGTGTTTTTTTTTTATAATTCATACAGTTTATTTGGTTTCTTTTTTTCCGTAGATTCTGTATACTGGAATCGTTATTTATGCCCCTGCCCTGGCTTTGAATCAAGGTACACTTTAGAATTACCCATTATGTCACTCACATTTTGGGGGTCATTTTTAATAGAACTTATTCTCACTTTGGGGAGATGGGGAGATGGAGGAATGTTTCCAGTAACCTGCATCAGCTTGAGGGGAGGAGCAAGATGAGTTTATTGTTTACTGTAGCAGCTTCTTTGGGTTCCTGGACTGATAGCTCCAAAAGACCTATGATTAATAGAAGGGCAGGCCTCCATTCCTTCAGGATGAATACCCACTATGGTCTAAATCATGAATGGCTGCAGTTTCTTCCTTGGTGGCTATAATCTGGAGCTGCAATCAAAAGGCTTCTGTGTTACTCAGCTCCATCATAAAATCTGGCAGGGAGAGAGCTTTTCTTATTCTCATTTCTCATGTGGTCCAAAATGCAAGAGAAGGAGATCTATGCGATTTGAAATATCAGATCACTCTTAGTGACAAAAAATGAAAGATGGCGATGGTGTCCTTTTAAACAAATGGATGAAGACGGTCCTAACCAACATACTACTTACTCTACTCTGGATTTGGGCAGATCAAAGCCATGCCACTGGAATAGTTCACTGAGGCAAAGGTGCCTGTTAGTCATATCCTTAAAAGGCTTTGGGAGCACCCCATATCCTTTGTATTCTTATCAATCCGATGTGAGTTTATCTCTAAAACTTCCTTATAAAATGGACAAGTGGACTCTGATGGGAAAAATGTGATGCAGTTCCTGGAGTTAATATAAAATGGAAAAGCCCCACTAAATCCACACTCTTTCTTGCTTTCCTGTTAGGTAGACAGTAATTATTACCTGAGTTTATAAAGTACAACAGTATCATTACAAAGGACAATTCCATTATATAACATGCTCTTGAATTCTGAATGTCAGGCATGTTCCATGTCAATATTACCAACATCATGAAGGGATCATTTCATGTATAAAGAACTGAGCCATAAACTTCATAAGTTACCTATTGGCTATAAGTGTAATTAAAGATGTGACTTTAGGGTTTTAAAGTACAGTTCTGGCATCTATGAAGAAATCAAGGACTCTGTTCTTATCAATTTATTGAGCCATTCCCTAGGAATTAGGACCCAAGAGACTGCATTATTACCACTTGAATATCAGTTGTATATTTTACTGTGACCGAGGAAGTATGCACGAGCATAAATGTAGTACTTGGTGTGCAAAAGATGCTCCATAGAAAGTTGTTTAATGTTCTCTTGGTCCAATCACTTCTTTTTAACCTTTTTTTAAAAAAAATATAGAAAACTTCAAACATACACTGGAAAAAAAGAGAATGGTATGCTGAACTCTAACGTACCTTTAAGTCTACACTAAAAATGATCAACTCTTGGTTCAATTCACTGTTTCCCTCACTAGATTGTTTTGCTGTAAATCTGAAGCATTTCATCGTTTCATCTGAATTCAAAATCTTTTAAAAATAAGGAGATGCTAACTTTTTCCACTGAGGTATAACTGACACGTAACACTGTATTATATTATAATGATCCAAGATTTGTATATATTGCAAAATGACTACCACAATATCTAGTCAACATCAATCTTCATACATAGTTAGAAAACTTCTTTTTCTTGTGATGAGAGCTTTTAATATTTACCCACTTGGCAGCTTTCAAACACGCAATACAGAATTATTAATTATAGTCACTGTGCTGTCCATTACATCTCCATGACTTATGTATTTTATAACTGAAAGTTTGTACTAGGATGTGTTTTGTAAGCACAATTATACCATATTCATATCTAAAATGCTAACATTATTTTTAAAAATATCAAAATGAAGTCGGTGTTCAGATTTCCCTGATTTTTTTCAGTGTTTATTAGTTTCAGGATTCAAGCAAATTTATGTAATTGCAATTAGTTGATTTGTCTCTTAAGTTTCTCTTTCTTGCTTTTTTAAAAAAAGATTTTATTTATTTATTTGACAGAAAGAGAAAGCACAAGCGGGGAGGAGCAGATAGAAAGGGAGAAGGATGATGCAGGGCTCCATCCCAGGACCCCTGGCTCATGGCTTGAGCTGAAGGCAAATACTTAACCGACTGAGACATCCAAACACCCCTCTTTCTTGCTTTAAATTTTTTTTAAGTAGGCTCCACATCTAGTGTGATGCCCAATGCAGGGCTTGAACTTAACAACCCTGAGATCAAGACCTGAGCTGAGAGTGCTTAATTGACTGAGCCATCCAGGGACCCCTCTTGTTTTTTAAAATTAAAAACCATTTTTTGTTGAGATTCAGTTTATACATAATAAAATACACAGAAATTAAGTGTACAGTCAGACGAGCTTTAACAATTGTATACAGTTGTGTGATCACCACCCAATTCAAAATACAAACATTTTCAACGTCTAATCTCAGAAGACTTTTTTGTGCCTCCTTATAATAAATCCCCCCTGCCAACCCAGCTGCCACTTTCTGATTTTTATCACCCTAAATTGGTTTTCCTTGTCCTTTAGAGTTTGTGTAAATGGAATAATATAGTGCCTTTTTTTTTTTTTTTTGGTAACTGGTTTCTTTTGCTCAACAAAATGTTTCTGAGATTCATTTGTTGCTATAAGTTGGTTCAGTTTAACATATTAGTTTCTTGATGCCTGGATAGAAGACTTAAAAAAGTAGATCCTAGCCAGCAATAGTTGTTTTAACCAATATTTTTCTTTTAGATATCATGGTAAAGCTCAGACCACCTCAATGACAAAAAATTTGGTCTTACTAAGGAATCTGCTTGATTGATAAACACTTTAGACCACACAATTAGCATTAGGTTACATACATCTTACAACAAATATTACCTCCTCTTGTTAAAATAAGCCAATGTGGAACTAGGAACGAAAAATGAGCTGTGCTTAAGTTCCTAAATATCACAGCATCACACTCATAGAAATCTTATCTTCCCCTTAAATAGTTCTCGTCCTATCAGATTTTTAAAATGTTAATAAAATAAAAACATCCCTGAAAATATATTACCAGAGAAAAGAGATTGAATACAACTACAAATAATTTGGGGGGGCAGCACTTAGTCTACTTCTTCCACACGTGATTTGTTGTCATCCCCTTTGAGAGATGACATCCCTTCTGTCATGGCAACATCACCATCATCAGCAGTGGGGTCGCCTTCATGGATAACAAGACCAGGTTTGGTCATCCTGTAGATCCTGGTAGCCTGTGTTTGGAGATCTGCTTTTGACACATTTTTATTTCTATTTCTACCTTGAACCCATGTAGTTAAACATACACCTGTTATGACCCAGAACAGGGCAGATGCGTGTATGAAATATAAGAGACACTGGGTTGTACCATTTTACGTGTCCACTGCACAATGTGTGCACATCCAAGTTACTCCAGGTGTGCTTTTGCCCTGGCTTTGAGTCAAGGTACATCTTAAATTTACGGATTATGTCACACATTCAGGACTAATTTATTATATAGGGAAACAATAGACTTTTGTATATTAATCTTGTATCCTGCAACCTTGCTATAATCACTTACTAGTTCCAGGGTTTTGTTTCATTGTTTTTTTTTTTTTACATCAATGATCATGTCATCTGTGAACAGAGAGAGTTTTATTTCTTCTTTCCCAGTCTATATACCTTTTGTTTCCTTTCTTGCCTTACTGCATTAGTAAGGACTTCTAGCACAATGTTAAGAAGGAGCAGTGAGAGGGGACATCCTTTTCTTGTACCTGATCTTAGTTGGAAAGGTTGGAGTCTCTCAGTATTAAGCAGGATGTTAGCTGTAGGATTTTTTAAAAAGTATTTTATTTATTTATTTATTTGAGAGAGAGAGTGAGTGAGCAGGGGCCATGGAGGGACAGAAGAAGAGGGAGAAGCTGACTCCCCACTGAGCAGGGAGCCCACCCTGGGACTCAATCCCAGCACCCCAGGAGCATGACCTGAGCCGAAGGCAGATGGTTAACCAACTGAACCACCCAGGTGCCCTTGCTGTAAGATTTTTGTAGACAGTCTTTATCAAGTTGAGAGACTTTTCCTTTATTCCTAGTTTTACCGAGAGATTTTATCATGGACATTGCATTTTGTGCAATGCTTTCTCTCCATCTTTTGATATGATCATGTGATATTTCTTTTTCAGTGTGTTGATATAATAGATTCCATTAATTGATTTTTAAATACTTGACTAGCCTTGCATACCTGGGATAAATCCCTCTTGGTCATGGTGTATAATTCTTTTTATACTCTTTTTGGATTCAATTTGCTAATCTTCAGTTTGTTGAGGATTTTTGCAACTGTGTTTGTGGGAAATATTGGTATGTAGTTTTCTTACAATGTCTTTATCTGGTTTTGGTATTAGAGCAACCCTGGCCTTATGGAATGAGTTAGGAAGTATTCCCTGTGCTTCTGTCTTCTGAAAGAGATTGCAGAGACTTGGTATAATTTCTTCCTTAAATTGATAGAAATTACCAGTCAACCCATTTGAGCCTAGAGCTTTCTGTTTTGAAAGGTTTTTAATTATTGATTCAATTCCTTTAATAGATATAGTCCTATTTAGATTATCTATTTCTTCTTGCATGAGTTTTGGCCCATTGTGTCTTTAAAGGAATTGGTCCATTTTATCTAGATTATCACATTTGTGGGCAAAGCTATTGTCCTTCCATTTAAAAAGAATGTAATATGCCCTCCACTTCTTAGATAAATGGTAGCAAATTATACAACTTTTCCCCTTCCTGGTTCCATCTTAGTAACATTTACAACTTGTCTGGTAGAATAGTGTGTTTATTTGAACCATGATGACACAAACTTTATGACCCAGTTCAGTCTGGATAACTACCTCATAGTATCAAGTTGTTTCATAGCTTTATTATAGCATAAAGGATTTTTCATGTATTTAATTTAGCCAATTTTGGATCTAGATATAGTCTCTGAGGATAGAAACCAGGTCCATTTAACTCATTGAGTAAAATTTTAAACTCCACTTGTTTGGGGGCATTTTATGAGATTTGGGCCTAGTTTTAGGCAAGAGTAGAGAGGAAAGTAGAAAGATAGGTACCCCATAAATGATATAGATTTCTACTGATGATTTTTTTGAGAAGTATTTTTATTTTACATGTTTCACAGTTATGCGTGCATTTTTCTTTTCTTTTTTCTTTTTTGCAGTCACAGGATTTGATCTGTGGGGCGCAGTAGTTGCAACAGGGGTGGTCTGCACATTCTACTGCACGCTGGTATGACAAGAACATTACTTCTTTCACTCACCCACTTGTTTTGCAAAATTGCAAATTCCAATAGTTGTATTCTACAAGCTGGGTTTCATACATGCTCTCCCTCTCCTGCCTCTCAACTTTACATTGATCATAACTGAAACTTTTGTCTTTTATTTGAACCATTGCAGTGGTCCTGAGTCTTGTCTCCTAATTCAGCCTTACCGTTGCTAAATTACTATAGTTGTGTTCATATTGTTCCTCAGCTTAGAAACCCGAGATAGGGATCCCTGGGTGGCGCAGCGGTTTGGCGCCTGCCTTTGGCCCAGGGCGCGATCCTGGAGACCCGCGATCGAATCCCACATTGGGCTCCCGGTGCATGGGGCCTGCTTCTCCCTCTGCCTGTGTTTCTGCCTCTCTCTCTCTCTCTCTCTCTCTGTGACTATCATAAAAAAAAAAAAGAAACCCAAGATAACTTTCCATAGCCTATAGGCAGGAATCATAGTAGAAATATATCACAACCAGATAGTATGGACACTGATTTTGGATGCTAGTCCCTAAGCAGTGGTGCAACTCTATGGCATATCTGATATACTAAGTCTTATGACTCTAGTTGCTGGATGTTTTAGAAGATGGGGATCTCAGGGAGGGAATAGTTCAGCCAAGGGCATAGGGACTGGAGGGAGACACTTGGGAAGTTTTTGGCAGTGGCTAGTACAAAACAATTTTAGTATTTCAAAAACTGGTATGACTTTCTATTTGCATACTTGATTGCATATCAGCCCTGCCTGTAAGATAAAATCTATGATATTGCCATCTGCAATTTGACTCTGAATTTTCTTCCCAGCAATATCCCTATACCATTTCACTCTGCTTCAAAATATTTATCTGGCCACACTCAACATGTCATGTACTTGGACTTATTTATACTTTTGCCCATGCTACTTTATCTTCTGGGATGAGCTTCATCTTTGCCTCTGCTTCTGTCTGAAGGCTTGGCTTAAATCACACTTTCTTTTGAAGGTTCTCCCAACCTTACTATCTACCACCTTAAGTGTATTCCTTGGCCAAGATCTATGTTTTCATTATTTTTGTCCAGCATAGTATATAAGCATGTAGATGATTAATAATGTCTGATACAAGCATTAATCCTAATATACTTTTCCCTCAAAGGGTGGTCTTAAAGCAGTTATCTGGACAGATGTTTTTCAAGTAGGGATCATGGTGGCTGGATTTGCATCTGTGATTATACAGGCTACGGTGATTCAAGGTGGGATCAGCACTATTCTAAATGATTCCTATAATGGTGGAAGATTAAACTTCTGGAAGTAAGTTGCTGTTTACCTTCTGGTCAATAGAACACACCTTTTATTTTTTTATTTTTCTGTAAAAATAATCTCATTGTTGAAATAGTAAATTTACATCAGAACACAAATAGATGGCTAAGAATGTGGTACAAAAAATTGAAGCTGACAAGTTAATGTGTAAAGGGTTTCCATAAGGTCTTTAACAGGTTAAAACAGTCAGATAGTTAGTTACCTGGTACTTAGGATGGTGCTTTCTCCTAAGAAAGGATTGATAGTGAAGGAGTGTTTTTCTTCCAAACATTAAAATCTGGAACTGGTCAAAGGGTAGAATAGAGTAATTCAGGAAGAGATAGTGTAGAAATAAGAAAAGAAACCTCTTAAGAGAAAAACACTAGAAGACCCTGTCATTTTGACAGCTTTTTGTTTCAAGCAGCATAGAGAATTTTTCTATTGATATTGCCCTGGCAATATATGGTATATTATTATTACATTTCATAACTGTATATGTGTATGAATATTTTATAATATTATATGTTATTTCTAGAGAATTGACTAGGGAGTTATGACTAATGTCTCAAGTCAGTATATTGTATGATTTAACATATCTTAAACAGCTACGTAGGCTTCTTAGAGAAAGACCAATAGCCCAGATATTTCATCACAAATATACCACACAACTTAAAAGAATATTTAAAACAACTTCCACTGTGGATCAGTAATATCATTCTTGTTATGTTCAACATGAAGAGGAACTCATTTTTACATGGACTGGCTAATTTCGTCTTTAAGCAGCCCTACTTTGAGACAGGCAAACTGAAATCACTGGCAAGAAGAAAGAAAAAATACTTCTAACTTGGTAGCTCTTTTTGGTTTGGTGAAAATGGTGCTAATGGTTAAGAAGAGCCTTTCAGAGATTGGACAGGGACAACATGTTAACTTGCAGAAATATTTTGAATTATAATGAATTAATTTCAACTATTTCAGTAATCTTTTTTTTAACCTCAAGATTCAGATTCTAAGGAAGAGCACCCCAATTGTCCTAGCTTGGGCATAATTCCATTCCTCAATTGGGGAAGAGCAGGACACACAAGATTTTAAGAAAGCATGATTATAATGCCATGGTAATTTTAGAACATGAAAATCTTTAAACTGCATTAACTGAGTTCTTAAGCTTGAATATAAATTAGAAGTATGACTGTACAGGTGCTGGAAGAGAAATTATATATGCAAAATGTATCAATTTTATGTTCATTTCAGTACCATACCTATTGCTGTTATGCACTAAAGAATTTCTCTGTTGCTCTCTTTTTAGTTTCATGCTCTTCTCTGATTATAGCATAGCAGACTTGTTTTTTAAAATTATTTATTTATTTAGTAGAGTTGTTTAAATAACAATTTCTAAGGTCACAGAACAATTTTTATGAAAGCTCAGAATAATTAGAACATTCATTTTCCCTTAATCCCCTCCAGAGTTTCTAGTTCTCTGAAAGTATCCATTTTTATTTCATTGAACTTAAGTTAGGAATATTTCTGCATTTTTTATTGCTTAATGAATTTGTACATATTTACATCTGTATGCATATTTGTGTAGGTATACATTGCTTGCTTCCAAAAAATATTCTAGGAGAATTTTCTGTAGTTTTTTGCTGATATTTCAGGTTTGTTTTCTGTTTCTTTTCATTTAGTTTTGATCCTAATCCTTTGCAAAGACATACATTCTGGACAATTATTATAGGAGGGACCTTCACATGGACCAGCATCTATGGTGTCAACCAATCCCAAGTGCAGAGATATATTTCCTGTAAAAGCAGATTCCAGGCAAAAATGTAAGCCAAACTATGGTATGGAAATCATTAATAACTATCAGTTGTCTTTATTGAGACTCTTTGATTAGTCAAGCTTTGCTCAGATTTAAGTCTTTTGTATCATGAAATTCCAAGAAATAAATGAGATATTTAGTTATAAAAGGATCAAGTAAAACAAAGTGGTACTGTATATTTTAAATCAGATATTTGAAATATTTAAAGTAAATCTTATCAAATAAATAAGCATTCATTGTGTTATCTATTTGCATAAGGAATTATGGAGGATAAATTTTTTATAAATATATGCTCTTATTGTGAAGGAACTTAACATCTAATTAGGAAAATATATACAAGTATGCAAAAAGTGAAATAACAGTAGAAAGGCGTGACAGCTCCATGGAACAATATAACAACGGAAGAAATGGTCCAGGACAATATATTGCTAGATATGCTGGTATATTTTATTTTTAGACACAGTCATGGGTTTATAACTCTGATCTAATACTTGCTACTTGAGTGATATTGGTCAGGTTACTTAGTCTTCCTGAGTCTCAGTTTCTAAACTTATAAATGAGCATAAGAAATATACATCTCATGAGATGTATTGTAAACTGCTGTGCTTGGCACACACTTAGTAGGAGTCCAGTAAATGTGACCTCTAATCATAGGACTGAAGACAGAGAATGAGTGAGAGATTCCTGTCAACCTGGAAGATCCTGAATAATGACCATATGTGGTCAAGTGGAGAACAGTGGGAGAACATTCCAGATAGACATTGATTTGGACACAGCCCAGAGGTCAGAAGGATGACATGGTCAGGGAATTCTCAGGCCCATCTTGGTTTGAGCAAAGAGCTGGTTCTTTCTCTCAGATCAGTACAGTGACTACCACTCCCCATGGTGATATATAAAGCTGGCTGAGCCCACAGACATTTAGGAACTTAAAAATTACAAATAGATTAAGAATAACAGGGTGGTTGGAGTAGGACAAGGAATGGAAATTCTATTTCTATTCAAAGGAGAACATGAAAATATTGTGATATCATATGTCATAACTCAATATATTGAGAGTAATTAGTTTAGACATTTTCTGTCTTTGGAAAATTCTATAGTAAAAGATCTACACAAAAATCAGTACAGTAACTGGATATAAAATCCTTCAAAAGTGAGCTGAGGAGTTCTGGTATTTTAAGGAACTTTGAAGTAATGTAATTTATACATCCAGTAATCCACTGGACTTTAAATCCATACTAGAGCTGATGCCTCTCCCATATTAATTGTGCATGTGCTCTTCTGTTGTTTTTTTGAAACATGAAACTCAAGTGGTCTATTTTATAACTAAGAGACCAGCATTAGAGCTCCTGAACTGTCTTAATAAGAAGCAATTTCCCTTGGAATGGCCCTGAGCAGACTCCCCAAGCTGAGAGGAACCATTTTATCCTATTTCTTAACACCGGCTCCAGGGGAAGAATGAATCCCAGTCAAAAAGTTAAGACCTACTGACATTGATTGATTCGGGACTGTATCAGATGTTGTTGATAAGTCATCTATGTGAATGGCATTTAAGTCAAATAAAACTATATAGTAAAATATTAAACTCAAATATGAACAAGGGTGTTTGAGCAGGAAAGTGTCTGGGTATATTTTCTGATGATTTGGAGAAGAGCTGTAGTTATATGCTATTTTTAGACAATAGCAAAACATACAGTAAATTTAGTCAGTCAAGGGAAAAGGCTAGCAATTTGTTGTTTCGCACCTGTTGAAGGTGGGTTCTCTTGAAACAGACTCTGAGATGGAAGTTGGCATGCCAGAGTCTGTGAGGGAATCACTACCTGTGGAAGAAAGCAAAGAGAAGAAAGCAGGATTGGCCGTAGAAGTTGGATTGTAATGCCTTCTCAGTCAAGGCCTTAGGGGAAGCCGTGAAGCTAGGCTGGCCCCAGATTTGTCCCAGGTTAGGATGAGGAGACTGGTCCTTTAAAATTGTGAATCCAGTAGTCATTGGACACAGGCACCTCAGGGAAGGAGGCATGACTTTGGAGGTTGTACTTCTCTTCAGCCTAGGGCAGCTTGTTACACTATCCCCTACAGCACCACTGGGGGGAAAATGTAAATACCTCAGCGAGAGCAATGTTTACTATTCAACTGACTATCAAGACATAGAACTCAATGCCATTAGCACTCGTAATATCAATAACTACCTTTTAACAAATATTATTACATGCCAAGCACCGGGCTATATGATACATACTATTTCATCTTATAACTTTGTGAGGTAGGCATTGTTGTCTCTAGGTGTAAACGAAGAAGTGGAAGATCAGAGAAAATAAATTACTTGTCCAGGGTCACATATAGTAGAACCAAGATTTATGTTCATATCTGACCCCAGTGCAGTTATACAAACCTTTACAATCTCCTGGAACACATGCCAGGTATTATGATGTTGAATATTTGGGAAGATACCTGTTCAAGGAATGCAGGGTTGCCTTTCATACTTATTAGATGATATTACAAACCACATTTAAACAACTTTGATGAGTTGCTACGTAGATGCTAACAATGTTTAGCAGTTTATAACTGCATTACTTTTAATTTTTTATTTTTTTTATAACTGCATTACTTTTAAAAGGAAAATGAGTAATAGTTACTGCTCTGGTGACCCTTAAAAATCTTTATTTCATGACATGAAGCCCTGAAGTAGCATAACTGGATACCATTATGCAGCTGATAATGTTCATGGAACTCTGACCAGGAGGATACATTTATTCAATAGAGAACCCCCCCATCTATTCCAAGTATTTCCAAATACATTGTTGACTGACAGCAAAGGCAGAAGGTTAGGCTAGAATAAAATAGATAGCATTTTTTGATAACCAAAAGATAATGTGCATTTGTTGAGTAATCATGAAAATCTCTCCTGTTTATGTAACAAGTTTCCTAATCTTTGGGATGGAAATTACAATTGTCATTTGCTGGTTTGTTTTCATTTCCTTAGGTCTCTCTACATCAATCTTCTGGGACTCTGGGCAATTCTCATCTGCTCGGTGTTATGTGGGCTTGCCCTATATTCCAGGTACCATGACTGTGATCCTTGGACATCCAACAAAGTATCTGCACCAGACCAGGTTCAGTACCCTGTTTTACTTACATGTACATTAATGATATCCAGAAAGCTTATAATTGGCAGGACAGAGTCTTACTATTTTTGTAGAGAAACAGCAAATGAGTACAATATCATCACATTTAAATTTCTAGAAAGCATTTGGCAAAAATTTATTTTAGCAGGCATAGCAGGAATGAAGAATGCTGTATCCAAGATTAAAAGATTTAAATACCTGGAAAATTTCAAGCCTAGTGTTAAATAGAACTAGGTCAAGGCTGGGAGTAGAAATGTAAACACAGTTAAAGAAAAAAACCAAACACACACAAACCATGATAGTGTAAAACATTGTGTGTGTATTCTTAGATCACTTATTCATCAACGTTTTACCTTCCAGTTTTTAAATGATAGAGAAACAGATCTAATGAATGAACATTTATTGAGTATTAAGTATGAGATGAAATTCTGTGCCCAGAGCTTGCATGATTTATCTCTTCTAGTTCTCATAAATAGTAGTTCTAATTTTAGGCATTAGGAAATGAGTAACTCACAGAGAGGTTATATTACTTGGCCAAGGTCACATAGCTGATAAATAAGAATAGTTGCAAGTACTCATCGTACTATTATAAATGCTTTATTTAAATTTCAACTTTGAACCCATAGAGCTATACTTTGAGGTAGGTGCCATGATTATCTCCCTTTCAAAGATGAGGAAACTTAAGTCATAGACAAGTTATATAATAGCCAGTAAACCTGGAACCAGATTTCAAGCCCAGGCAGGCTGCAGCCAGAGTCCTAACTTTAACCTCTATGCCGTATACCACCTTCCCAGAAAGTGTAGCTAGAATTCAAACCCAGGACTGCTGGACTTTGAAGCTTGAAT
Source organism: Canis aureus (assembly GCF_053574225.1). NCBI lineage: Eukaryota > Metazoa > Chordata > Mammalia > Carnivora > Canidae > Canis > Canis aureus. Next base: position 46,823,500 of record NC_135623.1, on the reverse strand, counting down.
TCCTTTTCTCAGAGTTCTTGCCAACATTATTTTCGGAGACGTTCTTGTAAATCAAGAGCCCAGGAGCCTCGTTAGATTGAAGATAGACTGGATTTTATGTTGATATAAATGCATCACATACTACTAGAAAAATGCAACTTTGTGTAATTGGAAAATCAGAGCCTTCTTGAGCTGTTCATCTGCACCCTATATTCACATGTATCCCTCTGTTCATAAATGGATCTTTCCCATTTGCTCAGATAATCTAAGAAACATGTTTGCTCTTCCCTTATATTCTCTCTTTCTGTGATTTTTGTCAATCTCCTTTTATTTGTATTTTATATCACGAAGACAATAAGGATGTTAAAAATGTTTCTCATGTATCCTCTCCTATCCTTGGATAACAACAACAAAAAATGTCTACAAATTCCTACCCTTGAGACTCCTTGTCATAGACTGCATTCAGGATGTTTTTCATGCATGCACCTTTAAAGAGCCTGTGCTAATTTTTTTTTTAAAGGAATGCAGTTTCCTCCTACTTGGATGTTTCCAGTATTGTGTTAATTGTTGAGGAGCTAATTCAGTTAACATTTCCCTGGGGATACAATGGACATAAGGCACACTCTGTAGAAAGTCAGGTCAAAATCATAACCTGAGCAGAGCAAAGATACAGTTCTATGACACTCTGCTGGAGCTCACCCTGAGGAAGCAAGATTAATGTCTAGATATAATTTTACTATTTTTCCATCAGTCTCACCTGGCTGATTCTGTCCCCGAGGGAGCCATTCAGAATATGAAATATCACACCAAAGACTTTTGAGAAAGTTGATGTTAGGGTAGAGGATTTTAGATCTCATTATAACAATGACAATGGAAACTTGACTTTTGCTTATGTGTGGAATATTGTTAAGATATCTTGGGGAAATTGGGTCTTGATTTCATATACAGATAAGTGCTGTTCTTTCCGAGAATAAAAAAAATTAGTAAGCTTTGGATAAAGTGGAGACATTCTTAAAATGACACAGACCCTTGTAGCAGTGGACGGTGTTCTCTCATGTCCCATAACAAACTATTGTCAAATGAAATCAGAAAAGGCTGTTAAGATAGGACGTGACATCCACTCTGTACAATCAGAGACGGAATCAAGAATGTTTCAGTGCAAGTGAGGGGGGACCTCCTTCTAGAAAATTATCCTCTTAGGAACCTTTTGATTTAAAAAAAGCAGTTTTGTCAAAGACTGTCATGTAACATAGTACTGGAGTACTACACCTTCCCTTCCTTATTTAATATTTATTTTAAAGTAATTTATCAAAAATTAAGTTGATATCATGAACTTTTTAAAAAGAAGCAACTTCCTGAGGTTACTCCACTTGTCACTATGTCTCATACTGTATATGGCTATAATTACACTTTCAATCCTGAGTAGTGATTGAAGTTCTCAAAGATATCTTTGAGTCATCAAGTAAAGTTAAATGAATGCTGCTTACTTAAGCATAGAGATATGTAAAACATTTCCTTTAAAGTGATTTATTACTCTGAAGAATGAGAATAGCTACCTTTTATCAAGCATTTACTGTATTCCATGTACTATACTAAGAACTTTACATAGGTTATGTAATTTAACTTTTATAGCAAGTCTATGAGGTTAGTATTATTACCCCTATTTTACAGATGAGGAAACTGAGTCTTAGACAAGTAACAAAATCCATTTCTGTCTGAACTCAGAACCCATATCCTTAACTACTGTGCCATTCTTTCAAGAGTTAACACCAAAAGAGTTTACTTTTTCATATTTGGAAATTTCAATTATGTGGAATAGGTTCCTTTAATTCTTGATGAACACAAGATAAATGAGGCATTGGTTCATTTTATTTGATAGCAAATAGCACTCAGGAGTAAATTTTGGAATTTTTCAGCTCATGCCTTATTTGGTACTGGACATCTTGCAAGATTTTCCAGGACTTCCTGGACTTTTTGTGGCCTGTGCTTACAGCGGGACGTTAAGGTATGAACTATGACTCTAACAACACATGGTTTCCCCATTGGGATCTTTCTTTTGTTACTGGATATTTTGGGAGATAAAGCTGAATTCTGGACATGAGCACAAATGCCCCAACTTGGGTAATCTACTCCATGTATCCTTTCTGTTGGTCTCACTCTTATCCCTATGGACTGCCAATCTATTATCCTCAGTCTCCACTCTTAACTTGGTCTCTACTGTCTAATACATCATCACATACTCTGTAGAGTCACCATAATAATGATCAGTTGATGGTAGTTTTCACTGGTCATCAAAAATTGGTGCCTATAATCTTGGTTTGAAATGTATGTATAGCTGAAGCATGGTCAAATGGAAAATTAGAATGAAAACCTCCTATTACATGCTGAATAATATACACTGTTCAAAAAATCTTGTTCTGTATTTGAACTTATTCATTGTACTTTCTTCCAGTGTTTGTGTCAGGGAATTCTTATTATTAACCATGTACAGCATATGTGTCTGAGGATCCAGGAAATTAATATTATTGATATTTATGACATAGATTTGTGAAAATTTATGACAGTCCTTTCTATACACAAAGAAAAATATATTTTAAAGTATATAGTAGTACTATACTACTATTATATAGTAGTACTATGTGGTCTGTGTGGATTCTTTCTATAGAAGCTGAGGATTTATTGCAAAGTGGAACCAATATAATATTGTTCTTTTTTGCCTATGGATCTTGCCTGAATCATTCTTGGATGATAACAGCTTCCAGAAAGAGGATGTTGTGATCATCAAAAATACGGCAGAAATCTGGTTATATTTCAGAAATGATAGTTTGTTCCCCCTGTCTTATTCCTATATAAAGTATTATTAAAGTTAAAATATAAATCAAGGGCGCCTGGTTGGCTCACTTGGCATGGGACTCCCTGCCCAGCTCAAACTCTCCCTCTCCCTATTCTCTGTCCTCCCACTCCTCCCTGCTTGTGCTCTCATAAATAAATAAATAAATAAATAAATAAATAAATAAATAAATAAAATATTTTTAAAATAAAGTATTATATTTTATTATAAATATATATAATATATATAAAATCTCATAAATCAATTTTTCTCTTACAGCACAGTGTCCTCCAGTATTAATGCCTTAGCAGCAGTAACTGTGGAAGATCTAATTAAACCTCACTTCAGATCACTCTCAGAAAGGTCTCTCTCTTGGATTTCCCAGGGAATGAGTGAGTTTCCATTTCCACAATTCTATTTTGCCTCCAGGAGATGATTTTTAGAAACACCTGAAATTCTTTTCCATGGAAGATACAGAGTTAGAACTTCCAAGTATAAATGTATATATACATATGCATACCTCTGACTAAATGTAGTCATGCCATATTTGCAATCAAGATTTGAGGGACACTTCAAGCAATTAATTGTCAGGGGATCACAAGGAACAATTTCTAAGGTCCTTATATGGCTGTCCTTTTCTCACTTCTTCCTATCCCAAATTCTTAGCCACAGAAAATTATTCAACCTTTTTCCTTTTCAAACTTTAGCCAAGGGTTTTAAGAAATACCCTTAGTTTGGAGCCAAGAGCCACACTTCTTCCTTATTACCTAAGAGGGCACTATCAGTTTAAAGTACATATATTTTCCATGTGTATGAATTGAAGATAAAGAAATAGTGTTCTGCTTTTTCACTTGATTATCTATTCGGTCTGTACATGTAGACTGACCTGGAGATAGTAATTTAAATTGTACAAGGAACTTCTATCGATAGATTGTAGGACCTTATTATGGGTTAAATATCAGTTGAATGGAAATATCAGTTTAAGACCTGAGTTCCCAGATGTCCCAAATGTAACAATCTGACTCAAAGAAATTTGTCTAGCATACTTCGTTCTTTATGTTTGACATTGTGATCATATGTGTTCTGGAATGAATGACTAACAGACTTGTTTTTTAAAAAGAATGTTTAACCTCAATCCAGTAACACTAATAGGCTGTCAAAGAAATAGTAAACAATATTCTATTTTGAGCCATAATTCTTTATGTAATTGTCTCGACTATAGCCTGGAATAAATACTTAATTTATATTCTTCAGTGTCCTTTAAATTTAAATAACATTGCATTGTTTTATTATGCACCCAATTTTAATCCTGGAGCATAATTTCAGAATGATACAATGTTTCCTGAAGAGTATTTAGATTGATTTATTATAGGATTATTGAAGCTGTATGATTTTAAATAGAAGCTTTTGAAGCCAGACAGACCCAATCTTGCTTTACCAATTTACTAGCTTCAAGTAAACCCAATAACCCAATACGGCTTGAATTTTTTGTATGAAAGATGGAACAAAAAATATTCATCTTGTGGGTACTATGAGGTTTAGAGATGATGAATATAAAATAAGAGGTACTAACTGATGCTCAAGGAAGGATGTTGATAATAATAACAAATCAATTCTACTAGTATAGATGAGGTGTTCATTTACTTTGAAGGGTTATATATAAGTCATTGTCTTGAGGTATATATAGTAAGAACGTCATAGAGAATAACATGGCAAAAATAATTTGAATGTGTTTCCACTAACTTTGAATACCAAAACCCCACAGTGGTGACTAGTCATGAGCTATCAGAGAAGAATCAAGCTAAATATGTTAGAAATACTATTGACATTAGGATTTGGAGGCACAAAAAAATCATTGCGACATGAGCTCTTTGTAAAAACTTAATGCAAAATTTTCTTTCAGGTGCAATAAGGGTATTTACCCAATATATTTAACAAATTTGTGAGTGATAGTGTAAATAAGATAGATGTAAGGATGCACTAACTTTGTGATGAGCAAAGTTATCAATTCTTTTTTGTGTGTGTTTTGATTTTGATGTGTGGGAAATTATATTGACAGATTTCAGGTGATTTGTGCTGAATGGAAATATTCAAAAATAAAAACCTGGAGGCGTGTGTGTAAGTTTTCCTATAATTTTAAAAGTAAAACATGTGATAGACCACATATTGGGTCACAAATCGGGTCTGAACCGATACCAAAAGATTGGGATTGTCCCCTGCATATTCTCGGACCATAATGCCTTGAAATTAGAACTAAATCACAACAAGAAGTTTGGAAGGACCTCAAACACATGGAGGTTAAGGACCATCCTGCTAAAAGATAAAAGGGTCAACCAGGAAATTAAGGAAGAATTAAAAAGATTCATGGAAACTAATGAGAATGAAGATACAACCGTTCAAAATCTTTGGGATGCAGCAAAAGCAGTCCTAAGGGGGAAATACATCGCAATACAAGCATCCATTCAAAAACTGGAAAGAACTCAAATACAAAAGCTAACCTTACACATAAAGGAGCTAGAGAAAAAACAGCAAATAGATCCTACACCCAAGAGAAGAAGGGAGCTAATAAAGATTTGAGCAGAACTCAACGAAATCGAGACCAGAAGAACTGTGGAACAGATCAACAAAACCAGGAGTTGGTTCTTTGAAAGAATTAATAAGATAGATAAACCATTAGCCAGCCTTATTAAAAAGAAGAGAGAGAAGACTCAAATTAATAAAATCATGAATGAGAAAGGAGAGATCACTACCAACACCAAGGAAATACAAACGATTTTAAAAACATATTATGAACAGCTATACGCCAATAAATTAGGCAATCTAGAAGAAATGGACGCATTCCTGGAAAGCCACAAACTACCAAAACTGGAACAGGAAGAAATAGAAAACCTGAACAGGCCAATAACCAGGGAGGAAATTGAAGCAGTCATCAAAAACCTCCCAAAACACAAGAGTCCAGGGCCAGATGGCTTCCCAGGAGAATTTTATCAAACGTTTAAAGAAGAAATCATACCTATTCTCCTAAAGCTGTTTGGAAAGATAGAAAGAGATGGAGTACTTCCAAATTCGTTCTATGAGGCCAGCATCACCTTAATTCCAAAGCCAGACAAAGACCCCGCCAAAAAGGAGAATTACAGACCAATATCCCTGATGAACATGGATGCAAAAATTCTCAACAAGATACTGGCCAATAGGATCCAACAATACATTAAGAAAATTATTCACCATGACCAAGTAGGATTTATCCCTGGGACACAAGGCTGGTTCAACACCCGTAAAACAATCAATGTGATTCATCATATCAGCAAGAGAAAAACCAAGAACCATATGATCCTCTCATTGGATGCAGAGAAAGCATTTGACAAAATACAGCATCCATTCCTGATCAAAACTCTTCAGAGTGTAGGGATAGAGGGAACATTCCTCGACATCTTAAAAGCCATCTATGAAAAGCCCACAGCAAATATCATTCTCAATGGGGAAGCACTGGGAGCCTTTCCCCTAAGATCAGGAACAAGACAGGGATGTCCACTCTCACCACTGCTGTTCAACATAGTACTGGAAGTCCTAGCCTCAGCAATCAGACAACAAAAAGACATTAAAGGCATTCAAATTGGCAAAGAAGAAGTCAAACTCTCCCTCTTCGCCGATGACATGATACTCTACATAGAAAACCCAAAAGTCTCCACCCCAAGATTGCTAGAACTCATACAGCAATTCGGTAGCGTGGCAGGATACAAAATCAATGCCCAGAAGTCAGTGGCATTTCTATACACTAACAATGAGACTGAAGAAAGAGAAATTAAGGAGTCAATCCCATTTACAATTGCACCCAAAAGCATAAGATACCTAGGAATAAACCTCACCAAAGATGTAAAGGATCTATACCCTCAAAACTATAGAACACTTCTGAAAGAAATTGAGGAAGACACAAAGAGATGGAAAAATATTCCATGCTCATGGATTGGCAGAATTAATATTGTGAAAATGTCAATGTTACCCAGGGCAATATACACGTTTAATGCAATCCCTATCAAAATACCATGGACTTTCTTCAGAGAGTTAGAACAAATTATTTTAAGATTTGTGTGGAATCAGAAAAGACCCCGAATAGCCAGGGGAATTTTAAAAAAGAAAACCATATCTGGGGGCATCACAATGCCAGATTTCAGGTTGTACTACAAAGCTGTGGTCATCAAGACAGTCTGGTACTGGCACAAAAACAGACACATAGATCAGTGGAACAGAATAGAGAATCCAGAAGTGGACCCTGAACTTTATGGGCAACTAATATTCGATAAAGGAGGAAAGACTATCCATTGGAAGAAAGACAGTCTCTTCAATAAATGGTGCTGGGAAAATTGGACATCCACATGCAGAAGAATGAAACTAGACCACTCTCTTTCACCATACACAAAGATAAACTCAAAATGGATGAAAGATCTAAATGTGAGACAAGATTCCATCAAAATCCTAGAGAAGAACACAGGCAACACCCTTTTTGAACTCGGCCATAGTAACTTCTTGCAAGATACATCCACGAAGGCAAAAGAAACAAAAGCAAAAATGAACTATTGGGACTTCATCAAGATAAGAAGCTTTTGCACAGCAAAGGATACAGTCAACAAAACTCAAAGACAACCTACAGAATGGGAGAAGATATTTGCAAATGACATATCAGATAAAGGGCTAGTTTCCAAGATCTATAAAGAACTTATTAAACTCAACACCAAAGAAACAAACAATCCAATCATGAAATGGGCAAAAGACATGAACAGAAACCTCACAGAGGAAGACATAGACATGGCCAACATGCACATGAGAAAATGCTCTGCATCACTTGCCATCAGGGAAATACAAATCAAAACTACAATGAGATACCACCTCACACCAGTGAGAATGGGGAAAATTAACAAGGCAGGAAACAACAAATGTTGGAGAGGATGCGGAGAAAAGGGAACCCTCTTACACTGTTGGTGGGAATGTGAACTGGTGCAGCCACTCTGGAAAACTGTGTGGAGGTTCCTCAAACAGTTAAAAATATACCTGCCCTACGACCCAGCAATTGCACTGTTGGGGATTTTCCCCAAAGAGACAAATGCAATGAAACGCCGGGACACCTGCACCCCGATGTTTCTAGCAGCAATGGCCACGATAGCCAAACTGTGGAAGGAGCCTCGGTGTCCAACGAAAGATGAATGGATAAAGAAGATGTGGTTTATGTATACAATGGAATATTACTCAGCTATTAGAAATGACAAATACCCACCATTTGCTTCAACGTGGATGGAACTGGAGGGTATTATGCTGAGTGAAGTAAGTCAGTCGGAGAAGGACAAACATTATATGTTCTCATTCATTTGGGGAATATAAATAATAGTGAAAGGGAAAATAAGGGAAGGGAGAAGAAATGTGTGGGAAATATCAGAAAGGGAGACAGAACGTAAAGACTGCTAACTCTGGGAAACGAACTAGGGGTGGTAGAAGGGGAGGAGGGCGGGGGGTGGGAGTGAATGGGTGACGGGCACTGGGTGTTATTCTGTATGTTAGTAAATTGAACACCAATAAAAAAAAAAAAAAAAAAAAAAAAAAAAAAAAAAAAAGTAAAACATGTGTTTGGTGAAAATCTAGAAAATACTGAAAGCCAAAAGAGAAAAAAAATCCCATATTTCATAATCTAATCAGTAGTGGTGGCTTGAGAATTTCTATAAAGGTTGGGGAAACAATTTGGTAGGATGGGTAATATATTTGATACCATCTTTCTTTGTATTTAAGGAAAGGCTTAGAGATATTGATGGAGACAACAAGAGGGCTAGAGGTCTTAAACCACCCATTGGTATGGATTGTCACTTCCCAGAATAAATGAACACTTCAAATCAGAGGATGCTAATTTCTGATGTTTATTACTCCTTCCCCTCCCCCATCATGCCATACAGAGCAGAGCTGGATTGTGTCCTGTTTCTGGCAAACTGAAAACAGAGACCTGAGCCTTCCTTTATAAACAAATGTTTATGGAGGATTAGATTAATAACACAATAGTTCTTAGCTTTTAAGTCCCTATAGTTAATGCTAGGGATTTCTTTTTACTTATATAACCTGATGTCATTAATCCTAGGTCACAATATCAGAATTTTCTTTCCTACTTGCACACTGCTGATCCTGTAGGAAAACACCTCTTCCTTTTTTTTTTTTTTTTGGCTGACTTGATGTATGTGGTCATTTTTCACCACAATCATATTAATTACTTTGAATCAAAGGTGGGGTAACTTATTCTGCTGAGAACTGTAATCCTCTGGGTCTGAATTTTACACTGGCTCTTATATCATCCATCTAGGTGTGCTGTTTGGAGTTCTGTGCATAGGAATGGCTGCACTGGCATCACTAATGGGAGCTTTGCTGCAGGTAAGAGCTGCTTCTTCAAGGTTTGAGTTATAAAAACTGAATTCTCCTTTTTTAAAAAAAATATTGGTATGACCGTCCTTCCAGTCTTCTCTATTCATCTGTACATAGCCATATCAAAGAACAGAGTTGACTAAATTCTTTAAAATTAAGCTTTCTATTTTGGTATAATTGTAGATGTATATGCAATTTAAAGAAATAATACAGAAAGATCCCATATACCCTTTACCTAGTTTTCCTCAATGGCATGAACTTATATTGATTTTTTTCCCTCTTTCCTTATGGATGTTCAGTTTCCTTATGGAAAATTTTCCATTGAAAAAAGACAACACCTATATAAAAGAATCAGTTAGGTAGGGTTTCTGGGTGGCTCAGTAATTTGGGCACCTGACTTTATTTTATCTCAGGTCATGATCTCAGGGTCAGGGGTTGACCCTGCTCAGCTCAGAGTCTGCTTGCCCCTTTCCCTCTGTTCCTCCCCCTGCTCTCTCTCTCTCTCTCATACACACACACACACTCTCTCTCTCTCTCAAATAAATAAAATATTTTAAAAAATCAGTTAGGCATATTTGTCTGAGCTTATTTCTGGTTTTTCTATTCTTTTCTATTAATCTTTGTGTCTGTCCCTCTGCCAGTACTAGGTGGTCTTGATTTTTGTAGCTTTATCATAAGTCTAGAATCATGTACACTAACTCCTTCTACTGTATTTTTATTTTTCAAAATTGTTTTAGTTATTCCAGTTCCTTTGCCTTTCCATCTAAAGTTTAGAACGATAAACCATTAGCCACCCTTACTAAAAATAAAAGAGAAAGGACTCAAATTAATAAAATCACAAATGGAGGAGGAGAGTTTAGGACACCAGTAGGCCATAAACTTTTTAGATGGTAATTTGAAACCAAAGTTTGAAAACTATATTTTAAGGGATGGGCTTTGCCCTTTTTTTTTTTTAAATCTATTTTTTATTGGTGTTCAATTTACTAACATACAGAATAACCCCCAGTGCCCGTCACCCATTCACTCCCACCCCCCGCCCTCCTCCCCTTCCAACACCCCTAGTTCGTTTCCCAGAGTTAGCAGTCTTTACGTTCTGTCTCCCTTTCTGATATTTCCCACACATTTCTTCCCCCTTCCCTTCTTTTCCCTTTCACTATTATTTATATTCCCCAAATGAATGAGAACATATAATGTTTGTCCTTCTCCGACTGGCTTACTTCACTCAGCATAATACCCTCCAGTTCCATCCACGTTGAAGCAAATGGTGGGTATTTGTCATTTCTAATAGCTGAGTAATATTCCATTGTATACATAAACCACATCTTCTTTATCCACTCATCTTTTGTTGGACACCGAGGCTCCTTCCACAGTTTGGCTATCGTGGCCATTGCTGCTATAAACATCGGGGTGCAGGTGTCCCGGCGTTTCACTGCATCTGTATCTTTGAGTAAATCCCCAGCAGTGCAATTGCTGGGTCGTAGGGCAGGTCTATTTTTAACTGTTTGAGGAACCTCCACACAGTTTTCCAGAGTGGCTGCACCAGTTCACATTCCCACCAACAGTGTATGAGGGTTCCCTTTTCTCCGCATCCTCTCCAACATTTGTTGTTTCCTGCCTTGTTAATTTTCCCCATTCTCACTGGTGTGAGGTGGTATCTCATTGTGGTTTTGATTTGTATTTCCCTGATGGCAAGTGATGCAGAGCATTTTCTCTTTTTTTTTTTTATTTTTTTTTTTATTTTTTTATTGGTGTTCAATTTACTAACATACAGAATAACACCCAGTGCCCGTCACCCATTCACTCCCACCCCCCGCCCTCCTCCCCTTCTACCACCCCTAGTTCGTTTCCCAGAGTTAGCAGTCTTTACGTTCTGTCTCCCTTTCTGATATTTCCCACACATTTCTTCCCCCTTCCCTTCTTTTCCCTTTCACTATTATTTATATTCCCCAAATGAATGAGAACATATAATGTTTGTCCTTCTCCGACTGACTTACTTCACTCAGCATAATACCCTCCAGTTCCATCCACGTTGAAGCAAATGGTGGGTATTTGTCATTTCTAATAGCTGAGTAATATTCCATTGTATACATAATCCACATCTTCTTTATCCATTCATCTTTTGTTGGACACCGAGGCTCCTTCCACAGTTTGGCTATCGTGGCCATTGCTGCTATAAACATCGGGGTGCAGGTGTCCCGGCGTTTCACTGCATCTGTATCTTTGAGTAAATCCCCAGCAGTGCAATTGCTGGGTCGTAGGGCAGGTCTATTTTTAACTGTTTGAGGAACCTCCACACAGTTTTCCAGAGTGGCTGCACCAGTTCACATTCCCACCAACAGTGTATGAGGGTTCCCTTTTCTCCACATCCTCTCCAACATTTGTTGTTTCCTGCCTTGTTAATTTTCCCCATTCTCACTGGTGTGAGGTGGTATCTCATTGTGGTTTTGATTTGTATTTCCCTGATGGCAAGTGATGCAGAGCATTTTCTCTTTTTTTTTTTATTTATTTTTTATTTTTTTATTGGTGTTCAATTTACTAACATACAGAATAACACCCAGTGCCCGTCACCCATTCACTCCCACCCCCCGCCCTCCTCCCCTTCTACCACCCCTAGTTCGTTTCCCAGAGTTAGCAGTCTTTACGTTCTGTCTCCCTTTCTGATATTTCCCACACATTTCTTCCCCCTTCCCTTCTTTTCCCTTTCACTATTATTTATATTCCCCAAATGAATGAGAACATATAATGTTTGTCCTTCTCCGACTGACTTACTTCACTCAGCATAATACCCTCCAGTTCCATCCACGTTGAAGCAAATGGTGGGTATTTGTCATTTCTAATAGCTGAGTAATATTCCATTGTATACATAAACCACATCTTCTTTATCCATTCATCTTTCGTTGGACACCGAGGCTCCTTCCACAGTTTGGCTATCGTGGCCATTGCTGCTATAAACATCGGGGTGCAGGTGTCCCGGCGTTTCACTGCATCTGTATCTTTGAGTAAATCCCCAGCAGTGCAATTGCTGGGTCTTAGGGCAGGTCTATTTTTAACTCTTTGAGGAACCTCCACACAGTTTTCCAGAGTGGCTGCACCAGTTCACATTCCCACCAACAGTGTATGAGGGTTCCCTTTTCTCCACATCCTCTCCAACATTTGTTGTTTCCTGCCTTGTTAATTTTCCCCATTCTCACTGGTGTGAGGTGGTATCTCATTGTGGTTTTGATTTGTATTTCCCTGATGGCAAGTGATGCAGAGCATTTTCTCATGTGCATGTTGTCCTAAGCTCTCCTCCTCCATAATAATGGTGAGGTCTTTTTTAATTGATATTAGGCTAAATCACAAGCCATGCCTCTGACCATGAAAGGAATTTGTAAACATAATATGGAAAGCATTATTTCTAAGGGGCTCCAGAGTGACTGACAGGCTTTCAATAGTAATTCTATAACAGAAATACATCAGAAAATCATTTGACATGACAAGAAATTAAATTATTTCATGACATTCTCCACTCCATATTATCTCTTTTCCTCCTTCATATTTAAACATAAATGCATTAATGTTTCTCAGATAATATCTTATGTAGGGTAATTTAATTAATTCTCCTTTAGTGTACATGTGTATTGTGTCCTAATAAATGTAAAGAGTAGTGATCAGATATTCTTCAAGTAAGAATTTTATTATTCTCATTGTAGTTTGGATAACTTAAAACAATGCTGTTGACTTAGAATAAGTTATTTTTTTAAGTTAAGAAAACTTATTGCTACCAATCACACTCATTCAATAAATATCTGTTAGGTGCCTATTGCATATAGACATTATGCTACCTCCAGGGAACCTTTCTAGAAGCCAAGAGTTTACTTGGGGGTGAAACTGTCTAACAATGGTATAGCTTCTAAAAGATCCTTATCCAGGTCAATCAAATAATGACACAAACTCTTGAGTACTGCACAAATTAAAATCAACAAAAATAAAATGTTAGAAAAAAGTGAAAAAAAAATCACAAATGAAAAAGGAGAGATCACTACCAATACCAAGGAAATACAAACGATTTTTAAAACTTATTATGAGCAGCTATACACCAATAAATTAGGAAATCTAGAAGAAATGGATGCATTTCTGGAAAACCAAACTACCAAAACTGGAACAGGAAGAAATAGAAAACCTTAACAGACCAATAACCAGGGAGGAAATTGAAGCAGTCATCAAAAGTCATCTTGAGAGACTTTTGTGTCTCTCAAGACACAAAAGTCCAGGGCCAGATGGCTTCCCAGGGGGAATTCTATCAAACATTTAAAGAAGAAACAATACCTATTCTACTAAAGCTGTTCGGAAAGATAGAAAGAGATGGAATACTTCCAAACTCGTTCTATGAGGCCAGCATCACCTTAATTCCAAAACCAAAGACCCCACCAAAAAGAATTATGGACCAATATCCCTGATGAACATGGATGCAAAGATTCTCAGCAAGATACTAGCCAAAAGGATCCAACAGTACATTAAGATTATTCACTATGACCAAGTGGGATTTATCCCTGGGATGCAAGGCTGGTTCAACACTCATAAAACAATCAATGTGATTGATCATATCAACAAGAGAAAAAACAAGAACCATATGATCCTCTCAATAGGTGTAGAAAAAGCATTTGACAAAATATAGCATCCATTCCTGATCAAAACTCTTCAGAGTAGGGGTAAAGGGAACATTCTTCAGCATCTTAAAAGCCGTCTACAAAAATCCCACAGCAAATCTCAGTCTCAATGCAGAAACACTGGGAACCTTTCCCCTAAGATCAGGAACAAGACAGGGATGTCCACTCTCACCACTGCTATTCAACATAGTACTGGAAGTCCTGGCCTCAGCAATCAGGCAACAAAAAGACATTAAAGGCATTCAAATTGGCAAAGAAGAAGTCAAACTCTCCCTCTTCGCAGATGACATGATACTGTACATAGAAAACCCCAAAGACTCCATGCCAAGATTGCTAGAACTCACACAGCAATTCGGCAGTGTGGCAGAATACAAAATCAATACCCAGAAATCAGTGGCATTTCTATACACTAACAATGAGACTGACGAAAGAGAAATTAAGGAGTCAATCCCATTTACAATTGCACCCAAAAGCATAAGATACCTAGGAATAAACCTAACCAAAGAGGTAAAGAATCTATACCCTAAAAACTACAGAACACTTCTGAAAGAAATTGAGGAAGACACAAAGAGATGGAAAAATATTCCATGCTCATGGATTGGAAGAATTAATATTGTGAAAATGTCAATGTTACCCAGGGTAATTTACACGTTTAATGCAATCCCTATCAAAATACCATGGACTTTCTTCAGAGAGTTGGAACAAATCATCTTAAGATTTGTGTGGAATCAGAAAAGACCCCAAATAGCCAGGGGATTTTTTTTTAGCCACGGGAATATTAAAAAAGAAAACCATACCTGGGGGCATCACAATGCCAGCTTTCAGGTTGTACTACAAAGCTGTCATCATCAAGACAGTGCGATACTGGCACAAAAACAGACACATAGATCAATGGAACAGAATAGAGAATCCAGAAATGGACCCTCAACTCTATGGTCAACTAATATTCGACAAAGCAGGAAAAACTATCCACTGGAAGAAAGTCTTTTCAACGAATAATCTGTATTTCTAAAAAATGTTGCTTAGATTTTGATACAATTGCATTAAACCTATATATTAATTTGGGGGAGAACTGACATCTTTACTATGTTGAATCTTTGAATCCATAAATATAGTATATCTCTTCAGGTATTTAGGTCTCTGATTTTTCTCATATCCATTGTGTAATTTTCAGTATATAAGTTCTGTATATGTTTAGTGAGATTTATGCTTCACAATTAAAAAATTTAGGTTTTTAAAAAAGATTTATTTGAGAGAGAGCAAGCATGAATGGGGATAGAGGCAGAGGGAGAGAATCTCAAGCAAACTCCCCACTGAGTGTGGAACCCAGTGAGGGGCTGGATCCCACAACCCTTCAGAACATGACCTGAGCCAAAATCTTGAGTTGGATGTTTAACCAACTGAGCCCCCAGGGGCCCCATAATTTTTTAAAAGTTTTTATTCTAATCTATTTTTCTAAAAATTTTCTATTTTTAAAAGTTTTTATTCTATTTCCAGTATATTAAGTAACATATACAGTTTCAGAGATACAATTTAGTGATTCAACAATTCTGTACATCACCTGGTGCTCATCATGACAAGTTCACTCCTTCATCCCCATCCCCTGTTTAATCCATCCCCCAACCACCTCCCCTCTAGTAACCATCTGTTTGTTCTCTTTTGTTAAGAGTCTGTTTCTTGGTTCATCTCTCTTTCTCTCTCTCTCTTTTTTTTTACCTTTGCTCCTTTGTTTTGTTTCTTAAATTCCACATATGAGTAAAGTCATATGGTATTTGCCTTTCTCTGACCGACTTATTTCACATAGCATTATACTCTCATGCTCTATCCATGTAATTTAAATGGCAAGATTTCATTCTTTTTATGGTTGGCTACTATTCATATCTATTATATTGTGTTGTTTAATTTAGCCATTCTGATTGGTGTGAGGTGATATCTCCCTGTTGTTTTGGTTCACATTTCCCTGATGATGAGTGATGATGGGCATTTTTTAATGTGTCTGTTGGCTAGTATCTTCTTTGGAGAAGTGTTTGTTCATGTCTTCTGCCCATTTTTTATTGGGTTATTTGTTTTTTGGGTGTTGACTTTTATAATTTCTTTAAATATTTTGGATACAAACTCTTTATCAGATATGTCACTTGCAAAAATCTTCTCCCATTCAGTAAGTTGCCTTTTACTTTTGTGAATGGTTATCTTTACTGTGCAGAGGCTTTTTATTTTGATGTAGTCCCAATGGTTTATTTTTGCTTTTGTTTCCTCTGCCTCCAGGGACCTATCTAGAAAAAAGTTGCTGTGGGCCATGTCAGAGAAGTTACTGCCTGTTCTCTCCTAGGATTTTTATGGTTTAAGGTCTCACATTTAGGACTTTCATCTATTTGAATTTATTTTCTGTGTAGTATTAGAAAGTGGTCCAGTTTCATTCTTTTGCAAGCTGCTGACCAGTTTTCCTGACACCATTTGTTGAAGAGACTGTCTTTTTCCCATTAGATAATCTTTACTGCTTTGTTGAAGATTAATTGACCATTTTCTGTTGTGTTTCATTGATCCATAGGTCTCTTTTTGCATTAGTATCACACTGTCTTGATCACTACAGCTTTGTAATATGACTTGAAGTCTGAAACTGTGATGCCTCGAGCTTTTTTTTTCAAGCTTACTTTGGCTATTTGGCATCTTTTGTGGTTCCATATAAATTTTAGAATTGTATTTTGATAGTGATTGCATTAAATGTGTAGATTGGGTAGTATAGACATTTTGAGAATATCTGTTCTTCCAATCCATGAGAAGGGAATATATTTCCATTTCTTTGTGTCATCTTCAATGTATTTCATCAGTGCTTTATAGGTTTCAGAGAACAGGTATTTCACTTCATTTGTTAAGTTTATTCCTAGCTATTTCATTGTTTTAGGTGTAATTGTAAATGGGATTGTTTTCTTAATTTGTCTTTCTTCTGCTTCTGCTTCATTATTGGTGTATAGAAATGCAACAGATTTGGAAGATCAGTTTGGTATCCTGCAACTTTATTCGCTGGTAATTGATCTGTTCAAATTTTCTATTTCTTCCTGTTTCAGTTTTCATAGATTATGTTTCTAGGAATTTATTTCTTCTAGGTTGTCCAATTTGTTGTTTTCACAATATTCTCTTATAACTGTATTTCTGTGGTGTTGATTGTTATTTCTCCTCTCTCATTTGTAATTTTATTTATTTGAATCCTTTCTCTTTTTTTCTTGAGGCTTATCAGTTTTATTAATTTTTTTCAAAGAACCAGGTCCTGGTTTTCATCAATCTGTTTTATGATTTTTTAGTTTCTGTATCAGTTTCTATATCATTTTTTCCTGCTCTAATCCTTATTGTTTCCTTCAATCTGCTGGTTTTAGGCATTGTTAATTTTTTTTTCTAGCTCATTTAGGTGTAATGTTAGGTTGTTTATTTGAGATTTTTCTTGCTTCTTGAGGTAGACCTATACTGCTATGAACTTCCCTCTTAGAACCACTTTCTGGAAAGCTTTTGAACCATTGTATTCTAATTTTCATTTGTTTCCATGTACTTTTATATTTCTTCTTTTGCTTCCTAGTTGACCCACTCATTATTTAGCATGATGTTATTTAACCTCCATGTATTCATGGTCTTTCAGATTTTTTTTTCTTGTGATTGACTTCTGGTTTCGTAGTGTTATGATCAGAAAAGATGCATGGTATGACCTAGATCTTTTTTAACTTGTTGAGGTTTGTTCTGTGGCTTAATATGTGACCTACTCTGTAGAATGTTCCATGTGCACTTGAAAAGAATGTGTATTCTGCTGTTTGACAATTGAATGATTTGAATATATCTGTTAAATCCATCTGGTAGTGTGTCATTCAAAACCATTGTTTGCTTGATTTTCTGTTTAGATGATCTGTCCATTGTTGTAAGTGAGGTGTTAATATCCCCTAATATTATTGTATTACCATTAATTAGTGCATTTGTTTGTTACTAACTGTTTTATGTATTTTGACATATTTACAATTATTATATCTTCTTGTTGGATTGTTTCTTTTATTATTATATAGTGTCCTTCTTTGTCTCTTATTAGAATCTTTTTTATTTTTAAAAGATTTTTAAAATTAATTAATTAATGGGGGAAGGGGCAGAGGGAGAGGGTGAGAATCTCAAGCAGACTGTGCCGAGCATGGAGCCTGATGTGGGGTTCAATCTCACAACCCTGAGAGCATCACCTGAGCCAAAATCAAGCCACATGCTTACCCGACTGAGCCAACCCAAATGCTCTACAATCTTTTTTTTTTAAGATTTTATTTATTTATTCAAAAAGAGACACAGAGAGAGAGAGAGAGAGGTGGGGACACAGGAAGATGGAGAAGCAGGGTCCACGCAGGGAGCCCGATGCAGGACTTGATCCCGGGTCTCCAGGTTCACTCCCTGGGCTGAAGGCGGAGCTAAACTGCTGAGCCACCCGGCTGCCCTAGAATCTTTTTTTAAAGTCTAGTTTGTCTGATATAAGTATTGCCTCTCCAGCTTTCTTTTAACATCCATTTGCATATGGTTCTCCACCCTCTCATTTTTAATATGCAGGTGTGTTTAGGTCTAAAACGAGTCTCTTGCAAGAAACATATAGATGGATCTTGTTTTTTTATCCTGTATTTTGATTGGGGCATTTTTTCCATTTACATTTAAAGTAATTATTGATAGATATGTACTTATTGCCATTATATTACTTGTTTTGTGGTTGTTTCTGAAGACTTTCTCTGATCCTTTCTTGTCTTTTTTTCATGGTTTGCTGGTTTTCTTTTTCTTTCTTTTTCTTTTTTTTGCTGGTTTTCTTTAGTGATAAATTTAGGTTTCTTTCTCTTTATTCTTTGCATATTTATTAGCATTTTTTGATTTGTGGTTACCATTAGATTTGTATATAACATCTTCTGCATATAGCAGTCTATATTAACTTTGAAACTATTCTTTACTCCTCTCCTCCTCAAGTTTTAGATATATGTTGTCATATATTGCACCCTTTATTTTGTGAGTTCCTTAACTGATATTTTATAGAAATATTCACTTTTTATTCTTTTTGTGTTTCCTACCTTCATGCCATCACTTTTGATCTTTCCTTTCTACTCATAGAGTCCCCTTTAGTATTTCTTGCAGGGCTGGTTTAATGGTGATGAACTGCTTTAGTTTTTGTTTGTCTGAGAAACTCTTTATCTCTCCTTCTTTTCTGGATGATAGCCTTGTTGGATAGAATATTCTTGACTTTAAATTTTTCCCATTCAACATTTTGGATATATATCATGCCAGTCCTTTCTGACATGGGAAGTTTCTGCTGGAAAATCTGATAGCCTTATGGGGTTTCCTTAATATGTAACTGTTGTCTTTTGTCTTGCTGCTTTTAAGATTCTTTTCTTTATAACTATATTTTGCCATTTTAATTACAATATGTCTTTGGTGTGGATATGCTTTTGTGGATTTTGTTGGGGATTCTCTGTGCCTCCTGGATCTGGATATCTGTTTCCTTTCCTAGATTAGGGAAGTTTTCAGCTATTCTTTCTTTCTTTTTTTTTTTCAGCTATTCTTTCTTTAGGTAAATTTTCTGCCCCCTCTTCTCTCTCTTCTTCTAGGATTCCTATAATATGAGTGTTATTTGCTTGATGGAGTTACCAAGTTCTTTAAGTCTATTGTCATTTTTCATATTTTTTTCTCTTTTTTGTTCAGCTTTATTACTTTCCATTAATATGTCTTTTAGGTCATTGATTTGTTCCTATGTTTCTTCCAGCCTGCTGTTCATTCCATCAGGAATGTTTCTGATTTCATTTATTAGGCCCTTTATCTCTACTATGTTATTCTTTATCTCTGTGCTAATGTGATAAGAAAAGCATATTTATGATTTCATTTATTGGGCCCTTTATCTCTGTTATGTTATTCCTTATTGCTGTGTTAATCTCTTTTCTCAAGTCCAGCAACTATTCTTATGATCATTACTATAAATTCTCTATCAAGAATGTTACTTGTATCTGTTTCATTTAAATTCTAGCTGTGGCCTTGTCCCATTCTTTCATTTGGGGCAAATTCTTCTGTCCTCTCTCTTGTCTAAATCTCCATGCCTGCTTCTATGTGTTAGAAGAGTCAGCTACGCTTCTTGCTCTTGAAGGTAATGGCGTTATGAAGAAGAGGTTCTATAGCTCCCTGTGCTGTAGGGTCACCTGTTCGCCAGGGCCTGGTACTTCACAGAGTGTTTCCACTATGTGCTGGGTGCACTCTGCTGTGTGTCCTGGCCACTTTATCCCTCAGGCCAATTGTCTGCATAGGCTCTCTGCCTGTTGTGAGCAGTGTTTATTCCCTGACCTGGAATGTGGGGAATTTTAACTAGGTATACTCTGGTCTCCTTGTGAAATGTGACCTGTTGCCACAGCTGCCAGAACTGAGGCCCTACAGAATTCACAGGTAGGAAGACATGGTGTGGGCAGGGGTTTGGGCCAGTCTTCTGTGGGAGAGGTCCCACTGTAGTGGGACTGAGGCAAGTGTGACTGGGATGGGCAGTTCCAGTGGAGTGTGTGTGTAGGGGGATGTCTTGGTGTAAGCAAGTTAGGTAGTGAGCGTCAGCACTATGCCGGTGCCCACAGGTGGCTCTGTGTTTATGCTGAAGGGCAGTGGAGGCCAGTATCTTTGTTCCCAGAGGGGTCTCTCCATGAATGCTGCCTCTCTGGGACATGTTCCAAGAAAAGCAAATAACCTCCCCTACTGTGTGCCCCAGTTGCTCTTGAGGCTGTTTTCTTGCTGTATATTTTCTGGCTATTTGCCCTGCCTTCTCTCCAAGAGAAGCCCCAATGCCTCTGGGCTCTCCCCAGCCCACTGACCTTTAAAACTCTAGGCTTTAAGACCTGCTGGTTGCAAGAATTTCTGAAATTCAGCTCTTTTCACTCTCCAAGCCAATTACTCTAGGGAATCCTCTTCCTCATGCACTCCCCTGAGTGATAGTCTGTCTCTTGCCCTTCCCTGGGACCACAGCTCTCTTACCACCACAGTTGCCACAGTCTGTTTCTCTCCCAAACCATGTCTCTGCACTTCCTGCTTTCTCCCATGTGGTCTCTTCTCTACCTCTAGTTGTGGAGTTTGTTCTGCCTCTCTTCAAGTTGATTTCTGGAGTATGTAGGAGGAATTGATAGTTATAAAGTTGTATTCATGGGACAAGAGGATCCTAGGGTCCTCCTACTCTGCCACTATTTTCCGCCTTAATTTTTATGAGTCCTTATAAATGATATTGTATTTTTAATGTTAGTGCCTATGTGTTTGTTAATATGTAGAAATACAATTGATATTTGTATATTTGTGTTGTATCCTGAGACCTTGCTGAATCTACTTATTAGTTCTTGATATTTTCGACACAATCATGTCATCTTCAAACAGAGAGAGTTTTATTTCTTCCTTTCCAATCTGTATATGTAGCTTCTCTTTATTTATTGCACTGGCTTCAACTTCCATATAATATTGAATAAGAGTATTAAGAGTAGATACCCGTTCCTTGTCCCCCAGTCTGGATGAAAAAAAGCATTTAATCTTTCACTCTTAGATATAATGTTAGCTGTAAGACTTTAGTAGATGCCTTTACAAAATTGAGGAAATTCCCTATTTCCCATCTTTCTGAGAGTTTTTTTTTCTTATTATGGATGAATGTTGAATTTTGTCAAATGCTTTTCCTACATTGATTGATATGGTAATATGATAGTTTTCTTTAGTCCTTTGACGTGATGAGTTACATTGATTGATTTTCAAATATTTAGCCAGCCTTGTATTCCTGGAATAAACTTCACTTGGTTGTGGTGTATATTTATTTTTATATATTTCTGAATTCTATCTGTTAATATTGTGTTAAGGATTTTTGCATCATGAGGAATATTGATCTGTAGTTATTTTTCATATAATAGCTGTGTCTGGTTTTGACATCACAGTTATTCTAGCTTCATAAAATACATTGGGAATAATTCTCTGTTTTCTTTTTTTTATAATAATAAATTTATTTTTATTGGTGTTCGATTTGCCAACATACAGAATGACACCCAGTGCTCATCCCGTCAAGTGCCCCCCTCAGTACCCGTCACCCATCCATCCCCACCCCCCGCCCTCCTCCCCTTCCACCACCCCCAGCTCATTTCCCAGAGTTAGGAGTCTTTATGTTCTGTCTCCCTTTCTGATATTTCCTACCCATTTCTTCTCCCTTCCCTTCTATTCCCTTTCACTATTATTTATATTCCCCAAATGAATGAGAACATATAATGTTTGTCCTTCTCCGATTGACTCATTTAACTCAGCATAATACCCTCCAGGTCCATCCACGTTGAAGCAAATGGTGGGTATTTGTCATTTATAATGGCTGAGTAATATTCCATTGTATACATAAACCACATCTTCTTTATCCATTCATCTTTCGATGGACACCGAGGCTCCTTCCACAGTTTGGCTATTGTGGACATTGCTGCTATAAACTTTGGGGTGCAGGTGTCCCGACGTTTCACTGCATCTGTATCTTTGAGTAAATCCCCAGCAGTGCAATTGCTGGTTCGTAGGGCAGGTCTATTTTTAACTGTTTGAGGAACCTCCACACAGTTTTCCAGAGTGGCTGCACCAGTTCACATTCCCACCAACAGTGTAAGAGGGTTCCCTTTTCTCCGCATCCACTCCAACATTTGTGGTTTTCTGCCTTGTTAATTTTCCCCATTCTCACTGGTGTGAGGTGGTATCTCATTGTGGTTTTGATTTGCATTTCCCTGATGGCAAGTGACGCAGAGCATTTTCTCATGTGCATGTTGGCCATGTCTATGTCTTCCTCTGTGAGATTTCTGTTCATGTCTTTTTCCCATTTCATGATTGGATTATTTGTTTCTTTGGTGTTGAGTTTAATAAGTTCTTTTTTTTTTTAGCTTCCAATGACTCTCTCTCTTTTTTTTTTTTATTGGTGTTCAATTTACTAACATACAGAATAACACCCAGTGCCCGTCACCCATTCACTCCCACCCCCCGCCCTCCTCCCCTTCTACCACCCCTAGTTCGTTTCCCAGAGTTAGCAGTCTTTACGTTCTGTCTCCCTTTCTGATATTTCCCACACATTTCTTCTCCCTTCCCTTATTTTCCCTTTCACTATTATTTATATTCCCCAAATGAATGAGAACATATAATGTTTGTCCTTCTCCGACTGACTTACTTCACTCAGCATAATACCCTCCAGTTCCATCCACGTTGAAGCAAATGGTGGGTATTTGTCATTTCTAATAGCTGAGTAATATTCCATTGTATACATAAACCACATCTTCTTTATCCATTCATCTTTCGTTGGACACCGAGGCTCCTTCCACAGTTTGGCTATCGTGGCCATTGCTGCTAGAAACATCGGGGTGCAGGTGTCCTGGCGTTTCATTGCATTTGTATCTTTGGGGTAAATCCCCAACAGTGCAATTGCTGGGTCGTAGGGCAGGTCTATTTTTAACTGTTTGAGGAACCTCCACACAGTTTTCCAGAGTGGCTGCACCAGTTCACATTCCCACCAACGGTGTAAGAGGGTTCCCTTTTCTCCGCATCCTCTCCAACATTTGTGGTTTCCTGCCTTGTTAATTTTCCCCATTCTCACTGGTGTGAGGTGGTATCTCATTGTAGTTTTGATTTGTATTTCCCTGATGGCAAGTGATGCAGAACATTTTCTCATATGCATGTTGGCCATGTCTATGTCTTCCTCTGTGAGATTTCTGTTCATGTCTTTTGCCCATTTCATGATTGGATTGTTTGTTTCTTTGGTGTTGAGTTTAATAAGTTCTTTATAGATCTTGGAAACTAGCCCTTTATCTGATATGTCATTTGCAAATATCTTCTCCCATTCTGTAGGTTGTCTTTTAGTTTTGTTGACTGTATCCTTTGCTGTGCAAAAGCTTCTTATCTTGATGAAGTCCCAATAGTTCATTTTTGCTTTTGTTTCTTTTGCCTTCGTGGATGTATCTTGCAAGAAGTTACTATGGCCGAGTTCAAAAAGGGTGTTGCCTGTGTTCTTCTCTAGGATTTTGATGGAATCTTGTCTCACATTTAGATCTTTCATCCATTTTGAGTTTATCTTTGTGTATGGTGAAAGAGAGTGGTCTAGTTTCATTCTTCTGCATGTGGATGTCCAATTTTCCCAGCACCATTTATTGAAGAGACTGTCTTTCTTCCAATGGATAGTCTTTCCTCCTTTATCGAATATTAGTTGCCCATAAAGTTCAGGGTCCACTTCTGGATTCTCTATTCTGTTCCACTGATCTATGTGTCTGTTTTTGTGCCAGTACCACACTGTCTTGATGACCACAGCTTTGTAGTACAACCTG
Source organism: Canis aureus (assembly GCF_053574225.1). Taxonomy (NCBI): domain Eukaryota; kingdom Metazoa; phylum Chordata; class Mammalia; order Carnivora; family Canidae; genus Canis; species Canis aureus. The sequence continues at coordinate 46,799,324 of NC_135623.1, read as the reverse complement.
AAATCTGGCATTGTGATGCCCCCGGATATGGTTTTCTTTTTTAAAATTCCCCTGGCTATTCAGGGTCTTTTCTGATTCCACACAAATCTTAAAATAATTTGTTCTAACTCTCTGAAGAAAGTCCATGGTATTTTGATAGGGATTGCATTAAACGTGTATATTGCCCTGGGTAACATTGACATTTTCACAATATTAATTCTGCCAATCCATGAGCATGGAATATTTTTCCATCTCTTTGTGTCTTCCTCAATTTCTTTCAGAAGTGTTCTATAGTTTTGAGGGTATAGATCCTTTACATCTTTGGTGAGGTTTATTCCTAGGTATCTTATGCTTTTGGGTGCAATTGTAAATGGGATTGACTCCTTAATTTCTCTTTCTTCAGTCTCATTGTTAGTGTATAGAAATGCCACTGACTTCTGGGCATTGATTTTGTATCCTGCCACGCTACCGAATTGCTGTATGAGTTCTAGCAATCTTGGGGTGGAGACTTTTGGGTTTTCTATGTAGAGTATCATGTCATCGGCGAAGAGGGAGAGTTTGACTTCTTCTTTGCCAATTTGAATGCCTTTAATGTCTTTTTGTTGTCTGATTGCTGAGGCTAGGACTTCCAGTACCTATGCTGAATAGCAGTGGTGAGAGTGGACATCCCTGTCTTGTTCCTGATCTTAGGGGAAAGACTCCCAGTGCCTCCCCATTGAGAATTATATTTGCTGTTGGTTTTTCGTAGCTGCCTTTTAAGATGTTGAGGAATATTCCCTCTATCCCTACACTCTGAAGAGTTTTGATCAGGAATGGATGCGGTATTTTGTCAAATGCTTTCTCTGCATCTATTGAGAGGATCATATGGTTCTTGTTTTTTCTCTTGTTGATATGATCAATCACATTGATTGTTTTACGAGTGTTGAACCAGCCTTGTGTCCCGGGGATAAATCCTACTTGGTCATGGTGAATAATTTTCTTAATGTACTGTTGGATCCTTATGCCTAGTATCTTGTTGAGAATTTTTGCATCCATGTTCATCAGGGATATTGGTCTGTAATTCTCCTTTTTGGTGGGGTCTTTGTCTGGTTTTGGAATTAAGGTGATGCTGGCCTCATAGAACGAGTTTGGAAGTACTCCATCTCTTTTCTATCTTTCCAAACAGCTTTAGTAGAAGAGTTATGGTTTCTTCTTTAAACGTTTGATAGAATTTCCCTGGGAAGCCATCTGGCCCTGGACTTTTGTGTCTTGGGAGGTTTTTGATGACTGCTTCAATTTCCTCCCTGGATATTGGCCTGTTCAGGTTTTCTATTTCTTCCTGTTCCAGTTTTGGTAGTTTGTGGCTTTCCAGAATTGCATCCAATTCTTCTATATTGCCTAATTTATTGGCGTATAGCTGTTCATAAAATGTTTTTAAAATCGTTTGTATTTCCTTGGTGTTGGTAGTTATCTCTCCTTTCTCATTCATGATTTTATTAATTTGAGCCTTCTCTTTCTTCTTTTTAATAAGTTTGGCTAATGGTTTATCTATCTTATTAAGTCCTTCAAAAAACCAACTCCTGGTTTTGTTGGTCTGTTCCACACTTGGCAGTCTCTTTTTATTGGCATATTAGACCATCTTTTATACTTAATGTAATTATTGGTATGTTAGAGTGTAAGTCTGCCATTTTTTTATGTTTGTTCTTTTTATTTTTTCCCCTTGCCTTCCTATGGGATACTTGCACATTTTTTAGAAACCATTTTTATTTAGCTGCATTGTTTTGAGTTTGCCTCTTAGTATATAGCATTTTCAATTGTTGCTTTAAGTAATACATTATATAAACTTGATACAATCTACTTGTCATTTTACCAGTTTGAGAATAAGACCCATATCTCCCTTTATGTCTGTTTATCTAGTTTTTAATACAGTTGTCAAATATTTACATAAAATTTCAATTATATTAAAATGTTATCATTTTTGCTTCAACAATGAAAAGTACCTTAGAAAACTCAAGAGGAGAAGGAAAGCCTATTATATTTAGCCATATCTTTGCTTATTATATTCTTTCTTCTTTCCTGATATTCCAAGGTTCTTCCTTTTTATCATTTGTTTTCTTTTAGAGAACATTCCTTAGCCACTCTTTTAGCATAGATATACTAATAAAAATTGTGTTCATTTCCCTTCATCTTAATATGTATTGATGTCCCCTTTATTCTCAAAAGATATTTTTGTGGGGTATAGGATTCTGAGTCTGCAGTTCTTTTTATCCAGCACTTAAAAAATATGTGCTACTTTCTTTTGGCTTCAATTATTTCTTGAAAAATTTGCTGTCACTCTGGTTATTTTATTTTTATTTTTTTAAATTTATTTTTTATTGGTGTTCAATTTGCCAACATATAGAATAACACCCAGTGCTCATCCCATAAAGTGCCCCCCTCAGTGCCTGTCACCCAGTCACCCCCACCCCCCGCCCACCTCCCCCTCCACCACCCCTAGTTCGCTTCCCAGAGTGATTATTTTCCTCATACAGGCAAGGTGTCATTTTTCTCTGGCTACTTTTATTTTTTTTTATTTTTTTTTTCTGGCTACTTTTAGAATTTTTTCTTTGTTACTAGTTTTCAGAAATTTATTTCAGTGTATCTTGTCATGTATTTCTTTGGGTTTATCCCATTTGGAGTTTGCTCAACTTTTGAACCTGTAGGTTTATGTCTCTTGTAAAATTTGGGAAGTTCAAACATTATTTCTTTGAGTACTTTTTAGCTTTGCTCTGTCTTTTCTCCTCTAGGGCTCTGATGACATGGATGTTAGATTTTTTTGTTATACTTACACAGATCTTGGAAACTAATTTCATTTTTTAAAAGACTATGTTCTCTCTATTGTTCAGATTGGGTAATTTCTATTGGGTTACCTTCCAGTTTGCTAATTCTTTCCTCTGTCTCTTCCTTTCTTTGTTGAACCCATCTATTGAGATTTTTATTTTATTTAGTATTCTTCAGTTAAAAAAATTTCCATTTGATTCTTTATATATGCTGTTTTTGCTGAGACAGTCTATTTTTTTCTAAGATCTTCTTTTTTTTTTTTTTCCATTTATTTCTAGCATGTCCTAATTCCGGAAGCAGTCTTATTATGGCTGTCTTAAAATTTTGTCAAATAAGTCTGATATATCTATCACTTCTGTATTGGCATATATAAATGTCTTTTTTCATTCAGTTTAAGATCTTTCTAGTTCCTGCTCTAAAAGGTGAATTTCAGTTGAAACCTGAACATTTTCATATTATGTCATGGGACCCTAGGTATTACTTACACCTTCTGTTTTATTTTTATTTTTTTTTTATTTTTTATTTTATTTTATTTTTTTTTATTGGTGTTCAATTTACTAACATACAGAGTAACACCCAGTGCCCGTCACCCATTCACTCCCACCCCCCGCCCTCCTCCCCTTCTACCACCCCTAGTTCGTTTCCCAGAGTTAGCAGTCTTTACGTTCTGTCTCCCTTTCTGATATTTCCCACACATTTCTTCTCCCTTCCCTTATTTTCCTTCACTATTATTTATATTCCCCAAATGTTTTAGTTTGCTTTCTCTGACACCACTTCAGCAGGGTAAGGGAAAATAATACTTTGTTACTGTCAGGTGGAGGTAGAAGCCCAGGTTCCCTATTTGGTCTCTATTAATACCCAGTAGAGTGACTTATTACTTTTCTGGGTGGAAGTAGTCTTCACTGACACCATGGTGAAGGTGATCTTGTCACTACTGGGCAATGTTGAAAGTCCTGATTCTCTGGTAGACCTCCTATGACCTTATCCCAGAAGGAATGGAAAGGGGTACTTTGTTATAGGCTTGTGGTGATGGAAACTAGGCTTCCTAGTTGGCCTTTGTCTGATGTGTGTTAGGGGGAACACTTCATTCTATGATATTTGGCTGGAATTGTACAGTCATTTTCTAAAACTTTTCTGTCTTGTTTAGCTGCCCATTTTCTGATCTAGGTTTTGTGTCCCCCAACCTCCACACACCTGTTGTCATTTACCAGCTTCTTCAGCTCTAAGACTGGGATATATCAGGCAAAATAGATGCTCAGGGAACTCACCACTGTGTCATTCTTCATGTCCCAGAGGCCCTAGCCTGTCTGACCTTTTGTTATTCTCATATTTGTTTTATATGTAATGTCCAGGATTTTTAGTTTTACAGCAGTATTCTTCTTCAGCATTTTCACTCTTTATGGTTTCAATTACCTACGGTCAATTGCAATCTGGAAGCAGGTGTTCCTCCTTCTGACTTGTCATCAGGTGGTCAACAGTAGCATAAACTGCATCATTTACCTCACTTCATTTCATCATGTAGGCCGTTAATCTCATATCATCACAAGAAGAGTGAATACAGTACAGTAAGTTATTTTGAGAGAGAGAGAGACCACAGTCATATAACTCACATTACAGTATATTATTATAATTATCCTATTTTATTATTAGTTATTGTTGTTAACCTCTTACCATGCCTAATTTATAAATTAAACTTTATCAAAGGTGTGTATATATATAGGAAAAATATAGTATATATAGTGTTCAGTACCATCTATGGTTTCAGGCATTCACTGGCGTTCTTAGAACAAATCACTTTCAGATAAGGTGGAGCAGACTACTGTATTAATAGGAAGAATAGGAAAAAAATATCTGCTTCATCTTTCCAGAAGTGGAAATACTTAATATTTTCCTGCCTAAGGTTTCCTTCTCTTTCTGTGGCATCTGCTAAATTTTTTGTTAGAGAACATTTTGTGTTGGAAAGCTCTTGCCTGCTTCTATGGAGGTGTTGGAAGATAGAGAACAAACTAATCTTTAGAATAGCCTCCTCTTTCTGAACCTTGCATGAATTACACTGCTTTTAGTGTCAAAACCTCAGCATAGACTTACCCACCCCTATCTGGGTTATTATTCAATTGTCTAAGTCTTATTTATTTTTCAAGTTTCAATATAAACATCCTTATACAAAAAGACCCTTTCTGTTCCCTGGATAAGTTTGAGTATCCCTCTCCTAAATATTCTCAAAGTACCTTGTGTTTCTCTTATTCTTATTTCCATGATCATACTTTATTGCAGTTATTTATATGATGTCTATTTTACTAAATAGTGTGTAATTCCATGAAGGTAAGAATTTTTTTGTCCAAAGTTGTATCAAATATCTGGTGTCTACTGCAGTGCTCTGACATTTAACAAATTTGGATTGAATGTACTCATTTATGTATTTGCCCATAAACATCCACTTATCTGATTCACCCCAATTACTTCCTGGAACTTCTCTGGCCACATGACCACCTGGGCTCCCTCTCTGGGACTCCCGGACTTCCCCATGATCCAGAAAGTTGAAGGTCAAAACTAAGCAAAGCAGGTCCTCCAAACTCCTGCTTTAGATAGACCTAAGGCTTGGGTCCATTCTGATTGGTTATTGCTTATGGCATACCAGTTAGTAAAATAGTTTGATCTCATCCTGATTATATAAATTAATGAATGATGTCCAAAAGCTCCAAGCTTATCTAGCATATCTAAATGTGCTTTTTTCCATAGTCTGCATTACTGCTTATAACTCTTATTGTGGTTGATTGGCCTTTTTTCATGTATCAGTTCTGGCCTGAGTATATACAGTGAGGTATTCTAGTACTGTCATCATAACCGCGGGCCAGTTCTTCCTTGCTTCATCTCTAACCAAGGTATTATTTCTTGAGACAGATCTTTTATGGGAGTATATTCCTTGTGCCTTCAAAACTGCCTCACAAGTCACACTGTCACACCTGCTTCATGGGCCATGTGACTTATTTGACATTTTGTGGTGAAGTCTGTATTCCTTCCTACTGGGCTCTGGTTCGAGAGAAGTTGTGAAATGACTCCCCAGGATTATATTCCCAAAACATATCCTCCTCAAACACTAGCTCTTTGTCACCTGTATCCACACCCCATTCCCTAGTTCCACAAGGTAGGCTTTACATTTTTTTTTTTTTAACCAAGAACTGCCATCTATATCCTATAAAATTTTTCTTGACTTGGTATTTTTTCTGTTTTACTGATTCTGTTATTAAGCCCCTTTACTCTGTAGACAAACCAGTGTGTTCACTAATCCTTATTTTATGGTTCTATTCACTCTTAAAAATTAGCCATTGGCTTATTGGGAACTCACATCTCTTGGAATTTTCAGTTTTTGCATTTCTCCATTATTCTCATTGTAATTGTAACTTTTTTTCCACTAGCATGATTTTTGGCATCTATACATCAAAGCAAAGGTTGCAGTTAGCCAATTCGATTTTATTTTATTTTTTATTTTTTATCTTTAAAGATTTTATTTATTTATTCATGAGAGAGAGAGAGAGAGAGAGAGAGGCAGAGACACAGGCAGAGGGAGAAGCAGGCTCCATGCAGGGAGCCTGATGTGGGACTTGATCCCCGGGCCTCTGGATCACGCCCTGGGCCAAAGGCAGGCGCTAAACCACTGGGCCACTGGGGCTGCCCTAGCCAATTAGATTTTAAATCTTTTTTGACATGATTTGATCAATCTTATTTTTTTAAATGATCATAGTTTTCATTTTAATTCCATTCTTTGGGAATCAAGGATGGCTTTTGGTTTCATTGCCAGCTGTGTTCACTTACAAATACTTATCCACAGTCTTGTTTTGCAAACGATTTTGAAACTATCAAAGCACAAAGAAGTGATGTGATTGATTATTATCACTTGCAAGAACAGTTGGGAGAAGTAGTATCTCTCTTGGCTGATGAATTCATATAGGTGTTCCCATTGTCTTGTGATTCTATCTCTTTGTATTCTTCTTCCTTTGTTGAGGGAATGAATAGATGAATAGCTGAGATTGGGAAGCAGAAGCATTTCAAGTTCTGATCACCTATTTGCCAATGACAAGGGCGCCATGATTTTCCGAGGGAGATTGACTACTTTAAATCCTCATTCTGATGAAATTATTTTGAAACACTTGGTATTTGAGATTGCTAGTTGCTGACTTTTTATTATTTTTGCAGGCAGCACTCAGCATATTTGGCATGGTTGGTGGACCACTTCTGGGCTTGTTTGCTTTGGGCATTTTGGTTCCCTTTGCCAACTCAATTGTAAGTATAAAGAATGAATGTTGTGTAAAGCTTCTTTCCCAACAATAGTAGTGTCTCCACAATTTTTTCTCAGTTGGAAAGTTATAGTTGCTCTGATATCTGTCATTAGTGATGTGATGACTTAAAATACTCATACTGACTTCACTGGGGTATAAAATAAAGTGCTATGCACTGGGACTCTGCATATATGAAGCCAAATAGACACTGCCAAATTATATATTTTATAAATATTGTATAGCTAAATCATATATTACAACATAATTATATAACTAACAAAAATATAGAATATATAACATAACTAAAGAATATATATTATGGAACAATGTATATTGTATGTAATATGTATTATAACTATTATATAATATAACTAAAGGAGCAGCATTTATCTTTTTGCCCTTCTTGGAAAAATCACTAGGATTTATGTGATGAACATTTTTAAAATTTAAAAACAATTAATTAACATATAGTGCATTATTAGTTTCAGAGGTCACTAAACTCTGCCTCTGAAAATCACAAGGATTTAAAAAAAGGAGATCAGGGCAGCATCCGTGGCTTAGCGGTTTAGCACTGCCTTCAGCCCAGGGCGTGATCCTGGAGACCTGGGATCAAGTCCCATGTCAGGCTCCCTGCGTGGAGCCTGCTTCTCCCTCTGCCTGTGTCTCTGCCTCTCCCTCTCTCTCTCTCTGTCTCTGTCTCTGTCTCTAATAAATAAATATAATCTAAAATAATAATAATAAATAAAGATAAATTTAAAAAGGAGATCAACAGGCTCAAACATGAAATATTTAAGGGCAATAGAGCTGAGGATACCTGTGAATAGCCAGAGTGCAGCAAAGAGAAGCAATAAGATAAACTCTTCACCACCTTGACCAGAGTGTTTATATTCCTGATATTTAAAGCTATGGTCCCAATATCATGGTCCCGGCCCCAGAGGTGTGATCATAATTGGGAATAAGTATCCAGAATGAGGTGATATCTCTTTTCCACATAGACACTTCTGTGCCTTTTTTAAAAAAGATTTTATTTATTCATTCACCAGAGACACACAGAGAGAGAGGCAGAGATACAGGCAGGAGGAGAAGCAGGCTCCACATAGGGAGCCTGATGTGGGACTCAATCCTAGGAATCCAGGATCATGCCCCCAGCCAAAGGCAGACGCTCAACCGTTGAGCCACTCAGTCATCCCACTTCTGTGCTTTGAAGTACTAAATTTTGTTTGGAATGAATGAAATTGAAGTTATTTCTATGAAAGCCAGGGGAAACTCCACTGAGTCAGTCCTGCTATAAGCTGAAGTTCAGGAAAAACTCATATGTGTGGTGGTTTCATACAGACATAGAATAACTTCAGAACTCTGATTTTACATTTGGAATTCCATTTTCTTCATGAGGCACTAGGGATTGGTAAGGTAGATACTAATAAAGGCTATTACTATTATTATTAATGGTATAATTCTTAAAGAAAATAATTCTCAGCAGATGGTGACGACACTTGTAGTAAGCATAGCATAATGTATAGAGATGCTGAATTACTGTGTTGTATCCTGAAACTAACATAACAATGTGTGTTGACTGTACTAAAAAAATTTTTTAAAGTAATTCTCAAAAAAAATTGTCAGTGAAATATCATATAAAAAGCTAGTTTGGTAGAAATGAATCACAATGAAAGAGAATAGTTTGAATTTACCTCAGAATGTTGAAGCTTTGATTAGACTCTTTGCATTATGAAATGCACAGTGCTTTGTTGAGTGTCTGAAACATTAGGAGAAACATTAGGACTTTTGGTTTTTGACATTTATAGCCACCATGGGTGGGTTGCCTCCAGAAAAGCTGCAGCAGACTAGGTCCCACATAACCTTTACTCAGGAGAAGTATGATACTATTCCCATCGTAGAAGGTACCCATTTTTACTATATCCATGTCTTTCATCAGCAGAATACCTACCCTTGCTTTGGAATGGACTTCCTGCCTCCCCCTCTCCCTCTATCCATCTCTCCCATCCTCTTCTTGTCCTTTTTTCTTTCCCTTCCTTTGCTTCTCCTTTCTCCCTCTTTCCCTCTCTTCCTCTCATTCATTCATTGAATATTTATGAACTAAGCACTGTCCTGGGAATAGAGAGCACTGAATATTTCTGCACTCGTGGGCTTTATGATTTTGTGGATCTTTGATCAAGCCATGGACAATACTGAGAATAAGCAAGTCTGGCCTGTCAACAGCTGGCCACACTACTATTCCAGCCTCATATTATTGCAAAAATTTATTGCATATCTGCTGTATGTCCAGCACTGTAGTTAAGTGCTTGGGTACCAAAACAAAACAAAATGTAATTCTGCTTTCAAGGTTCACAGCTTAATGAAAGAGCTCAAGTCTTTGTTCCTGACATAAATCCTCTGATCTTGTCATCAGCCTTCATTTTATCCCATCAACAGACCATTCTTTTTTCCTACCCTATGATTTTGCTTATGTTTCTCCCCTTACTTCATCTATTCCCCCCTGACCTCTCTATGGGGATCCCAAGGCACAAGCTGCCCTGACTTGTCTGGTCAGTATTCTTAAAGGAAGGGGGAGGGACACCTGGGTGGCTCAGCAGTTGAGTGTCTGCCTTTAGCTCAGGGTGTGACCCCGCAGTCCTGGGATCGAGTCCCACATCGGGCTCCCTGCATGGAGCCTGCTTTTCCTTCTGCCTGTGTCTCTGCCTCTCTCCCTCTGTGTCTCTCATGAATAAATGAATAAAATCTTTTTTTTTAAAAAAAGAAAGGGGGAAATTTTCACCACAGAAGAAGAAAGAGTCTTACCAGCTGAAGGTTTGCTTTTGTCCCCATCATTTGGAACCAGGGTTTAAGTCATTCAAGGTCTAACAGAACACATGGATACTGATGAAAAGCATAAATGAGGAACTCAAGTTTTCCAAAGATTGAGAAACCAAGTATCTTCCGAGAGGACATCTCTTCTTGTCTTTAGAAATACTTGGTGTGGTTGTACACACCAATCATTTGTGAAAACTGCTTCCTATTTTCCCCCTAATTATCCCGAAGCACAATTACAATCATGCATGTTGTTAAGTATGGGAATAAACTCTACATATGCTTTCCCCTTCATAGTCTCTTGTTGATTTGGCATACTATTTTTTCAGAGATTAAATAAAAATAAAGGGGGCAATTGACCTACTATCAGCCATGTGATTGTTGTAGTTATTTGGGTGTGAAGAGAGGAGGAGGCTACAGCAGAGTGCTAGCTGTGGAAACAGAATAGACGGAATGAATTATGAGACTGACAAAACAAAAAGTAAGCAGGATAAGATAGGGATGTGGAAAGGGAATGGGGTTGTAGAGTGTCCAGGGCTCTGGGCTTAGGGATCAGTGGCCCATGCTGCCCTTTGCAAGAGGCAGGGACCTTGAGAAAAAGAAGGATTTTAGGAGAGAAGCCAGTAGATCTGGTTTAGGACCGTGTTGAGCTTAACTTTCTAATGTTAATTTCCATCTCAGAAAACTATATTATTTTTCTTTCAAAAACACTGTTGTTTTGCAGGGAGCACTTGCTGGTCTGATGGCTGGATTTGCTATTTCTTTGTGGGTTGGAATTGGAGCTCAACTTTATCCTCCACTGCCTGAGAGAACTATGCCATTAAGCCTTGAAACCTATGGCTGTAACAACACATACAATGCGACAAATTGGGTGACAACTACAGAAATGCCATTTACTAGTGCTTTTCAAGTACACAATGCTGAAAGGTATTGAATTAAGCTTTATAATGTCACATTTTAAAGAAATGCGTGTGACAGGTAGAGAACCCCAGTTGCTTTTTGTCTTGCTGCAGTGCTGTGATTTTCCCTAATTCTGAAATAGGTAGAGCCCTTGTGGCTTTCTGGCTGTAGTATTTTGTTCACAAACAGCAAAAATTGCTATATGTTCTTAATTTTGATAGATGCTTCTGCCTCACTTACAGAACTGAAGACTTGAATAGTGACAAAAAAAATTCTGTTATGGGTAAATGCTACCAAATATCAGCTCTAGTTGAAAGCAAAATCATCTTTTTCAATTAAAAATGTTTTAAAATGAAAAGCAAAATTATAAAAGAAACTTTGCTTATATAGTTTTGAGGTATAGCCTTTATAGTCTAAAAGCTACAGTCATCTAAATATGTTAGATCATTGCCATTTGTTTAGGTTTAAAGATTCCAAATCTTTAGAGCACTGGCAATGAGTTGCAGTTGTGATCAACTCACTTGCTTGAGTTTTGTTTTGTTTTTTTTTTTTTAAACAGATTTTATTTATGTATTCATGAGAGACAGAGAGAGGCAGAGACATAGGCAAAGGGAGAAGCAGGTTCCCTGCAGGGAGCTCGATGTGGGACTTGATCCCAGGACCACGGGATCACGCCCTGAGCCTTAGGCAGATGCTGGGCCTCTGAGCCCAGCCACCCAGGCATCCCGACTTGCTAGAGTTTTCTGTATGCAGTGTACTTTTGGGCTTCTGGATCCTTATGTCATGTGATTTAATGAAATGATGTCTATCTGTTGGTAGGTGAGTGTTTTATAATATAGTGGACATAAGGGCAATACTTTAGTGGACAATTAAATGTCCAGCCTTAAAGCATAAACCCCTTGAAATATTCAAGGAATACAGAGATGAGGCTGCCACTCCCAAATTATTGCCTCCAGTTCCAGCTTTCCCAGAGTGAAACCATTAAAAACTCATTCCCTTTGGGTCAAGACATGGTGTCTCCCTCTTATACAGGATGCACTACTGAGAGAAGGAATGTGACTTATTATTAGTGATTCAGGTTCCAAGCAAAACTCAACTATGAGAATGCTTTTGCCAATGGAAGTTCAAGGCTGGTAAATGCTGCACAGGTAGAGAGAAAAGGTAGTTCCAGAGCTTGAGGCATATTTGGGGAGGTTTGACTAGGTGGGGTGCTTAATGTATTTCAGTGACAATTTGAAAGGTGGCAGTATGGCATAGATTTGGACTATGAATCAAAAGACCTGAGTTTTTCAGATGCTTTTGCTATTGTCTGGGGGAACTCAGAACAAGATAGTTGTCTGTATTTATTGTTTGTCCATTTAGATAACAACATCTGTCTTACCTTCCTCACAGAATTTTTGTATAGACCAAAGCAACAAATATTTATTGCCATGTATAACAGAAAATGAAACATGCAACAAAAGCACTTTGAAAAAAAAGGGGGGGTGAGGGGCAAGGAAATGCCGGGAGCAGTTTCGACAAGCACCAAAGCACTAATATATGTGGGGGAGGGGGGATGTGGTTGTTAGAATTAGAAAGGGAGAAAAAAAATAATTGAAGGTACATGGGAGGACATTCAGGATGTCCTTGTTTTACGATTTTGCTTAGCATTTATCCTGATTGTGTAAATATCTCTCTTAATTTAAGAGTCTGCAGCAAAACAGTTATTTGGATTTGGAAACAAATAAATTAGCTGAAGTTTAGTATATGACTGGTACCATAATAACTGGTTTTATATGTTAGCTTACTTATAAAATAACAGGTAATAAGCAAGAATGCCTAAGAATGAACTATCTACGCAGTTCTTGGCTGGCCATTTAGGTAGTATCCCAAGAAAGCCTTCCCCTCCTATTCACAGTGGCTCCTGTCTACTAGGAAGTTATAGTTTAGCTGGAAAGAGTGTGCTAATATACAGAAAACAATTCAGTAAGTACAGTAAGTATAAAACTAGCATACAGGAAATAGTAATAAATACTTGATAAATATTTGTTAAAATAATGCATAGACATGGAGTGATTAGCATCAAGACTTTGGAAAGGTAGTAGTACTTGAAAGATACAGAGGTTGTCTAGAAGCAGAGGGTCTGGAAAGTTACAGAGAAACACCAGAAGGGAAATTGGGCGGGAAAATAAACACTTAAACAATATCCTGTGTTAAGTGGTATTCATAGGCGGTCGAGAGAGCAGAGAGGGTTCAAGCCTAACCCTTCCTAATGGAGTCAAGGAAACCTTCTCAGAGGAGGACTATGTGAGCTGGGGTTAATCAGGTGAGCAAGGTTTGGTGGGAAGGACAGAAGGAAGTGGGTATCACACGACAGAGAAGCAGTGTATGCAAAGGCATGGAGGTCTAAAGCCAATCTGGCATCGTAGTCGATCCCACTCAGTTTGGTGTTGCTAGACTACAGGTGGGGAGTAAACGACACAGCTGAAGATGAAACAGAATACCCTTTGGTTGCCTAGATTCTGTGTTTCCATAACCTAGATTCAGTATTTAGTCTTTGACGTCCCAGTGCTTGTATGTATTGATAGATCATTGTAGTTTTAACTTACATTTCCTTGATGACCAGTTATGGTCAATATCTTTTTAGATGTTTTTTTGGCCATTGCCATCTAGATATCAACTTCTGTGACTTGTCTGTTGAAATCTTTGATCCAGTTTTAAATGGATTCTTAGGTTTTTTTCTTATTTATTTAGGAGTTTTTGATATGTTCTAGATACAAGATATATTTTGAAATAATTTTCTCCTGCTTTGTGTGTTGCCTTTTTACTCTCTGAATTATACTTTTTGGTAATCAGAATTTCATTTTAATTAAGTTCAACTGAATTAAAGTCTTTTTTTCTTTTAAGTTTTTATTTAAATACTAGTTAGTTAACACATAGTGTAATATTAGTTTCAGGATTAGAATTGAGTGATTTATCATTTACATAGAACACCCAATGCTCGTTACAACAAGATACCCATCACTCATTTAACCCATCCCTCCATCCACTTCCCCTCCAGTACACCTCAGTTTGTTCTCTATAGTTAAGAATCTGTTTTATGGTTTGCCTCTCCTTTTTACCCTTTTTGTTCATCTGTTTTGTTTCTTAAATTCCACATATAAGTGAAATCATAAGGTATTTGTCTTTCTCTGGCTGACTTACTTTGCTTAACATAATACAATCTAGCACCATCCACATTGTTGCAAATGACAAGATATTCATTTTCACGGTTAAGTAATATTCCATTGTATATATGTACCACATCTTTATCCATTCATCAGTCAATGGACTTTTGAGCTCTTTCCATAATTTGGCTATTGTTGATAATACTGCTATAAACATTGGGGCTCATGTATCTCTTCAATTCAGTATTTTTGTATCCTTTGGTAAATACCTAGTAGTGCAATTGCAGGATCATAGGGTAGTTCTGTGTTTAACTTTTTGAGGAACATCCATACTGTTTTCCAGATTGGCTGCACCAACTTGCATTCCCACCAACAGTGTAAGAGGGTTCCCCTTTTTCCAAATCCTCATCAATATGTGTTGTTTGTTGTGCTGTTCATTTTAGTCATTCTGACAGGTGTGAGTTGATATATTATTGTAGTTTTGATTTGTATTTCCCTGATGATGAGTGATGTTGAGCATCTTTTTGTGTCTTCCAGCCATCTGGATGTCTTCTTTGGAGAAATTTCTATTCATGTCTTCTGTCGATTTCTTTTTTTTTAATTTATTTTTTTTAATTTATTTTTTATTGGTGTTCAATTTACCAACATACAGAATAACCCCCAGTGCCCGTCACCCATTCACTCCCACCCCCCGCCTCCTCCCCTTCTACCACCCCTAGTTCGTTTCCCAGAGTTAGCAGTCTTTACGTTCTGTCTCCCTTTCTGATATTTCCCACACATTTCTTCTCCCTTCCCTTATATTCCCTTTCACTATTATTTATATTCCCCAAATGAATGAGAACGTATAATGTTTGTCCTTCTCCGACTGACTTACTTCACTCAGCATAATACCTTCCAGTTCCATCCACGTTGAAGCAAATGGTGGGTATTTGTCGTTTCTAATAGCTGAGTAATATTCCATTGTATACATAAATCACATCTTCTTTATCCACTCATCTTTCGATGGACACCGAGGCTCCTTCCACAGTTTGGCTATTGTGGCCATTGCTGCTATAAACATCAGGGTGCAGGTGTCCCTGCATTTCATTGCATCTGTTATCTTTGGGGTAAATCCCCAGCAGTGCAATTGCTGGGTCATAGGGCAGGTCTATTTTTAACTGTTTGAGGAACCTCCACACAGTTTTCCAGAGTGGCTGCACCAGTTCACATTCCCACCAACAGTGTAAGAGGGTTCCCTTTTCTCCGCATCCTCTCCAACATTTGTGGTTTCCTGCCTTGTTAATTTTCCCCATTCTCACTAGTGTGAGGTGGTATCTCATTGTGGTTTTGATTTGTATTTCCCTGATGGCAAGTGATGCAGAGCATTTTCTCATGTGTATGTTGGCCATGTCTATGTCTTCCTCTGTGAGATTTCTCTTCATGTCTTTTGCCCATTTCATGATTGGATTGTTTGTTTCTTTGGTGTTGAGTTTAATAAGTTCCTTATAGATCTTGGAAACTAGCCCTTTATCTGATGTGTCATTTGCAAATATCTTCTCCCATTCTGTAGGTTGTCTTTTAGTTTTGTTGACTGTATCCTTTGCTGTGCAAAAGCTTCTTATCTTGATGAAGTCCCAATAGTTCATTTTTGCTATTTGTTTCTTTTGCCTTTGTGGATGGATCTTGCAAGAAGTTACTGTGGCCGAGTTCAAAAAGGGTGTTGCCTGTGTTCTTCTCTAGGATTTTGATGGAATCTTGTCTCACATTTAGATCTTTCATCCATTTTGAGTTTATCTTTGTGTATGGTGCAAGAGAGTAGTCTAGTTTCATTCTTCTGCATGTGGATGTCCAATTTTCCCAGCATCATTTATTGAAGAGACTGTCTTTCTTCCAAGGGATAGTCTTTCCTCCTTTATCGAATATTAGTTGACCATAAAGTTGAGGGTCCACTTCTGGGTTCTCTTCTGTTCCATTGATCTATGTGTCTGTTTTTGTGCCAGTACCACACTGTCTTGATGACCACAGCTTTGTAGTACAACCTGAAATCTGGCATTGTAATGCTATCTCTATCAAAATACCATGGACTTTCTTCAGAGAGTTAGAACAAATTATTTTAAGATTTGTGTGGAATCAGAAAAGACCCCAAATAGCCAGGGGAATTTTAAAAAAGAAAACCATATCTGGGGGCATCACAATGCCAGATTTCTGTCGATTTCTTAATTGGATTATTTGTTCTTTGGGTATTGAATTTGATGAGTTTTGTATAGATGTTGGATACTAGCCTTTGGATACTAGCCTTTGGATACTAGCCTTGCATACAGATCCTCCTCTTGGATCTGGTATGTCATTTGCAAATATCTTCTCCCATTCTGTTGGTTGCCTTTTGGTTTTGTTGACTGCTTCATTTGCTGTGCAGAAGCTTTTTATCTTGATGAAATTTCAATAGTTCATTTTTTTGCTTTTGTCTCCCTTGCCTCTGAAGATATGTCTAGCAAGAAGTTGCTATGGCCAAGGTTGAAGAGGTTGCTGTCTGTGTTCTTCTCTAGGATTTTGATGGATTCCTGTCTTACACTGAGGCCTTTCATCCATTTTGAGTTTATCTTTGTGAGTGGTACAAGAGAATGGTTCAGTTTCATTCTTCTGCATGTGACTGTCCAGTTTTCCCAGCAGCATTTATGGAAGATACTGTCTTTTTTCCGTTGGATATTCTTTCCAGCTTTGTCTAAGATTAGTTGACCATAGAGTTGAGGCTCTAATTCTGGGTTCTCTATTGTGTTCCATTGATCTATGTGTCTGTTTTGTGCCAGTACCACACTGTCTTGATGATTGCAGCTTTGTAATGGAGCTTGAAGCCTGGGATTGTGATGCCACCAGCTTTGGTTTTCTTTTTCAACATTCCTCTGGTTATTGGGGCCTTTTCTGGTTCCATAAAAATTTTAGGATTATTTGTTTTAGCTCTTTGAAAAATGTCAATGATATTTTGATATGGGTTGCATTGAATGTATAAATTGCCCTGGGTAGCATGGACACTTTAACAATATTTATTCTTCCAATCCATGAACATGGAATGTTTTTCCATTTCTTTGTTTTCCTCGATTTCTTTCATAAGTGTTCCATAGTTTTCAGAGTACAGATCCTTTGCCTTTCTGCTTAGGTTTATTTGTAGGTATGTTATGGATTTTGGTGCAATTGTAAATGGGATCTATTCCTTAATTTCTTTTTCTTCTGTCTTGTTGTTAGTGTATAGAAATGTAACTGATTTCTGTGCATTGATTTTATATCCTGCCACATCGCTGAACTGTTGTATGAGTTCTAGCAATTTTGGGGTGGAGTCTTTTGGGTTTTCCGCATAAAATATCATGTCATCTGTGAAAGGAAAGAAAACCTGCAAACTCATTCTATGAGGTCAGCATAATCTTGATCCCCAAACCAAAGATCCCACCAAAAAAGAGAATTATAGACCAATATTCCTGATGAACATGGATGCTAAAATTCTCACCAAGGTACTAGCCAATGGGATCCAACAGTGCAAAATAGATTCTTCAGAACAACCAAGTGGGATTTATTCCTGGGCTGTAAAGGTGGCTCAACATTCACAAATCAATCAGCATGATGCATCACATTAATAAAAGAAAGGACAAGAACACATTATCCTCTTCATTGATGCACAGAAAACATTTGACAAAATTCAGCATCCTTTCTTGATCAAAACTCTTCACAGTGTAGGGGAAAAGGGAACATACCTCAATATCATAAAGCCTTCTATGAAAAGCCCACAGTAAATGTCATTCTCAATGGGGAAAAACTGAAAGCTTTTCCCCTAAGGTCAGGAGCATGACAGAGATGCCCACGCTCACCACTGTTCTTCAAATGTCACTTCTTCACAAAGGCTTTCTTTGACCACACATTAGAGTGTAGTTCCTTTTTTCCACTCTTTCACATTACCTTGTTTTATGTTCCTTATAGTACTTTCCACCAGTGGAAATAATTATATTTATTAGTTTACTTGTTTGTTATATTTCTTTCTCCATGAGAATGCAAACTTTATGAGGGCAGGAGCCTTATAAACCTTTTTTTGTAGTAGACTTTCCAATGACAAGAACAGTGCCTGGGACATAAAGCAGAGTTGAATGAATACACATGGACATTTAGTATTATAGTATATGGTCAAGGTTAAGTCAAGATTTTAATTCTTTATCCAATAAGATAAAGTTAGAACAGCAGATTATGACATTAAAAACATTGTTAAATATTTTATTTTGACTTTGCCATGCATGACGATTATTGAGACTGCTGTAGTTGCTAGTAGCATCACATGAAATCTTACAGGTATGCTTTTGTTCTATTTTAGGACCCCACTGATGGATAACTGGTATTCTTTATCATATCTATACTTCAGTACTGTTGGAACTTTGGTAACGATGTTCATGGGAATGCTAATTAGTTTACCAACAGGTAACTTTCTAAATATTACTATTGTTGTATTTACCTCTTTTTAAAAAAGATTTTATTTATTTATTCATGAGAGACACACAGAGAGAGGCAAGACACAGGCAGAGGGAGAAGTAGGCTCCATGCAGGGAACCCGATATGGACTTGATCCCTGGACTCTGGGATCACACCCTGAGCCAAAGGCAGATGCTTAACTGCTGAGCCACCCCAGGTATCCCTGTATTTACCTCTATATTGGTTTTTATTATTTTTTAAATAAATTTATTTTTTATTGGTGTTCAATTTGACAACGTACAGAATAACACCCAGTGCTCATCCCGTCAAGTGCCCACCTCAGTGCCCGTCACCCAGTCACCCCCTCCCCCCGCCCACCTCCCCATCCACCACCCCTAGTTCGTTTCCCAGAGTTAGGAGTCTTTCACGTTCTGTCTCCCTTTCTGATATTTCCCACTCATTTTTTCTCCTTTCCCCTTTATTCCCTTTCACTATTTTTTATATTACCCAAATGAATGAGACCATATAATGTTTGTCCTTCTCAGATTGACTTATTTCACTCAGCATAATACCCTCCAGTTCCATCCATGTCGAAGCAAATGGTGGGTATTTGTCGTTTCTAATGGCTGAGCAATATTCCATCTCTTTTATAGTATTTATGTTATTGCTCTATAGTCCTTTTAACAACTAGTTTACTTATTCCATTTTCCTCATGGAGATCTGAGTGCCTGTATTTGATTTGAAAGCAGAAGATTCTATCTGAACCTTTGTTCTGCTATTTACTAGCTGCATAAACTTAGGGAAGTCCATATAGTTACTCTGGGGCTCAGCGCTCTTATATGGTAAGTGAGGATGATGGTGATTGACTTGCCTATCTCACAGGTTGCTGTAAGATAAAAATAAAATGCTTGACAAAAATCATACATAGGTATCACAGTGCTAGGGATTTTACATGTGTTATTACAACAGTCCTGTGTCATGGTCTTTTCATTGTCCTAGGCTGACGTTTTAGACTGTAATGAAGTATACACATGTAAGGAATGATAATTACAGTCCTTACATCTAAACATAGGGTGAGGCTTCTTTTTTTCACATGTCCATAAACTTTAAAAACATTATTTAAAAAAAAAAACAGACTGCTACTACACATAGTATTCATTGCTCTCTGGGATTGCTATAGAACTTTTATCCTGGGACTTCATTTTGTCCCCATTCTGTGAATTCCCTTGGTCTCCCTCCTGTGTTGGATTCTCTGCTGCCTATATCCCATTATTCTTAATTCTTGTTTATCCCCTTAATTGAATGGAGCACACCCATTAGTGTGTCCTTGAGAAAGGGTAGACAAGAGGTTTTGAAGATGTGGTGTCCCCAGAAAAAAAAAATGTCTTTAATTCTCCCTTCTCCTCGATTGATCATTTGTTCAAGTAGAGAATCCTAAAAAAATAACTTTCTTGTTTCTGAGAGGATGTCTTAATTTCCTCTGAGCTCATTATGTTGTTATTGAGAATGCCAGGGGCATGCTACCTGCTGGCCCTTTGCATGTGATCCGTTTCACAATGACTGCTTTGCCCTAAGCCCTTGTGAGGGTCTTTTTGATCTGAAGACCCATGTCCTTCAGTTTGAGGACGTTCTTCTATATTATTTCTTTTGTAATTTCCCCTGATTTTTTGTTTTCTCTTTCTGGAAACTCTTAGTCCAATGTTTGAGTCTCAGACAGTTATCCTAATTTTCTTTTCTTTTCTCTCCTATCTTCCATCACTGTGTCTTTAGGTCTACCACATGGGATACTTTTCCAATTTCTTTTCCAATAATTCTCAAAGGAGTGCTCTGATCCAGTTTTAAGAATAGTCTATAAGGAAAGGAGGGCAGGTAGGAAGCTATTGCAGTAATCCAGGTGAGCAATCATGGTGGCTCAAGCTCAAAGCAGGGTAGTAGTGGAGAGCTGGTGAGAAGTACTGGGCTCCTTGATTTCCTACATCCCCTCACCCCAGTACATTCATGGCAATCAGAGTGGGGGAAGCAGCCCCACTGCCCTCTTCATCAAATGTGCAATAACTGGTCAGAAATCCTATATATTGTCCTAGAATGTCTAATATCTTTGCTTTATGCTACAAAAAAGCTACCAACACTGTACCATTTGATAGAATTCTTTTTTTTAAAAGATTTTATTTATTTATTCATGAGAGACACAAAGAAAGAGGCAGAAACATAGGAAGAGGGAGAAGCAGGCTCTCTGTAGGGATCCCAATGTGAGACTCAACCACAGGACCCTGTGATCACAACCTAAGGTGAAAGCATAAGCTCAACCACTGAGCCACCCAGGTGTCCCCCACTTGATGGAATCCTATCAGTCATTGTTTTGTGGCTCCTAAAAAGCACTGCCTTTCAAACTTGTGTGATACTTATATTTTTAATTAATAAATTATATTAATAATTGGTAATATTCATATAAGCATATCAACAATTATATTAATAATAATTATCATATATTACAATACATAATTATACATTTATAATAAAGTTTGTAGCTATTTATTACCTCTCAAACAGTTGTTTTAAACTATTCTTTCTTTTCAAAAAGGGCTTTACCTTTCTTCATAAATAAAATTATCAACACAATAGATTTATTCCTTTCTCTGTTTTCACATATTTTAAGACAGATTTTAAACTTTTTGTACCAATAACCCAATTATTCAGATCAGGAATACACCTAAACAATCTCCTTGTACTATTTGACCTTAGACTGTTACTCCACTCATTCCTTTTTTTTTTTTTTTCCTTTAGGACACTGGGGTATCAGAGCATTCCCTTTGAGCACTCCCTTTTTCCTTAAAAATTTTTTTCTGATGATCATATACAATCATATCTTTTGTTTTATAAAGTAATGCTTCATCTAGGTGAACAGGCATCCAGTGATAAAAAACAATTCAACTTTATTAATTTCACAAGTGACTTATTCTCACTTCACAGCAGTAGTGAGCACCTTGGGGGAAAAAATCTAGAAACATGAAATCCTAACTCTCCTTGGAATATAAATAGGAATACTAGGACTCAGTAAGAATTCAGGCCGTATAGATTTGGTTGGCATTTCATTTTCACCTAACCATGTACTGTGCACCGTGAGTGAGTCTGTCTCCTTATCCGTAAAGTGGAATAAATAATGCCCTAAGTAGACCCTGAGCTCTGACTGCAGTAATTGTTTTACTCATCTACAGGACCTAATAGAGTCTCTAGCCCATGGTAGGCACTCCACAGTGTTGAATGAATTAATTTAAAATTGATCCTGTCTCCAGAACACCAGAGGTTCCCATAATTAAAAGCCTAATTTTGTACTGAAGTGGTGTTCACAAATGTTAGAGGGCACGAAGAATACTTTGGAAATTTGGTAAAAATCAGGATTCAGTGGCCCCACCTCAGAGTTTCTGACAGTTTCTCCAGGTTGGAGTCCAGGAATCTGCATTTAAAGTACATCTGCTGAATGATTTGTACAAAAGTAGTTTGAAAACCATACAGTTTTAAAAAGCTTTATCTTTGATGTACAAATAAAATACCAAAACAAAGAATAACGTTAGGGAAGAGGAGTTGAATCAAACACCAATGATCATATTGATTTTTATTTAATTTATTCAATAATTCATAATTTCCTGCATTTCTTTATGCACATGTACGTTCATAGCCATCCAACTGGGGGAAAGGTACCACCTCTGTCTGAAGTAGAGACAAATGGCTTGATATTTCATTGGTGGATCATAGAGGATGTTTTTAAATAAGTTTCCCAACAGTTATGGGGCTCTTGGGTTAAGCACCATGTAAAGTAGGTGGCTTGCATTTAAGAGCCAACTCGTTCATCCTTAAACACTAGACTTATTTATCACAGTGAGCGGCTTGCAGAATCTGAGACTGAGAGAAGGGAAACAGTGAGCCAAGTCTTCAGCACTACGTAAAAGATTTTCTTTCTCTGTGTGTTTTATGAGTGCATAGAGTTGAACTTGCACAAGTTGGATGCTTGTATGATGGGCCATCACTGGGTGGTTAGGATATCTTTTTAACAATGAAAATAATGTAAATGTTTTTCAGGAGGAAGAAAACAAAACTTAGATCGCAGATTCCTACTAACCAAAGAGGACTTTTTATCCAATTTTGACATTTTTAAGAAGGTAAGTTGGCTTTCTTTCTCCTTAAATTAGTAAGACTGTGCTTTTATCACCAGGATAGAAGACTAGTTAGTCGTCAGATTCTCTTTTGAACTCTGATGGACAAGGAAGGAGCTTGCCTTATTCTTTGATGGTCTATTTCTGTTGTATCTCCCGTCTTCGATAGATTACAAAGCTGATTTAGAGAAGGAAAAGCAGTAACAATAATTTAGAATTGAATAGTGCCTTTTTCTAATCACTATGTTAACATTTTCTTTTAGAAGAAGCATATTTTAAGCTATAAATCTCACCCAGTAGAAGATGGTGGAACTGATAATCCTGCCTTCAACCATATTGAATTGAACTACACAGATCAAAGTGACAAGATCAGTGGGACTCATTTGTGACGTGCTGGTGACCTAGGTGATCTTAAACATTGATTTAGTTACATATGTTTTCTAAGATAATTGGATCAGGTTTAGATTTCTTTTTGAGGGGAGGGTTCTATTATGAGTAAAGTTTTGGTGGGAGGCTTTTGGGGAGTAAAATTTTGTTAAAGCAAAGTGCTGACTCTTCCTTACTATACTCATTAACTGTTGCTACTCTGGAGTTGAGTTTCAGCATCAGCATTTTCCTCTATTTCTCTCTTTTTTTTTAAATGAAGCTGTAGTTTTAAAAGTTATGACCACATATATGCTGAAGGATTAATACACACATATACACACATACTTGATGGTCAAAAGACTATTCTTAAATTTGGGCATTATTGGAAATATTTTCCATGCATTTGATGCTAGCATATAAATTTCAGGTTTTGCCAAAATCAGAAGTAATACTGAAAAGAGCTTTTCTCCTTCTATGAGATACTCTATTTTTAGGAAACAATGAGGTGACAGATTTACATTGTCTAGATCTTTGCTTCTCATTGATTCATATCAGCCCTATCAGGGAGGATAGTAACCTTGGAACCAATTCTGGCTCAGGAGGGTGGTAGTCATGAAGCATCCTGTTTGGGGCAGAACATGGGTCCCATGATGAATGTCTTTTTGGTGCTATGTATCCATTCTTGTGCCTTTTCACTAATTATCTGGAGCTCCTGGCTCACTGGCTGCTTATATTGCCTTACGCTCTGGTTCTTACACACAATCCTAGTTTCTCAGGTTGTGTTGTACACTTTACTCTGCTTGCCTTCCTATTTCCCTATTTACTCTATTGCCTTGGGTTTGTCTTGAGATGCCCCATGTGAATCATGCTACCCCAGACCTTGGTTCACTAAATTCCAGACTATAAATTAGAAACTCCTATGAGCCTGATATTAACAAAAGTACTTTCAACAGAGGTATTTAAGAATTTGGTGACCAAAGAACATTTATGTGATTCAGATGGTTAAATTCTGTGGAATTACATGATTATGTTGAATGATATTAATTTGCATGTCATCTAATTTGCAGTCAATTGATTTTAAAGGTACATAAGCTTAGGAGTCTTAAATTATGTGTATTCACCCATTTAAAGAGCTAAATTACATGGGCAAACACTACTGTTTTTTTAATGTTCTGGAATTATTAACCGTATGCTGTGTTCCATGCTTTAAAATTTCAAGTAGCAATCTCAAAGCTTGTTTTGTTAATTTTGCTGCATTTTTAACTAAAAGTTTGGTCACAGGCTTTTATCAATATTTCTTTTCTACAGTTGCCACATCTATTGTTTAGAAATGTGTTTCTTTTGTTTGTTTGTTTTACAATGTTTTAAAATAACGTGAGAAACATTTAGGCACATTAAAAATATTTTAGAATTAAATACTTTTTTGCTTATTTTCTCATATTTAGGAAAGTATGTTCTGTACATTTATAGGTTGCCAATTGAAAACATTAAGAAATCAAAGAAATAAAGTAGTGTTTATCTAAAGCAAAGAGATTTATATAACATTTAAATTAATGATGTGTTCAGATATTTCATATGTGTATAAATGTTATTTTTTAATCAACATATTTGTAAGCATACATCAAACTTTGTAAATCTTTCTACAATTTTTTAATGGGTAGGAAGATATAATCTTATTTGTTTTATGCAAGTGTGATTTGAACTCACTATTTACTAAGTGTAAGCACACGTCTGTAGAATGCTTCAATTTTGGAAATCAAAGTCCAGTTATTTAAATAATTCTTTTATCTAACTGCCGAGGGATATACAGTATGTTCGTAATGAGAGATCTGAGACTTCCATTCTTATTCACTTTTTTAAACAAAATATATCTTGTAACTTTGGGAACTGTTGGTATTTTTACCTTTATAAACACATAAGGGTGTCAGACCAAATTCTTAAGAAATAAAAGTACTGTTATTAATTATGAAATATAATTTATCTTATGTGAATCTTTGGGTAAAATCAAACAATGTAAAATGCTACCATATCATAATGTAAATGAATCATCTAATGTTCTTAATTATTTCTGAATCACAACAATCCCAACAGGAAGGAAAAGGAACATAACTAGTCTGTTTTCATTTCGTCATTGACAAATTGTATGACCTTGAATTTATCCTTAATCTCCTCTACTGATGGAATTTAAGACCAAATACTTAACTACCTTACAGAAATAATGTGAGTATAAAAGATCAGATAGCACTTTATTAGTTCAAATAATGTCACTTAACATTTTAATATGAATGGAAATCAAAATTTGAGTCAAGCTCACCTGCCAGTTTAAAAAAAAGACAAACTGTTCATAATTTGCAGTGTAATGATGTGGAGATAGTTCCTTCTCTAAAAAAATATGTGCCACAGAAATATTGAACTAGATTTAGGAATTAGCAAGATTATTCAGAGAGAATGAAACTTTAAGAAAGCTACAGACCAATTATATTCACTCAATAGAGAAATGAAAATTTTATATGCAGGATTTAAAATGGTATAAATGTATATGCATCTATTGGATTGCTTATGCATTAATGAACGTTTGGAAATATGTGAATACAGTTTTGGTTGTCACAGCTGGTGATGAGGTGCTACTGGCATCTAGGGATAGAATTCAGGGACGCTATCAAACATCCTATGACACATAGGCTAGCCCCTCTCCACAGCAAAAAATGCTCCTGCCTTGAATATCAGATTGTTGAGTTTAAGAAATCCTGTTTTAGAGGCTAAGGTTGCAATTGCAATTTTCCCTAAGTCACACATGTTGGTTTTGTTCCTTTAGGGAAATCACCTTGACTCTTCTATCTGATTATTCTCATCTACAGATTAGGATTAAGGTGTCACTGGCATATACCATGTTATGAAACAAAAAAATGACCATATATATTTTTCATAGCATTTTGAAAATATTAAGGAATATAAAATTGTAATTATGAAAACAACTCTTAAGAAAGTTTCATTTTGCAACATGATTTCCAACATTAATACATATTAAGATGAAGGAAATATTAAATATAGGAATATGAAGATTTCATAATTTTGTTTTATTTATGAAAACCTCAGAAATTGTAGTTAATTTGTTAACCACTCAGTGTCTGTCCATGATGTAGACTCAAGGGAGGGATGGACTTGAGATGAGGAATTAACTCTGTGTCAATTCCTGTAGAAAATTCTTAGTTTTTTCCAAGAATAGTTGATGATATAGAATCAACTGAGCGCACACACAGTACTGAAAATTCAGTACCCAGTTTAGCTATTGTAAAATTTACTTTTATATTTATGTGCCCATTGTGAAAAATCCTGAGGGAATTGAACTTAAGATGTAAAACATGTTTGCATGTCTGGCTTTTCAACTTGCTGATTAAACTCTCTACAAATGTCTTTGTTGTTGTCTTTTCTTGGGGAAGAAAATGTCAGATTGAATATAATTAAATTTATCAGCTTTTACAGAGAGTTATTTCCACTTTACCACATAAAGGACTCTTTATACTACATACATATTATAATATAAAAGTGTAAGCAAATAAACATGCAGGACTTTTTGTCACTGAAGAATATTTTATGCTTTAAGTTATTAACACTATTTGAAAATAAAAAGTAAGGTCTTCAAGAGTGAAAATTTCTTAGCCACTATCTCTTTGGATCTTCCCTCCTCCCATTTTCTCTGTCGTATAATTCTTTAACTTCTGTTAGAGGACTGGCATACCTCTTTATCCTATCCTCCATGTCTCCTATTCTGGTTCATATTTTCTATCTTTTTATATTTAAAAATTTCAGGATGTGTCCACACATATATATGAAAGGTCATTTTCTCTTCAGCTTCTCCTAACTGCTACTTAATCTATCCATTGAGTTTTCCATTTCAATGACTTTATTCTCTTCATTTTTAGAGTTGAATGTGCTTTTTCAAATTTTTCAAAGTTTCCTATTCTTTCCCAACATTGGGTTCTTCTTTCATTATGATTCCCAAATTATTCTTTTATCACTAATAATCTTAACCATATTTATTATTACTGTTATGTTATCTGAAACTCTTGATATGCTAATTCTTTTACTTGTTCATTTGCTTACTCTCCACCTTAGTGGTTTCTTTCCTCATGTAGTTGATCATTTAACTGAAAGTTTATCTTCAGCAGAGGTTGTAATTTTCCCAGTGAGTGTTCCCTGGGCTCCATTTAGTGAAAGTCTGTACAAAGAAGTGTCTAAATTATCTTTGGCTGTGCCCTTGTTTTAACTGCCTTCTACCAATCTTACATCATTATCTCAGGTTAGGGCTTCTGTCTTAGGTTCACAGTATCAATTTTCATCCCTTATCCACGCAAGGCCTGGGGTTTAGGGTTGGAGCCTCAGATACTTTGTGCCCCATCAAAGACTTGGAAAGAGGCAAACTTTAAACCTCACTTTTAAATAATGGGGCAGTTCTTCAAGGCTTCAGGCTTTCAGGGATATTTGGAAGAGTGTTCTCACTCTTCCACATTCTGGAAGCAGAAACCTCATCTTTGCCCCTGTGAGGACCAAAGAACTCATCAAGAACTATACATACCTTCACAGGATGCTCAACATCTGCTGGTATCATTGCTATGGTTATGATTTTTTTAATTGAGGTAAAATTGGTATATAACATTATATTAGTTTGAAGTATAACCACATAATTTGGCATTTGCATACCCTGCAAAGTGATCCCCGTAATTAGTTACCATCTATCACTATACAGTTGGCACCCTTTGTTCTTTGCCCACCTCCCAACCCTCTTCCTTTCTGATAACCATCAAAATCATTTTTGTTTTTAAAGATTTTATTTATTTATGGGGGAGAGAGAGAGACAGCGGAGCATGTGAGAGAGAGCACAAGTGGGGATGAGGGGCAGGCGGGGAGGGACAAGCAGACTCCCCACTGAGCAGGGAGCCTGATGTGGGGCTTGATCTCAGGACCCCAGGATCATGACCTGAGCTGAAGGGAGATGCTTAACCGAATGAGCCACCCAGGCGCCCCCAAAATAATTTTCTTTTCAATATTGGGACTGGTGTTTCCCTTTTTGTTTTTTACAAGTTTGACTATGTATTAAAATTTTTGTTTTGTGACATATTTATCCAGAATTTCTGTGTTTATAGAAGAAGGGGGGCCCCCCTCTGTATGAGTATGGACCACAACTTTTTGAAAATCCTGTTCTTATTATTTTTTTCATTTTCTTAATCCTGGGCTATGGAAGCATAAGGAACTATTTAACACACTTAGCAATTCCGAAACAATGTGTAAAATAGGGTAATCTTTTATAAACTTAACACATGAATGCTGAGGTACATGGAGAGTCTTTTGTTTTTTTTTTTTTTTGTTTGTTTTTTTTAAAATTTTTATTTATTTATGATAGTCACAGAGAGAGAGAGAGGCAGAGACACAGGCAGAGGGAGAAGCAGGCTCCATGCACCGGGAGCCCGACGTGGGATTCGATCCCGGGTCTCCAGGATCGCGCCCTGGGCCAAAGGCAGGCGCCAAACCACTGCGCCACGCAGGGATCCCGAGTCTTTTGTTTTTATATAAAAGCTTGATGAAGACATAATTCACACGCCATACAGTCAACCAATTTGAAATATACAGCTTGATGCTTACTATATTCCCAGCATTATACAACCATTGCCACAATCTTAGAACATTTTCATCACCCACAAAAGCAGCCCCATATCCATTGTAGTCACTCCCCATTTTCTCCCAGCCCACTTAGCCCTAGGTGGCCACTGATCTACTTTCTGTCTTTACAGATTTGTCTATTCTGGTCATTTAATATAAATGAAATCACACAATATGTAGTCTCTTGTGACTGGCTTCTTTCACATAGCATGTTTTCGATACATGTCGTAGCATGTATCAGTACTTCATTTTTATAGCCTTATGGCTATACCACATTTTATTTATCCATTTCTCAGTTGAAAAACGTTTATATTTTTTCCGTGTTTAGGTTATTATGAATGATGATGCTCTGAACACTGTGTACAAGTTTTTGTGTGGACATATATTTTCATTTCTCTTGAGTATGTATCTAGCAGTGGAATCACTGGGTCATATGGTAACTATGCTTAATCATTTGAAGAACTGACAGTTTTCCAAAATATTTGCACATTTTACATTTCTATCAGCACTATCTAAGAGTTCTAATTTCTCTACATCTTGAAAAATGCTTGTTATTAACTATATTTTTTATTACAGCCATAGTGAGTGTGAAGTGGTATCTCATCATGGTTTTGACTTGCATTTCCCTAATAGTTAATTATGTTGAACATCTTTTATTGTTTATTGGTCATCTATGTGTCTTATTTGGAGATATGTCTATTTAGACCCTTTTTAATTGGCTTGTCTTTTTATTATTGAGTTGTAAGAGTTTTTTGCATATTCAATATTTGTCTTTTATCAAATAAAAAATGTGCAAACACTTCTTCCATTCTGAGGGTTGGAGAGTTTTCTTTTGATTGATAGTGTCTGAGTTATAGAGAAAAGTATTTTGAGACCTAAACAGAAGTAACTCTAATGTGATTTTAGAAAAATATAAAGCCTCCTAATCATATGCTTAAGGCAGAGTGGAAAACATGATGTTCGAATTAATAAGGCATGCAAAGTATGGTGCAATTTATAATAGGACCAGGTGTGAAGGTAGATGGAGGGGGAAAAAAGAAAGAGGTAGAGAGACAAAAGATAGGAGAGAGAGGTAAATATATAGATTTACCTTCCTGCTGAGGCCGTACATAGTGTCACTATGTAATGTTGCATAAAAGCTGGGATACCTAGGTGAAACCAAGACTGCAAAAAGGTGATAGGAGTCAATGAGTTGAAGAGACAAGGGGCTGGCTCAAGGAGGCCATCTATAGAGGAGATAATCAGGCAAAGAAGAAAGGTATGCGAGGAGGTTCTGTGGAAAGTATAATGGTGAGATAGAAAATTTAACCAATGACCTTCTGTATTCCCTGGAGCATTCATTTAACTCTTTGGCTCTTTCTCACATTCAAATAATCAGGTCTTTGATATTTATAGCTCAGAAAAGGGAGGCTTCAGGAAATGCCAGAGAAAAGAGGGATTTCTTCGAGGTTTTGAGTGTCAGAAGTCTACCCTTCTAGGTTAATAAGGATAAAATATCTTAGAAGATAAGAGCTTGGTTCTGAAACTTCTAGGGTAGAAATGGACCCCCTAAGCTGGAAAGGTCTGAGAGAAGCAATGAGAATTAATTCATTGGTGTCTTAGAGGAAGGGTCTCTGTGCTCTACTCCATGTGCTGACCCAGGCATGGCAGCAGCAATGCCTGGCAGCAGTAGTTTGAAAACCAACACAACCCAGGCCCCAACTCCTAGTTAGAGATTAGAGCCGCAAGACCCTAGTAAATACATAGCTAAGTGGTGTGTCTGGGCAGGCTGGGAACTTGGGGTGTTAGAAAAACTTTATCATGTTTCATGAGCACTGAAGCAGAAATTGCTGCATTAGGCGTCCAGATGGATAGGACTTTCAATAGCTTCACAATTTCCTACAATCTAGTATAGTAGAAGAACAACACAATGATTTCTAAGCTCCCAAGGGCAGCACAGAGGTAAGGAAGAAAACGCTTATGAGAATCAGGCTCAAACAGGCTAAGATCTACTTAAACTAGCAATCAAGGATTTTATGGTTTCCAAACAGAACATGAGTATTATAAACTTAGAAATTAAAAAAAAAAAACAAAAACAACAACAACAACAACAACAACAAAAACAGGCAGGCGAAGGAGTGGTGATGGAAGGAAGAAATACCGTTCTCTTTTTAAGCAAGTAGTCAATAATCTAGCTAAAAATGGATTTCCGAGGGGAGGGGCAAGATGGCAGAAGAGTAGGGTCCCCAAATCACCTGTCCCCACCAAATTACCTAGATAACCTTCAAATCATCCTGAAAATCTACAAATTCGGCCTGAGATTTAAAGAGAGAACAGCTGGAATGCTACAGTGAGAAGAGTTCGCTTCTATCAAGGTAGGAAGGGGGGGCGTGAAGAAATAAAGAAACAAAAGGCCTCCAAGGGGGAGGGGCCCTGGGAGGAGCCGGGCTGAGGCCGGGGCGAGTGTCCCCAGGACAGGAGAGCCCCGTCCCGGAGAAGCAGGAGCTGCACCAACCTTCCCGGGCGGAAAGGCCTCGCAGGGAGTTGGAGCAGGACCCAGGAGGGCGGGGATGCCCTCGGGCTCCCTGGGACACTAACAGACACCTGCGCCCCGGGAGAGTGCGCCGAGCTCCCTAAGGGCTGCAGCGCGCACGGCGGGACCCGGAGCAGCTCGGAGGGGCTTGGGCGGCGGCTCCGCGGAGGGGGCTGCGGGGCGGGAGTGAATCCAACAGCGCAGGCCCCGGAGCACAGGGCGCCGGGACACAGCCCACGATCCGGCCTCCCCCGGGGACAGGCAGAGGCCGGGAGGGCCCAGGAAGCAAGGACACTCCTGCCCCGAGCTGAGCAGATCAGCTCCCCGCCCCGGAGCCTCCAGGCCCTGCAGACGGAGAGCTCTGGAGCTACTGCGGGGGCTGACTCCAGGGCTCCAGAGCTGGCTGCCGCCACTGGGATTGTTCCTCCTGGGGCCTCACAGGGTAAACAACCCCCACTGAGTCTCACAGTGGCTTCACCAGATAAACAGGATAAACATAAGTCACTGAGCCCTACACCAGGCAGGGGGCAGAGCAGCTCCCCCAAGTGCTGACACCGTAAAATCAGCACAACAGGCCCCTCCCCCAGAAGACCAGCTAGACGGACAGGGGAAAAACAAATTATTGACCAAGCAACACTGGAAAGTTACAGGGGAAGTCAAGGGACTTACAGTATACAGAATCAGAGGATACTCCCCCGTGTTTTTTTTTTTCTTTCTTTTTTCTTTTGATTTCTGTTTGCTTCCCCCACTCCCTTTTTTCCTTTTTTTCTTTTTTCTTTTTTTCTTCCTTTTTTCTTTTTTCTTTTCTTTCCTTCTTCCTCTTTTCTCTTTTTCTCTTTTCCCAATACAACTTGTTTTTGGCCACTCTGCACTGAGCAAAATGACTAGAAGGAAAACCTCACCTCAAAAGAAAGAATCAGAAACAGTCCTCTCTCCCACAGAGTTACAAAATTTGGATTACAATTCAATGTCAGAAAGCCAATTGAGAAGCACTATTATAAAGCTACTGGTGACTCTAGAAAAAAGCATAAAGGACTCAAGAGACTTCATGACTGCAGAATTTAGATCGAATCAGGTAGAAATTAAAAATCAATCGAATGAGATGCAATCCAAACTAGAAGTCCTAACGACGAGGGTTAACAAGGTGGAAGAACAAGTGAGTGACAAAGAAGACAAGTTGATGGCAAAGGGGGAAACTGAGGAAAAAAGAGACAAACAAAGGACTATGAGGATAGATTTAGGGAAATAAATGACAGCCTGAGGAAGAAAAACCTACGTTTAATTGGGGTTCCCAAGGGCGCTGAATGGAACAGAGGTCCAGAATATGTATTTGACCAAATCATAGCTGAAAGCTTTCCTAATCTGGGAAGGGAAACAGGCATTTAGATCCAGGAAATAGAGAGATACCCCCCTAAAATCAATAAAAACCATTCAACACCTCGACATTTAATAGTTAAGCTTGCAAATTCCAAAGATAAAGAGAAGATCCTTAAAGCAGCAAGATACAAGAAATCCCTGACTTTTATGGGGAGGAGTATTAGGGTAACAGCAGACCTCTGCACAGAGACCCGGCAGGCCAGAAAGGGCTGGCAGGATATATTCAGGGTCCTAAATGAGAAGAACATGCAACCAAGAATACTTTATCCAGCAAGACTCTCATTCAGAATGGAAGGAGAGATAAAGAGCTTCCAAGACAGGAAGGAACTGAAAGGATATGTGACCTCCAAACCAGCTCTGCAAGAAATTTTAAGGGGACTCTCAAAATTCCCCTTTAAGAAGTCGTCCAATGGAACAATCCACAAAAACAAGGACTGAATAGATATCATGATGACACTAAACTCATACCTTTCAATAGTAACTCTGAACGTGAACGGGCTTAATGACCCCATCAAAAGGCGCAGGGTGTCAGACTAGATAAAAAAGCAGGACCCATCTATTTGCTGTCTACAAGAGACTCATTTTAGACAGAAGGACACCTACAGCCTGAAAATAAAAGGTTGAAGAACCATTTACCATTCAAATGGTCCTCAAAAGAAAGCAGGGTTAGCCATCCTTATATCAGATAAACTAAAATTTACCCCGAAGACTGTAGTGAGAAATGAAGAGGGACACTATACCATACTTAAAGGATCTATCCAACAAGAGGACTTAACAATCCTCAATATATATGCCCCGAATGTGGGAGCTGCCAAATATATCAATCAATTATTAACCAAAGTGAAGAAATACTTAGATAATAATACACTTATACTTGGTGACTTCAATCTAGCTCTTTCTATACTCGATAGGTCTTCTAAACAGAACATCTCCAAAGAAACGAGATCTTTAAATGATACACTGGACCAGATGGATTTCACAGATATCTACAGAACTTTACATCCAAACTCAACTGAAAGCACATTCTTCTGAAGTGCACATGGAACATTCTCCAGAAGACCACATACTGGGTCACAAATCGGGTCTGAACCAATACCAAAAGATTGGGATCGACCCCTGCATATTCTCAGACCATAATGCCTTGAAATTAGCACTAAATCACAACAAGAAGTTTGGAAGGGCTTCAAACACGTGAGGTTAAGGACCATCTTCCTAAAAGATGAAAGGGCCAACCAGGAAATTAGGGAAGAATTAAAAAGATTCATGGAAACTAATGAGAATGAATTAAACCACTCAAAATCTTTGGGATGCAGCAAAAGCAGTCCTGAAGGGGAAATACATCACAATACAAGCATCCATCCAAAAACTGGAAAAAACTCAAATACGAAAGCTAACCTTACACCTAAAGGAGCTAGAGATAAAACAGCAAATAGATCCTACACCCAGCAGAAGAAGAGAGTTAATAAAGATTCGAGCAGAACTCAATGAAATCGAGACCAGAAGAACTGTGGAACAGATCAACAGAACCAGGAGTTGGTTCTTTGAAAGAATTAATAAATAGATAAACCATTAGCCAGCCTTATTAAAAAGAAGAGAGAGAAGACTCAAATTAATAAAATCATGAATGAGAAAGGAGAGATCACTATCAACACCAAGGAAATACAAACGATTTTAAAAACATTTTATGAACAGCTATATGCCAATAAATTAGGCAATCTAGAAGAAATGGACACATACCTGGAAAGCCACAAACTACCAAAACTGGAACAGGAAGAAATAGAAAACCTGAACAGGCCAAATCCAGGGAGGAAATTGAAGCAGTCATCAAAAACCTCCCAAGACACAAAAGTCCAGGGCCAGATGGCTTCCCAGGGGAATTCTATCAAACGTTTTAAAGAAGAAACCATACCTATTCTACTAAAGCTGTTTGGAAAGATAGAGATGGAGTACTTCCAAATTCATTCTATGAGGTCAGCATCACCTTAATTCCAAAACCAGACAAAGACCCCACCAAAAAGGAGAATTACAGGCCAATATCCCTGATGAACATGGATGCAAAAATTCTCAACAAGATACTAGGCAAAAGGATCCAACAGTACATTAAGAAAATTATTCACCATGACCAAGTAGGACTTATCCCTGGGACACAAGGCTGGTTCACCACTTGTAAAACAATCAATGTGATTCATCATGTCTGCAAGAGAAAAACCAAGAACCATATGATCCTCTCAATAGATGCTGAGAAAGCATTTGACAAAATACCGCATCCATTCCTGATCAAAACTCTTCAGAGTGTAGGGATAGAGGGAATATTCCTCAACATCTTAAAAGGCAGCTACGAAAAACCAACAGCAAATATAATTCTCAATGGGGAGGCACTGGGAGCCTTTCCCCTAAGATCAGGAACAAGACAGGGATGTCCACTCTCACCACTGCTATTCAACATAGTACTGGAAGTCCTAGCCTCAGCAATCAGACCACAAAAAGACATTAAAGGCATTCAAATTGGCAAAGAAGTAGTCAAACTCTCCCTCTTCGCCGATGACATGATACTCTACATGGAAAACCCAAAAGCCTCCACCCCAAGATTGCTAGAACTCATACAGCAATTTGGCAGTGTGGCAGGATACAAAATCAATGCCCAGAAGTGAGTGGCATTTCTATACACTAACAATGAGACTGAAGAAATAGAAATTAAGGAGTCAATCCCATTTACAATTGCACCCAAAAGCATAAGATACCTAGGAATAAACCTCACCAAAGAGGTAAAGGATCTATACCCTAAAAAATACAGAACACTTCTGAAAGAAATTGGGGAAGACACAAAGAGATGGAAAAATATTCCATGCTCATGGATTGGCAGAATTAATATTATGAAAATGTCAATGTTACCCAGGGCAATTTACACGTTTAATTCAATCCCTATCAAAATACCATGGACTTTATTCAGAGAGTTAGAACAAATTATTTTAAGATTTGTGTGGAATCAGAAAAGACCCTGAATAGCCAGGGGAATATTAAAAAAGAAAACCATATCTGGGGGCATCACAATGCCAGATTTCAGATTGTACTACAAAGCTGTGGTCATCAAGACAGTGTGGTACTGGCACAAAAACAGACACATAGATCAATGGAACAGAATAGAGAATCCAGAAGTGGACCCTCAACTTTATGGTCAACTAATATTCGATAAAGGAGGAAAGATTATCCACTGGAAGAAAGACAGTCTCTTCAATAGATGGTGCTGGGAAAATTGGACATCCACATGCAGAAGAATGAAACTAGACCACTCTCGTTCACCATACACAAAGATAAACTCAAAATGGATGAAAGATCTAAATGTGAGACAAGATTCCATCAAATCCTAGAGGAGAACACAGGCAACACCCTTTGAACTCGGCCACAGTAACTTCTTGCAAGATACATCCACGAAGGCAAAAGAAACAAATAGCAAAAGAGCTATTGGGACTTCATCAAGATAAGAAGCTTTTGCACAGCAAAGGATACAGTCAACAAAACTCAAAGACAACCTACAGAATGGGAGAAGATATTAGCAAATGACCTATCAGATAAAGGGCTAGTTTTCAAGATCTATAAAGAACTTATTAAACTCAACACCAAAGAAACAAACAATCCAATCATGAAATGGGCAAAAGACATGAACAGAAATCTCACAGAGGAAGACATAGACATGGCCAACATGCACATGAGAAAATGCTCTGCATCACTTGCCATCAGGGAATTACAAATCAAAACCACAATGAGATACCACCTCACACTAGTGAGAATGGGGGAAATTAACAAGGCAGGAAACCACAAATGTTGGAGAGGATGCGGAGAAAAGGGAACCCTCCTGCACTGTTGGTGGGAATGTGAACTGGTGCAGCCACTCTGGAAAACTGTGTGGACGTTCCTCAAAGAGTTAAAAAATAGACCTGCCCTACGACCCAGCAATTGCACTGCTGGGGATTTACCCCAAAGATACAGATGCAGTGAAACGCCAGGACACCTGCACCCCGATGTTTCTAGCAGCAATGGCCACAATAGCCAAACTGTGGAAGGAGCCTCAGTGTCCATAGAAAGATGAATGATAAAGAATGTGGTTTATGTATACAATGGAATATTAGCCATTAGAAATGACAAATACCCACCATTTGCTTCAATGTGGATGGACCTGGAGGGTATTATTCTGAATGAAATGAGTCAATCGGAGAAGGACAAACATTATATGTTCTCATTCATTTGGGGAATATAAATAATAGTGAAAGGGAATAGAAGGGAAGGGAGAAGAAATGTGTGGGAAATATCAGAAAAGGAGACAGAACATAAAGACACCTAACTCTGGGAAACGAGCTGGGGGTGGTGGAAGGGGAGGAGGGTGGGGGGGTGGGAGTGGATGGGTGACGGGCACTGAGGGGGGCACTTGACGGGATGAGCACTGGGTGTTATTCTGTATGATGGCAAATTGAATACCAATAAAAAATAAATTTATTATTAAAATATTAAAAAAAATAAAAATTGATTTCCATCTCAATGCGTTTTACGATCTCTTTTCTTAAATTTAGTCATCTGGGTCCACTGTTCTTAGCATCCCGAACAGAGTGTGGCCCAATAAATGCTTGTTGAATGAATGAATCAATACAATTCCTGTTTCTTAAAGCTTTCAATCACCTTTGGATTTGCTTGTTTTTAAGTGAGTGTCACTTGTTTAGTTCTCCAAGAAGCAGAGTCTAAGACAGAGTTTCACGTGTTTGCTCTTTATTAATGGAGAGCCTTTAGGATTAACACCTGTTGAAGGAAGACTAAAAAAACAGATCTGGACAGAGGTGGAGGTTGAGCTGCAGTGTTTATCCAAGAACAGTTTCTCCAGAGATTCTAAAGTGAGAGGAGCCCTTTAGAGTTATCCCGAGTTGGGCCAAGACAACTACAATTTCTTGTTCCTGCATCAGTTAATCACTGATGTGGGTTATCACAGGAAGGGGCTTTGTCGTGGAGCAGGTGATCCTTTTAACGCAGCAGTTAAGAATGGTCTGAGAGAGGAACGCTGTCTGGCTTTACTACCCACAATGCCACGGCAAGAAGTCCTTCACTGAAGGAGGATCTCAGCAGTGTACTACAGTGTCCACTTAAAATATGCTTCTTCCAAAAGAAAATGTTAACATAGTGATTAGAAAAAGGCACTATTCAATTCTAAATTATTGTTACTGCTTTTCCTTCTCTAAATCAGCTTTGTAATCTATCGAAGACGGGAGATACAACAGAAATAGACCATCAAAGAATAAGGCAAGCTCCTTCCTTGTCCATCAGAGTTCAAAAGAGAATC
Source organism: Canis aureus (assembly GCF_053574225.1). NCBI lineage: Eukaryota > Metazoa > Chordata > Mammalia > Carnivora > Canidae > Canis > Canis aureus. Next base: position 46,761,606 of record NC_135623.1, on the reverse strand, counting down.
TGACGACTAACTAGTCTTCTATCCTGGTGATAAAAGCACAGTCTTACTAATTTAAGGAGAAAGAAAGCCAACTTACCTTCTTAAAAATGTCAAAATTGGATAAAAAGTCCTCTTTGGTTAGTAGGAATCTGCGATCTAAGTTTTGTTTTCTTCCTCCTGAAAAACATTTACATTATTTTCATTGTTAAAAAGATATCCTAACCACCCAGTGATGGCCCATCATACAAGCATCCAACTTGTGCAAGTTCAACTCTATGCACTCATAAAACACACAGAGAAAGAAAATCTTTTACGTAGTGCTGAAGACTTGGCTCACTGTTTCCCTTCTCTCAGTCTCAGATTCTGCAAGCCGCTCACTGTGATAAATAAGTCTAGTGTTTAAGGATGAACGAGTTGGCTCTTAAATGCAAGCCACCTACTTTACATGGTGCTTAACCCAAGAGTCCCATAACTGTTGGGAAACTTATTTAAAAACATCCTCTATGAAAAAAAAAATAAATAAAAACATCCTCTATGATCCACCAATGAAATATCAAGCCATTTGTCTCTACTTCAGACAGAGGTGGTACCTTTCCCCCAGTTGGATGGCTATGAACGTACATGTGCATAAAGAAATGCAGGAAATTATGAATTATTGAATAAATTAAATAAAAATCAATATGATCATTGGTGTTTGATTCAACTCCTCTTCCCTAACATTATTCTTTGTTTTGGTATTTTATTTGTACATCAAAGATAAAGCTTTTTAAAACTGTATGGTTTTCAAACTACCTTTGTACAAATCATTCAGCAGATGTACTTTAAATGCAGATTCCTGGACTCCAACCTGGAGAAACTGTCAGAAACTCTGAGGTGGGGCCACTGAATCCTGATTTTTACCAAATTTCCAAAGTATTCTTCGTGCCCTCTAACATTTGTGAACACCACTTCAGTACAAAATTAGGCTTTTAATTATGGGAACCTCTGGTGTTCTGGAGACAGGATCAATTTTAAATTAATTCATTCAACACTGTGGAGTGCCTACCATGGGCTAGAGACTCTATTAGGTCCTGTAGATGAGTAAAACAATTACTGCAGTCAGAGCTCAGGGTCTACTTAGGGCATTATTTATTCCACTTTACGGATGAGGAGACAGACTCACTCACGGTGCACAGTACATGGTTAGGTGAAAATGAAATGCCAACCAAATCTATACGGCCTGAATTCTTACTGAGTCCTAGTATTCCTATTTATATTCCAAGGAGAGTTAGGATTTCATGTTTCTAGATTTTTTCCCCCAAGGTGCTCGCTACTGCTGTGAAGTGAGAATAAGTCACTTGTGAAATTAATAAAGTTGAATTGTTTTTTATCACTGGATGCCTGTTCACCTAGATGAAGCATTACTTTATAAAACACCAGGGTGATATTCTCTAAAATATTGCACAGCCAGAGAAAACTAGGTTCGGCTTGAGTTGTAGGGTATATTAAAGTAATTCAAATTATAGCAAAATATTGACTAGATCAGTAGTTTTCTAGTGGTCACTGGCCAACAGTATTAATACCACTTGAGTATTTGAAACAATTAAAATTCTCTGGCCCACCTTAGACCTACCAAATTAGGAACAACAGTGGTCCAGGTGATTGTAATGCATGCTAGAATTAGTTTGAGAACTGCTGAACTAGATGATAATGAGCATTAGTAGGAAAAACAAACTGGGTTTATGACTAGCAAATAAGCCATAAATGATTCCTTTGAAAATTGTTCAAATATTTACTCTATTTTGTTCACAGTATTTGGATATTTAACTTCAGCCCTCCAGTAGGATCACAACTTCCTAATTAGTGAGGCCTGAATGAATGAAAATTAAAAATTATCTCTTTGGGGGCCGATGTCTAGGCAAGCTGAGTGCAGCTCTACAGAGGACCACTAATAACAGCTCTGTATTTACCCTTCTCCCACTAGTGGATTGAGTATATCAAGTATTCAAAACCACTCGTGTAATGAATGTGTTGTTAAGCAAGCCTTCTTAAATTTTTTTGTGAAATTTATAAAACTGTTATGTAAATCTGGACAATTGATGGGCAATCTGGAGAAATTACTCAATATCCCTGTTGGATAAAACAATAGCGGTCATTTAAATCTGAGTCACTTTAATTTCTTCACTAGAGGATTAAAGTTAATGTCTTACATTTGTCCCTTTCACGATAAAATGTATTTACAGGAAAGTGAGCTTGAATCAGTTACATGCTATAAACCACCATGTCTCCCTCTCAGATTTATTTATTTATTTATTTATTTATTTATTTATTTATTTATTTATTTATTTATTTATTTGAAGCAGCACTGAACACTTGACTGTAGGCGTCACACTCTGCTAGGTATTGAGGAAGGTTATGGTGTGGGGTTCTTGACCTCTATCATCTACAAGCTATGTGAGGGCACAACAGACATGCATGTGCTAGCTAAGCAAAGAGTCTGAGTGAACTTCCAGCAAGAGAGGAACTAGGGACATGACTTGTTGAGAGACGTACTTGTGGAACAGTTGGAGTTTGAGTTGGACCTTAAAGCTAGAGATGATCTGAACATGCAAAGAAGAGAGGGAATATGTTTTGCACGGAGTAGTACAAGCAAAGCTTTGGGAGGAGTGAAGGCATCCTCTCTTCTGGGGGTGTGAGAGGTAGCCCTGACTAGCACGGAGATGGGACTGAGGTGAAAAATGTTGTGTAAGTAGAGTGGCCAGCTCTGAAGGCCAAGATGAAAGTGAGGTCTTTTACCAGAACTTTCCTGAGAATCATTTGAGGTTCTGGAGCATTGAATCTAGAAACATCTGCTGCCCGGCAGGGGCATTTACTATCTTCTTAACCTGTCTCTACTGTACATTAGAATAATTACAGTGCTGACACTGAAGCAAACAAGAGAAGGGTACATGGGTTTTAATTTCCTTTAAGAACTTCTGGAAAGCTGGGACGCCTGGGTGGCTCAGCGGTTGAGTGTCTGCCTTTGGCTCAGGGCATGATCCCACAGTCCCGGGATTGAGTCCCACACTGGGCTCCCTCCATGAAGTCTGCTCCTCCCTCTGCCTGTGTCTCTGCCTCTCTCTGTGTGTCTCTCATGAATAAATAAACTCTTAAAAAAAAAAAAGGAACCTCCGGAAAGTGGTACATTTGTAGAAAGATGTCCTTTTAAAAAATCAGCAAAAATAAAATTTTGTCAGTTCCAAGATGAACCACCCTTGCTATTTGGATAACTTTATATCTCGAATCACTATTCCACTTCAAAGTGGAATCACTTTGAAGTCTCCAGATGGCTGAAGTTTTAATGAGGATTACAGTATTGAAGTAGGATATTTCTAATATTCTAGTCTCATAAAAACTTACAAGATTTGGTACATTAGAAAATCCTCAAATTATGGCATATTAAATATACATGATATTTAAAATATTCCACCATCAAGACTGGGAAATAAAGTTTAACGTATTTTTTTATTTATTTATTTATGATAGTCACACACACACACAGAGAGAGAGGCAGAGACATAGGCAGAGGGAGAAGCAGGCTCCATGCACAGGGACCCCGACGTGGGATTCGATCCCGGGTCTCCAGGATCGCGCCCTGGGCCAAAGGCAGGCGCTAAACTGCTGCGCCACCCAGAGATCCCAGTTTAACGTATTTTTTGATGGTTATATTATTTGTTTTTGCATGCATTCATCCAATAAACATTTGATTTCTTTTTTTTTTAATTTTTCCAGTTTGTTGAGATATAATTGGCATACTGGGACATATACATGTAAGGTGTACAGCATAATATCTGACTTGCATATATTGTTGAAATGATTTAAGTTTAGTTAAAATTCATCATTGCCCATAGATACAAAATTTTTTTAAAGGTTGTTTTTCTTATGATGAGAACTTTAAAGATACACTCCGTTAAAAACTGAAATATCCATTCATCTTTTGATGGGCACCGAGGCTCCTTCCACAGTTTGGCTATTGTGGACATTGCTGCTATAAGCATTGAGGTGCAGGAATGGACAAAGAAGCTGTGGTCTATGTATACAATGGAATATTACTCAGCCATTAGAAAAGACAAATACCCACTATTTGCTTTGACATGGACGGAACTGGAGGGTATTATGCTGAGTGAAATAAGTCAGTCAGAGAAGGACAAACATTATATGGTCTCATCCATTTGGGGAATATAAAACATAGTGAAAGGGAATAAAGGGGAAAGGAAAGAAAATGAGTGGGAAATATTAGTGAGGGTGACAGAGCGTGAGAGACCCCTAACTCTGGGAAATGAACAAGGGGTAGTGGAAAGGAAGGTGGGTGGGGGAAGGGGTGATGGGCACTGAGGGGGGCACTTGACGGGATGAGCACTATGTGTTATGCTATGTGTTGGCAAATCAAACTCCAATAAAAAATAGACTAAATGAATAAATAAATGAAAAAAGAACTGTGAAATATACCATAAAACAGTATTAATTATAGTCCTCCTGTTGTACATTATATCCCTAGTACTTATTTATATTTTTAAAATGTGATATAATAGATATAACATTATATTAGTTTTAGGTGTACTAGATAATTCAATATTTGTATATATTTTGAAATGATCACAGCAAGTCTAGTTAACATCCTTTTCGACAGCTATAATTTTTTCTTATATTGAAAACACTTAAGATTTATTCTCTAGCAACTTTCAAATATGAAATACAGTATTATTAACTATAATCACCGTGACATATATTATATCCCTCGGATTTTTTTATTTTATATATGGAAGTTTGTGCCTTTGACCACTTTCACCCATATCACTCATCCTCCACCTCTGACTACCATCAATCTGTCCTCCTTTTCTATGAGTTCAGTGTTGGGGATTTTGAGGAGTTAGTTTTTTAGCTTCCACATCTAAGTGAGATCATATAGTATTTGTTTTTCTCTTTCTGACTTATTTTGCTCAGCTGAATGCCCTCAAGGTCCACATGTGTTGTTGTTGCAAACGATAAGATTTCCTTCTTTTAACAGTTGAATAATATTCCATTATGTGTGTATCTACACTCACCACACACATCTATATACATAGATATAAATGTATATATAGATATCTCATAATTTCTTTAGCCTTTCATTCATCAATAGACACTTAGGTTGCTTCCATGTCACGGCTATTATAAACAATTCCCCAATAAACACGAGTGTGCAGATAATTTTTTGAGTTAGTGTTTTTGTTTTCTTTGCATAAAATCCCAGAGTGAGGGGATACCTTATTGTGGTTTAGATTTGCACTTCTCTGATGATAGTGATGTTAAGCACCTTTTAATATGTCTGTTGGCCATCTGCATGTCCTTTTTGAAAAAAATGTCTGATCAGATCCTTGGCCGATTTTAATTGGATTTTTTATGGTTATTATATTAGTTCCTTTTTGATGGAAGTATAAATAACATACAATATTAGTTTTGGGTGCACAAAATACTGTTTCAACAATTCTATGCATTACTCAATCCATGATAATTGCAGTCATCATCTGTCACCATACAACGTTACTGCAATATTATTGACTATATTCCTTCCCTATGCTCTACTTCTTATCTCCATGACTTACTCATTTTGTAACTAGAAGTTTGTATCTCATAAGCTCTTTTATCTATCTCACCCATCTTTCTACCCACCTTCCCTGAGCAACCACTAGCTTGTTCTCTGTATTTTAGAGTCTGCTTTTTTTGTTTGTTTTATTTTTTAGAGTCCACATATAAGTGAAATCATAGGGTATTTGTCTTTTTCTGTCTTTTTTCATTTAGTATTATTTTAGGTCTATCCATATAGTCACAAATGGCAAGATCTTATCCTTCTTATGGCTGAATAATATTCCATTATATATATATATAATATATTATAAAAGTGATATATAATATATATTCCATTATATATAATATACATTATATACATATATATCACTTTTTTATCCATTCATCTATCAATGAACACCTGGGTTGCTTCCATATCTTGGCTTTTGTAAATAATCCTGTAATAAACATAGGGATACACATATTTTTTCAAATTAGTGTTTTTGTTTTCTTCAGTAAACATGCAGTAGTGGAAATATGGAATTACATTGTATTTCTATTTTTAATTTTTAAAAGAACTTCCATACTGTTTTCCAAAGTGGTTGCACCAGTTTACGCTTTCATTAACAGAGCACGAGGATTCCTTTCTCCACATCCTTGCCAACATTTGTTATTTCTTGTCCTTTTGAGTCTAGTCATTTTGACAGGTGTAAGGTGGTATCTCAATGTGGTTTCAATTTGCATTTCTGATAATTAGTGATTATAGTCCAATAGTAATAATTTTTGCACTTGTTTCCTGTGCCTCAGGAGACCTGTAGAAAATGTTGCTAATGCCCATGTCCAAGAGATAATCCTCTATATTTTCTTCTAGGAGTTTTATGTTCTCACATTCAGGTCTTTAATCCATTTTGAGCTTACATTTTTGTATATGGTGTTAGAAAGTGATCAAGTTTCAGCCTTCTGCATGTACCTATCCACTTTTCCTACCACCATTTATGGAAGAGAGAGTCTTTCCCTCATTGTATATCCTTGCCTCTTTTGCTATAGATTAATAGGCAATATAAGCTTGAGTTTATTTCTGGACTCTATTTTATCCCATGGATATATGTGTTTATTTTTATGCCAGTACCATACTGTTTTGATTATTGTGTCTTTGTAGTATATCTTGAAATCTGAGGTTATGATAGCTCTAGCTGTGTTCCTTTTCTTTTCCTTAAGATTGCTTTGGCTATTCAGGGTCTCTTGTTCTGTACAAATTTTAGTATTATTTGTTCTAGTTCTGTTAAAAATGTTGAAATTTTGATAGGGATTGCATTGAAGCTGTAGATTGCTTTGGGGAGTATGGACATTTTAACAATATTAATTCTCCCAATGGGCATGCAATATATTTCCACTTCTTTGCATCATCTTCAATTTTTTTTTATCTGTGTTTTATAGTTTTTAGACTACAGATCTTTCACCTCCTTGGTTAACTTTATTCCTAGGTATTTCATTATTTTTGGTGCAATTATAAATAGGATTGTTTTCTTAATTTCTCTTTCTGCCACTTTATTATTAGTGTATAGAAACAGCAGATTTTTGTATATTGGTTCTGTATCTTGCAACTTACTGAATTTATCAGTTCTAATAGTTTTTTTGTGTCATCTTTAGGATTTTATATATATAGTATGCCATCTGCAAATAGTGACAGGCTTACTTCTTCCTTACCAATTTGTATGCCTTTTATTTAATGTCTTATTGTTGCTGCTAGGTCTTTCAGTACTATGCAAATAAAAATGGTGAGAACAAACATTCTTGTTCTTGTCTTGTTCCTAATCTTAGAAGAAAAGCTCTCAGTTTTCATCATTGAATATAATGTTAGCTGTGGGTTTTTCCATATATGGCCTTTATTATGTTGAGTTGTCTTCTTTCTAAATCAACTTTGAGAGTTTTTTTTATCATGAATGGATGTTGTATTTTGTTAAATGCTTTTTATGCATCTATTGAAATGATCATATGGTTTTTATCTATTCTCTGGTGAATGTGACCTATCACATTGATTTGTGAATATTGAAACACAATTGTATCTCTGAAATAAATACTACTTGATTGTTGTAAATTATTTTCTTAAAATATATTGTTGAACTCAGTATGCTGATATTTTGTTGAGGATTTTTTGCATCTTTGTTCATCAGTGGTATTGACCTGTAGTTTTTTGTGGTGTTTTTTTAAAGATTTTTTATTTTATTTATTCATGAGAGACACAGTGACAGAGAGAGGCAGAGACACAGGCAGAGAGAGAAACAGGCTCCATGCAGGGAGCCCGACATGGGACTCAATCCCAAGTCTCCAGGATCACACCCTAGGCCAAAGGCAGCGCTAAACCACTGAGCCACCTGGGCTGCCCTCTTTTTTGTGGTGTTTTTGTCTGTCTTTTAATTCCAGCATAGTTAACATATAGTGTTATTATTAGTTTCATGTGTACAATATAGTGATTCAACAATTCTATACATTACTTAGCACTTACCGTAATAAGTGTACTCTTCAATCCCTGTTGCTTATTTCACCCATTCCCTCACCCACCTTCCCTCTGGTAATCATCAGTTCTCTACAATTAAGAGTGTGATTCTTGGTTTGCCTCTTTTTTTTTCTTTGTTCGTTTGTTTTGTTTCTTAAATTCCATATATGAGTGAAATCATATGGTATTTGTTATCTCTGACTGACTTATTTCACTTAGCATTATACTCTCTAGATCCATCAATGACATTGCAATGGCTGAATAATATTCCATTATATATTTATATGCACATGTACCATATCTTCTTTATCCATTCATCTATCAGTAGACATGGGCTGCTATTATAATTTGGCTGTTGTAAATGATGCTGCAATAAACATAGGAGTGCATGTATCCCCTTCAATTAATGTTTTTTGTATTTTGGGGGTAAATATCTAGTAGTGTGATTACTGGGTCCTAGGGTAGTTCAACTTTTAACTTTGAGGAAACTTCATATTGTTTACCACAGTGGCTGCACCAGTTTTCATTCCCATCAACAGTGTAAGAGGTTTCCTTTTATTCCACATCCTTGACAAAAACTTTTGTTTCTTGTGTTGATTTTAGCCATTCTGACAGAGGTGAGGTGACATTTCTTTGTAGTTTTGATAATGACTGCCCGAGCATCTGTTCAATAGTGTCTATTGGCCATCTGTATGTCCTCTTTGGAGAATGTCTATTCATGTCTTCTGCCTATTTTTAAATAGGATTATTTGTTTTTTGGGTATTGAGTTGTTACCAGTTTTTTATTCTGAATACTAACCCTTTATTGGATATGTCATTTGCAAATATCTTTTCCCATTCTGTAGGTTGTCTTTTAGTTTGTTGATTATTTTCTTTGTCGTGTGGAATCTTTTTATTTTGGTGTAGTCCCAATCGTTTAATTTCGCTTTTATTTCTCTTGCTTTAGGAGACCCATCTAGAAAAATGTTGCTACTGTCCATGTCATAGAAAGTACTGCCTGTGTTCTATTCTAGGACTTTTTTAATGGTTTAAAGTCTCACATTTAGGACTTTTATCCATTTTGAGTTTATTTTTGTATATAGTGTAAGAAAGTGGATCAGTTTCATCCTTTTACATGTACCTGTCTGGTTTTCCCAACAACATTCGTTGAAGAGACTTTTTCCCATTGCACATTCTCTCCTGCTTTGTTGATTAATTGACCATGAAATTGTGGGTTTATTTCTGGATTTTATATTCTGTTACATTGATCTATGTGTATTTTTGTGCCGGTACCATACTGTTTTAATTACTACAGCTTGTAATATAACTTGAAGTCTAGAATTGTGATACCACCAGCTTTGCTTTTCTTTTTCAAGATTGCTTTGGCTAGTCAGTGTCTTTTGTGGTTCCATATGAATTTTAGGATTGTTTGTTCTAGTTCTGAAAAAAATACTGTGGTGTTTTGATAGGGATTACATTAAATGTGTAGATTGCTCTGGGTAGTACAGACATTTTATGAATATTTGTTTTTCCAATCAATGAGAAGGGAGTATCTTTCCATTTCTTTGTGCCATCTTCAATTTCTTTCATCAGTGTTTTATAGTTTTTAGAGGGCAGGTCTTTTACCTCTTCAGTTAGGTTTATTACTATTATATGTATTAGTGATTTTTGATTTATGGTTACCATCCAGTTTATATGGAACATCTTCTGCCGATAGCAGTCTGTATTAAGCTGATGGTTGCTTAATTTTTTTTTGGTTGGTTGATTAATTTTGAACTCATTCTTTGCTCCTTTCTCCTCCTTGTTTCACATCCTTTTTGTTCTATGCTTCTCTTGACTGATTTTTACAGATTTGCTTAAATTTATTTTTTTTATTTTTGTGCTTTTTGTTTTTCTTAGTCTTATTTATGGTTTTATTTTCCACTCAGAGTCACCCTTAACATGTAGGGCTGGCTTAGTGGTCATAATTTTGTGGTCATAATTTACACTTTTGTTTTTCTGGGAAACTCTTACTCTCTCCTATCCTGAAAGATTACCTTGCTGGATAAAATATTCTTGGTTGCAGTTTTTCCCTTCCAGTACTTTAAATACATCATGCTACTTTCTTCTGATCTATAAAATTTCTGCTGAAAAATCACCTGATAGCCTTATGGGGTTTCCTTTGTATGTAATTGTTTTCTTTTCTCTTGCAACCTTTAAAATTATTTCTTTAGCATTGTGCTTCCTGTAGCCTACTATTTATTGTATTTTTTCAGTTCTTCATCTCTGATGTTATTTATCTTTTTGTCAAAGATCTCATTGATGCTCTCCACCTTTTTCTGAAGTCCTATGGGTATTTTTATGGGCATTACTTTAAATTCTGTATCAGGCATATTACTTATTTCTCCTTTCACTTGTATCTCCTGTTGCGATTTTGTCCTGTTCTTTCATTTGGGACATATTTTTCTGTCTCCTCATTTTGTCTGCCTCTTTGTGTCTATTTCTGTGTTAGGAAAGGCTTCTCTTGAAAGCAGAAGACCCATGAAAAAGAGGTTCTATAGTGACCTTCAGGGCAGTGCCCCCTGTTCACCAGAACCTGGCTCTTCAGGGGAGTCTCCTATGTGTGTTGCTTGCATCCTGCTATTGTGTCTGAGCTGCTTTTCTTTTCAGTCCAGATATCTGCACTGGCTCCTTGCCTTTTGTGGGTTGTGCTTGCTCTCTGTGATGTTAGTGAGACTCAGGCAGGCTGGCTTTGAGGGGCCATGACTACAGAAGGGTTTGTGCTGAGTGGTGGTGTTAGCAAAATTTGCACTGAGCCACCTGTCCTGGCCCTATCCTCCACAGCCCAGTGGCTTCTGGAAGCAAACCACACAGCAACTGAAGTGGCCAGGGACCTATAGCATCTGTTCATGCAGTAGCTGGGTATGGTGTCTGTGTGAGAAGTGTGGAGAAGTTTGGAACCTGGGGTATACAACGTCTGTGCATGCAGTGGCTGAATAGGGTGTGTGGGCTTTAGCAAGATTTGTGCAGAGCCACTAATCATAGGCCAGATCACCTGAAGTACAGTGGCCAGGAGCATACGTGGCATTAAGAAAATTTGTGCTGAGCCCAGGGCCAAGGCCAGCAGGCTTGGAGTCCTCAGGAGAACTCATGGGCTGGGCTCACTTCTAGCAGGTCAGGTAGCAAGGGTCTGTACAGTGCTGCCTCCTATACCTGGTTCTGTGTTTATCTTGGGGCAGGCGGAGGGGAGGAAAATGTCACTTGCCAGCTTCTTTGCTCCCTGAGAAGTCAGCCGACATGCTCCAAAATCAGTATAAACAGACTTCTCTCCTGTTATGTAAGCTGTTGCATCTATGTTGCCTCTCATTGGGCCGTTGTTTCTTTAAGCCAGGAGCCTGGCTGGCACTCACCCTCCCAATGCTGAGTCAGTTGACTTTTAAAGCCCCAGGCTCCAAGTGCCAGCGGTCATACAATAAATAAATAAATAAATAAATAAATAAATAAATAAATAAATAAATGAAAAAATAATAAAATAAACAATTCCTGGGGATATAAGGCACAGCATATTGACTACAGTTAATAATATCGTATATTTGAAAGTTACTAAGAGAATGATCTTAACATTTCTCATCGCAAAAGAAAAAAATTTTGTAATTCTGTATGCTGATGGATATGAACTACAGTTATTGTGGTGATCATTTTCTAATACATACACATTAAATTATTACATTGTGCACCTGCAATTAATATAATGTACATAAATTATATTGTGGTTAAAAATGTGATTACAAGAAATTAAAAAAATCTGCAGTAATAAAACAAACAAACAAACAAACAAACAAAGTCATGGGATTTAGCCCCTTCTAGTTTTCAAGACCAGACGTTATAGGGATTCATTTTCTCCACGTGGGCTCCCTGGTGCTCTCCCTTCTGCAAGGCTGCAGCTCCCTCCCTCATACAGGCAGCTCCTGACACTGTTTTGCCCTTCCTAACCTCCCCAGTGAACTTCTGTACATTTACTGGTGGAGTTTATTCTGTCTCTGGATCACTTTCTGGTTTATTTACTTAGATGTGAGTGACATCTGGCTGTAAACACGGGATGAGGGGAGCTTAGGGTTCTCCTACTCCCCATCTTCCCAAGGCTCTCCAGCATGATACCTCTGTTTTGTGTTTTGTTTTTCAAGATTGCACTAGCTATTCAGTGTCTTCTGTGGTTTCATACAAGCTTTAGGATTGTTCTAGTTCTGTGAAAAATGCTGTTGGTATTTTGATAGAGATTGCATTAAACCTGCAGATTGCTTTGGGAGTATGGACATTTTAACAATATTTGTCCTTCCAATCCATGAGAATGCCACTGATTTTTTTTAATGTTAATTGTTTCCTACAACTTTACTGAATTCGTTGATTAGATCTAACAGTTTTTTAGATATTTATATTTTCTAACAGTTTTTTAGATATTTATATTTTCTCTCTATAAAATCTTCTGTGAATAGAGACAATTTTACTTCTTCCTTTGCATTTCTGATGTCTTTTATTTTTTTGTCTGACTGCAGTGGGTAGGACTTCAAGTGCTACATTGAGTAGGAGTGATAAGAATAGGCATCTTTGTTCTTGCTCTTAGAGGAATAGCTTTCAGCTTTTCACTATTGAGTATGTTAACTGAGGGATAGCCATATATGACCTTTATTATGTTGAAGTATGTGCCTTCTCTACGTAATTTGTTGGAAGTTATTATGAACAAATGTTGAATTTTATCAAAAATTTTCTGTGCATCTATTGAAATAATCATGATTTTTTTTCTATTGATGTGATGTATCACATTTATTGATTTGTGTATGTTGAACAATCATTGCACTCAGGGATAGATCCCACTGTATCATCGTGAAAGACCCTCTTTTTTAAAAAAAAAATATTTATTGAGAGATAGAGTATGCATAAGCAGGAGAGAGGGGCAGAAGGAGAGGGACAAGCAGACTCAGTGCTGAGTACAAGCCCAGGACTCTGGGATCATGACCTGAGCCCAATGCCGATGCTTAACCAACTGAGCCACCCAGGTTCCCCTGTGAATGATCCTCTTATGCTGCTGAATTCAGCTTACTGAGAATTTTTGCATCTTATTCATCAGGGACATTGGCCTGAAGTTTTCTTTCCTTATAGTGTCCTTCTTTGATTTTGGTATCAAAGTACTTCTAACCTTGCAAAATGAGTTTTATAGTCTTCTGTCTTATTTGATTTTTGTTAGGAAGATTTGAGAAGGATTGGCATTAATTCTTGCTTAAATATTTGGTAGACTATGCCATTGAAGCCATCTGGCCTGGGCATTTCTTCATTGGGAGATTTTTGAATGCTGATTTGATTACCTTATTAGAAATTGGTGTGTTCAGATTTTCTATTTCTTCCTGATTCAGTCTTGGTAGGTTGCATGTTTCTAGGAATGTTTTCATTTCTTCTAGGTACTCAAGTTTGTTGGCATGTGGTTGTTCTTAGTTGCCTTTTATGATCTTTATATTTCTGTAGATTCAGTTGTAATGTCTTTTTCATTTGTAATTTTTGTTGATTTAGTTTTGTTAAAAGTTTGTCAGTTTTAACAAAACGGTTTTATGAAAAGATAATCTTGAATTTTTTTCTATTTTTTATTTATGCTCTAATATTTCTTTCCTCTGCTACCTTTGGGCTCAGTTTTTATTCTGTTTCTAGTTCCTTATGGTGTAGAGTTAGGTTGTTTATTTGAACTAATTTCTTGTTTCTTAACGTAAGCATATGCTGTTATGAACTTCCCTCTTAGAACTGCTTTGTTGCATCCCATAGGTTCTAGTATATTGCGTTTCCATTTTCATTTGTTCCAAGTTATTTTTAATTTCTTCTTTGATCCATTGGTTGTTCAGGAGAACATTATTTAATCTCCATGCATTTATGAATTTTCCAGTTTCTCTCCTTTATTGATGCTAGTTTCATACCAGTATGGGCAGAGAAGATACTTGGTATGATTTCAGTCTTTCCGAATTTGCTAAAACTTATTTTGTAGTTTAACATATGGTCTATCCTAGAAAATGTTCCATGTGCATTTGAGAAGAATGTGTCTTCTGGTGTTGTCAGAATGTTTCTTAGGTCCTTTAGGTTCATTTGGTCTATAGTGTTATTCAAATCTGCCGTTTCCTTTTGATTTTTTTTTTCTGTCTGGATGATCTATCCATTATTGAGAGTGGGTATTGAAGTCCCCAACTATTGTATTGCTGTTCATTTCTCCTTTTAGCTCTATTACCTTTGGTTTATATATTTAAGTATTCTGATGCTGGGTGCAAATATTTATAATTATTACATTTTCTAGATGGAGTAACCCCTTTATCATTGTATTATGACCTTCTTTGCCTTTTACCATTTTCGCTTAACACCTCTTTTGTCTGATAGAAGTATATCTACTCTTGAATTTTGTTTTGCTGGTTACCATTTATTTGAAATGTCTTTTCCTGTCTCTTCACTCAGTCTGATGTGTGTTTTTTAGGCAGCATATCATTGGATTTTGTTTTTGATGCATTTAGCCATTTTGTGTATTTTGAGGACCTGGATCAGGCAGACCTGCATCCCACCAAGCTTCCTGGTCATGGCTCTGCAGATAAATAAAACCACTGGCTGGGACGACTTCTTGGGCATTGTAGCTGGTTGCTCATTTTTCCAAGATCTTCCTGTTGGTTGTTGCAAGCCCCTCCACACTTTTCCACTCAATCAGATTTCCAGTGGTCAAGTCCTGCTGATTCATCTGTAATTCCTCTGGGGAAAATTGGAATGGGGACTGCTAAAAAGTAACCTACAACACTGGGGGTGCTGGATGTCCACACTGGGTTCTCTCCTCTCTCCCTGGAGAAACTGTAGGCTCAGGGGAGACCTGTTGGCATAGCACTGTACCAGTCTGGAGGAGGGGCAATGTAGTAAGCATGTAGCTGTTTCTCTTACTCTTCCAATGTTTTTTTTTTTTTTTTTTTTTTTGGTCTCCATGTGGGGAGATAGAGAGTAAAGCAGGAAGAGAGGAAGAAAAGAACTGTATGTCAGAAACATATCAGGAATTGTGATCATAAGAAACACTTGGAATAGCAAAGGTGGAATCCACAGGCAAAAAAAAATTCTGGCTATAGTGTTAAGTTCAGTTTATGCTCAGACTAGATAGAAAGTGATACTTAAATGTTTACTTCTTTATCTTGACCAGTGTGTTCAGTAGTCCTCTACCTAGCTCTGAATGTTCATGGTCCATTCCAAATCCAAAGAGGGGCTCACAATTCTTTCCTTTGCCCCGGCTGCTCTCCCTGCCCCAAGGATTTATTGGGCTATGAGCATGGAGCTTCAGGCACAACAAACAAGAGTTACAGGTTGAGTCCAGTGCTGTGAGTTTTGTCTTATTGGAATGTCTCTTTCATTTCATCTCTTGAGACTTTTCATGGAAATTCCTCTCCCTGGGGTTGCTGTGAAGTATTTCACAGTCTACTTAGTCAATGATTGAAAAGAAAACTCTTTCAATGGCCTTTTGTCTTCAGTTTCCATAAAGTGTATCCTTAGTTTAGGCCCTGCTAGGGTTGGAATTTCACTCCTAGGAACACCAGGCCACGGAAAGACAAAACTAAGAAATAGTTGAAGTTCTGGCCTGCCCAAAGCCACTCTGACTGACTGCTTCTATATAAGCTAAGAAAACATCTAAGGTCTTTGGGAATCAATCAGCTGAAGATAACACACATCTAAGAGGGGATAGTGTTTGATGGACATGGTAATGGGAACACTCTCATCCCTTTAGCTAACATAGGCAAGATGATAATATAGTTCAAGGGTAGGTTCTGCTATCTCCAGAACAAGAGTTACCACAACAGGAATGCTTAGAAACTTTTTTTTTTTTTCCAAACAGATGGCTTCTTCCTTAGGATTAACAGACCAAACTAGTGTAAGCAGGGTAATTACGACAGCATAAGTGTCATTGGCTATATTTCCTTTTTCTTCAACAAAGTGTGTCAAGGTCAACAAAGTGTGTGGCATTTTCCAAGTTTTTCTGAGTGATTTCTAATTAGTTGGGTTGGTACTCTAAAAAGGTAGCATAGAGACAAGATGGAAAAGGTGGATTTAGAAAAAATATAGTCTGTCTCAAAGGTGAAGTGATTTCTCAGGAGTGTGTGGGAGTAATAAACCTTTCTTTAAAGATCTCACTCTGATTTCTCTTATTTTATGAGAAAAAAACATGACAGAATTTCAGAAGGCCCAACTGAAAATATTCCGTGTGCATAAATTTATTTTAAATTTTATTGCATCACATTATACAAGCATTAAACATGGCTTCATGTTGATGATTATTTAAATGTGAAAATTTATCATTCATGTCATTACCCTTTTGGCTATTTACAGGTAAGGAATTTCTATGTACTTTATATATCTCTGTATTTGTATGTACATATGTAAGAATACATGACTATACATATGTACACACAGAAATACATCTATGGCCATACACATAGCTATAGATATGTCATATATAATAATCTCCTCAGAAAGATCTGAAATTAAAAAAAAAGAAAAAATTGTAAACAGGGTCTTGTCTGTATCATTTGGTGACATGGAATTAGGACATCACAACATTCTAGGAATGTGTGTCCAGGTGTCTGAATACCCTTATTCGCCCAGTGTCTGTAAAATTCATATGGGGTAGAATGCAAAAAAGGTAGCAAACAGGCTGAAAAACAGGCTCAGTATACAAGTTCCCCTTGGTTTTAAAAACTTGAGAATGTAACTGCCCATGATGTGCATGCTTGCTTGGTCAAGAATGGTCTATGGATAGATAGCAATTGTGTGCTGCAACGTGATTTCACAGCAGCATGATTTCCCAGGTAGTCCTTTAAGGGTGCTGACCCCCCTGCTGCTGCCAATGTCTGCGACATGCACTGCAGTTGCATTTTAGTCATTCACTTGAATGTGCTTTTGCACAGCTGGGAGAAGTAAACAGAATTCAGGTCCTTGGCTTGGAAATGAACTATTACCTAGGAAGAAAAAAGAAGGCATTGAAACCCTAGGTACACACAATGGCTTAAGAACACAGTGTACAATGGTTGGTTTGTACTCACCATGATCAAAGGCACTCAAAGAATTTGTAACCCCAAACTGAGTCAGGTATGGTATAAACATTATTGTGCCTGCTTTACAGATGAACAGACTGAGTCAGAAAGGCAGTCTGAAGCAAGGTGACATCCTGCCAACTGTTGGGGGAATAGAGACAGACAGACAAACACTATGCTTTCAAGCAAAAATTAGAAATGTCCTCTGGGGAGATAGCAGCCCTCAGTGATGAGGCCAGAAGAAACTCCCGACTGGTTACCAGCCCTGTAGCCCAACGTGGCCCCTAGATGGAGGTAATGCTACTGCTGCACCTTGGTCTCTAGCTACTGGAGCTCCTGGGAGCAGCTCTCTTCTCCGATGTCTGCCTCCTACCCTCAAACATGGCCACCTGGATAGTCACTCTTTCTCCTTGGATGGCTGACCAGAGCCAGAGAAGAGGTGATCAGAATGGGATTTGGGGCCGGGGGCTTGGAACCAATTCTAGGATCCCAGAAGGTTAAAGTTGCATAGGCTCTTAAAGTATTGCTCAGTCTAGCTTCTTTACTGTCGTAAAATGTAGAAATCAAATCCACATGAACACTCCATTCCAGGTCATACAGATAGAGAGTGGAAAAGTCTAGAATCTGGCAGACTATATAACAAAATAGTTAACAATATGAACTCCGCCTAGTATTCTATAGCATTTTATTGTTTCACATGTGTCTCATATACATTGCCTTATTTGAGCTGCATATTGGTTCTGCCAAATGAGCAGGCTCAGAAAAATTAAGCAATTTCCCCAAAATCACAGACCCAAATGGCAGATCTGGGAAATGGGAAAATTACTGTTACAAAAAATGTCTTGCCTTTAGTGAGACCAAGGCCTACTTGGAATTGAGGGCGGGGGTATTGTTCAATATCTATATACCACTCTTATCCCTGGGGGGTCTGGGTGATTTCCTCCAAGTCTACCCTCATCTCCCATTCACAACAGCCTCCTGGGCTCTTTACACAGATCTGGAACGACACAAATTCACTAACTTAACAACAAACATCTCTACAGATAGCTGCTACACATTAACTGGTATGGAAAGTGAAAAACCTAACTTTCCTTCCTGTATATTTAATTCTTTTAGAGGCCAAATTTTGAACAACATTGAACAACATTTTCAAAGTTCGTCTTCAAACCAGTGGAGACAGAGAAATGAAGGGTGAGGAAGGCAAAAGAAATACCATAATGTCAGATTCACAGAGTACCAGAACTGAGAGCTCATCTAAGCATTTCATCGTTGAAGAAACTTAAGCCCAGAGGTTAATGGACTTGCCCAAGGACACACAGCCAATAGATTTGCCAGGGAGAAGGTTTCAAGACAACTTTCTGATAAGCTATGTGGGAACATTCTGAAACTTCTTTACACTGTTTGTCGCCTTAATCCACTTAACCTTTATTGACTGAATTGCATTAATGGGTGCCATGTGCTTAATGCCATGTTAACTAGTAGGAAGGATAAAATTACCACCCAGAAAAACTTTCCTAAAGATGTTTACCATTCTGCTGGGGAAGCCTGATAACAGTTGGGAAAATCATAAATTAACAATACAGATCAATATATATGCCAATACATGTAGCACTGATGCAATAATCAGAGAAGTTTATAAGAAGTGAGTCTCACTGGGCTGATGAGTCTGGGGAAAACTTCTTAGAGGGTATGGTGTAACATGGATTATCCTGGGAAGAAACGATAAATGTTTCCATAGAAATGTTTTCTTCCTTCCATAGAGGGAAGGCCATCTTGGGTGGGATAAAAAGGTGGCTTTAATATCCTCAAGGCAACATGACTCTTCTTTCTGCTTAAGAAGAATCGCCAGACTGGGAGTAAAAGGGAGAGAGAAGGCTTATTTCAGGGAACACTGAGGCCAACTCCTAAAGGCATTGACTGCCAGGCCAAGAGTGGCATCAGAGGTAGATAAGAGTTGTAGGAATTATGTGCAAAGGGAAGAGAAAGTTAAATTACACAATTAAGAAACAATCTGGTTTGGGAAGCTTCTAAGGAGTTTGATTCCTATCAGTAGGACAATGGCAAGCTTTGATTCAAGGGAGTTTAAAGCATCCCTTTCAACCCAAGGAGAGGTTTTAGACTATGAGCACACCTCTCACCTACCTGGTCACGGCCACTCATTGTGGTGTGCTTTTCCATTTTTCTTCCTTTCCTTCCGTTCTTTCTGGAGACGCTCCAGTTCTGCTTCATACATCATCTCCTGAATCAAGTACTTCTCTCTTCTCATTCGATCCCTTAGATCTTTTGGGAGGTCTGGGATCAGATATGAAATGAGGTGCTTTATACAAAACACGAGATGCTAAAAACATAAAGGAGAATACAACACGTTAGATCTATTGCACCTCCTTAGCTGGAAAGAGATCTGGGAGGTGGTATAAGAACTCTCATTCCAGGGATGTGGAGCCTCTTGAGTGTCTGGAAAGTGGAATGAGGCCAGAGGATGTATGTGAGGAAAGAAGATCACAGGGATCGTGAGGACTGAACTTGGTCTGATAACACCTCACAGGGAATGAGGAAAGGAATCAGGAGAGAAGGTAGAGGAGTGGTCAGAGAATGCAAAGGAGAGCCAGAAGTACCTATACCATGGAGTCAGAAAACTCAGGGTTGAATCCTGGCTTTTATTACTTAAGAAATGTCTGCTTACCTGGGAAAAAGTCACTCTGAGTTTCAATTTGCTCATGTATAGATCGGGCATTATTGTGAAAATCATAAGAAAATGTTTCAAAATGCTTTATCTATTGCTAAATTCACTTTGCCAATTTGACTGCAAGAATGATCAATAGGCCTTAAGAAAATGATCATTTCAGGAAGAAATTTTTTCTGGCACACTGCCACAAATTCTTTACACCTGACTTACTAACAGCTGAAACTAGAAACACTGTCATTTCTGTTTGTCTATATGATAATGACCAGTAAAGTACCAGATGATAATTTAAGAACTCTCATAATTCTAAAGTATTAGATAAGTGAATTCCCAGGAAGAACAGCTTATCTTTTCTTGGTTCCCTGGAATGAAGGAAAAAAAATGATGGAAGACGAGGTATAGGAAATGTCAAGTCTAAGGCAAGAGGCAGTCCTGGTTTGCATTAATCTGGCTTTAATATCATGTGACAGGAGATGAAATTTCCATTTATAAAGTACAGTCATAGAAATGCAAATGATTTCTAGTAGCAATTTTCTTAAAGACTAAAAGAAAACAGGCAATGTATTTTTACTGACATATAAGTAATTGCTAGGTAGATTTAAAGTTAATTTTGAGTCTTAGATAATGAATACTTATTTATGTCCTGAATGTAAGTAATGTCATGATGACACACAAAGAGAGGCTACCATTTGTGTGATACCCAGCTTAGTTGTTTTCCAAACTATAGCCCCTGAACATCTACATCAGAAAGAATCACCTCGGAGGGCTTGTGGAAAGCAAATGACAAACATGATGTATCTGAGTCTGTAGGAGTAGGGATGGAAAAAACTGCAATTTTCCTAACGTCGAATAACAATGGTCCTAGAACATTAGAATAATGATTTCTGATGTATCCACTAACAATCAACAATGGACTTTCAATCATTTCTTGGACAGCTCAAGGTGAAGAAAAAGATTTAAAAAAGAGGCTATATAATATTACTATAATACTTCTGGACATAAATAACCACGTTGAACGTTCTCACACTTGCATTCATGCATTATTCTTAGTTACTTAATTATGGCAAAGGAATTGGTTAAGAGAACATACCTCAAATACAATGATAAAAGCCAATCGAGCTGCTAGAACATGCCAGAATTGCAATGTGTAGCCATAGGGCACCAGTGAGTGCGGGGGGTCACGGTAGTCTCGGTATCTATAAATACATAGGAGAACAAATGTTATGTTCCGAACTATGATTTTCCTGACTCCCAAATCTCATTCATTCCCACATGTAGTCCTCATTCATGATAGATAGTTCAAAAAAGCTTCTCTATCCTAGACATTTGTCACTTATCCATTATTTTTTTTCTTCTGGTAAAAGAGTATCTCTTCTCCTCTGGGGAATTATCCGTGTGGCTTAGGCAGGGCTCACCTTCATCCCTGATCCCAGTTCAAAAGATGACTCAGACGTGATCAATGAGACTCCTCATCAGGGCTTCTGTTAGAATGGTCATTTAGTGAATTATAATTAAATCCATCATAGACTGTGTGTGGAGAGAGTTTGCTTAGAATGAGGTCATGTGAGGGAAGCCTGGGTGGCTCAGCGGTTTAGCACCGCCTTCAGCCCAGGGCATGATCCTGGAGGCCCAGGATGGAGGCCCGCGTTGGGCTCCCTGCATGGAGCCTACTTCTCCCTCTGCCTGTGTCTCTGCCTCTCTCTCTCTCTCTCTGTCTCTCTCTCTCTGTCTCTCATGAATAAATAAATAAAATCTTAAAAAAAAAAAAAAGAATGAGGTCATGTGAAACAATGCAGAGCCAGTAGAGAAGCAGTGTCTTGCTGATGCTGCTGGAGGCTTGCAATCCAACCATTACTAACATTAGTATCATCCTGCCAACCTCCAGTTACCTGAACCAATGATGTTCTTTTTTAAGTCAGTTTATACTGGATTTTTGCCACTTCCCACTAAAAAGTCCTTTCTTTTAAAAATTTTTTTATTATTTTTTATTATTTTTTAAAAGTCCTTTCTAATATATGCTCCAACTATAACTTTTGAGTCTGCATCAAATTCCACAAATATTTGTTGAACACCCATTAGGAAGTAGGCACCTGTCCTAGGAACTTAAATCTGTGTGACTCCACTTTATTTTTGCCATTATCATTACTATCACAGGTAGAAAAACTGAAAAATTATTTTCCATATTATAGAGTTTCATGTTTCTTAGCCCAGTATTCTTTTCATTAGCCCCAGAAATGTGGAAAGATCTGGAGATGCTAATTCTTCTAATGATTCTGTGTGTAAACACACCAAATTCCCATATCTGAGGAAAAGTTATGATTATCGAGGCGCTCATGTAAGATCGTACCTAACCTCAGGGTCAGCACTAAGTTGTGTGTGAGGATACAAGATAATTCCTGTGCAGAGCATCTTTTTTTTTTTTTTAATTACACACAATTGACATACAACGTTATATTGGTGTCAGGTATAGAACATACTGATTTGACAATTCTATACATTAGTGCTCATCACAATAAGTATAGTCACCATCTGTTATCATTCAATGTTAGCACAATATTGACTATATTTCTTATGCTTTACTTTTTCATCCTGGGACTTATTTTATAACTGGAAGTCTGTATCTCTTAATCCCCATTCTATTTAGCCTATTCCCCTACCCACTTCCCTCTGACAATCACCAGTGTGTTTAAGGGTCTGTTTTTTTTGTTCATTTATTTTTTTTTTAGGTTCCATATATAAGTGAAATCACATAGTATTTGTTTTTGTCTGGCTTATTTCACTTAGCATAATCTCCTCTAGGTCCATCCATAATGTCAAGATCTTGTTCTTTTTCATGGCTGAGTACTATTTCACTTTATGTATAAACTACCTCTTTAGGTACCTCAGCGGACTCTTGGGTTGCTCCATACCTTAGCTATTGTGAGCAATGCTTCAATAAAATGGGATACATGTATCTTTTCAAATCTGTTTTCGTTTTCTTTGGGTAAATATCTAGTGTAGAATTACTAGAGTATATGGTATTTCTTATTTTTTGAGGAACCTCCATAATGTTTTCCACAGTGGTTGCACCTATTTACATTCCCACTAATAGTGCACAAGGATTCCCTTTTCCCCGTATCCCTGCTAACACTTATTTCTTGCCTTTTTGATACTAGCCATTCTGGCTGGTGTGAGGTGATATCCCATTGTGGTTTTGATTTGCATTTTGCAAATCTGTTTTCGTTTTCTTTGGGTAAATATCTAGTGTAGAATTACTAGAGTATATGGTATTTCTTATTTTTTGAGGAACCTCCATAATGTTTTCCACAGTGGTTGCACCTATTTACATTCCCACTAATAGTGCACAAGGATTCCCTTTTCCCCGTATCCCTGCTAACACTTATTTCTTGCCTTTTTGATACTAGCCATTCTGGCTGGTGTGAGGTGATATCCCATTGTGGTTTTGATTTGCATTTTGCTCATGGTTAGAGATGTTGAGTACCTTTTTATTTCTCTCATGGTCATCTGTATGTCTTCTTTGGGAAAATGTCTATTCAGATCCTCTGCCTATTTTTTTAATCTGATAGTTTCTCTTTTTTTGGTGTTAAGTTCTTTATATATTTTGGATATAAACCTCTTATCAGATGTATCAATTGCAAAAATCTACTCCCATTTACTAGGTTGCCATTTTTTAAAATTTAAATTCTATTAGCCAACACATAGTACATCATTAGTTTCAGATGTAGAGTTCAATTTCCTTTGCCTTGCAAAAGCTTTTTATTTCCATGTAGTCCCCATAGTTTATTTTTGCTTTGTTTTCCTTGCCTGAGAACACATATCCATAAATAATTTGCTGTGGTTGATGTCCAAGAGATTACTGCTCACCCAAACTCTCTTCCAGGAGTTTTATGGTTTCAGGTCTCATATTTAGGTCTTTAATCCATTCTGGGTTTATTTTTGTGTATGGTTATGAGAAAGTGGTTCAGTTTCATTATTTGCATGGAGCTGTCCAGTTTTCCCAACACCATTTGATTTTTTCCCCCACTGTATGTCTTGCCTCCTTTTTCATAGGTTAATTGACCACATAGATGTGGGGTTATTTCTGGACTGTCTATCCTTTTCCATTGATCTATTTGTCTTTTTTGTCCTGTGCAGAGTATTTTTGAAGAGTATTAAGGATTATAGAAATGAGCTGTCACTATTATCACAATCATCCTATTAATTATCATTAATACTTATGGTAAATAATAATAGTGTATTTATTTTGTCAGTAAAATTATATTTATGATGAGTATCTAGTGCTGAGATTAAAAATCAATCTATTAGTGCCTTTAAGCTGTTGGTTCTCTCTATAATGATGAGGATTAGGTAATTGCCTAGAACACTTTTATTCTGGTATATAGTTACATAAATAGCTCCTGTCAAAGGTCCAATTTATTCAAGAATAAAAGTTCTAACTTTCTTTTACTTTTTGCAGAGCACAACTAGTCAAGAATCAAAGTGTGTTTTCTACAATTAAAATAATGTGATTCCTATTGTCTTTAGCTACCTATATTTCAAATATAATCTGAATAAATATTCTAGAAGAAAAATGGCAGTATGCTTTTAATTATAGATATAGTTGGTTATTAGGTAAACATATATTTATAAAAGGAGGGGACCTGGGATGCCTGGGTGGCTCAGTGGTTGAGCGCCTGCCTTAGGCTCAGGTCATGATCCTGGGGTCCTGGGATCCAGTCCCGCTTCGGGCTCCCTGCAGGGAGCCTGCTTCTCTTTCTGCCTCTCTGTGTGTGTTTCTCATGAATAAATAATTTTTTTAAAAGGAGGGGACTTGAATATTTCAAGAGTTACCCTCATTAACTCCTTAAACTTAAAAAAAAATTTTAACTTTAAATTCAATTAGCCAACATAAAGTATATACTTAGTTACTTCACTAAAACAGAAAATTTTCAGAACCTACTGCTCCTTTCTTATTTATGCCTTAGCTGTGCTCTTGTGCCCTTCATGGTGACTGCTCAATCTCTCTTAGCTTCTCAGACTTTGTTCAGCTTTACTTTTGAAGAATATTAGTAAAGCTCTTTCTCCCCAGATCTCTTCTAAATTCATTGGGTAGAAAATCATGGTGTTATCCCCTAGACTGTTTCCAAAGACACCAATGTATTGTCCTCAAATTGCTGCTACACATTTGTAGCAAATAAATGAATTCATATATACATCTGTATAGTATAGTACAACCATTCATTAAAGTATGAGACTAGAAAGACGAAATATTTTTTATGACACAGTGAGAGAGATTATCAAACATGACTCTATTTGTAAAATTGGACATATATGCAAGTAGTTGCCCCTGCCCTCACTCCCATCCTACTGTTTGGCTCTCTGTGTTTCAGTTACCACATCCTCCCTGCCAGTCAGTAGGCACGTGATCTTCTTTTTATTGTCACAAGGTCAACGGTAGCCTAATCCTAGGGCACAATGCCTATATCATTTGCCTCACTTCATCTCCTCACATAGGCATTTTATCATCTCTTATCATCATGAGGTGAAGGGTGAGTACAGTGCTAGATATTTTGAGAGAGATACCGTATAGCTTTTCTTAACAGTATATTGTTATGATTATTGTTATAAATCTCTTACTGTGCCTAATTTATAAATTAAACTTTACTATGTAAGTGTGTAAAGAAAAAACATGGTATATATAGGTTTTGGTATCATTCAGTTTCAGGCATCCACTTGGGGTATTGGAATGTATCTCCCACCAATAATCGAAGACTACTGAAATATGCGAAAATGAAAACACTTGTTTTTAGGTGGTGATCTTGCATTTTAATTAATGGATTTTTTATATTTTTTAAATTAACATTTTTTACATTTTTAATATGTAGAAAGCACTTATATTCATGGTTACGGTGAGTTGGCAATATATCAGATAGTTTCTATACAGAGATCCAGTTGTTGAGAATCTATATCTCGGGATGCCTGCATGGCTCAGTGGTTGAGGATCTGCCTTGGGCTCAGGTCATGACCCCGGGGTCCTGGAATCAAGTCCTGCATTGGGCTCCCCGCAGGGAGCCTGCTTCTCCCTCTGCCTATATCTCTGCCTCTCTCTGTGTGTCTCTCATGAATAAATGAATAAATCTTAAAGAGAACATGCATCTGTTTGTTCAGCCCCTGTATAGTATACATCCATTTGTGGATCTATCACAGAGCTCTGCTAATTTGTGCACAAAGGAATGCAATGTACCTACACTGGCACTTAACTTCTGATTCTTGGTTTCAGATAGAAATTTTTAGGAAGTTCCAGTTTTCAGAAGCAGCAGGTCTCTGGCCTTCCTGCTCTCTAAAGCTACTGTATCATAAAGTCAAGTTTCTCTCTAGAAAACTTCTTATTGCTATTAGTGATGCTAATGAGTCTGGCTCTCTTGTGCTTCACTGCCCACAGCTGTCTCTCCAATCATGCACTCGCTGGAAAGCACACGCAAACCAAGGCTGGGGTCTGCCTGATGTTATGATCTTAGGTAATTAATGAAACTTCTATGGACATCAGTTTTCCCTAGTAACACAATTAGGGTCTCTCCATCTCACCAGGATCTATAACTGTTGACTCTCACTCTTTTCTTTTAGCTTGCAGATGACTGTTTGAAGCAGAGCTCTCAGTTGAAGTGCTAGCCTACTTCTGATCCCACTGGCCTTTTCAATGAGGCAGGGGCTCGAGAGGTGCTCAGATGTCATTTGTGCCCCACACCTCTGTTTTTGATAGAGTGCTATATTTTTTTTTTTTTTTTTTTTTTGCCAAATGACAGTACATGTTTATTGTGCAAACAAAACACTTCCCTGGAAACAGACAGAAAGCCAAGCTTCAAAGCTAATTGAATCAATGTTTTACTTCTCTAATCTTCATTTAGTATCTTCAGAGAAACTAAGTGGTCCAGCGGTGTCAATGTTTGCAGGAATTTTTCCAAGTGAGTTAGAATTGTTTTCAAAACAAAACACTTGTAATTTCTTGGCTTCAATTTTACGTGTGGGAAAAGCAGGACGTTCCCACTTAGGTTATGGCTTGCAAACATTTTTTTTTCCACTTCCAGGTATACTTAATTCGTTCCCATTTTTAAAAATGTAAAAGTACATGTACATTTGAAAGAACGAGAGTGAACTTCAGATAACCGCCATCTAAGGTAAATCCTAGAACGTGGTTAGTAACTTAGAAATGCCTTGCTGGCAATCCCAGACACCCAGAGAGATAACTGCTATCTAATTTTCTGCTTTTCTTTATAGTTATACTACTTATGCAAGTGTTTCTGAGTAAAACTGCTGAGTTTGTCTGCTTTGAACTCTATATAAATGAAATCATAATGTATGTGTTATTTTGTGACTATACCTTTAATTAATATGCAATTTTTGAGTTCTCAATTCTATTCCATTTTCTATTTATTTGATTCTGTGACACCATTACACTGATTATAATTTTATACTAATTCTAACATAAAGTAAATCTCTACTATTATTCTTCAGAAGTATCTTGACTATTCTTCATCTTTTGCATTTCCATAGAACATTATTTTCAACTTCAGGTACAACCTCATCATATTTAATTTTTTAAACTAACCTCATTGATCCATTCATATTCTTCTCTCTAACCTTTATATTTATTTAATACTTAGTATGATAAACCCTCACTCATGTTTACCATGTAACGCAAGAATTAAAACATTTTCAGGAACTTAATTATACCTTACCCTCTTCTCCTGATTTGGCCTTGATGGTTTATATGTTTCAAGGAATTTATCCATTTCTTTGAGGCTGTCAAGTTGTTGGTATATAATTGTCCACTGGTCTCTTATGAGCCTTTGTTTTTCTGTGGTATCAGTTATCATGAAGTTCACTTCTCATTCATTTGAATATTTTTTTCTTGGAAAGTCTAGCTAAAGGTTCATCTATTTACTTATCTTTACAAAGAAGAACCACCTCCTAGTTTCATTGATCTTTTCTATTTGTTTTTAGTCTTATTTCTGCTCTGATTTTGTTACTTTCTTCCTTCTACTAACTTCATTCGTTTGTTCATTCATCTTTCCTTCCTTCCTTCTCCTGGAGGTATAAAGTTAGGTTGAGATTTTTCTTGTTTCTTGAGGTAGGCATTTATTGCTATGAACATTCCTCTTAGAATTGCTTTTACTGCATCTCATATGTTTTGGTACATTATATGTCTATTTCTAAATGTCTCTAGCTATGTCTTATTTCTCCTTTGACCCATTGGATGTTCAGTAGCATGTTTAATCTCCACATATTTGTGAGTTTTTCTAGTTTTCTTCTTGTAATTTCTCATTTCATACCATTGGCATTGGGATCAGAAGAGATGCTTCATGTGATTTCAATCTTCTTAAATTGTTTAAGACTTGTTTTGTGGCAGAACATGATCTATTCTATTTCTTTTTATTTTTAACTTAAATTCAATTAACATATGATGTATTATTAGTTTGAGGTTAGTGATTCATCAGTTGCATATAACATCCAGTGCATATTACATCAAGTACCCTCCTTAATGCCCATCACCCAGTTACCCTCATGATCTTCTGTTTTGTTTCTTAAATTCCACATATAAGTGAGATCATATGATAATCATCTTTCTCTGACTGATATATTTTGCTTAGCATAATACCCTCCAGTTCCATCCATGTCGATATAAATGGCAAGACTTCATTTTGATGGATGAGTAATATTCCTCTGTGTGTGTGTGTGTGTGTGTGTGTGTGTGTGTAAACACCATCTTCTTTATCCGCTCATCTATTGATGGACATTTGGGCTCTTTCCATAGTTTGGCTATTGTGGAAATTGCTGATGTAAACAATGGGGTGAGGTGCCCCTTAGGATCCCTATGTTTGTATCCTTTGGATAAATACCCAGTAGTGCAATTGCTGGGTCATAGGGTAGCTCTATTTTTAACTTCTTGAAGAACCTCCACATGTTTTCCAGAGTGGTTGCACTAGCTTGCATTCCCACCAACAGTGTAAGAGGTTCGTTCTCCTTTCTCCAAATCCTTGCCAACATCTGTTGTTTCCTGACTTGTTAATTTTAGCCATTCTCCCTGGTGTGAGGTGGTATCTCATTGTGGTTTTGATTTGTATTCTGGAGAATGTTTCACATGCACTTGAAATGTATGCATTCTGTTGCTTTTGGATCGAATGCTCTGTATATACCTATAAAATGTTGTACAGACCATTTATTTTATTGACTTTTCTGTCTGGATGATTTATCCTTTGTTGTAAGTGGGGTATTAAAGTTCTCTACTATTAGTTTAATGCTATCTATTTCTCCCTAGGTCTATTAACAATTGTTTTATATATCAGGTGTCTATTGGTTGGGTATGTTGGGAAATGTATCTTCTTGTTGGACTGACTAACCCTTTTATCATTATATAATGATCTTTGTCTATTACATTCTTTTAAAAAATCTGTATTTAAAGCAGACAACATAGTTATGTCAGCTTTCCTTAAGGTTTTATTTGCATGGAGTATCTTTTTTAATCCCTTCAGTTTCAGCCTATTTGTGTCCTTACATCAGAAGTGAGTCTCTTATAGGAAGCAAATAAATCAGTCTTGTCTTTTAATTCATTCAGCCACTCTGTCTTTTGATTGAAGAATTTATTTTAGAATTTACATTTAAAGTAGTTACTGATAGGTATGTACTTATTTGTTAATTATTTTCTGGCTATTTTGTAGTTCCTCTCTGTTCCTTTTCTTTTTTTTTTTTTTCCTTGCTCTCTTCCTTTATGATTTGATGGCTTTCCTTAGTGGTGTGCTTGGATTCCTTTCTCTTTCATGAATCTATGAGGTTTTTTCTTTGTGGTTATTACAAGGCTTACATATAACAACTAACAGTTTATTTTAAGTTGATAATTATTTAGGTCAGATTACATTATGAAACTATATTTTTTACTCTACCTCCAACATTTTGTTCACATTTTCCATATTTTTATATCCCTTAACAAGTTAATGTAGTTATAATGATTATTACTAGTTTTGTCTTTTACCCTCATACTAACATTATAAATGATCATTTCCACTTATTTTCTATATATTTACCAGTGAAATTTATGCTTTCATCTATTTTCTTGTTACTAACTAGTACCCCTCCAGTTCAGCATAAAGAAATTTAACCTTAGAAATTAAAGGTTAATTCCTTTAACCTTTGTTAAGCTGGTCTGGTGGTGATGAAATCCTTTAGCTTTTGCTTGCCTGGAAAACTCTTCATTTCTCCTTCAGTTTTGAAGGACACTGTTGCTGAGCAGAATATTATTCATTGGCAGTTTTTTTTTCCTTTTGGCACTTTGAACAGATCATGCCATATCCTTCTGACCTATCAAGTTTCTACTGAGAAATCTGATCATTTTATTGGTGGGGGGGTTTCCCCTCATATGTAACAAGTTGTTTTTCTCTTACTGCTGTAAATATCCTTATCTTTAACTTTTGACATCTTCATTATGTCTTGGTGTGGGTCTCTTTGGATTACTCTTATTTGACTCCCTGGATCTGGATGTCTGGGTTCCACCTGAGAGATTCTGTTTTAATTTACTAGGTCACAGTTGGTCCAGAGGAGATTTTAAAATTCTCCAGTGGATTTTAATGCATGATCAAGGTTGAGAACCACTTCTTTAAACCCATTCAGTCAGAAAGGGCTGTCTAAGCAAAACCTCCCCATGGCAGAGCCAGCCCAGGTTTGGCTGAGTGCCATCCTCACCTGCAGTACTTGAGAGGAGTACCGGAGAACTCACTGCCATCAGACTCAGGCTCAGATCGGTTCTCAAAGTCAGAAATTCGAAACACAGATAAGCTGGCATTCACATAGCCAACCATGCACCTGAGAGAAAATGAATTCTATAATTAGAGCTCTGGTCACCTCTGCATCCAATTCACTGAAGTTTCTACTTCCTACAAACTCTTGCACTTATAAATGCCTTTAGCTGGATTTGCCTTGTCATAATCATTCAAATTAGGATACACTGAAAAACCCTCAGGAACAAGTCATTCTTTTATTCTAGTTCTTCTTGTTCAAAGTCATCATACAGACCATCACTATCCCAATTAATAGATGAAAGACAGTACTGCATGATTAGTATAAATTACAGGTAAGCCACAGTTTCTTTCCTTGATGATGTAAACACACATGCACACACAAACACATTCCTTTATTAATGAATACCTATATTCTCTCATAATACCCTGACTGTGACTGGTGTTACTATGCCTCCCCTCCAAACTCAAATCCCTTGCTATAGTCATGCTAGACTATATTCCCTGCATAAGCTTTCATATCTCTGTTCAGTTTGTCTTTTCTCTTGAGATTCCCTATTCATTTCTTTCTAAGTAGAAATTTTTCAATGACCAATTGAAATGGCACCCCATCTGGGAAGATGTCCTAATCTTCCCAGAAAAAGACTCATTTCTTCTTCTGTATGGTGCTGCCTATATCTAACTTCACCATTACCATACATATGGGTTTTCTTTAGATTGCAGGTGTTTTTTGGAGCAGAACAAGTGTCATAGGTATTTTTATATCCTAGGGCAGTTTTGTGTAGTGTAGGAATCCAGTAAATATCAAACTCAATTGACTTCATTTGAGGAAAGCTAAACTATCAGAGATAATATCACGGTCTTTAGAATGGATCAGAAATAAAGTTATTGCCTATATACCCTAGGGTTAATAAACTTACTGAGAACATGGCTTTTACTCTGTGCTAGGAGTCAGTATATTTCAATACTAAAAACTTGGGTTTGAGGGTCAAATTGTAGCTTTTCTGCTTTCTAACCATGCAAATTTAGTAAGTTATATAACTTCTTTAACTAACAAAAGTGACTACCTGATAGAGTCATTGTGGGGATTAAACAAAATGATACATGTAAAGCCAGTGACAGAGTGCTTAGCCTATAGCAAGATCTTAATTAAATGTGAGTGGCTACTATTAATTTATTTCTTGTACCTTGCAGAAGGTGCAATAAATAAATATTGATTTAATGAAAAAATCATAGCTTTCACATTCTCTCCATTAACTTGTCTGGCATGATTATTCCAAGATGCTGAACACCAAATCAAAATGATGACACAAACACAGACCTGATAGTACATGAGTTCTGTGTGTTGTCTTGCGCAAGACAAATCACTGAGGTTTTATCATGGCCTTAAAAAATGAACCAAGCAGAAGTACCCATTTATCAAGTCACTCATGGGTGAAACAAATGTTCAGTGGGTGTGTAACATGCCTTAATCCAACCAGCAGCAGGTCTCCCCTACCACTCTTTGGAAGGGTAATTTGGAATAATGTCTCCCTCCTCTTTGAACTGCCTGGAACAGGACATGAAAGCAAATTAGTGCTTTGATGATTATTAGCTGTCATAGAGAGTGAGCCGGTTTTTGTGAACTATAGAATACAGCAGAATCTTCTTAGGAGCTAAACAGTGGGAAAGGAAAGGAGCTCTGGAAACTGGCAGAAAACATGCCCAACATTGAAATGAAATATTCACAACCCCTCCTGCACTCTTTCTTACCTCCCAAGGCAGCCCTGTGGGTTTACTGAGATTAAGCAGTGGCCTAATGGCTGCTCTGTCCAAAAACTCGATTGAGAAAAAGCTAAATTTAAATAAAATACCAGCTTCATGGACAACACTCTACTTTCAAAATAAAGAGGATATATCTCTGACCTATTTATTAAGCATATTCATGTACTGTCAGTCATAAATCCAAGTTGAAAATGTGCCTTTGGCGGTTCTGTATTCCCGTGTACAAAGCATCACACATGGATCTAGTATGTGTCCATATAGTTATCAGCTGTGTAAGTCTTCCTTCCATTTCCTTTCCATAATCAGGGAAGGAGAGGGACTGCTAATATTGAACTGTCTGGGCATTTCTCAAAGTCTTTTCACTGCGGTAGAATCTTAGCTATTGTCCACAATAAATAGTTGAGGGTAGTCATCAATTCAGGGAAAGATTTCCCACAATTCCCTGTATGAAGTTCAGCCAATGGCATTCGTGTGTCAGTCTGGAGGAAACAGGCAGTAGCAGATCCCATGTCGATCCCTATCTGCTGTCAGGAGATCACTATGCCTCAATGTGGCACGCCACCAGCTCCAAGTTAGAGGAAAAATGAAGTAGTAACTAGAAAAAACTATCAGACCAAGGAAGGGTTTCTGTGAACATAAAAACACAAAGTTAATTTTCTTAAGGGGCTGGTAGAGGGTCCCTGAAGGTATTTCCAAGATAGGAGATTTAGAAAATATTTTATGTAAGGGTAGTATTGTTTGAACTATGATGCATGCCTCTTTCAAGTAAGTTCTGTGAAGACCACATTTATTTAAATATGAGAATTCTGGTTTAAAAATCATTCATGATGTACTGTTTCCAATCCTTTACTATAAGGAAAAAGATGAACTAATGATCATTAGTAATGAGTTTTAAGGGAAAGAAAAGAACTTGAAGTTGATTTTTGAATTTGTAGAATCCAGCTTAAACTGCAGAGTGTCTTTGAACTTTGCGATTAAATGTGCCTTTGTGTCACTATATCTAAAACCTCAAACAGAATGGGGATAGGGCCCAAACAATGAAAAAGCTAGAAGAAATAAGATCTGGTTTATGCATTTAGAGTCAAATGTGCCTTAGAGATAATAAATGACAAATTTATGAATTTATTTATAGATAGGCTAATAAGATGACAAAAGAAAGTGGACTTCTGACATTGCAATAAATATGACTGACTATATAAAGCACTGTCAGCTTTATGTTTTAAAACAAAACCTTGTAATTGGTTATGATGTTGATCTATTGACTTACAATTTGCAAAAATATATTCCTTATAATTTATTAAGATATTTGTGGTTTGTTCTGTGACAGTTTGAGCATTGTGCTCTTGATCAAGTCTCTAACTCCTTACGATCTTTTAGTTAGATCACTAAATCAGATATATACCTCACAATAATCCTAAGGCCTGCACATATTCTTAGAGAATGTTCCACAACTCTGGCCTGATAACAATGTAGTTAATTACATTCAATGGATAGGAGTGGAGGGCTCAAAATGATTTTTTTTGTGTTGTTTGAAAAATAATTTTAGTTTGTTGACTGAAATTTAACTCTGATCGACAGAACAATCTTATAGTATACACCTTCAATTTTGCTTCATAATTTCTATCTCCTGATGCATATCCAGAGATGACTTTAGTTCTCTAAGCACTTTTCTAGAGAGTTCAAGTGAAGATCTCCTGAAAGAGGAAGTGACTTTATTTTGCAAACACTGAATAATCTAATAAGCATGGACATTGGTCCAGGAATCTACCTAGGCAGGGTGCAGCAAAAATGCCTTAATAAATGTCTTAAGAGGAAAGATGAAACACTTGAAAGTTTCTTGTGTACCCACTGTGTGGAGAATATTGCCTCAAATCACGGTATTCCTCTCATGTTCAGATCTGGCTAGAAAATGAGAACGTCTTCCACTCTATGCCATGAAAATGCATTCACTGACCACTCATGATAGCAGTGAGATTGTGGTTGGAAGTCCCTCTGTCATAGGGACAAGGCATGTGACTGACTGACTCTGGGCATATGCATCAAACTCTCCTCTTTGGAGAAGCCAGCGAAAACTGAAAAAACAGTAAGAAGAAGGCATTGAGGCAGTCTGGAGTTTTGAGGTTGGCTTAGTTGGGGTACCCTTGATTTAGAGGCAGCTTCAATTGAAATGTGGCATTTCTATAGGTGAATGGGATCATAACAAGTGGAATTTGACTATGCACATACTACCCCAAAAGCCTTTGACATTCTAAAATTTGACAATGCTGCTCCGCCATGAGTTCAATCATTTCTAAAGTATTTCAAAATGGGCAAAAACAAAACAAAATAAAACAAAAACAAAAACAAAAACAAACCAAAAAACCTTAAAAAGGATAATAGTGTAGCTGGTGGAGCAGAAAATAAGATTCATGAATAAACTTATACAAATTTAACTATTTGAAAACAAGAAACATGACTAACAGATTAGAAGATAGAATGTAGATCTATAAACATTGAAAATGGCATAAGTCTCTTAAGGGAAAGAGAAAGGTTATATGTAAAAAAAAATAGTCCAGGTGAGCCCCATAAAACTGAATCAAGGAGACTGTTAAATTTTAATCTCCATGAACATGTCTTAGCTCTAATAAACTGTCAACATTCTAAAGCTTTGATTCAGTATCAACTGCACATACATGTTCCTGCTTTATTTTTTGTGTTCCACCCAAACCAAGACAGGTTTCATTATATTTGCAATTGAGAAAAAAATTAAATAACCACTGGGACTTAAACCCCTGGGGAGTTTTCTCCTGTTAGATGAACTGGATAAACATTTATTGGCAATTGCCCCTGGGCCCTGTGGTTCAGGATGGAGAGCACTGTATGAGTCTAGGCTTTGCCTTCATGTGGGTTCTATCAGTTACTCTGCTTTGTGATTCTGGATTTAACCTCTCAATCTCCTTCTGTTCTTCAAAGTGAGGGTAATAATGCATGTCCCACTCCCAGGGTTGTTTTGAGAATCAAATGCAAAACAGACGGGAAAGTGGTTTAAACAAAGGCAAGCTTTTCTAGGCTCAGCCAAGCAGAGAATGTTGGCAATAGAATTAGAAAGAATAAGTGAATAGTATAACATGTCTTTAAATCTCTTAAAATGGGATGGTATGTTCACTTAAAGTTGCTAGATAATTAGTGTCTAATGGCCACATGATTATTATAGTAAAGAACTTTATAGAAGCCTCTTTGAATAACTAGATAGTAAGCTTTATTACATTCAATCATCTATGCCTTAAAGCATTCATGTAGGATTAATAATGAAACTGGACCTAGGCTAGGGGTGCATGAATTTGGCTAACTTGATTTGGTAGCACTTTATTCCTTGGGGCTAATCCAACTACAGTGGTTATACAGGATTAGTTTAGTTCTGACTAGTAAACCAAGAGGCAGGGCTGCCTGTGTGAATTGTCATAGCCCACATGGGATAATTTCTGGGGTGTTAAAAAGACTCCCAAAACATACTCCACTGTGATCTACAGACATCTAAATCCCACAATTAGAACAGAATTATTTTATTTTTTGCCAAAGATTTTTTTCCCATTAAAGTATGTTAAATTTCTTGTCTCCGCCCAAGGTTATAGAAATGAAATCTAGGGGACATGTTTTAATTTTGCCTGGAATTTACCTGACCAGAAATACCCAGAAAGCTCTGGCTTTTGGGAATCACTTAGGTGATGCCATAGAATTGGATTTGCCTTGGGTAATATGTACATTGGTCAGGTCAATATCCAGGAAAGAATCATTCAGTTACTTATTCCACAAATATTTATAGAATACTTCTAGGGTACTTATCACATGGTTGCATATTTCCCATGTAGAACTTGCAAAGTCTCCATATGATGACACAAGAGGAATCAAATTGTAACTATCCTCTTACAAACTCATAAAGATGGCACAACTGTATACTAGAGCATGTGCTAATTTTTTTGGCTACACATACTAGCATAGCACCCATTTCTGAATTCACAGTAGGCAAGGGTCAGGGGTGGGAGAAATGATTAATTCCACCTAAAACGTGTATTATCTGTGTTGAGCCCCATCTTTTCAGTAGATGAGAATGTGTTTTCTTTGGCTGGTAGCGTCATCATAATTCTACCTCCCCCACTGCTGTCCTTCTCATCCTGGGTTACTCCAGTGCAGAAGCTTCTGTCTGAGTGTGCCAGCATCACACAGTGCATAGGAAATGGGGACTTCATGACAGTTTTAGGACAAACTTACTTTTGTCCAGCTTCTCCTTGGCCTGCACAAGGTCCATACTTATAAGCATACACCAAACGAGGGATAAAGTCAGATGTTATCGCTATGACAAATGCATTTGTAATAACAGAGAGAATGCCGATGCCTTCAAGGATTCCATACCAAATTCCTATTCAAAAAGAAGTGTTACCAGTGAGAATGGGGAAAATTAACAAGGCAGGAAACCACAAATGTTGGAGAGGATGTGGAGAAAGGGGAGCCCTCTTGCACTGTTGGTGGGAATGTGAACTGGTGCAGCCACTCTGGAAAACTGTGTGGAAGTTCCTCAAAGAGTTAAAAATAGATCTGCCCTACGAACCAGCAATTGCACTGCTGGGGATTTACCCCAAAGACACAGATGCAGTGAAACGCCGGGACACCTGCACGCCGATGTTTATAGCAGCAATGTCCACAACAGCCAAACTGTGGAAGGAGCCTCGGTGTCCATCGAAAGAGGAATGGACAAAAAAGCTGTGGTCTATGTATACAATGGAATATTACTCAGCCATTAGAAACAACATGGAACTGGAGGGTATTATGCTGAGTGAAATAAGTCAATCGGAGAAGGACAAACATATGGTCTCATTCATTTGGGGAATATAAAAAATAGTGAAAGGGAATAAAGGGGAAAGGAGAAAATGTGAGTGGGAAATATCAGAGAGGGAGACAGAACATAAGAGACTCCTAACTCTGGGAAACGAACAAGGGGTGGTAGAAAGGGAGGTGGGAGGGGGGTGGGGTGACTGGGTGTCGGGCACTGAGGGGGGCACTTGACGGGATGAGCAATGGGTGTTATTCTATTTGTTGGCAAATTGAACACCAATAAAAAATAAATTTATAAAAAAAGTGTTATATTAGTTCAAGACACAACAGCAGAAATAATAGTATAAAAACTACTGGGGAAACTAATTTTAACAGTCCTTTCAAATTACCCAATACTGACACTTGTAACCAAGAGTAAGAATTTGTACTTGCAGATGCTTTGGCTTTGAAGAAGTTTCTGTGGATGTGCTGATGCTCATGACTTACTGACTTGGTCAGGATCAAACGTAAGTCAGAGAGTTCTCATCAGCAATAAGGCACCAATACATTACCCAATAAGATGGGCACTCACACTGTCAAGTCACTACCAGGCTGGGAGCTCCTGAAGGGTGCAGACAGCTGGATGGGCCCAGCCCCTGTTGCGTTGACCCAGGGTAGGTGCTCACTGAATGTGGGTTTGTTTCATATGGAGGTTAAAGGCCACTGTGAGCCAAGACACACTGAGTGCCTGCTGGCTCTATACTAAGCATTTGATGCAGAAATGAATAAAAGATGGTCTCTGATCTCAAGCAGCACTCAAGAGGCTGCATCTGATTCAACTCAGCCTCTCCTGTCAAAGGCCAAAGCCATCTTCATCTTTAGAAAAACTGGATTGAGCTTTATGTGACTCAGGGAAACATTTGAGCAAGGGCAAAACAAAATAAAGCAAGTGGGAGATTACTTTAAAAAGGAAATAAGTGATAATAAATAAAAATTCTAGATTCCAAGTTCAAATAACCAAATTGAGTCTATTTAAGCACAAATTCTCCAGTACTGGAAATTATAAATTTCCAAATAGGCAGCTTTATTTCTTGTCTAATATTATTTAAAGCTAACATAATTATTCTTTTGCAAGAATAAGTTACTTCATCTTACATGGAAACCACTAGTAAAAAATTTAAGTTGATGTCTGTTTTTATTTTATCCACCAGATGGCTAATATCTTTAAAGAAAACATCAAATCCAACTTACCTATGTCTTTGGCCCTTGAAGCTAAAGGTCGCCTCCACTGTGTGACAAATTTGTAAGCATCCAGCCGAATTTCAATTATGTTATTCAGTAAGGCCAGAAGTGGTGCTAGGGGAAAAGCTGCCACGAAGATAGTTGTGAATCCAAACTGAAGAACTAGAGAAGAAATAACGAAAAAGAACTAAGAGTTTTGGTTTTTCCATTACTATTTTCAAAAGGATGATAATCTGAATACAAAAAGTACTTGGCTAAATGGATGATTGCATAGCTTGTTTTTGCCTTTTTAGACTATTTTAGAAAGTAACAACAAAATACTGTGATAATCACATCTATCAGCTCATTTAGTTTTCACAATAACCTACCCTTAGGTTCCTACATGTGAGGAAATAGAGGCATTAAGAGGCCAAGTAACTTGCTTGACACACAATTGAGAAGTAATTCTAATGTGAGTACTGTGGTTCCTGAGTCATGAAGAGCCTGTTGACTTCATCTCTGTGGCAATGCCACCTTCAGGGTGTTACCCATCTTTGATCACATTCATACCCCATGCCTATGCTGCTGGCTCTTCACCCACCAATAGGAACAGGCATCTCCCTTAGTTTTCTCCTTGGTTTCACCCTTCTGCTGACTTTCTTCTTTTCTTGGGTCAGTCCATCTACTCTCATGACCTCATTATCACTTCTCTGATAAGGATTCTCAATTTCCTCTCTCTCACCCTGAATCTTAGTGGGGAATTTCCAGTTGTCTGCTGTTATGCTATAGAAGCAACACTCTCCAAACCTTGATTCAATCATAAACCTCAATCTCATCTGTTCCTCCCTTCATGTCTTCCTTTCCATCAGATTAGTCTTGCATAAATACCAGGTCTCATCTAGCTTACCTTTCATGACCATTAGTCTCCACTCTTCCTACTAGAGGTCAGACTCTCACGTTCTAACGAACTTCTCTGCCTCAGACTTTCACCTCCCTCCCTCATCTCATTGCTGTCAATATTGGTTAAAGCCCATAATCAATCATATCAATCATCTCCCTATTTTGAATGTTTCAGAAGATTCTGTCTATAGATTAAATCTTAAACTTTTCACTGTGCCATTCAAGGATCTTCCAAACCTCATGTTCAAACATACCTCATGCCTGGACAGGTTTCCCAAATAATCCTCTATTTTAGTCACACTGGACTTCTGGTTTGATGGGGCCATATCATCTACTTAGTGTTTTTATTCATACGATGGTGAGATTCTATTCTTCCTTCAAGGGTAAGCTCCATGGGGCCTCTGGGGAACCTCTCATAATTGTAATTATTGCTTCCTTAGTAGCTCCTGCAACTCTGCTTATAGTGGAGAACTTACTTATTCTTTATTTTATGGCTCTTTTCCTGTATGTATGGTGCTGATTATTATGTTTAAATCTCTGATCTATTTTGAGTTCATTTTTTGTAAGTGATGTAAGACAGGAGTCCAATTTAATTTTTCTGCATGTGTCTATCCAGTTTTTCTAATACCATTTGTTGGAGACCATCCTTTCCCCATTAAGTATTCTTGGTTCTCTTGTCAAATATCAGTTGATCATACATGCAGGAGTTCCTATTTCATTCTATTTGTCTATATGTTTAATTTTATGGCAGTAAGATATGGTTTTTGTTACTATACTTATAACATAGTTTGAAATTAGGAAGTGTGATATTGTCAACTTTGTTCTTTTTCCACAGGGTTGTTTTGGCTATTCAGGGTTTTTGTGGTTCCATACAAATTTTAGTTTAGTTTTTGTTTGTTTGTTTCTGTGAAGAATGCCATTTGTATTTTAATGGAAATTGCACTGAATCTACAGACGGTTTTGGGTAGTATGGACATTTTAACAATATTAACTCTTTCAATCCATGAACACAGGATGTCTTTCCATTTGTGTCTTTTCAGTTTCACTCAGCAAAGTCCTGTAGGATTCATTGTACAGATCTGTCACTTCCTTGGTTAAATCTATTCCTAGGTACTGATTTTGATGCTCTTCTAAACGGACTAGTTTTATCTCTTTCAGATGTTTCATTATTAGTGTATAGAAACACAAATGATTTGTTGATTTTATACTGCAGCTTTACTGAAATTGTTGATTAGTGCTGACAGGTTTTTTTTTTTTTTTTTTTTTTGGTTGAATCTTTGAGATTTCCTATATATAAAATCATGAATTTCATTTGAAAATAGTGATAATTTTACTTCTTTTCTGATTTGGATGTCTTTTCTTTGTCTTGCTTAATTATTCTAGCTGGGATTTCCAGTACTTCATTGAATAAGAGTAGGGAGAGTGAATATCCTTGTCTTGTTCTTGATCTTAGAGGAAAAACTTTCAATTTTTTCTCCACTGAGTATGTTAGCTGTGGGTTTATCATATACAGTCTTTATTATGTTGAGGTATGTTCCTTCTATACCAAATCTGTTGAGAGTTTTTATAATGAAAGGGTGTTGTATTTTATCAAATGCTTTCTCTGAATCTGTTGAGATAATCATATGATTTTTCTCTCGCATTCTACTAATGTATTATATTCAACTTGCCTATTTTCAACCAGCCTGCATCCCAGGGATAAATCCCATTTGGTCATGGTGTTTGAGTTCAAGAAGATACTAAAATGATTAGTTTACTAATATTTTGTTGAGAATTTTTGCATTTATATTTATCCAGGATACTTGCTCATGGTTTTCATGTAGTATCCTTACCTGGGTTTGGTATCAGTATAATGCTGGGGTTGCAGAATGAGTTTGAAAATGTTCCCTCTTCTTTTTTTTGGAATAGTTTGAGAAGGATTTGTTATTAATTCTTCTTTAAATGTTTGGTAGAATTCACCAGTAAATCCATATGGTCCCAGGTTTGCTGTGGTAGGATATTTTTTATTACTGACTTAATCTCTTATTAGTGGTCTATTCAGATTTTCTATTCCTTCCTGATTCACTCTTACAGGTTTTATGTTTTTAGAAATCTATCCATTTCTTCTAGGTTATCTAATTTGTTGGCATGTAATTGTTCATTATAGTCTCATAATCCTATGTGTCTTTTTTCTTAGCTAAAGGTTTGTCAATTTTATTTTTTCGGAAAATCAGCTCTCAGTTTTGTTGATCTTGTCTATTGTTCTTCTGGTCTCTATTTCATTTATTTCTGTTTTGATCTTCATAATTTCCTTCCTTCTGGTAACTTTGGGCATAGTTCTTTTTTTCTAGTTCCTTGAGTATAGTTAGGATATTTGAGATCTTTAAAATTTCTTAATACATGCATTTATTGCTATAAACAGTATTCTCAAAAACTGTCTTTGTGATTTCTGAGAATGATGGCAGAGTAATAGGATGCTAAGCTCACCTTATAACTAGATATACCTAGTTAATGCCCACATCAGTATAAATAACCCAGAAAATGACCCAAAGATGGGCAGAACATACTTTCCACAGCTAATCATAGAGGACAGGCTATATCAAAAAAGAGTGAAGACACCATTGATAACCAAACTGACCTGTAAGACCATCCACTGGAGGAAGTGACACCACAGGCATGGAGAAAAGAGAAGAGTAGACTTCATATGATGCACCCCAGGTATGGGGAAACAGCCTTGGGAAGATGAATCCCCATAACATCTGGCTTTCTAAAAACTGATGAAGTGAAACACCTCTGGATTTCAAACAGTGGGGCGTAACACCTGGAACTTTTAAAAATTAGCAGCTCAGCTCTGGGAGATTTGGAGGGTGATAGGAAACTGAGTCCCTGCCTTTAAAGAGACAGCACAACAAATGACTCCATTGAGATACAGCATAAAAACAGCAATTGAAAAACACCTAGGATATATGGGAAATTTTATTTACTAATATCAAAGCATGTCCTGGAGAGGCAGGGATCTTCAGGAGACTTCTCCAAGAACAGAAGAGCTGGTTGAGTGCCATTTCCTTCCCTGTCTCCTAGCTTAGATACATGGATACCTGTGAAAATCATCATGAACACTTTCCACCTAGCTTGCTAACAGCTCACTCTGCTGCCATGCTCTCCTATGAACATGCCCCATCCAGCCCACCAGTGGCAGGAGTCCATTTAAGGCAGTTCCAAAGAGGTGGCATTGTGTAAGCAGCCTCCACAGTGGCCAGCAGTACTCCAAAGTGACTCATGCCCTGAGGAGAGGGGAAGATAAACCATAATTACCAGTCCAACTGCAACCCCAGCATTGGGCACATATCTGGTCTGACTGCAGGCCCCACCCAACAACAAAAGCCTCTCAGTGGACAAAGAAGTGGTGTACCGTACAATTTGGTGTGACTACAACCCTAGCAAATGCTTGGTTTGACCTACTCAAGCCCAAGATGGCCCCAGACTAGCCCACTAACAAAATAGAGACTAAATGGTGTCCACAACAAGCAAAGAGAGCTATTGAAGATGACTGAAGGCAAACATGGTTCAGCCCCAGTAGTATGGCATACAAAACGCACATAGGAGATACTCCTGAAGTGCCCAATTCGGGTGAACAGGGGACATTGCACTGTAGGTCAGTCCAGGATCTCTTCTTCAAAAGGCCACTACTTTCAAGACCAGGAGATGCAGTTGACTTTCTTAACACATAGAAACAGACACAGTGCGTTAGTTAGACAAAATGAGACAGAGGAATGTGTCCCAAATGAAAGAACAAAATCATAGCAAAAGAGCTATACAAACCAGAGATAAGCAATATGCCTGATAGAGAATTTAACGTATGGTCATAAAATACTCAGTGGACTTAAAAGTGGAGGATCTCAGTGACACTCCAAAGAAAGTGACAGAAAATATAAAAAAATGACCAATAAGACATGAAGAACTTAATAGCTGAACTTAAAAATACCCTATAGGAGATGAACATAGTAGATCAAGGGAAGCAAAAGTGACATGGAGGACAGAAACCTGGAAGACAACCAAACTGAATAGGAAAAAAATATATTAAAAAAATGAGACTAGATTAAGGGAATTTAGTGACATCATTAAGCAGAATAGCAGTCTCATTATGGGGATTCTAGAAGGAGAAGAAAGTAAAGGATGCAGAAAAGTTGAGAAATGAAACTGAAAACTTCCCAAATCTGGGGAAGGAAATAGAAGTCCAGATTTATGAGGCACAGAAAGCCCCCAACAAAATCAACCCAAAGGAGGTCCATACAAGACATATAATAATCAAAATGGCAAAAAGTAGCAATAAAGACAAAATTTTAAAAGCAGCAAGGGGAAAAAAATTACATACAAAGGAAACCCCATAAGGCTATCCAGTTGTTTTTTCAACAGAAACTTTTCAGGCCAGAAGAAAGTGGCATGATATACTCAAAGTGCTGCAAGGAAAAACTTGTGACCAAGAAAACTAATCCCCCAAGGCTGTTATTCAGAACAGAAGGAGAGATAAAGAATTTCCCAAATAAAACTTATAGGAATTCATCACCACTAAACCAGTCTTACAAGAAATTTTAAAGGGGATTCTCTGACTGGAAAGGAAAGACCAGAAGAAGGAAAAGTAGGAAGCACAAAAGCAGTAAAATTAAGTACATCTGTAAAAATCAAAATATTCACAAAATAAAAGGATGTAAAGTATGACACTATATATCTAAAATGTGGGGGAGAGGGAGAAAATTTAGTACTTTTAGAATGGGTTCAAACTTAAGTAACCACCAACTTAATATAGATTGCTATATGCATAAGATGCTATATATAAACCTAGTGGTAAACATGAATAAAAATCCGTAATATATATATACAAAAAAAATAGAAAGAAATACAAGTGTATCACCAAAGAAAGCCATAAACCTGTGAGAGAAGAGAGCAAGAGGAGAAACAGAATTACAAAACAACCATAAAAATCAATAACAAAATGGCACTAAGTACCTAAATATCAATTACTTTGTACACTGATTAAACAATCAAAAGACATAGGGTGACTGAATGATTAAAAAAGCAAGACCCATCCATATGCTGCCTACAAAAGATCCATTTCAGATGAAAAGACACATGCAGATTGAAAGTAAAGGGAAAAACATTTATCATGCAAATGAAAAGCAGGGTAGCAATATTTATGTCAGACAAAATAGACTTTAAAACAGACTGCTTA
The DNA here is from genome assembly GCF_053574225.1 of Canis aureus. Taxonomy (NCBI): domain Eukaryota; kingdom Metazoa; phylum Chordata; class Mammalia; order Carnivora; family Canidae; genus Canis; species Canis aureus. The sequence continues at coordinate 46,717,193 of NC_135623.1, read as the reverse complement.
AATAAATTTAAAAACTAATAAAAATAAAAAATAAGCAGCGTGCAAAAATAGATACAAAAAAAACCACACACACACACAAAAGAAACCAGACTGTAACAAGAGACAAAAGGACAACTACATATTTATAAACAATTCAATAAGAAGATACAATAATTATAAATATTTATGGGCCCAACATGGGAGCACTCAGATATATAAAGCAGCTATTAACAAACATAAAGGAAGTAATCAGTAATAGTACAAATAATAGTAGAAAAATCTACCACTCCATTTACATCAATGGATAGATGTTCCAAACAGAAAATCATCAAGGAAAGAGTGGCTTTGAATTGACACATTGGAAAAGATGGGTTTAACAGATACATTCAGAACATTCCAACCTAAAACAGCAGAATACATACTCTTTTCAAGTGCACACAGAACATTATCCAGAATAGATCACATTAGGCCACAAAACAAATCTCAACAAATTTGAAAGACTGAAATTATATTATAACTCTTTTCTGATTGCAATGCTATGAAACTAGAAATCAAACACAAGGAAAAATCTAGAAAGAACATAAATATATGGAAGTTAAATAATATGCTACTAAAAAATTAAATAAGTCAACCAAGAAAGCAAAGAGGAAATTAAAAAAAAATGCATGGAGACAAATGAAAATGAAAACACAGTGGTCCAAAATCTTTGGGATGCAGCAAAAGCTGTTCTAAGAGGGAAGATTATAGCAATACAGACCTACGTTGAAGCAAGAAAAACCTCAAATAAACAATCTAGCCATATACCTAAAGGAGCTAGAAAAAAAGAACAAACAAAACTCTAAACCAGTAGAAGGAAAAAAGTAATAAAGATTAGTGCAGAAATAAATGAAATAGAAAATTTAAAAAATATTAGAACAGATCAATGAAACCAGGAGATGATTTTTTTGGAAAGATCAATATAATGATAAACTTTTTGCCAGACTCATCAAAAAAAAAAAAAAGAAAAAGACTCAAAATCAGAAATGAAAAAGGAGAAATAAGAACCAATACCACAGAGATACAAAGGATTATAAGAGAATATTATGAAAAATTACATGCCAAGAAATGGAACAAGCTAGAAGAAATAATTTCCTGGAAATATATAATCTCCTAAAACTGAATCAGGAGGAAATAGAAAATGTGATAGACTGATTACTAGCAACGAAACTGAATCAGTTATCAAACAACTTCCACCAAATGAAAAGTCCAGGACAGATAGCTTCACAGATGAATTCTATGAAACATTTAAGGAAGAGTTAATTCCTGTTCTTCTCAAACTACTCCAAAAAAACAGAAGAGAAAGGAAAACTTCCAAATTCATTCTATGAGGCCAGCATTACCCTGATACCAAAACCAGATAAAGACACTACATAAAAAGAGAACTACAAGCTATTATCTCATAAGTGCAATTATTCTCAACAAAATATTAGCAAACCAAATCCAACAATACATAAATAAATCATTCACCACGATCAGGTGGGATTCCTAGAATACAAGGGTGGTTTAATATTCATAAATCAATCAACATGATTTATCATGTCAATAAGAGAAAGGATAAAAACCAGATGTTCATTTCAATAGATGCAGAAAAGGCATTCAACAAATAAAACATCCACTCATGATAAAAAAAACAATCCTCAACAAAGTAGGTTTAGAGGGAATTTATCTCAACATAATAAAGGCCATATCTGAAAAACCCACAGCTAACATCATACTCAATGGTGAAAACAGAGCTTTTTCCCCTATGGTCAGGAACAAGACAAGGATGTCCACTCTCACCACTTTTATTCAACATAGTACTGGAAGTCCTAGGCACAGCAAGCAGACAAAAAGAAAAAGCATCCAAATTGCTAAGAAAGTAGTAAAGCTTTCATTATTTGCAGATTACATGATATATATATAGGAAACCATAAAGTCTTCACCAAAAAGCTACCAAAACTGATAAATGAATTCAGTAAAGTTGTGGAATGTAATATAAATATACATAAATCTGTTGTATTTCTACACACTAATAACAAAGTAAAAGAAAGAGAAGTTAGGAAAGCAATTCCATTTAACAATTGCGCCAAAAAATAATAAAATACCTAGGAATAAATTTAACCAAGGAAGTGAAAAACCTGTACTGTGAAAACTATAAAACATTGATCAAAAAAATTGAAGAGGATGCAAATGAAAATGTATTCCATGCTCACAGGTTGGGAGAATTAACATTATAAAAATGTCCACACTCCCCAAGGCAATCTGCAGGTTTAATGAAATCCCTATCAAAATACCAGCATCATTTTTCATAGAACTAAACTAATCCAAAAACCCAAAAATTTGTATGGAACCACAAAAGACCTTGAATAGCTAAAGCAATCTTGAAACAGAAGAACAAAACTAGACGTATCACAATCCCAGATTTCAAGATATACTACTAAGCTATAGTCATCAAAACAGTATGGTACAGGTGCAAAAGAGACACATAGATCATGGAACAGAATAGAGAGCCCAGAAATAAGCCCACAGTTATATGGTTAAGTCATCTACGATGGAGGAGACAAGAATGTGCAATGTGAAAAAAATCTCTTCAACAAATGTTGCTGGGAAAATTGGACAGCTACACATAAATGAATAAAATTGGACTACTTTCTCACTCTATATAGAAAAATAAACTCAAAATGGATTAAAGATCTAAATGTGAGATCTGAAACCATAAAAATCCTAAAAGAGAGCACAGGCAGTAATTTTTCCAACATTGGCCATAGTAACATTTTTCTAGATATGTCTTCTAAGGCAAGGGAAACAAAAGCAAAAATGAACTACTGAGAGTATATCAAAATAAAAAGCTTTTGCACAGCAAAGGAAACCATTAAGGAAACAAAAAGACAACCTAGTGAATTGGAGAAGATATTTGCAAATGATGAACCTGCTAAGGGATTAATATCCAAAATATATAAATAACTTAAAACAACACCAACCCCCCCCCCCAACTAATGCAATGAAAAATTGGGCAGAAGACATGGAAGAAACATTTCTCCAAAAAGGACATACAGGGGCCCCTGGGTGTCTCAGTGGTTGAGCATCTATCTGCCTTTGGCTTGTGTCATGATCCTGGGGTCGTGGGATCGAGTCTCGCATCAGGCTCCCTGTGGGGAGCCTGCTTCTCCCTCTGCCTGTGTCTCTGCCTGTCTCTGTGTGTCTCTTGTGTATAAAGAAATAAAATCTTTTTAAAAAAGACATACAGATGGTGAATAGACGCATGAAGGGTGTTGAACATCACGCCATCAGGGAAATGCAAATCAAACCCACAATGAAATATTACCTCATACCCATCAGAATGACTAAAATAAAAACAACAAGTGTTAGGGAGGGTGTGGGGGAAGAAAGGAACCCTTGTACACTGTTGGTGGAAATGCAAACAAGTGCAGTCACTGTGGAAAACGGTATGGAGGTTCCTCAAAAAATTGAAAATACAATTATCATATGATTCAGTAATTCTACTACTGGGTATTTACCCAAAGACTACAAAAACACAAAATAAAAAAACAATGCACCCACCCCTATGTCTATTGCAGGATTACTTAAAATAGCTAAGACATGGAAGCAACCCAAGAGTCCACTGATAGATGCACTGAATGGATAAAGAAGGGGTGGTATTTATATACAATAGAATATTACTCAGCCATAAAAACACTGAAATCTTGCCATTTGCAACAACATGGTTGGACCTACAGGGTCTAATACTAAGTGAAATTGGTCAGAGAAAAACAAATACCATATGACTTAATTCATATTGGAGTTTAAGAAAAAAAACAAAGAAAAAAAAAAAAGACCAAAAACCTTGACTCTTAAATATAGAGAACAAACTGGCAATTCCTGTGAAGGGAAGTGGGTAGGGTGATGAGTAAAATAGATGGGGATTAAAAGTACACTCATCATAGACGAGCACTGAGTAATGTACAGAACTGTACTGTACACCTGAAACTAATGTACGTTAATTGTACTGGAATTTTTTTAAAAAAACTGTCTTTCCTATACATTTTGGCATTTTGTATTTCCATTTTCATTTCTTTTGAAATACTTTATTTTCCTTTAGATTTCTTTGATCCATTGGTTGTTCAGAAGTGTGTTGTTTAGTTTCCAAAATTTGTAGATTTAAAGCTTTCCTCATTTTGAGTTTCATACCATTGGGGTTGGAATAGTTAGTTGGTATGATTTCAGTCCTCTTATTAAATTTGCTCATTTGTTTTGTGTCCTACCATATGATCTATCATGGAGAATATTCCATGTACATAAGAGAGAAATATGTATTCGGCTGCTATTGGAGGGAACATTCTATGTTTTATATGTGTTTAAGCCTACTTGGCCTAAAGTTTGGTTCGTTTCCAATGTTTCCTTGTTGATTGTCTACCTGGATGATCTATTCACTGCTGAGAGTGGAGTATTAAGTCCCCTGCTGTTATTATATTGATGTATTGATCCCTTTATTATTTTATAAGAGTTTTGTCTTGTTCCCATTTTTGCCTTGAATTCTATCTTGTCTGACACGAGTATGGCTAATCCTACTTTCCTTTGGTTTCTACTTGTATTCCTTTATGCTGAGTCCATGTGTGTCTTTAGAGCTGAAATGAGCCTCCTAATGGCAGCATATATTTGGCTCTTGTTTTTAATCCATCCAGTCGCTTTGTACCTTTTAATTAGTGAACTGAGTTCATTTACATTTAGAGTGACTATTGATATGTAAGGATTTACTACTGTCATCTTACCTTATGCCTTCTGGTTGTTTTGTACTTATATTGTTTATTTTTCCCTTTCTGTCTACCTCTTAAGTTTGTGTTTTCCACTGTGATATGCTCAGTCTTTTATTATGCTTCATGAATCAACTCCACATTTTTGCTTCATGGTTGCCATCTGGCTTATATAAAATATCTCATAGGCAAAACAGTCCATTTTATGCTGATAACAACTCATCTTCATTTGCCTATAAAGCCTCCACACTTTTTACTCCTCCCTTTTCATGTTTTTTTGATGTCACAATTTACCTTTTTATGCTGTAAGTTCACTAATAAAGTATAGTAGCTATAGTTATTTGTAATGCTTTTTTCTTTTAACCTTTATACTATAGTTAAAGGGTTAATACACTATCCTATTATAAGGTTAGTTTTCTATTCCAAATTCATTTTTTCACCTCTACCAGAGTTTTGTGTACCTTCATATGGTACCAAAGTCACCAATCAGCATCTTTTCGTTTCAGCTTGAAGAACTCTTTTAAGCATTTCTTGCAAGGCAGGTATAGTGGTGGTGTACTCCTTTAACTTTTGTTTGTATAGGAAAGCCTTAATTTCTCCTTCATATCTGAGGGATAACTGCCAGATAAAGTATTCTTAGTGGGTAATTTTTATCTTTCAGTAAATAAGCTGCTCTCTTGGCCTGTGGAGTTTCTGAGAAATCTGCTGCTAGCCTAATGAGGATTCCATTGCAGGTTACTTTTTCTCCCCCTGGATGCCTTTAAGATTCTTTATTACTGATTTTTGACATTTTCGTTATAATGTGTCTTGGAGAAGGTGTTTGGTTGATCTGTTTTGCATTGAGATAACATGGTGTTCTATTAGCTTTGTGCACTTGTATGTTCAATTCCTTTCCCTGATTTAGAAAGTTCTCAGCTATTTTTTCTTTAAATAAACTCTTTGACTCCCTCTCCCTCTCCTTATATTTGCTATTATGATTGAATCTGATACCTCTCATAGTGTTGCTCCATTTTTTAAAAATCTGAGTTCTCTATCCTCTTCTGAATTATTTCTATATTCATATCCTCAAAGTCATTTATTTTTTTCTTCCATCTGACCTTCTCTGTCACCTAATCCATGCTCTCTATTGCATTCTTCATCTTATTCACTGAATTCTTCTGCTCCAGAATTTCTACTTGGTTCTTTTTTAATAATTTTAATATCTTTGATAAAGACATCCTTCTGTTCATTAATTTTATTCCTGAACTCACTGAATTGCCTTTCTGAGTTTTTGTGAGCTGACTGGAATCCCAGGATCGAGTCCCACATCAGGCTCCCTGCATGGAGCCTGTTTCTCTCTCTGCCTATGTCTTTTCCTCTCTCTCTTTCTGTGTCTCTAATGAATAAATAAAATATTTTTAAAAAATAAAGAAAAAAAAGTATGACTAAGTATTTCCCTCAAGTTGCTGGGTTGGTGTAACAACTTTAACAATATCACCAAAAATCAGCAAAATTCACCACAGTAATAAAGAAGAAACATTTTAGTAGATTAGGAAAATTATTTGATAGAATTTAAGCTCTTCTTCTGTGTGAAGAAGAGAACATTGGGGAGTATCTGGGAGTAGAAATGCAAAAAAAAAAAAAAAGAAAAAGAAAAGAAAAACCCTACATGTGCCTCAAGATGGAGGTGAGTATCAAAGAGAAACTCCACCTGCTGCATAATTTTGCTTCAGGTATACATTCTAGGAATACTCTACACAATGAAAATAGAGTTTACTACCTGTACCAACACAGAAGAATCTTATACACATGTTATTGAGTGAAAGAAGCCAGTTATAAATCAGTCCGTATTGTACAATTTCATTCACATGAAGATAAAAAAAAGGGCAAAATTAATCTATGGTATTAGAAATCAAGAGAGTGGTTAGTAAAGGTGTTATGACTTGGAGAGAAAGCAAAGAGCTTTCTTTGATAATGATATAATGATAACATTCTATTTCTTGATTGGCCACATGACATGGCAAACATTTTCTTTAAGGAGCCAGACAGTAAATATTTCAGGCATGGTAGGCCAGATAGTCTGTCAAAACTACTCAAGTCTATGGTTGGGCAAAACCAACTATAGATAATATGTAAATAAATGGATTTAGCTGTGAACCAATAAAACTTTATTTACAAAAACAGGCAGTAGACTCAATTTGGCCTGAAGGCTACAATTTGCCAAATTCTCACCTGTAGAGATTGGTAAATTTGTAAAATTTTATTAATCTGTACAGTTCCTTATATATTTTCTGAACTATATATTATACTTCAATGAATACATTTAAAAATATAAATAACAAAGCAGGGAAGTCATTAAGAAAACAAAATGAGAAGAACAGAAGGAAACAGGGTTCACTAGTCTGCTTGTGATGCTTCTGAGATTTGTTTCCTGCTGCAGCTACTGCAGTATTTGGAGCACTACTAATTCTAGCCACATAAAAGTTTCTTTTCAAGCACTCAATATACCAACATTATTGTTCATTTCCTTCTTTATGGGAGAAAGTCCAATAAAAGACCTCAAAATGGTTGGTTCTCTTAATGAATTTCCTTTATTAAATTTTATTATTAATGCCCACATTGATTTCTTCTCCTAAATTATATCATCCTCCAAGAAACATCACTAGATACTTAAGACATAAGCAATCTAATAACATTAAACATCAATTCCACCTCTCCTTTAATTTTCAGATTTTCCCAGAACTACTACTTTCAGAAGTCACACTCTCGCCCATCCCTAGCCACTCTTACCCCAATGTTACAGAGCCTAATCATAATTTTAAAAAGACAACAACTGGTACACACTCAATATATTTGCTAAGCAATTTTTTAAACTTTTCTCCCCTGGGAGAAAAGAACAGGGAAATAATAATGATGATACAGGGATCCCTGGGTGGTGCAGCGGTTTAGCGCCTGCCTTTGGCCCAGGGCATGATCTTGGAGACCCGGGATCGAATCCCACGTCGGGCTCCGGGTGCATGAAGCCTGCTTCTCCCTCTGCCTGTGTCTCTGCCTCTCTCTCTCTCTCTCTCTCTGTGAGTGACTATCATAAATAAATTAAAAAAATTTAAAAAAAAAAATAATGATGATACAAATAACATGTACCAAGTGTATCCTATGAGCCTCGTCATTGCTCTAAGCCCTTCTGTTCATTAACTCATTTAATCCACACAAAAACCCTCTGAGGTAGTTACTTTCATTATTATCCCCACTTCAGAGGTGATAAAATTGAGATAGAGATTGTCCAAGGTTTCATAGTTAATAAGTAATAAGTGATAGAGTTAGGATCTGAACCCTGGTATTGTTTCCATGGCCTATGCTCTTGGATACATTGCTTGGGTACGTGTACAACGTACAAGATAAATAGCGTGGGTTTGATTAATAAAGAAATCTAATTCCTTAAATGTAAGTGTAGCATAGCTTAAGTGTTCCCAGCTTCCTGCCATCCCCACCAAGAGAAATGGCTGCTCCCCATACCTGCTGCTGATGGATCCTGCAGCATCGACACTTTACTGCACTTACCCTTTATATCTCTTTCCCCCCTCTAGCCCATGGACTCTTTAAGAGTGGGGACCATGCCCTATTCCTTCTTGTAGCTCCAGTGCCAAACATAGCATCTGTTTGGACATAGCATAGCTCAATACATGTCTGCTAAATGAATGAATCAATCATGCTGTGAGTGATAACTCCCTTTTTTTTTTTTTTTTTTTTGGTTCACCAAGTTTTCCAACCCATTTTTGTTTCCTGGTGATTGATTACGAGGGACAGGACACGATGTCATGAAGAGGTTGAAGGGACTAGGCTTTTGGCAACATCTCAATGGATTGAGCTTCTTAAAGTAAGAAACTCCCTCCTCTGCATTCAGCTAGAGAACCCCTACACACTGCTTGCCTCAATGATAGAGGATGTATGTCTAGCTGAATATAGCTTGGGATCTAGAACTGGCATTTAGAATTAATAGGATAAAACAGGAGATTTGCATACTCATTTCTAAGTACTCATCGAAGAGTCCGTATGCATTCATGGGTTGAAGGTTGTAGTCCTTTTCCCACTGTGGGAAACTTATTTTCCTTTCAGGTCCGTGTTCTTGTCGTACTTTCCTTCTGGTCCACCAATTCTGAATTAACCTGCACAACAAGATCAATTCCTTAAAAAAGAAATAGATGACTATTCACAAGACCTAAGTTATAAGACAGAGTTCAAATACAGAACCACAGTTTAAAAATATTTAGGATAGGCTGCTAAGGAAATAAAAACCTTGGATTAGGAAGACAATATCAATGGCTATATCTCATGCATTTGCACTTGCAAGTGAACAGAATGACTTTCTAACTATTCGTGAAATTGTCTCATGTTCCGTGTCTCCTTGGAAGTTTGGGTAGAGGACTAAGAACATCTAGAAACTGATCCTGTAGCACCATGGCAACACCCAGACCTCAGAGTAGAGGAAGGTTTGCCTAGCTGACTTAATTCAGGACCCATGGGCAGTCTTACCATGTGGACGCTGACCTGCATATTCTGACTGAGGGCCTGGAAGTTCTGCAAATCCACTAAATGCTTCCTCTTTTGGCACACTGAAGTCTGCGCATCCACAACTTGCCTGCTTTTAGTGTGAGCTTGACAGGGGCTCTGATTCCTGGTAAAATGCATCTTACACTGGTAAGGTTCTTACATTAATCCTCAATAACGTTCAGGAGTGCATCTTATGATATGGAACAGGGTTGAGGAAATGGGTGTGGGGATCAGGTCTGCATGCTATAGGGGACAAGGACAAGTTGAGGGGTAACCAAGAGTAGACATGCCTAAAATAGCCCCCAAACAAATTGTGAAATAAAGGAAATAATGGGGTGGGTATCAAAGACAAATGACCTCCTTCACAATTTTGCTCTCTATCCATATTAGACTAGAAGATAAAATGTTCTCTTGATGTCTCTGACATTTTAATAAATTATGGCTTATACTTTAAAGTAGCATGTAGTGCTAATTTTTAAATTTTATGCATTTATAAAAAAGCTTTATAGAAAACAGCAGGCACTTGGAAAACATTTTCTAGAAATAAATCTAAGAATGGAAAATTGCTGGCATAGGTTTTGAGAGCTAAGAGGTGACTTTTTCGAAGTGAACCAAGTTCTAGCTAATTGTTTTGGATGAGTGGTCCTCCTTGAAACCTAGAGTTCTCTAACCAAGCTGACATGAAAACCAGTAGGTGTGGAATTAAAGCAGAAATAGAAGTTGCTGATTTATGTTTCTTTAAAACTTCACTGACCAGAGCTAAACAAACAGAGCAGAAGTCAAGGTTACCTTTACAAAAATGATTCAACTTTTTGCCTGTTGTCATCAACTTAAACTATTATACTAGATGATCATATTTTTGCTGGTTAAGATATGTTGACTCCAGTTTCTTTTCTGCATCTCTAAACTTTCCTCTTTTCCATAAGTTCCTTTCCTGTACAGTTTGAATTTAAGGTCATTTAAAAAAATTACCAATCCTGATTTATTATGGGGGTGGGGGAGTAGAGCTCTATCTAGTTAATGGGTCATAACTAGTGAGAGCCTCGCAGTGCTAGAGCCTCAGGGTCGGAGGCATTATTTAAAGAAGCTGCAAGCAAGTGTTCAATATTTAGGGCCCCATGGAGACTTTGTTTAAAAGAATATTCACTATCTGTTGATACTCCTTATACTGAATCTTCCTAAAGAGCCAACGTTTATTACTTTCATGACTGCCTTTGAGTCACTGAGCATGAACACTGAGCTCTACGCACCTGTACTGGCCTAACTGCTGAGTCTGCATTGCTTATCTTACTTGCCACACCTAGAAAAGCCAATAATGAGCAATGCTGCATCTCAATGGTAGAGGTCTATGGTACTTACGGGTAGCCAAGTTCCATGAAATTATTCCAGGTCTGCTTTAGCACCATTATAATACCCATTTGCATACAGAGATCAATAAGGCATCCACTAGGGTGGCACTGCGAGGTAAGCAAACACAGAGATTCCAGAATCAATGGAGAGGAAGAAAGAGTGTCTGGTTTCTAATCTGCACAAAGTTGCCCGAGGCTATTTACTGCAATGGGGTAGAAAATAAGGAGTGATGGAAGGATACAGACCTCTTCTAGTCTCCATCTGTTTATCAGCCTCAAGTAGGCACCTGGGTGTCCTGTAAATCTTCAACACACAGAAAAACAAACCATTAGTATCTGTAGGTCTAAGCTCTTGTTGACTATTATGCTCAGATTGGCACACCATCCAGTGAAAAGGACTAGTATAGTCAGGTCTGAGAGAATCAGGAAACTCCAGGGCTGTTGTACGTACTGCAGCTCCTGGAATTCTCCAGGGAAAATTTTCCTTCTGAACTGTCTGGGCTGCTGACCACAGAGGCCAGCTCTTGCTGCTTGCATGTGACTCTGAACATCTTCTGTTAAATAAGTGCTCTGGCCTGTGTAACACACAGCATGTTGGACTGAAACACATTCTGATCTTTTTGAATAATAGTTAAAAAAAAAAAAAAAACAGCTTTACTGTTTGACTAGAAGTCCACACTGACGTAGCTTGATACTGAGGGAAGCGACTGTATCTGTCCCACCAAAACCCAAAAGTCACCTGTTTCTGGTTCTTATCTCACAAAATATTTCCCAGTGCAAAGGAATTTATAGGACATTGACTACTTAACACAGGAGCCTTTCCCAATCCTAGCACTGCTGGATTCAGAAGCTGCCCACTCTCCTCTGGCATCCTGTGTCAGCCCTTTCCTGTCTGGATATCCTTCCCTCTATGTGAAGGCAGATGTCCAGGACACACTGCAGGCCACCCTCCCCATTAGGCCCCCTGCTCATATAGATGTGAGATCCAGGGGCCTAACTCAGGTGCAGAGGGAGCCCACAGGTTTTAAAATCCATCCTTCACTTGTGCAAATGCTTTTCCTCTGTGAACCTTAGCAAGAAATGGTGCATAGGTCACTTGTGAGTGGAGCCACCATTCTCCAGGAGGGGAATGGGAAGGGAGAGGAGGAGGCTGATCTCTTTTTACCCTTTTATAGATCACTCTAAAGGAGGTGCTCCTCTGTCACCCTCATCAGTGACCACTGAGTGCTCTGTCCCTGGCCTGCAGAACCATGGAGAGACCAGGTCCTTACCTTCCAAGGAAGAATGCGATGTAAAATGTGGAGCTGTTCAGATTGACAAACTGAAAGAGAAACATCTTCAGGGTAAAGCTGTTCTCCCACTCTGACTCTGTGCGAGGCTGTTCTGTGGACAAAAGGGGAGTAGAGCTTGCAAGGTTGCACTTGACCCCTCCTCAGCTCCCTCTGCCCCACTCCTTGTACACATAGGGTGGGAGCAGAGGTGTCCCAAGGGAGCCACAGGAGACCCCAGTTTGCCTATGTATGGCATGTGATGGAATGGACCACCCATGGGATCCTCAAGCTTGCAGAACAGTCCCAACAAGGGTGCAGGGAGCAGCACTGACTGATGTGTCGGAGGGTACGGAATATCTGGTTTGTTCTGCTGTGATGGGGTGTTCAAAGAGCCTGGAGGAGACAGCCAGGCTGAAGGGGCCTCATTCCCTTTTGCCCTTAATTTCCACCTGTGGGGTAGGGCCTGGGTGGGGTCAGGTCCCCTCCCGGCTCCTTATTAATTCCTTCTTCTCAAATTCTATTCTGGTGAAATGCCTGGTGCTGCTGCATAAGAGGGAGGCAGACCCCCTCTCAGAATGCTGAGACTCTCTGACTTCTGTGCCTGTCACTCTCATCCATCATTTTTCATTCTTATAGACAAATACCAAGGGGATGACCTCATTTTAGAGCTTTAATTGTATATCACCATCTGTATCTTACAGTATCCTGACCTCAGTCAGGCACCAATTCTCATCTCCTTGTATTTTGACTTCCATAAAGCAAATGCTCTTTGGACAGTGTTAGGAATCAAAATATGAATCAAACGTACAACTTGACACCTCACATCAAATGCACCTACCTTTCCTTCCCCAGGAACTGTATCCTCAACCCAAGCAACACCAAAGAAAATGTATTTAATGCCATCGTATGTTCTCTGTTTCCACATTTCCTAAGCTTCTAACTGCTTTTTACTATTTTACCCCATCAATTCCCTTTCCGCTAATTATCACTCAAAATGCTTGCTGCGAGCATATCTGAGAAGGGGAGGGAGAATCATATTTAACAAGGCTGTTGAAGGAAAAAAAAGACAAAGTATCTTTAAAGGGTTTTAGTTTTACTTCACTTCTGCTACTGAACTATTGGTTACACAGGAAGGTCTCTCAGGTTGTCAGGCAGCTGGGTGGGTGCCCAGGCATCCCAGCCACAGATGGGCCAGGGCTGTATCTCCCTGGCACCTTTGCCAGCCTGGATCAAGGTGCCACTGGACACAATCTGCCAAGGCAGTTACCTCTTCTGTGGATATAAGCCTCTTTCTGTCTTTTGGGCAAGGGGTGGTAATGATGGAGGATTTTAATGACACTAAAAGAGACATGCCTGGTACCTAGCTAGCTCTGTATCTGGCAGATAGAAAAGCTCAATCAATGGCATCTTGTATTATAATGATTATTATAAATAAAGGCACTTTTGTGATTTCTTCCCCCTCCAGACAAGCTACCTATGGGAACGTGCTACAATAGGTGTATGTGTGTGGGAGCATGTAATTTTCTCAACTTGCATAGAGTAAAATGACTAATGTTTCATTAATAAAATTGGGACAATCTCTACATCTTGAAAATGTGGAAAATGTGCAGGGTACAGTCAGCTACCAGATTGTTCTAATGCTTTATGAAGTCAGAGAAGTGTTCTCAGGGGTGACTTGTCCAGATGAATGTTATTTCTATAAATGTCAGTAATGGTTAGGTGGCCTACATTCCTGGCAAAAGGCCCCCAGTCTTCAAAGCAATTAACCTTGCTGTGGATTCATGTGCCACGAAAACCTGATCCATCTCTAATTAAATAAAAATTATAGGCGATAGCAAATGAACTCTAAATGGCTCTGGGCATTTTATTCACTCCTTTTGTGCTACTATATTTTTTGTGCATGAAGAGAAAACCTGCTTTAAATTACATTAGCTCCTGAGAGATAATGTTTATGACTGGTTTGAAAGCTTTAAATAGGAATGATCCCCCAGTTACTAGATGTATTGAAAATGTCCTGTTGAAGGCAAAGAACTAATGTATGCAATTCAAAATAAAAAGAATATATTTCTTTTCAGCAGTGTTTCAGAGACATCTTTAAAAAGATAATTCCCAGACTACAATATTGTGCCATGAAATAAGAAGGGTCTCACTTACCTAAATTTGTCAGAAGAAGCGCAACTTTTTCATAGAGCTGTAAAATAAATTTCATATATTTAACAAAAAAACCCTGTTGATGCTATAAAATCCGTAAGTATAAGGAAATAGGTAATCGAGTCATGAGTGAAAATAATTTCATTAACTGTTACTCAACAATGAAAACATTGTAAACAAACAGTTGTGTCCTTTCAGGGCAAGAAAGAAATGCACAAAGTCCCATTTTACTATTTTAAAAATCTCACTGTCTATGTGGGAGTGGATAATTCTGTGGCAACAGGGCTTGCTGCTTCTAATTGCCAGCTTGGTAAGGGATGCTGGGCAAATCACAACATCCCTGGACCTCGGCATCTCTAGGACTGATTCTGATGGTAAGATTTTGTAATCTCATTGTTTATGGACTGTTGTATTTTCTAAATGAGAGCATTCATAAATACAGAAGTAATGAAACCTTCCTGGGAACTCCTAAGGTTTTGATACTCTTGTTTTTCCATTAGTGCATCAGATGCATCCTTAACTCACCCAGCCATCTGGTAAATGGAGGGTCCTAAGAGGGAAGGGAAAGTGTGAGTGTGTGTGTGTGTGTGTGTGTGTATGTGTGTGAGTGCATCTGCACACATGTGTATGCATGTGTATATGGAAGTGCAGGGGTTACAGTTCAGGGAAAACCCAGCTCTAGGAGATTCCCCAGAAAGGGTATAAATCGAGAAAAAGAACAAGCGTCTTCTCTAAAATGAGAGATGGTAAGCTGGAAAGGAAAACTAGACAAAGGGATTGGAAAAACATGAAAATTAAGACCACATTTAGATTAAAAGAGTGAACATACATTGGTTAAAATTCCCTAGGCTGGAATTATGACTCTTCTTCCAGCCAGCAAGCTGTAGCGTTTGGGCACATTACCTCCTTTCTTCTTCAGACCACTGTTTTTCTTTTACGTGACTGAGAAAGGGTATTAGACTCATTGACCTTAAAAAGTCCTTCCAAACTTTTGAATTCTCTTATCCAAGACTTCTGCTAACTACAGAATTAGGTAAAATACTGATTGTAGGACTTTAAACTTTCAGCAAGGACTATAGTTTGCTATAGTAAGATAATTTATATGGTCAAGGTATCAAATTTTGTGTATAGAAGCCACAGGCTCTTGGAGTCAAAAATTAAAAGAAATTGGTGTGATTTTCAATAAGAAATCCTGTGGTACAGTCACACATTTTATCTGAAAAATACCAGTTAACCACAGATCAGGACAGATGTTTTAATAAACTATATTTTTACTGTTACAAATACACTCTATCATTAAAGTTAATTATGTAATTTTCAAGGAAAATTAGATTTGACTGGTGAGACACCCTTTTCAAAATACAATTTTTGATTATCCAGTTTATCCTTTCTGTCTTTTGTGTTGACACACTTTTGTCTACGTGCCTCACTTTGCATTTTTGTCCCACAGGTCTTCGTAGCTGGTGACATGCCAATGTTATTTTGGTTTGGACACTGAAAAAAATGGGACTCAAAAGAGGAGCAGCCTGGAAGTCAAAATATGATTAATATTAACCTTTTGAAAAATAAGGCAAAGTATACAAGGACATCACTGGAATCCATGGTATCTGTGAACATTTTGTAAATGTTGAAGATACACACAGATGGACAGTGAGGCTTTGAGCAGGATGCAACCACAAAGGGCACATAAACAGAGGGCCTGACAGCCAGCAAGAGACCTTCAGATGAGTGCTTTCTGGAAAAGGTTTGATTTCTCATCAGGCAGTTGAGATAGAAATCATGGATGGTTTGTTCTGATAAAAGTGGTAGAAAATATGTTTCCAAACTGGATGCCACAAATTGTGAGTTAAAATCTGTGACTGTTGAAAAGCTTTCTAATCTTAGGTACATTTCCACAAGAAGCTATGAGTACTTCTATTTTGATCTTGTCTACCTAGTCAGTGCATGTGGGCTTGGTCTGATGCAAGCCGTATTTTCTGGTTCACTTTTTGGAATAAAACACTGTGGTTTTCACTGTTCAGAGTATAATGAAATAGCAGATTCTTATTGGTATGGCTGGGTAAAAAGGATGGTTATAACTTTTAGTTTCCTCCTGGGATATACTCTTTGTTGGCACCTTTTGTTTGTGACAACCATATTGAGATGTTCTTTGGTCCCTAGTGAAGAAGCATAGGATTTAAATGGTATGATAAGGAGCAAGAAAAATCCAACCTATTCATTCCATCTCTGAAGGATTTATTTTTCAAGAAGAAATAAGATGAAAACTAGGAAGTGCCCCTTAGCCAGTCAATAAGAAGCATAATATTTTGTTGGGATTCAGAATACTTTTTTTTTTTTTTTTTGAAAGGGGGCTCTACTCTGGGAGCCCAATGTAGGGCTTGAACTCATGACCCTGAGATCAAGAGATGCTTAACTAAGTCACTCTGGTGCCCCCAAACGTAGAATATTTTTATCAAACAGATTTTATTTTTAAAGTACATACTACATAAGAGTAAATACATAACCCCCCCAAAACAAAAAAGAGTAAATACACATCATAAAATCTAGAAAATAGACACCCCTTATAGAGCTACTTCTTCAGTTAGGGTTGGACAACAGGGTATATGACCTATAACAATATTATTTAAAAATTAGAGGCCGTACTGAACATAAGTTAAAAACCAATCTAGCTCTCAAGGTCTTTATATTCAATCAATGGAAAGTATTACTGATTCATGTTTAAATGGGTTTTTTTTTTTTTTGTTTTTTTTTTTGGCAAGACCAGTATGGCCAAAATTTTAAATAGTTGAAAATAATTTATGTAGCTATAAAGATGCGTATTGTAGGGTCATGAAAATATCTTAAATTGAGTAATTTCAAAAGCCAGCAGATAGTTTCGTTATGAACTGGTCAAAACTACATTATAGTTACTAGTCTGTCATTTGTCACTTATGTGATACTTGCTTCTTAAGGACTTACTTTTTTATTTTTTGCATATTCTGATGAAAACCTTTCCAAACTATATTACACACTCAGTTGCCTTCATAATGAAACCTGCAAGGCTTTAGAGGGTAAGAGAGGACTATGAATGTGTGTGCTGAGCTGGGGATGTCATCAGAGAAGGGCTGAGGACAGTAAGCTGATTGCTTCTCACACAAAAAGGTCTTGGATGGGGATCCCTGGGTGGCGCAGCGGTTTGGCGCCTGCCTTTGGCCCAGGGCGCGATCCTGGAGACCCGGGATCGAATCCCACATCGGGCTCCCGGTGCATGGAGCCTGCTTCTCCCTCTGCCTGTGTCGCTGCCTCTCTCTCTCTCTCTCTCTGTGACTATCATGAATAAATAAATAAAATCTTTAAAAAAAAAAAAAAAAAAAAAAAAAAAGGTCTTGGATGGTGCTTCTTTGAGAGTTCTTACGTATGTTTTTTTCTTTCTTTTCCCTTGCTATGGCTTGTATTTTCTGCCCTTGTCAGAATTCTTGCCTGAGTAACTTTCTGTATTTCTAGTCTGGTGTTGGTGAGAATTGGAACACCTAAGGTGTTCACCTGTACCTGAAATAAATGAAAATACCCCTTAAGTGTATTTGTAAGAATAGTACATGTGTAGACTATACATCATCCATTTTGGTGACTCTGAAATGCTTGTTAGATAAAACATGGAAACGCCTAGTAGTCTAGCTTCCAGCACATAGTAAGTGCTTTGTGTTGTCCATAACTATATAGTTTTCCCACTTCCTATGCTCCTTTCTCCATTTTTAGTTTACTTTCTCTTTTCTTGGTTGTGTCTCAGGAAGTAGAGATTGCGGGATTTCCAGTTAAAGCATGACTCTGACAACATTGGTATCTCTGCTCCAAATGTATGAGCAGCCATGTATTTATAGAGTCATCACATGTATTTATTTCTTCAGATGTATAAATTAAATTTTAACAAGACATTAGAGAAAAAGAGAGCTTTAATTCATTGCAAATTACCTGGACGCAGAATCTTTCACTGCTCTGGCTGTTTGGTTAATTTCACTATGAATCACCCCCTTCTCAGTGCATATATTCCACGATTAGCTTTAAGGCTAGCAGAGTCCTGGAGAGGAGAGTGCCAGGGGTGCCACACATGCACTCTCAACCTCCACTTGACTGCAGAGTTACACAATCATATGTCAAGTGATCAACAACTACCCTTTTATCATTTTTAGAACTTCTGGATTCTGAAACTTATTTCTAAAATAATAAAGAGGTTCCTGTGTATTTTAATAATAACAATAAATGGTAATAGTAAAAGCAGTAATAATAAATCAACTACTTCATTAGTTTAGTGATTACTAGTTGACTTAATGCTAAATTGTTTACTATTATTATTAATGTTTAAAAAGATTTTATTTATTTATTTATGAGGTACACAGAGAGAGGCAGAGACACAGGCAGAGGGAGAAGCAGGCTCCCTGCAGGGAGCCCCACGCAGGACTCAATCCCAGGATTCTGGGATCACGACCTGAGCTGAAGGCAGACTCTCAACCAATGAGCTCCCCAGGCATCCCCAATGTCAGTATTTTTATGTATAGGTTGATCTCAAATCTAACAATGTCAGCAAATAATGTTATTTGTTCTGAAAATAATAACAACAATTTACTGAGAGCCTACTATGTGCTAGGCCCTGTTCCAGACACAGGGAAATAGTAAGAGTAAAAAAAAAAAATAGCCAAAAGTTTTTGCCCTCATGGGCCTATATTCCAATGGAGAAGACATATAATATTAAATAAATTAAAAACAGCATATTTTAGGGTAATAAGTACCACAGAGAAACACAGAGCAGGCAAGGAGACAGGAAATTGTCAGGTGGCAGGAACAGGTTACAATTCTAAAACTGAGTGACCGTGGAAGCCTTGTATTAGAAAAGTAACATCTGAACAGAGACACGAAGGAGGTAAGGGAGCAAGCCATGCAGAGGCCATGGGGAAGCTATTCCAGGCAGAGAGACAGGCAAATAAAAAGCCTTGGAGTGAGAGCATGCCCAGCACATTCGGGGAACACAGGGAAGGCCAGCCTGGAGCAGGACGGGCAGAGTGAGCAGGGAGGAGACAAGGTCATACATGTTGCTGGGGCCAGAAGCAGAGGTCACAGGAAGACACGACCTTTTATTCTGACACAGGGGCTGGCTCACACGTAAGACACGCACATGAGCTGTTGTGAGGAGTCTAAACGTGGGAGCCAGGAGACCAGCTAGAGAGCCCCCAAGTGGGGGCTGCTGGGGTCATGGACCAAAGGGGGACTTGGAGATATGTGAGAAGTGCTCAAACGCTGGAGACAGACAGGGAGAGAAACAGAAGAGTCAAGGGTAAAGCTAAGGTTTCCAGCCTGAGCAGCTGCCTCAGGGGAAACTGGAGGGATCAACTCTGGAGGGAAAAGAGGGGATTCGGGTGAGGACAACGGGATGGGCAGTTGGATGTAGGAGTCGGGGGCTCAGCAGAGGCCTCCAGGC
Organism: Canis aureus; assembly: GCF_053574225.1. NCBI lineage: Eukaryota > Metazoa > Chordata > Mammalia > Carnivora > Canidae > Canis > Canis aureus. The sequence goes on along the minus strand of NC_135623.1, from coordinate 46,697,695 downwards.
TGAAATACAGAGCTGGGAAAAGCCCGAAATTAACCCAAGCACCATCTTGAGGTGTCCCTTGAGGGTTAGCTTAAACAATGCTTTGGATACCCACCACTTTCCTGTCACTCAGAATCAGAAGGAAATGGTGGGAGGGGTGCCTGGGGGCTCAGGTCCTGATCTCGGGGTACTGGGATCAACCCCTACCTCACGTCATGGGCCACCTGCTCATGCTCCCTCTTCTCTCTCAAATAGATGAATAAAATCTTTCAGACTCCTAAGTGCCTCCGTGGTTGAGCATCTGCCTTCAGCTCAGGTCCTGATAGATTCCCACTTTGGGCTCCCTGCTGGGAGCCTGCTTCTCCCTCTGCTTGTGTCTCTGCCCCTCTCTGTGTGTTTCTCATGAATAAATAAAATCTTAAAAAAAATAAAATCTTGGAGGAGGGGCAAGATGGCAGAAGAGTAAGGTCTCCAAATCACCTGTCCCCACCAAATTACCTAGATAACCTTCAAATTATCCTGAAAATCTACGAATTCGGCCTGAGATTTAAAGAGAGAACACCTGGAATGCTACAGTGAGAAGAGTTCGTGCTTCTATCAAGGTAGGAAGACGGGAAAAAAGAAATAAAGGAATAAAAGGCTTCTAAGGGGGAGGGGCCCCGCAAGGAGCCGGGCTAAGGCCGGGGCGAGTGTCCCCAGGACAGGAGAGCCCCGTCCCGGAGAAGCAGGAGCTGCACCAACCTTCCCGGGCGGAAAGGGGCTCGCAGGGAGTTGGAGCAGGACCCCAGGAGGGCAGGGATGCCCTCGGGCTCCCTGGGACACTAACAGACACCTGCGCCCGGGAGAGCGTGCCAAGCTCCCTAAGGGCTGCAGCGCGCATGGCGGGACCCGGAGCAGCTCGGAGGGGCTCAGGCAGAGGAAGAGGCTCAGTGCAGAGGGGGCTGCGGGGCGGGAGCACGAATCCAACAGCGCAGGCCCCGGAGCACAGGGCACCGGGACACAGCCCAGGATCCGGCCTCCCCTGGGGACAGGCAGAGGCTGGGAGGGCCCAGGACAGCAACGACGCTCCTGCCCCGAGCTGAGCAGATCAGCGGCCCCGCCCCGGAGCCTCCAGGCTCTGCAGACGGAGAGCTCTGGAGTTACTGCGGGGGCTGACTCCAGGGCTCCAGAGCTGGCCCCGCCACTGCGGCTGTTCCTCCTGGGGCCTCACGGGGTAAACAACACCCACTGAGCCCTGCACCAGGCCGGGGGCAGAGCACCTCCCCCAAGTGCTAACACCTGAAAATCAACACAACAGGCCCCTCCCCCAGAAGACCAGCTAGACGGACAAGTTCCAGGGGAAGTCAAGGGACTTAAGGTATACAGAATCAGAAGATACATCCCCAGTGTTTTTTTGTTTTTTGTTTTTTGCTTTTTGATTTGTTTGCTTCCCCCAACCCTTTTTTCCCTTCTTTCTTTTTCTATCTCTTTTTCTTCTTTTTTTCTTCCTTTTTTTCTTTTTTCTTTTTCTCTTTTCTTTCCTTCTTTCTCTCCTCTCTTTTTCTCCTTTTCCCAAAAGAACTTGTTTTTGGCCACTCTGCACTGAGCAAGATGACTAGAAGGAAAACCTCACCTCAAAAGAAAGAATCAGAAACAGTCCTCTCTCCCACAGAGTTACAAAATATGGATTACAATTCAATGTCAGAAAGCCAATTGAGAAGCACTATTATACAGCTACTGGGGGCTCTAGAAAAAAGCATAAAGGACTCAAGAGACTTCATGACTGCAGAATTTAGATCCAATCAGGTAGAAATTAAAAATCAATCGTTTGAGATGCAATCCAAACTAGAAGTCCTAACGACAAGGGTTAACGAGGTGGAAGAACGAGTGAGTGACATAGAAGACAAGTTGATGGCAAAGGGGGAAACTGAGGAAAAAAGAGACAAACAATTATAAGACCATGAAGATAGATATAAGACAGCCTGAGGAAGAAAAACCTACGTTTAATTGGGGTTCCTGAGGGCACCGAAAGGGACAGAGGGCCAGAATAAGTATTTGAACAAATCATAGCTGAAAACTTTCCTAATCTGGGAAGGGAAACAGGCATTTAGATCCAGGAAATAGATCCCCCCCTAAAATCAATAAAAACCGTTCCACACCTCGACATTTAATAGTTAAGCTTGCAAATTCCAAAGATAAAGAGAAGATCCTTAAAGCAGCAAGAGACAAGAAATCCCTGACTTTTATGGGGAGGAGTATTAGGGTAACAGCAGACCTCTGCAGAGACCTGGCAGGCCAGAAAGGGCTGGCAGGATATATTCAGGGTCCTAAATGAGAAGAACATGCAACCAAGAATACTTTATCCAGCAAGGCTCTCATTCAAAATGGAAGGAGAGATAAAGAGCTTCCAAGACAGGCAGGCACTGAAAGAATATGTGACCTCCAAACCAATTCTGCAAGAAATTTTAAGGGGGACTCTTAAAATTCCCCTTTAAGAAGAAGTTCAGTGGAACAATCCACAAAAACAAGGACTGAATAGATATCATGATGACACTAAACTCATACCTTTCAATAGTAACTCTGAACGTGAACGGGCTTAATGACCCCATCAAAAGGTGCAGGGTGTCAGACTGGATATAAAAGCAGGACCCATCTATTTGCTGTCTACAAGAGACTCATTTTAGACAGAAGGACACCTACAGCCTGAAAACAAAAGGTTGGAGAACCATGTACCATTCAAATGGTCCTCAAAAGAAAGCAGGGGTAGCCATCCTTATATCAGATAAACTAAAATTTACCCCGAAGACTGTAGTGAGAGATGAAGAGGGACACTATCTCATACTTAAAGGATCTATCCAACGAGAGGACTTAACAATCCTCAATATATATGCCCCGAATGTGGGAGCTGCCAAATATATAAATCAATTAATAACCAAAGTGAAGAAATACTTAGATAATAATACACTTATACTTGGTGACTTCAATCTAGCTCTTTCTATACTCGATAGGTCTTCTAAGCACAACATCTCCAAAGAAACGAGAGCTTTAAATGATACACTGGACCAGATGGATTTCACAGATATCTACAGAACTTTACATCCAAACTCAACTGAATACACATTCTTCTCAAGTGCACATGGAATGTTCTCCAGAATAGACCACATACTGGGTCACAAATCGGGTCTGAACCGATACCAAAAGATTGGGATCGTCCCCTGCATATTCTCAGACCATAATGCCTTAAAATTAGAACTAAATCACAACAAGAAGTTTTGAAGGACCTCAAACATGTGGAGGTTAAGGACCATCTTGCTAAAAGATGAAAGGGTCAACCAGGAAATTAAGGAAGAATTAAAAAGATTCATGGAAACAAATGAGAATGAAGATACAACCGTTCAAAATCTTTGGGATGCAGCAATAGCAGTCCTAAGGGGGAAATACATCGCAATACAAGCATCCATTCAAAAACTGGAAAGAACTCAAATACAAAAGCTAACCTTACACATAAAGGAGCTAGAGAAAAAACAGGAGATAGATCCTACACCCAACAGAAGAAGAGAGTTAATAACGATTCGAGCAGAACTCAATGAAATCGAGACCAGAATAACTGTGGAACAGATCAACAGAACCAGGAGTTGGTTCTTTGAAAGAATTAATAAGATAGATAAACCATTAGCTAGCCTTATAAAAAGAAGAGAGAGAAGACTCAAATTAATAAAATCATGAATGAGAAAGAAGAGATCACTACCAACACCAAGGAAATACAAACGATTTTAAAGCATTATGAACAGCTATATGCCAATAAATGAGGCAATCTAGAAGAAATGGACGCTTTCCTGGAAAGCCACAAACTACCAAAACTGGAACAGGAAGAAATACAAAATCTGAACAGGCCAATAACCAGGGAGAAACTTGAAGCGGTCATCAAAAACCTCCCAAGACACAAAAGTCCAGTGCCAGATGGCTTCCCAGGGGAATTCTAACAAACGTTTAAAGAAGAAACCATACCTATTCTATTAAAGCTGTTTGGAAAGATAGAAAGAGATGGAGTACTTCCAAATTCGTTCTATGAGGCCAGCATCACCTTAATTCCAAAACCAAAGACCCCACCAAAAAGGAGAATTACAGACCAATATCCCTGATGAACATGGATGCAAAAATTCTCAGCAAGATACTAGCCAAGAGGATCCAACAGTAGATGAAGAAAATTATTCACCATGACCAAGTAGGATTCATTCCCGGGACACAAGGCTGGTTCAACACTCGTAAAACAATCAATGTGATTCATCATATCAGCAAGAGAAAAACCAAGAACCATATGATCCTCTCAATAGATGCAGAGAAAGCATTTGACAAAATACCGCATCCATTCCTGATCAAAACTCTTCAGAGTGTAGGGATAGAGGGAACATTCCTTGACATCTTAAAAGCCATCTACAAAAAGCCCACAGCAAATATCATTCTCAATGGGAAGCACTGGGAGCCTTTCCCCTAAGATCAGGAACAAGACAGGGTTGTCCACTCTCACCACTGCTATTCAACATAGTACTGGAAGTCCTAGCCTCAGCAATCAGACAACAAAAAGACATTAAAGACATTCAAATTGGCAAAGAAGTCAAACTCTCCCTCTTCGCCAATGACTTGATACTCTACATAGAAAACCCAAAAGCCTCCACCCCAAGATTGCTAGAACTCATACAGCAATTTGGTAGCGTGGCAGGATACAAAATCAATGCCCAGAAGTGAGTGGCATTTCTATACAATAACAATGAGACTGAAGAAAGAGAAATTAAGGAGTCAATCCCATTTACAATTGCACCCAAAAGTATAAGATACCTAGGAATAAACCTAACCAAAGAGGTAAAGGATCTATACCCTAAAACCTATAGAACACTTCTGAAAGAAATTGAGGAAGACACAAAGAGATGGAAAAATATTCCATGCTCATGGATTGGCAGAATTAATATTGTGAAAATGTCAATGTTACCGAGGGAAATTTACATGTTTAATGCAATACATATCAAAATACCATGGACTTTCTTCAGAGAGTTAGAACAAACTATTTTAAGATTTGTGTGGAATCAGAAAAGACCCCGAATAGCCAGGGGAATTTTAAAAAAGAAAACCATATTGGGGGCATCACAATGCCAGATTTCAGGTTGTACTACAAAGCTGTGGTCATCAAGACAGTGTGGTACTGGCACAAAAACAGACACATCGATCAATGGAACAGAATAGAGAATCCAGAAATGGACCCTCAACTTTATGGTCAACTAATATTCGATAAAGGAGGAAAGACTATCCACTGGAAGAAAGACAGTTTCTTCAATAAATGGTGCTAGGAAAATTGGACATCCACATGCAGAAGAATGAACCACTCTTTCACCATACACAAAGATAAACTCAAAATGGATGAAAGATCTAAATGTGAGACAAGATTCCATCAAAATCCTAGAGGAAAACACAGGCAACACCCTTTTTGAACTCAGCCACAGTAATTTCTTGCAAGATACATCCACGAAGGCAAAAGAAACAAAAGCAAAAATGAACTATTGGAACTTCATCAAGATAAGAAGCTTTTGCACAGCAAAGGATACAGCCAACAAAACTAAAAGACAACCTACAGAATGGAGGAAGATATTTGCAAATGACATATCAGATAAAGGGCTAGTTTCCAAGATCTATAAAGAACTTCTTAAACTCAACACCAAAGAAACAAACAATCCAATCATGAAATGGGCAAAAGACATGAACAGAAATCTCACAGAGGAAGACATAGACATGGCCAACACGCACATGAGAAAATGCTCTACATCACTTGCCATCAGGGAAATACAAATCAAAACCACAATGAGATACCACCTCACACTAGTGAGAATGGGGAAAATTAACAAGGCAGGAAACAACAAATGTTGGAGAGGGTGCGGAGAAAAGGGAACCCTCCTGCACTGTTGGTGGGAATGTGAACTGGTGCAGCCACTCTGGAAAACTGTGGAGGTTCCTCAAAGAATTAAAAATAGACCTGCCCTATGACCCAGCAATTGCACTGTTGGGGATTTACCCCAAAGATACAGATGCAATGAAATGCCGGGACACCTGCATCCCGATGTTTCCAGCAGCAATGTCCTCAATAGCCAAACTGTGGAAGGAGCCTTGGTGTCCATCAAAAGATGAATGGATAAAGAAGATGTGGTTTATGTATACAGTGGAATATTACTCAGCCATTAGAAATGACAAATACCCACCATTTGCTTCCACATGGATGGAACTGGAGGGTATTATGCTGAGTGAAGTAAGTCAATCTGAGAAGGACAAACATTATATGTTCTCATTCATTTGGGGAATATAAATAATAGTGAAAGGGAATATAAGGGAAGGGAGAAGAAATGTGTGGGAAATATCAGAAAGGGAGACAGAACATAAAGACTCCTAACTCTGGGAAACAAACTAGGGGTGGTGGAAGGGGAGGAGGGCCAGGGGTGGGGGTGAATGGGTGGCGGGCACTGAGGGGGGCACTTGACGGGATGAGCACTGGGTGTTATTATGTATGTTGGTAAATTGAACACCAATAAAAAACAAATTTAGTAAAAAAAATAAAATCTTTAAGAAAAACAAAAGGATATGGGAACCAACACTGTTGAACTATGTCACAGAGTCTGGTCTGGCCTTCAAAATATGTTCTTTCTCTGAGTTTCTCCAAGGGGTATCCATACAGGGTTAACTCCCTGGGTAAATGACGGAACTAAGATTTGGAGAGGGCTAGTAGCTTGCCTAATCTTCCCCCGTAGGAAACCCTGGAGCTGAAATTTGCCTCAAGGCTTCTCAATCCACGGAACTGAGTGCATCTCCTGTCAGGCAGTTTGCTGCCCAGCCATCAGCTCTACATGACAGGCTGGGTCCCTCTCCCAAGAGAAGGAAACTGCAGCCCACATCTCTTCTCCATCAGGCTAGTTACCTGGTTATTCACTTACCACATTCAGCAGCATGATGATGCAGAAGTTGATGCACACAGCAGTCCCAGTGGTTGCAACCTGAGAGTTGTTCCTGATTAACGCCCACTTAAAGGCAGCGAATGTGCTGACAGTCACTACCCGGTAGATGACGATCCCAAACACGGCAGCGATCACCACACAGATCTGGGAGGAAGATGGAGACGCAGTGAGCACCAGCAGGGGAACGTCCCAGGAGGAGGTTTCGCTCCCCTGCAAAATCCCACCATTTGAAAACAAGGAAAGGAAATAAGGCAACAGTGGTATGGACTCGAGAAATCGCAATAAAATGCTTACTCTTCTTTGTGGTTAATACTCTCCTGCCTGTATTTTCTTTGTTGTTCAAACAGAAAAACCATAGTCCTCGAAAGCATAAACGCTGTAAGCTGGGGGGTAATGTCATATTGAGCAAGTATTAGATCGAGCATTTTTATTATAGAAATCTTATGATGTCATTCTTCTTTTGGATTGTTTTAGGATAAAAGCAAAGGCTTATTGGTGACATGTAGGACTCTATCTTGTTGAACGCCACGTTCTCTTGTGTCTGGGGCCTCCAGAACCTTTTGTTGTTTCAGATGGGCGCATCTTTAAGACCATTCCTTTGCCTAAAGTGCTGACCATCCCCTATGCCCATGCCAAATGCTCACATACATGTTTGTGCACGTGTGTACACACACACAGCTTGGTTAATATTTACTCCTTCATACCTCAGCTCAAGAATCCCTTCAGAACTAAAACTCTTCATGACCCTCAGACCTTCTAGTTGTTATATGGTACCTATACTCTTCTTTTAGCATCCAATTTATAATTTCTAACAATTTGTTAGTTTGATTATTGCCAGTTTCCCCCATCTAGAAAGTATAATAGTTCCCCACCCTGCTGCCCTTATTTATCTATGGGGGATATTTTTAAGGCACCCAGTGGAGGCCTGATACCTCAGATAGTGCCAAACCCTATATACACCATATTTTTATGGGTATAATCTATGGGATTAACAACAGCAACTGATGATAAAAGAGGAAAATGCACTGTAATAAAGGCCATGTGAATATGGTCTCTGTCCCTCTCAAAATATCTTATTGTACTGTACTCACTCTTCTTGTGATGGTGTAAGACAATAAAATGCTCACACGATGAGATGAAATGAATAGGTATTGTGATTTAGCATTAGGCTACTACTGATCTTCTAAAGCTACGTTAGAAGGATCACTCGCTTCTAGCCTGGGGTTGACTGCAGGCACTAAATCCCAGAAGCAAAGCTGCAAATAAAGGGGGTGGGGACTATTATAAGCTCCATCAGGGCAGACATAACATCTGTTTTGCTTACCAGGGATTCTATAGTACCTTAGCATAATTACAGGTGCACAGTAAGCATCCAGCTATCAGTTGCTGAATAAGCCAACTGCATGAGAGGTACGTAATTTCTTATTAATCAGCTATGAACTCCACATTGGGCAATACTTCTCTGAAGATTTCATGGTATGTGAAAAGAATACAACACATCTTCTATATACTGGGAATCTTAGACTCCAAAAAGTTTTGTGTCTTTCATTAGGTGATTCAGTGTATCAGAGTAAAGGCCTTCACCTACTTAGTTATCAAAAACTTTAAGCTGGGCCTCAGGATGGACTCTGCTGGTTTAGACATTGCTTTTCTTTATAGAAGCATTTCTCTGTTTCACACCAACTGTTTTTGGCTTCCTAATGAGTGACATGTTCGCTTGAGTATAAACTCTAGCTGGAACTGGCCAAAAACAACTGACCACATCTTAATCCTTGAGTTACTGCTAGGAAGATAGGGGAAATGTATATGGAATTTCAGACAATGTGGCAATATGGCGGAATGGACAGCTCACTGGACTCAGTCAGAAGTTGGGTCTGGGTCATAGCTCAGCTTCCACCTAGCATTGTGACTGTGGGCATGGAGTTTGTCCTCTCTGTGGCTTTGGCTTCCTATGCTCCATGTCACCCATATGAAGAGTAGAAAACACTTACTCTATGTCTACAGGTCTTGTAAGAAACAAAAAGCAAGACAATATCTATGAATGTCCTTAGGAAAGCCAAGGCTTGACACAATTGCTTACAGAGCAGTGTTGGTAGAAAGGTGTGGATTTGAATATTGGTCTGAGCCAAGGGACTGCTGGGCAGGCTGCCCACACTTTTGTCTCCCCGAGTTTATTTGGCTAAAAGGGGTCAGAGTGTCTAGATTTGCTGTCATCTTGTCCTTCCTCATCTAATGGTCTACAATACCTATTTACACACTCACCATTTGGAAAGAGGAAAGGAGAATCTTAACCACCCCTTACTGTTCTAAAATGATGCTTCTGAAAAATCAGCAAAAGTTTTGTTTGGTGATTAACAGGGTCAAAGTTGATTGCCCAATGACTTCGTTTTAGGAAAAGCCAACAATCCAGGTTCAAGTTAGTGTTTTTCAAAGCTGACATGACCATTATTGAATCTGGAAATCAATTTTAGGGGGATAGATCTGGCATTAATAAAAGACTATACTAAAAATAATAATCAGAGTATTGTATATTGCAGAGGTGAACACTGTTCAGTAACTCTGCTTAGTTTTGTGCATCTTCTGGCATAGCATATGCTGGGTCATGACAGAGGATGTGTTTCTTACACAGGGAGGCAAACAGAAAGAATTGGCACTCTTGGCTATCTACTGGCTGAATAAGCGCCTTCACCTTCTGGGCTCTGAGTTGTTCCATCTGTAATATGGGGACACCAGTCCCACTTCTGACCACCTCATGGAGTCATCATGATGAATAAATAACAGAATGTGCAAAAATGTTTCGTAGAATTATGCAAATGCCTGATATGATTATTGTTGTTATCACACTACAGGTCTGTACTTTATGAAACAAAGAGTTTTGTAGAAAAGTTTCAAACCATAAAAAATATCCCAGATGCAGAAACAATAAGTCGGCTGCATTTATCTGCAAATGCTTGGTATGGTTCTGGCTTTCCCGAGATGGGATTCATTCGCTCCTTCTTGGAGTACTTAGCTTCAAACTGGGGCCGTATTTCTTCCTAAAGAACAGAAACACATTTTTTAATGCAATGGAGAGACATATACACAAAATAAAAAAATTAAGAAAGCCCTTTTTTACTCTAATGTAACAAGCCAGAATCAACAGCTACCACTCTCATCAGTCAATCAGTGAGGTGGACTCAGAGACCTTAGGTTTAAATGTTTGGAAATTGGCCATTTGAAAAAAATCTAAAAGGGTGATGTTCTAGACTTCTTATCACCAAGGCAATGCAAATTTAGACTAATAGTTAAGGGTCTCTGTTATCTTATTAAACTGTGAAGAAACAAATAGAATTAGCAAAGGGACCACCTCTCCTATCCCTAGCAGTTTGAAATAACTCCTAACCTTTTACATTTATTACCAGGGAATGATACAGACACCAGGGCAGAGAAAGTTTCTGAACAGCAAAATGTCTAGAATCCACATTGTGAGTTAGGACGGTGACATAAGCCATAGTTTTCTCCTACAATTAAAAAAAAAAACAACTTTTTTTTTCAATTGAAGCAGCCAAAACCAAAGACTTCTATGTCTACAGGTCTCATAGTAAACAAAAAGCAAGACAATAAATATGAATATACTTAGGAAAGCCAAGGCTTGACACAATTGTTTACAGAGCAGTGTCTGTAGAAAGGTATGGATTTGAATCTTGGTCTGAGCCAAGAGACCAAGGTAAAATCTACTTTTTAATAAATTCCTGTAGGAGTCATTCACCTTGAACCAGTAGATTTTCAATGTATTAATTGGTTTTTTGAAAACAAGGTAAACATCTTTCAAATCCAGTTAAAATCAAGGCAGCCCTAATTCTGAATCAAGTTGAAGTTTTGTTTCATTTAGTGGAGCCCCATCTATTGTGAAAAGCTTCTGACTAAAAAAGCAACTACGGGATTAGAAACAGGAAATCAGCAAGAGGGTATATACTAATGGGTTCTGGTTAGTTAAGTACCTCGTCTATGTGAATGTCTTACAAGAGGAGGGGAAATGAGTGGAAAATCTGGTGAAACAGAGATTGACTCAATCTAGGCAGAAACGCTCAGGACTTAGATGCAAAAGGCTGAGAGAGAGGGAAGAAGGAGCTGCCACGAGAGAGGTTACAGACGACGGGCACAGTCTGGCCGTAGCCCATCTGTGTAGGAGGAAGGGCAGCCTCACTCCTGCTGCAGCATAAGCCCAGGGCTGGACTTCACCCAGTGACGGGCCATGGGCGAACGGCAGGGGGAGATGCAGCCCTAAACAGGTTCTGCTATCTTTTACTTATTTTAGGAAGTTACAACTTGAGAATATAAACAGAAAAGACCTGGAATCTTCTGGTTCTTTGGGGAACTCTGAATTGACTGGGCTATGAGTGACATCTAAGTTACTGAGTTCATTACCCAGGGACTTGAGGCCAATCCTGGAGCCAGACCTACAAGTCTGGGTGTCATGGGGATAAATTGCATCTCCCCTTGCCTCCCCCTGCAAATTCATTTGTCAAAGCCCTAATGGTCAATAAGTAACTCAGCATGTGACTGTCCTGGGACAGAGCCTTTCCAGAGGTAATTAAGGTCAAGTGATGTCATTAGAGTGGCCCCCTAATCCAACATGACTGGCTCTTTATACAAAATCTAGGCACGGACATGCACAGAGAAATGATGTGAATACACAGGAGGGAGGTGGCTGTCTATCAGCCATGGAGAGGAGCCTGCAATAGATCCTGCCCTCGGGAGGCACCAACTGTGCTAAGGCCTTGATCTCAGGCTTCTGGCTTTCAGAAATCTGAGCAACTAATTTCTTTCTGTTGCTTAAGCCACCCAGTCTGTGATCCTCTGTTAGGGCAGCCCCAGGCAACTAATGCCCTGGGTTATCCATGAAGAAGGCATACAGCAGGTCGGGGCTTTTCTGCCCAGCAATCTGAGTGCCACAGGCTTGTATATGAGGCATTTAGCCCCTTCCACCAAGGAGGCCTCTTGGGGAGTGATTTCTCCTGAGCATTTACCGACTTCCAATACTTCTAAGGCTTCACGGCTCTGGGCTCTGTCCAGGGTTCTGGAACGTTCACAGAAACCTGTCCTTGGAATTCTCTTACAAACTTTGCTTCCCTTGTCCCTCGAGCCGTAAAACTAGTATCTCCTGCTAAAGTAAAGTAAAGTAAAGTAAAGTAAAGTAAAGTAAGTAAAGTAAAGTAAAGTAAAGTAAAGAAAAATTGCTACTAATTCTTCTGATGTGTCTACTGACAAGTGAAATGCTTCACTTAGCCATGGAGTCTTAATCTACTAAGCAATCACAATGTTGTCTCCTTTTAAATTCTGCTCATTTTTATACTACCCAAAGGTATTTTTCTTCTTTCTTTCTTTCTTTCTTTCTTTCTTTCTTTCTTTCTTTCTTTCTTTCTTTCTTTCTTTCTTTCTTCTTTCTTTCTTTCTCTCTTTTCTTCTTCTTTCTCCTTCTCCTTCTCCTCCTCCTCCTCCTCCTTCTTCTTTTTTTTTTTTTTTTTTTTTTTTGCCAAGACAGGTATAAAAATGCTTTAGGGGCAACCTGACTTCTCACCCAGAGCCGAGAGTAATGACTTGGGAGGACTGTGTATTTGTCGATTTGCTTTTTGAAACAATCCGAGATCAATAAAACAAACCTCCTCTTCTTCCCAGTCAATCAGATCCCAGTCATAAGCAATTACGGCTCGCCGTCTTTTCCAGAACTCCAGGAAAACCGTGGCTGGAACAAGCAGAGAAATAAGAAGACGTGGTTAAATGAAACAAAGCTGTTAACTGTCACTGAATAATGAAGTCGTTGCAGAGAACGACAGTTGTTTGTGCAAGCATCCATGAATATCAGGATTTCTAGCTAAGCTTCATTTAACAAGGACCTTTTCTGAGAATTACTGAGCTGGTGTCAAACATAATGAAAAATTAAAGATTTCATTTAGAATTAAATTAAGCTGATTTGCAAGTCGAGGCAGGACAGACTTAGAATAACAAAGCTCCTGGGACATAAACATACAGAAAACCAAGTTACCAACATCTTTCTTACGGATAGAATATTTATTTTTAAAAGCAACGGGCAGGTAGGGGCATAAAAGCCAAAATAAAAACTGAGCAGTTTACATGCACTTGACTGGCAGTGATTTCTTGTCTCCCAAAGCCTCTACACAACAGGATCTATGTAAAATGTATTTTACTATTTAATTGAAAGAAGCAATTTCACTCTACCCTTTTTCTCCAAACCATTCCTTTGTTGTCACATAAAAGTTTCCCTTGCATGCAAATTCTGTTAAGAACCTTTTTCATTGAGGTATATGGGTAGCTGGCCTTCCCACCCAGAGACATCTGGAGGTTTCTCCTTATTCAGCTAATGCCACTCAGTTCAATTATACAACAAGAGAGGGGAAATATCATCAAGACTTGACCTCGCTGCCTTGGAAGTCACAAGCCAAATGCCAGGACACACGATACATGCACATACACACACCATCACACTTTGAGGATGGCTGCAACTAAAGGTGAACATGGAACGGGTGGGTCCGTCACTCTTTAGCCTTTTGCTATAGTACTTAGACTAGCAGAGGCAAGGGTCAGGGCCAGCCCGGCAAGCAGGATTTTCTAATGTAGGCCTGTGTATTAACCCAAAAGTGTTAAGAAGGCTGTACACTTGTTCTCTGCCCCACCAATTATCTTGTCTTTGCATGCCCCCCTCACCCCGGGACAATTCTTTTAGTAAGTTCTCCGGTCGCTCGAGCAAATGGACTTTCTAAAGATTTTTCTCCTTTTTTTCTTTTTTTTTTTTTTTTTTTTTTGTCTCCAGAGTCTCCCCTGTCCTTGAAGGGACAATTCTTCACTAAGAGTCAGGACTGTCCCCTGTGGCCTCAAAGAGGCCCAACGGGGGACCATTCTGGGACAGCCCAGGCCACAGGATACCCTGTGCATCCAGGCTGTCTTACTGACTGCTGCTGCTGCTCCACCCAAGCCCTACCAACCCATCCGTGCATCTCATCTGAAGGAGCTGACGTCTAAGACAAATCAGGGGCTTTCAGAAACAGTCCATCATCTTTCTTCTCCCTAGCACGTGCTACATCCTGCTTGGAGGAGAGAGAAACTCTAACCAGTAATTCCCTTTCCTCTCTTCCATTCAAGAACTTGAGAGTATGAGAAGAAGAAACTAATTGCTTGTATAATTGCCATTCTTTTGTGTTTTTGTGTGAAAGTGCATTCTAAGAAGAATCTGCTGCTACCTCTAACCATGAACTAGGATCTCACCAAATATAGGTGGTCTCCTTTCAAGGCAAATCTTCAATCCCACACTCTTTATTATTCCATCTGTGATTTAAATCCCCTTGCCTAAACACTCACAGCCCTGGGAGCCCCCTGCACTTTGACTGTGCCTAGTTATGTGTGGCCTTATGTAGTGAATTCACATTTTCCTCTTTGTCTCCTTTGAAGCTGGTTTTATGTTAGCATATATAATTTGTCTTCTACTGCTAGATCACTCAGTACAATAAGTGTGATTAAAAAGTATTATTTCTTTGTTGGGTTGATTCTTACAAGACTTAAAAATTCCTAAGTGGTTTGTCACGGTTTTCTACTTTGCAAAATTCTTCCTGCAAAAAATTTTGGTCCAAAATACTTTTTTCAAAGTATCAGAAGGTTTAATCTCACTGCTCGTATTCCGAGCTCCTTAGATTCCAATCTATCTTTCTATACAGATAATGCTTTTTTGTTTTTTTTTTTTAAACTTTTATTTATTTATGATAGGCACACAGTGAGAGAGAGAGAGGCAGAGACACAGGCAGAGGGAGAAGCAGGCTCCATGCACCGGGAGCCCGACGTGGGATTCGATCCCAGGTCTCCAGGACCGCGCCCTGGGCCAAAGGCAGGCGCCAAACCGCTGCGCCACCCAGGGATCCCTGGATAATGCTTTTTTGAAAATGAGGTCTAGGCCTCGTCTGAGTGTCAGGGAGGCACACCAACTATAGAACAAGCCCCCATTTACCAGCACAGGATACAAGGCTCCTAATGACCCTGCTTGTGCCTACCTCTTTGCCCTAACTCATACTCTAGGCTCCAGGCTCCCTTACTAGCAGTCTTCACACCTGAGCTCTTACATCATTTTCTCAGCTTTGTCCATACTATTTCTTCAGCTTATAATGTTCCATTTGGCCAAGTCCTACTCCTGCTTCCAGGTTTGGCCCTATGAGTTCTACAACCACTCCCTTTGAACCTTCTCTATACCCATGCTGAGCTGTGTAGGTAACTCTGGGTCAGTGCTGAGCATAGCACTCAGCATTTCAAAACAAGAGAAAAACTTTATCATTCCTATCACTAGTCATGGGCTTCTTGAGAATAAGGGCTATGTATTAGCTGCCCCTATATAACTGGGACCTAGCACAGTGACTGGCATCCACAGAGGCACAGTAAATGGACAAATGACATGCTGTCATGAAAATGAATGCAATATGGCAAATTATTCTTTTCTTATTTATCTAGGCCCTATACAAAATTAGGGTAATTAGGGTATAAGTCTGAAAAACATGCAATTATATCTTGCGAATGCTTTATGCATCAGTGATGGTTAAATAATAAGTTACTAACATGAAAACTTAGTATCCTTCTCTTTTGCCTTGCAATAAAGTATCATTCTTTTTTCTTTTCTTTTCTTTTCTTTTCTTTTCTTTTCTTTTCTTTTCTTTTCTTTTCTTTCTTTCTTTCTTTTTTTTTTTTTAGAGAGCGAGCGAGAAAGCAAGAGAGAGCACAGGAGCAGGGCAGGGGAAGGGCCAGAGATATATATATAGAGAAAATGAATCTCAAGTAGGCTCCACACCTAGCACAGAAGCACAGAGCCCGACACTGGGCTCCATCTCACGACCCTGAGATCATGACCTAAGTCAAAATTAAGAGCTGGATGCTTAACTAACTGAACACCCAGGTGTGACAACAACATTCTGTTCTAATTATTACTCTTATGACCTTGTTGCATGGACCCTGAGGCAAGGACTTCCTTCCTTTGAGATGCATTATTGCCTTGTTCCACATAAAAGGACTATTGCTGGTGTTGCAGCCATCCACCTATGCTGTAGTTCTCAGATCTCCTTACTGTTAGATGTGGGCCAAAGGACAGTTCTCATCGGTGGAATGTGAACAGAAGTAATGTGATGTATGCCACTACTTGCCTGTTGATATCTTAAGACACTGAGGGTGCCTTTTCCACATTCTCTTTACCCTTTTGGATAGGTGGAACCCAAATGACTCAGGTGATATTATGCCAATGATGCCAAGGCCTGGGAGGATGGCCAACAACTTGTTTGTAGGAATAGGAGTCCCCAAATGACCATGTGATGGAGAGCTATCTGCCAGCCAGGAATGCTTACCCCATCTAATTACTGAGACACTGCACGAGGCATGAAGATGAAAAAAACTTACAAGTTACTTCTCTTACAGATTTTAAAATTTTTTTTTAACTTTTATTTATTTATGATAGTCACAGAGAGAGAGAGAGAGGCAGAGACACAGGCAGAGGGAGAAGCAGGCTCCATGCACCGGGAGCCTGACGTGGGATTCGATCCCGGGTCTCCAGGATCGCGCCCCGGGCCAAAGGCAGGCGCCAAACCGCTGCGCCACCCAGGGATCCCTCTTAAAGATTTTAGATAGGGTGACATTGAGCCACAATATCTAAAACAGTATTAGTCTTAGTGATAAGATAGAGCTTTGCATGCTCTCATCTCTCTATACTCTCTTTTCTACTTTATACTACCTGTAGTACCAGTTAACCTACCCAAGAAGTTCATCTGAGGTGTTAACATTGGTGCCAAATAACAATCCCTTCACAACATTAGAAAAATCTGAGACTTCTGAATTTAAGTCTAGGTAGAATCATACACAGTTGAGAAGGTTGTCACATGTAGCCCATGAAGGATACAAATAGGACATAACAGTGTTCTGTAAGCCATGTTCCATTGCCATTTTCTTAAATTGAACAATTACTGTCAATTTCAAATGAATTTGTGGCAGACTTCTACGCATTTACCAAAACCATTTCTTGTCTTTCTAGGCATAGTTAGATTACATTTTCCAGTCTTTATGACAGTTAGATGTGGCCACATTTTGGCAAATGGAGAGTAAGCAGAAGTGATGATATATGTCAGCTTTGGACTAAAAAATTAGGAAGTGATTATGTAATCTCTATGCTTTTCTCCTTTTGAAGGGTGAGTGGAGAGGACTCTAAGGATCCAGAAGAAGATAGAGCCATAAAATAAAAGGAACCTGGGTACTTAAATGACCACATAGAAGTCTAACAACCAGAAACATGTGGTTGGGTTTCATGTGCATGTTTTTCTTTTTTTTAATGATTTATTTCATTATTTGAGAGAGTGTGAGAGAGCAAGTATGGGGGTGGGGGTTGGGAAGGGGGTGAATGCAGGCCTTGATCCCACAACCCTGAGATCATGACCTCAGTCAAAACCAAGAGTCAGACGCTTAACCTACTATGCCACCCAGGCGCCCCTCATGTGCATGGGTTCTGTTAAACATCTAGGTTTTGTTTTTTGTGTATTACAGCAGTTAACTGTAGTTATTCTAATGGATACAGGCTTTTTTGGAAAGTACAACTATGGTTAACATTTTGCAAACAGGAAGAAAAAAACCCACTGCGTTATTATTTTTGATGCCTTTTCTAAGGCATTTAGAGAGTCTTATGCAGGGAAATATCCCCTTTCAGCTGCATACTTTGGGTTCCATGGCAGGGTTGAGATACTGCACTGTTCAGTCATTTTAGGTCCTATGTTTTATTTTCTCAAAAGTCTGTCAAGGTGGGTATTATTTTCATCATCCTATGAATGAAGAATCTGAGATCCAAAGAAGTCACATGGCTAGTAAATTACAGAACTGGGATTTGAGCCAAATGTGGCTTTTTTTATTTTTTTATTTTTTGGTTGGGGGAACTTAAAACAGCACATTTATTCTTTTATAGTTTTAGAGGTTAGAATTTCAAAATCAAGGTGCTGGCAGTGTTAGTATCTATTGGAGGCTCTGAGGGAGAGTATCTTCTATGACTCTCTCCTAGCTCCTGGTAGTTGGTGGCAATTTTTGGCATCCCCTGGTTGCAGAAGCGTTATTCCGATTTCTTGTCTGTCTTCACATGGCATCCTAGCCTATGAGTGTCTGTCTCTCCATTTCCTATTCTTGTAAGGACACCAGCCATCCTGGGAATACAGTATGGCCTTGTCCTAACTTGATTACATCTTCAAAGACCTTATTTCCAAATAAAATCACTTGCATAGGCACCAGGAGCTAAGACTTACACTGTTTTGGAGGACACAATTCAAATCATAACAGAGTTATTTGGGCTATCAAAATGACCAGGGGAAACTAGCATTTAGGGTAAGAGTGAGGGATGCTACCTGTCTTGTAGCTAGAAGGTCACAGTCTAATCTGGGGCCTCTAATTTCTATTGAACCAAGAAGAGCCAAAAAGAAAAATAAAGCCTACTCTTTGAACCATAGGAGCACTTTGTTGTAACTAGTTATAAAAACCAAAGTACCATACCCCTGGTATAGTTCCCTGTGAGAGTCTGGCACTTACTCTCTATCCTTCCCTTAGGTCTATTCTTTTCTTCTGGAGGCCTGGAAAAACCCACATTTATTCTCAAAATTGCTAGGAATACATGATGCTAGTATTTTTGCCCTTTGGTAACATAATAGGTTTTCAAAGGCCTAATTTGATTCTTCATTTGGAAAATTTATAGCCTGGTAGTCCAGAAGAGAATTGTGTCTAATGCTAGAAAATTAATTATAAAGGCATGTTTACTTCTTATTTTTGAAAAAAAAATACCCAAGGGCTTTAAGATCCTATAGTTTAACTTCTTTCCTTAACTTGTCAAAAGATTATGTTCTATTTGTATAAAAACAAGAATTGAGCTGTGGCCAGCAATAAAATGAGTAGTATATAGGAAAAATAAAGGATGATTTTTATTTCGGTAAAGTGACCTGCTGTGTGATGATTCAAAGCATTTTGAGAAACTTGATCAGCATGATTCTCTTCCTAGGAAATCACACATAGTAATTTTTCTCCCAATTCTAATTTCCTTCTTTTTAAAAGTAAAATGAATAATACTAACAGATTTCATTATTTCAGTCCTTTATAACTTTCTGAGAATGTTCATTTAGAGAAGGTACAGGGGAGTTACATGGATGTGCTTCCCAAAAACTTAGAAATAGAGGAATGAGGTCACCCCCTGAGAGCTTAACTCATAAAATCTACACATAACGAATGAGCTTAGGGAGGAGTCACAAACTCAAATGCTACAATGACCAGATCAGTACAAAACCTAGAAGAGGAAACCACATAACAGGGAGTGGTCAGGAATGGGACCAGTGGGGAGTGTGAGTACCAAGTGATAGGTGTTCTTCAGTTTCCACTGATTACATTGTGGCCAGATATTCAATTTTTTTCAAAAGACACTGTAAACATGTACCTTCATGTGAACTATCTCAGTTTCAAAATCATAGTTTATTTGTATATTTTTAAAATTGGTGAGGGCCAGAGTATTTTTTAAAAGATTTTATTTATTTGAGAGAGTGGAGCATGAGAAAGAGTGCATGAGTAGCAGATGAAGGGCAGAGGGAGAGGGACAAACAGACACCCTACTGAATAGGGAACCCAATGTGGAGCTCAATCCCAGGACGCTGAGATCATGGCCTGAGCCACCTAGTGCCTTAGACCCAGAAGATTTTTATTAGTTGCTAATTTGCAACATCTGGAGTGGGCTTTGGCAATAATAATGCAAGTGAATGTAAATGAGTGAGTAGAGAGTTTGTAAAACACCCCAAAATGCCAAGATGAAGTTAATCTCAGGATCCAGGAAAAAATAGGAATGTGACTATATTTAAATGGAAGCTTAATTATTGGTATTAGAACCATTCTGGAGAAAGTTAATGTATCTAGATAGGGGGTTGCCAATCTGTAACTTAGGATAAACAAGGATCTTAGAATACAAATTTTGCAGTTTGAGCTAATGTAGGGTATTAAAGTGGTATCCTGACATAAACCCATCTCTAGGGGTATTCTATGAAATGAAATAAAGATGCCTAATATTCAGCAGAAAAAATAGTTCTTGCTCCTATTTTCCATTCATTTAACAGTTATTTACTGCATTCTTTTGATGTGCTAGGGGTTTTGCTAGCTGCACCAGTTTCCAAGCTCAAACAGCAGATGATGAGTAATTTGGCTTCCTAAGTATTCTGATACAGGAAGAAGGTGCTCTAGATGGTCATTATAAAATAATATTCTCTACCATATACTTGAATTTTCACATTCTGGATTATGCACTAGTGTTTGAAGAGTTCTGAAGAGGTGTCTGTAACCATAAGAGACTCTTAACCTTAGGAAACAAACTGAACTGGAGGAGAGGGGTGTAGGGGGATGAGATAACTGGCTGATGGACATTAAAGAGGGCACCTGATCTAATGAGCACTGGGTATTATGTAGGACTGGTGAATCACTGAACTCTACCTCTGAAAACCAATAATACATTATATGTTAATTAATTGAATGTAAATTTTAAAAAAGACTCCCTCCCCCACCCCAAAAAAAGAAGAGGTGTCTGTTTGCCCAAGTTCAATTATCTCTGGGTATTCAAAAGGTGCTTCTGAAAAAAAAAAAGTGCTTCTGAACTGGTAAAAATGAGGCTACACCATGTCAGTTTCCCCAAGTAACTGCAATTGTTTGAGGCCCTGCCTCAGTGTATGCTTCCCTTCTATAAAAAGCCATCAAGCTGCAGGAGACTGAGGATTTTTGCTTCTACCCATAAGGATTAACTTCTCAATATAAGAAACTGTTTTCAGTACTGGACAAGAGATAATGCAGGACTGTGATCCTTGAGAGAAAAAAAAATAAGTAAGGTAAGCCTTAAGATCACACCAGCTCATTGTTTGGAAGCCATTTACAGGATACAATTCAGGTGGAGGAACTCAGAGGTCTTACTGAGCTCGGGAGATTAGAGTGGGGAGAGTGAGGTGGCAAGAGTTTGTGGGGCAGAGTACCAGAGAGAAGGGAACTATGTTGAAAGAAAGCTCAAGGCATCAGTAACGAAGTCCTTTCTGCTCTTCACATGCATGGAGCAAAACTACATGAGGCTGTTTGATGGTAGCTAAACAATCCTCAGAATTCATAGAAAGAAAAAAAAGAGAAAAAATTCATGGAGAGCTAAAAAAACGTTTACAATCTCACTAGTCAGAGTATGGAGATGTTGCAACACATAGCATGCATAAGAGGCCTCATAAAGGTCATCCCTTAGCAGTGGGTCTGGACCTAACCTAATAAGATAAAAACAAGTCTAAAGAAGATCTAACTGGACTGCAAGTGAATTAACTGCATACCTGAACAAAGTAAACAGTTAGGAAACATAATGAAAAACAAAATTCAACACTTTTCAGCATTTAATAAAAAATTACTAGACATACAAATAAGCAGGAAAATAAAGCCTATAAACAGGAGAAAATTCAACCAATCCCAGGGAGACAGCCCAGAACTGACAGAAATGATAGAATAAGGATGATAAAACAACTGTTATAAGTATGCTTTATATGTCAAGAAGGTAGATGAAAACATGAACACAACAAGGAGAATAATACCAGGCATAAAAAGTCCAACTGATTGAGATTTGAGAATGGAAAATGAAAGTTATGAAAAGAAAAATACAAAGGATAGATTAACAGAAGATTAGACTTCAAAAAAGATCAGTAAATCTGAAGACAAATCAATAGAAACAATACAAAAAGTAGATAACACAACGACTAAAAAACTGAAAAATGTGAACAAGGCATAAGTGACCTATAGAACAATACTAAGTGATTCTGGAAAAATTTCAAAATTGGATAAAAACGTAAACTTATTGATCTAAGAAACTTAATGAACCCCAATTGTAAGAAACACAAAGAAAATGACACAAAAGCACATATCAATCAAATTTCTTAGAATCAAAAGTAAAAAGTCTTCAAAGCAGACACAAAGAGAGGAAAATATTTTTTTTAAAGATTTTATTTATTTATTTGACAGAGAGAGTGAGCAAGCAAGCAGGGACAGAGGTAGGCAGAGGGAGAGAGAAGCAGGCTCCCCCCCAGAGCAGGGAGCCTGATGCAGGGCTTGATCCCAGAACCCTGGGATTATGACCTGAGCCAAAGGCAGATGCTTAAGCAACTGAGCCACCCAGGCGCCCCCAAAGGAGGAAAATCTTATATAGAAAAAAAAAAAAAGAAAGAAAGAAAGAAAAGAAAGCAGATATCTTATAAAAACTGTGCAAACCTCCACGTAATGGAAAGGCATCCCTTAAGGCAGGGTTTTCAATCTTGACACAACTAACATTGTGTCAACTATTTTGATAATATAAGTCATTATTTTACATCACAGCATTCCATATGTTAGTGGCACTTTAATTTTCAGATTAAATGAGAATCTGAGATAAAACTATAGATGAGAATGCTGAGATAGAACTGTCAGATGATTTTCCAAAAGAAACTTAACTAGGCTATGTGACTTCAGGAAAAGATAGATTGTAAATTTAGCAATGTTTCTCAAACTCAACACTATTGATATCTCAGACCATTTGATTCCTTGTGTGTGGGGGTGTTGTTTTATGCATTGTATGATGTTTAGCAGCATCCCTGACTTCTGGGTACTGGATCCAGATGCCAATATCTTTCTCTCAGTTATGACAACCAAAAAATGTGTCTACACATTGCCTAAAGTCTCCTGAGAGGCAAAAAATCACTTCTGATTGAGAATCTGTGCTCTAAAGTATTGAAAGAAAACCCTGCCCACCTAGAATTCTACATCCAGCAACTATACCCATTCATGATAAAAACCCCATCCCCTAGAAATAGAAGTAAAATTCTTCAACTTGATAAAGGGGT
This sequence comes from Canis aureus, assembly GCF_053574225.1. Classification (NCBI taxonomy): domain Eukaryota; kingdom Metazoa; phylum Chordata; class Mammalia; order Carnivora; family Canidae; genus Canis; species Canis aureus. The sequence continues at coordinate 46,674,837 of NC_135623.1, read as the reverse complement.
ATTTACAAAAATTTACATTTTCTATCATACTTAATAGTAAAAGACTTAATACTTTCCCCCCAACACTGAGAACAAGGGAAAGATGTCTGATACCATAACTTCTATCTAACATTATCTTGTCAGTGTAATAAGGCAAGAAAAAATTAAACCCATCTGGATTATTAAAAAAGAAACAAAATTATACTTATTTATAAATGTCATAATCATCCATGTTGAAAATCTCACGGAATCTACAAGAAAGCTGGTAGCAGCTATAAATGAGGATATTTATAGAATATGAGGTAAATGTACTAAAGTCAATTGCATTTTTATACAGTAGAAATGAGCAACTGGAAAGTAAAGTTACTGAAATAAAACTATTGATAAAAAGTCAAAAATACTAAATAAATAGTGATAAATTGAACAAAATATCCAATTATTGAAAATAATTGCACAGAGAAATAATGAAATACTTAAATAAAAATTTAAATAATGTTCATAGATAGATATATTTGATATTGAGTTTTCAACCTTCCCAAAATGATCTCTTGATTCAACTCCATCACAGTAAAAATATTAACATCTTTTCTGGTAGAAACTGACAAATTGATTCTAAAATATACAGAGAAATGCAAAGTCCCTAAAATAGCCAAGACAATGTTTAAAACGACTAACACTTCAAGGATTACTATTATGCTATAATGATCAAGACAGTGTGTTATTGCCATAAAAGTACACATATCCCAAGAAACAAAAAACAAGGACTAGACAGCTTCACTGGTGAATTCTACCAAATATTTAAAGAAGAATTAATACTAATCCTTTCTCAAATTCTTCAAAAAAAATAGAAGAGGGGGTACCATTTCTTTTTTTTTTAAAGATTTATTTATTTTAGAGAGACAGAAAGCAAGAATGAGCAAGTGGGGGGAAGTGGTAGAGGGAAAGAAACCCAAGCAGACTTCATGCTGAATGTGGAGCAGATGTGGGGTGTGATCCCATGACCTGGAGTTATGGCCTGAACTGAAATCCAGAATTGGATGCTTAACTGACTGAGCCACCCAGGTGCCCCAAGGAGGTACCATTTCTAAATTCATTTTGTGAGTCTAGAATTACCCTGATACCAAAACCAGACAAGGATGCTACAACAAAAGAAAATTACAGGGCAATATTGAGATGAATACAGATGCAAAATCCTCAACAAAATATTGGTAAATCACTGAGTTATATGTAAAGGGATAACTAAATTCTACTCCTGAAAGCAATATTACACTATATGTTAACAACCAGAATTTAAATAAAAACTTAAAAAAATTAAAAAGTAAAAAAGAAAATATTAGCAAACTAAACTTAACATTACAATAAACTGATCATTCACTGTGATCATGTGGGATTTACTCCAGGGATGCAAGGATGGTTCAATATCCATAAATCAATCAACATGATACACCACATTAACAAAATGAAGGATACAAATCTTATAATCATCTCAATAGATATAGAGAAAGCACTTGACAAAATTCAACGTTGATTTATGATAAAAACTCTCAACAAAGTGAGTGTAAAGGGAATGCACCTCAACATATTCAAGATCATGGAGGACAAGCCTACAACTACTAACGTTATACTTAATGGTGAGAAGCTGGAAGTTTTACCTCTAAGATCAAGAACAAGACAAGGATGCCTACTCTTACCACTTTTATCAACATAGTACTAGAAGTCCTAGCCACAGCAATTAGGGAAGAAAAAGAAATAAAAGGCATCCAAATTGAAAAGGAAGAAGTAAAACTGTTACTACTTGCAGATGACATGATACAGTGTGCAGAAAGACTAAAGATTCCAGTAAAAAAAAAAAAACTGTTAAAAAACATTAATAAACAAATTCAGGAAAGTTTCAGGATACAAAAACAATATATAAAATTTATATAATACATAGCTGCATCAAAAGAATAAAATAGCTAGGAATATATATATATATATATATATATATATATATATATATATATATATATCTCCAAGGAGTTTGAAAGATCTGTACACTGAAAACTAAGACACAGTTAAGAAATTGAAAGAAGACACAATGAGAAGATACAAAGACACAAAGAAATTGAAGAAGACACAATTAAATGGAAAGATATTCCATGTTCATGGATTGGAAGAAATATTAATATTGTTAAAATGTCTATAAGCTATAGATTCAATAAAATCCCTATCAAAATTTCAATGGCATTTTTCACGGAAACAGAAAAAAAAAGAAACAATCCTAAAATTGTATGGGACCATAATAGACCCTAAATAGCCAAAGCAATCTTGAGAAAAAACAAAGGGAAGCATCACTCTTCCTTAAAGAACTACATATAGAAACTTTGAATTGTCATTAAAATAAGTTTATTTGTACATGCAGTCTAAACATAAAGAATAAAAGAAATCCCGTAAGCTGAGAGATACAGAGAACAGATTATGGTTTCCAGAAGTGGGGAGAAAGAGTGAAGGTGCTCAAAAAGTATGGATGTTTACTATAAAATATAAAACTATAAAATAAATGTCATGGGAATATAACATATAGCATAGTGATTATAATTAATAATACTCTATTGTTAGTTGCAAAGAGAGTAGATCTTAAAAGTTCTTAACAAGAAAAAAGTCTAAAATGATATGTGGTAATGGATGTTAATTAACTAGTGTTATTGCAGTAATCATTTTGCAGTGTAAGCAAATATTAAATTATTATGTTGTACACTTGAAACTAATATATCAATTATAGTTCAATAAAAATGATTTTTTTCAGGAGTACACATATAAACAAAAAACAATTCCAGATGTAGATCCACACACATGTGGGTAAATTTTGAGGAGGAAAAGGATAATCTTTCAAAAAGTGGTAATGGAACAACTGGCTATCCATTTATGCAAAGAAATAGATCTGACCTTCAACCTTAGATATAAAAATCAACTTGAAATAACCATGAATCTAAATATATGAGCTAAAACTATGAGCTTTTTATGAGAAGATATGGGACAAAATCTTAGAAACCTTGATTTTGGCAAAGATATCTTATTTTTTAAGATTTTATTTATTCATGATAGAGAGAGAGACACACACACAGGCAGAGACACAGGCAGAGGGAGAAGCAGGCTTCATACAGGGAGCCGATGTGGGACTCGATGCCAGGACTCCAGGATCATATCCTGGACCAATGGCAGGCGCTAAACTGCGGAGCCACCCAAGGATCCCTGGCAAAGATATCTTAAACAAAAAATTAAACGCATACACAGAAAAGAAAAAAAAGTAAAACCTCTTGATTTTCTAAAGGCACTATTAAGAAAAGGAAATGCAAGCCTCAAAATGGGAAAAATATTTGCAAAAATATATAAAGAACGCTTTTAACTTAAAAGTAAGAAAATTCAATAACAAATGGATAGCATTTCTATACACTAACAATGAGAGTGAAGAAAGAGAAATTAAGGAGTCAATCCCATTTACAATTGCACCCAAAAGCATAAGGTACCTAGGAATAAACCTAACCAAAGAGGTAAAGGATCTATAGAACTATAGAACACTTCTGAAAGAAATTGAGGAAGACACAAAGAGATGGAAAAATATTCTACGCTCATGGATTGGCATAATTAATATTGTGAAAATGTCAATGTTACCCAGGGCAATTTACACGTTTAATGCAATCCATATCAAAATACCATGGACTTTCTTCAAAGAGTTAGAACAAATTATTTTAAGATTTGTGTGGAATCAGAAAAGACCCCGAATAGCCAGGGGAATTTTAAAAAAGAAAACCATATCTGGGGGCATCACAATGCCAGATTTCAGCTTGTACTACAAAGCTGTGGTCATCAAGACAGTGTGGTACTGGCACAAAAACAGACACATAGATCAATGGAACAGAATAGAGAACCCAGAAGTGGACCCTCAACTTTATGGTCAACTAATATTCAATAAAGGAGGAAAGACTACCCATTGGAAGAAAGACAGTCTCTTCAATAAATGGTGCTGGGAAAATTGGACATCCACATGCAGAAGAATGAAACTAGACCACTCTCTTGCACCATACACAAAGATAAACTCAAAATGGATGAAAGATCTAAATGTGAGACAAGATTCCATCAAAATCCTAGAGAACACAGGCAACACCCTTTTTGAACTCAGCCACAGTAACTTCTTGCAAGATACATCCACGAAGGCAAAAGAAACAAAAGCAAAAATGAACTATTGGAACTTCATCAAGGTAAGAAGCTTTTGCACAGCAAAGGATACAGTCAACAAAACTAAAAGACAACCTACAGAATGGGAGAAGATATTAGCAAATGACCTATCAGATAAAGGGCTAGTTTCCAAGATCTATAAAGAACTTATTAAACTCAACACCAAAGAAACAAACAATCCAATCATGAAATGGGCAAAAGACATGAACAGAAATCTCACAGAGGAAGACATAGACATGGCCAACACGCACATGAGAAAATGCTCTGCATCACTTGCCATCAGGGAAATTCAAATCAAAACCACAATGAGATACCACCTCACACCAGTGAGAATGGGGGAAATTAACAAGGCAGGAAACCACAAATGTTGGAGAGGATGTGGAGAAAAGGGAACCCTCTTACACTGTTGGTGGGAATGTGAACTGGTGCAGCCACTCTGGAAAACTGTGTGGAGGTTCCTCAAAGAATTAAAAATAGACCTGCCCTATGACCCAGCAATTGCACTGTTGGGGATTTACCCCAAAGATACAGATGCAATGAAACACCGGGACACCTGCACCCCGATGTTTCTAGCAGCAATGTCCACAATAGCCAAACTGTGGAAGGAGCCTCGGTGTCCATCGAAAGATGAATGGATAAAGAAGATATGATTTATGTATACAATGGAATATTACTCAGCCATTAGAAACGACAAAACCCACCATTTGCTTCCACGTGGATGGAACTGGAGGGTATTATGATGAGTGAAATAAGTCAATCGGAGAAGGACAAACATTATATGTTCTCATTCATTTGGGGAATATAAATAATAGTGAAAGGGAATAGAAGGGAAGGGAGAGAAATGGGTAGGAAATATCAGAAAGGGAGACAGAACATGAAGACTCCTAACTCTCGGAAACGAGCTGGGGGTGGTGGAAGGGGAGGAGGGTGGGGGGTGTGGGTGGATGGGTGACAGGCACTGAGGGGGGCACTTGATGGGATGAGCACTGGGTGTTATTCTGTATGTTGGCAAATTGAACACCAATAAAAAATAAATTTATTATTATAAAAAAAAACATAGAATTTTTCCCAATTTATTTTATGAAGCTAGAATAACTGTGATGTCAAAACCAGACACAGAACTGGTCTGTGAACTACAGATCAATATTCCTCATGATGCAAAAATCCTTAACACAATATTAACATATAGAATTCAGAAATATGTAAAATAAATATACACCACAACCAAGTGACGTTTATTCCAGGAATACAAGGCTGGCTAAATATTTGAAAATCAATCAATGTAACTCATCACGTCAAAGGACTAAAGAAAACTATCATATTACCATATCAATCAATGTAGGAAAAGCATTTGACAAAATTCAACATTCATCCATAATAAGAAAAAAAAACTCTCAGAAAGATGGGAAATAGGGAGTTTCCTCAACTTTGTAAAGGCATCTACTAAAGTCTTACAGCTAACATTATATCTAAGAGTGAAAGATTAAATGCTTTCTTCATCCAGACTGGGGAACAAGGAACGGGTATCTACTCTTAATACTCTTATTCAACATTATATGGAAGTTGAAGGCAGTGCAATAAAAAAAGAAAAGCTAGATATACAGATTGGAAAGGAAGAAATAAAACTCTCTCTGTTTGAAGATGACATGATTGTGTAGAAAATATCAAGAACTAATAAGTAGATTCAGCAAGGTCTCAGGATACAACACAAATATACAAATACCAATTGTATTTGTACATATTAACAAACACACAGACACTAACATTAAAAATACAATATCATTTATAACGATTCATAAAAATTAAGGCGGAAAATTGTGGCAGAGTAGGAGGACCCTAGGATCCTCTTGTCCCATGAATAGAACTATATAACTATCAATTCCTTCTACATACTCCAGAAATCAACTTGAAGAGAGGCAGAACAAACTCCACAACTAGAGGTAGAGAAGAGACCACATGGGATAAAGCAGGAAGTGCAGAGAACACCAATAAAAAATAAATTTATTATTTAAAAAAATAAAAAAGTAATTAAAAAAAAACAAAAAACAAATGGATAGCAATCTGAACAAACATTTCACTAAAGATGTGCAGAATTGAAATAAACTCATGAAAACATGTTCAACATCACTGGTCATTAGAGAAATGCAAATTAAAACCACAATGACATAACACTACACATCTACTAGAATGACTACAAAGATATAGACTGATAATTCCAAGTTTGTGAGAATGTGGAACACCTGAACTCTTATATAATGCTGGGAATGCAAAATGACAAAAGTATTTGGAAGACAATTTCTTATAAAGTTAGAAGCTTTTCCTAAGATCAAACAATGTTCCTCCTAGTTATTTCCTCAAGAGAAATAGATACAAAGGCTTATGCAAATATGCACAAAATTATAATATCCAATGATTCTCAGCCTTATTTTTTAATAAGCTAAAAACTTAAAAGCTATTACTGTTGTAACAGCTAATGAATATTTGGCCAAATGTTCATTAATTAGTAAATGGATATACACATTTTTAGTATATCTAGGCAATGAAGTACCATTCTGTACTAAAAAGGAACCGACTACTGACATTTACAACAACATAAATGAATTTCAGTCACATTAATCATAGTGAAAAATGCCAAACACAAAACGCTAAATATCAAACGATTCTATTTGCACGACATTCTAAAAGGTGAAACTACAGTGGTAGAAAGCAGGTTAGAGGTCGCCAAGGGACTCACTGCAAAGTCATGAAGAAACTTTCTGAAGGATGAACATGTTCTATATGATCATTTTGGTGATGATCACATGACTATATATGTGTGACATTACTTACCAATTGTACACTCAAAGTTGGATTTTATATAAATTATACCTAAATAAAGGTGATAAAAACTTCCCATAATCCCCTCAATCTGGAGAAAAATTAACATTAATAATATGACATAACCTCTTTGTTTTCATTAGTATTTAATATACTTGAAGTCACTTTTTTTGTATACTTTATATCCTATATTCACCAATTTTTAAAATACAGTCTTCATGTTCTATTACCTGCTTTGAAAGACTAACTTTTAAAGGCAGCTTATAATTCCCTTAGTGATTCTTCTATTGTTGGATACTTATTTTGCCTATTATATATAACTAACACTAGGAAAACATATTTATGTATAAGGCTTTTATTCTGTAATTTAGATCTTTTCTAAAGCCCAATTCTGCATAATATTCTGACTAAACATTGTTATAGCCTTCTAAGTGGCCCAACTTCCATTCCCTGCTGCTGCTGCCAGAGTTACTTCCCAAGCACAATTGACGATGTCACTCCCCAGCTTATAACTTCAGCTGGCCTTCTGTTGTCTACAAGGTGAAGACATGATTCCCTGTTGAAGCACAAGTATCTTATGATAAACAAGCCTCAATCCTCAATATACTCTCTGCTATGGGTTGAACTGTGTTTTCCCAAAGCCCCAAAGTCTGAATATGACCTTACTTGGAAATAAGGTAACTGCAGATTAACTAGTTAAGATGAGGATAGGCTCTTAATACAGTGTGATTAATCCAAAAGATGACCATGTGAAGCCACAGTGACAGGGGGAATGCAGGTGAAGATGGAGACAGAGATTGGAGTGATGCACCCACAGGCCAAGGAATGTCAAGGATTGCTGGCTGTCATAAGAATTTAGGGGAGAGACATGAACAGTTATCCCCTTTGAGTCCTCAAAAGGAACTGACCCTTTTCATACCCTGATTGTTGACTTCTAGTCTCCAGACAAGCAAGAGAATAAATTTCTGTTGTTTTAAGCCATCCGGTTTGGGGTCCTTTGTTACAGTTTCCTAGGAAACTAATACATACTAAATATCCCTATCGCATTGAATGGACTCCCTTTTCAGAGACTTGCCCATGCTGTTCTCAGTTCAGAATGTTTTCCACACCTCCCTTCAACCCCACTCTTTGCTTGGCAAATTTAAGACACAGTTTCAGGATCCCCTTTTGAATGAAACCATCTTTGCTTTTCCTTTCTGCTTCAGGAAGTTGGCAGCGTGGATCACCATTTTTCTATTGTAAGTTGGACTTAATATACTATAGTATAATTACCAACTCACCCTTGACATGAGTTTTTTAAGAACAGAGATCACATCTTACTCATTTTTTTTAAGAACAGAGATCACATCTTACTCATTTTTGTATACCCACTGCCAACTGATAGTGAGAATACATGGTCTGCTGAGTCATGAAATCTTAACATATCCTACAAAAGGTACATGATACAGACTTTGGAATGACTTCAGTTAGGCAGACCAAATCTGGTTTAAAATCCAGGTTCCATCACTTAGCAATTGCTGGGTCATTGTGGGCAAATCACATAAGCTATCTGAACCTTGATATGTTCATCGATAAGATAGGGATTATATATTTCTTCCTGGTAGGTTATGAAAAATTGATGAGGTGCCATATGTAACTACACTTACACACTTAATAGGCATTTAGTAAATATACATCTTTTAAAAATAAATATTCACTATTTTTTTGTTTTTTTAATAATAAATTTATTTTTTATTGGTGTTCAATTTGCCAACATACAGAATAACACCCAGTGCTCATCCTGTCAAGTGCCCCCCTCAGTGCCCGTCACCCATTCACCCCCACCTCCCGCCCTCCTCCCTTTCCACCACCCCTAGTTCGTTTCCCAGAGTTAGGAGTCTTCATGTTCTGTCTATATTCACTATTTTTATTGGACATATACATACGACTATAAAGTCAGTGTACATATGTAGAAATAAAAAGCAAGTATTATAAAACTTATTTTCAAAACTGAGACATACTTCATTTACAAATTACTGACAGACCATATAAAGAATCTGAATTTCCATGAAAATAATCACAATCTTGTTATTTTGATTGGAGAACATGGACCTTGATTTATTTATTTACTGAGGGCAATTTAATTTTTGGCAATGAAAGTAAAAGGAAAAGAAAACAGAAAAAAGAGAAAAAAAAACCCAAAATGAAGAAAAGAGAAAAATAATCTGCTTCCTGACAAGTCTCTGCCAACATCTAGGTCCCTAATGACTCATTTTTTTTCCCCTAGGGAGAAAGCTAATTTAGGCCAAAATTGTTCAGTCTCTTCAATCTTTCTGAACAAAAATGAACAATGAGGAAAGAAAGAGCCACATTGTGGTTTAAGCCCAGAGCCCTCGGGTCACAGTGTACCTTGAGGGTCCCTGGGAGGTCCCTGCTATCACAAAGGTAGTGAGTTCTGTCAAGCTTTTAACCCCACACAAAGGCCCTTCCCAGCTGCTGAAGACTGGTTCCAAATGGAGCCCTGTTGTTTTTTCTGGTGAACACGCAAAGTAACAGAACAAACACATCAACCCCATCCTTCAGAGGTCTCATAAACCACTCACATCTGTTTTTAACATCTCTGTATCCAGCAATTTACCCAAAATAAAGTGCATTTGTTTTCTTAAATGTAACTTGTCAGTCATAAAAGATGAGCCTGAGACCTTAACCTGAGCTCTATTAGAATTGACACACTTTTATAGAGCATCACCATCACAAAACAGTATAAATGGGGCTGGGGACAAGTGTAACAGACCTTTTTGATCTCTGAAGCAGGGTTACAAACAGTATATGATCTAGCAATAGAATGTAGAAGCTAAGAGTGCCCAGTTTAACTCCTGGTTTTGCCACTTTCTAGCTACTACCCCAGCTTCCTCATCTATCACATGAGGATAATAACAGTACCTTCCTCAAATGATGCTATAAAAATTAACTGATTAGGATGGTGTCTAACACATAGTAAGCCCTCAATAAGTGTATTCTATTATTAAAGATATTATTGGCCATTCCAGATTCCTGCAAAAAGCACGGACCCATCTACAAAGAAACATGCGGGGTAAATCATTCTTTTTTTCAAACTGTCACATTTCTGGGACCCATACAAGATTTAAGCAGTAAGCTGTCAACTAAGACAAAGCAATTCAGAGGATGAATTATTCCAGGCTTGCCTTGCCTAGAGTGTCCCTAAAATGTTCCCTTCTGCCCAAAGGTTATTGCAATACATCTATCAGATTTTTGCTGGATACCCTCTAAGGCCCAAGGACTGTCACATTTCTAATCTACCCATTTGCAACTCAGAAGCTTCTCAGCTCCAAGTTCTGGGCAGCCACCACCAATCAACTGAGGTTGGCAAGGATAAAATATAACTATTTGTTATCACCAGCATAAGACATTAAAACCTGCAAAGATGGGATCCAATTCCCCTTATAATGGTGGTACTGGGTGAGGGGTAGGGAAGATGACGACCTATGCCTATAGACAAATGTCATTATATCAAAATTTCACTTCTCTAGAGTCTCAGAAGATAAACTGGGAGAAGAAAACATTATTACAGTCAAAATTGGTGAAGTACTAAGTAAATAAGGGAGTTTTGTGTATTAATTCTTCCAGTAAATTACTTTCTATTCCTAAGAATTAACTTATTACATAGCAGACTCATGGGCCAAAGCAGAGCTGCCCAACAGGTATGCTAGGGATGATTACAGGTGTACAAGAGGTAATATTCCTTTCATCTCTTGGGGCAGGTAAGCAAAGGTACTTAGGGCAGTATCGTGTATCTCAGTATGCTGTGCAAATATTGCCATTTCATATGTGTGTCATGACTGGAAAAAGCTTGGGAACCACTGGTTTAATAGATGAATCCATTTTCTACAGTATCCTCAATGGTAACTATGGCAAAGCTTAAGCACTGGGTGGCTTATTATATATACTTCCTATTATGGTTACCAATACAAATATATTCTAGAAAAACCCAATACACATTCTTGATCTGAGAGCTCAGTCCCATAACCAAAATTCTGTTCTGATTAGCTTCCTTTGTTTGCAAGGGATGGAGAGGCACATGCATTAAGGTGTAGCACAGATAATGAGGGCTCTTCACAAGTCCTATCAAGGAATCCCATGGGAATTAAAAGACAGCCTATTCAAGAGACAGGATACAGAAGCCAGCAGTTTGAGAGACTTCAGCCACAAGAGATCCTAAGTCCTTACCCTGATATCCTAATAACACAATTTGGCTACATTCTCTCTTTCTCTTTGGGAGGCTCTCTTGCATTTTCTCCCAGTTGGCTACCAGTGAGCTTATGGACTCTCTACTTTATATATTTTTCACTAATACTTTGCTTTTGCTTCTTTCTAGGTTCTGATTTCTCATAACTTCAACCTGCTCATAACTTCTTCTGATCCTTACTTTTACCTCATGGTCAATCTCAATTTCCTTCTTTCTCCCCCCTTTCTGTCCTCTCTGGATCTTACAGTGTCAATTCCTATTCCTGACTCTGTCTCCACATTTTTCAATCCACATTGAAATGTGGATTATTCTTGAGAATAAGCCCATGGGTGACCTTGCCAGTTCTTCTTTGGGCAGAACCGTAGTTTTTCCTCCAGGCTATGGTTTGACTAAGTTCTTGGGCATCATGCTCCTTCAACAGAGCTGTAGTGGGAGAAACAATTTTCCTTTGAAGATTTCTAGATAGGGAAAACAGTATATCTAGAACAAGCCTCCTCAGGAGAACAAGATTTTTATATTTTCCATTGTCAAGGAGACCATTTAAACACATTCATTTTCTTATTTTTTTAAAAAAAAAACTTTTGATAATTTGCTTCTTTATCCCTTTTCTTTTTCCCATCCATCCATCCATCCATCCATCCAAAAAATGAATCTCTCTGTCTTCAAAAGAAATGTATGGAATTTGGGATCCCTGGGTGACTCAACAGTTTAGCACCTGCTTTCGGCCCAGGGTGTGATCCTGGAGACCCGGGATGGAGTCCCATAGCAGGCTCCCTGCATGGAGCCTGCTTCTCCCTCTCTCTCTCTCTTCTCTTCTCTCCCTCCCTCCCTCCCTCCCCCCCCCCGTCTCTCATGAATAAATAAATAAAATCTTAAAAAAAAGAGAAACGTATGAACTCTCCAATAATTATAATGATCCTTGAGGAACACAAATCTACTAGGGGAGATAAACTGTGTTTGCAAATCATTTTAAGTGTCTGAATAATACCCAAAACCAAATGTTACGAGGTTCAAAGGACGAAGATGACAATTCATCTAGTCTCTGAAAGATGGAGAAGATCTGATGTTCATTCCAGACAGAAGGAACAACATGAGCCTAAGGCTTGAGTTAGCAGAGTTTTGTAATATCAAAACAGAGATTCTAGCAGAAATGCATAATAATTGTGAAAAATTAAATTAAAACCAAGTTGAAAAAATAGAGTGTAAAAAAAAATCTTTCATTACTGCTCACTTACTCTTTCCACAGGGAAATCCTCTCTTCAAAGGTAATAACCATAAACTGCTATAAATTTTCCCAGACTCCTTTCTATCCTACTAAACCAAAACATTAAAATGATTTGATGAGAAAGATACTAAAACTCATTTTTCGAAGAAGTAGGTTAAGTACTTTCTTTGGGTTAAGAAATTCTTTAAGTGAATGTTCCATCACATTTTGTTATCATGGAGCTGTTGACTTAAACTGATGTAAAAGAACTCAATTCAGTTTTGTAAATAGCTCTCATTTTTAGGGGGTCATTTTAACCAGAACTGGAAGGAAGCCAGAGGTGAGTACTCATACATTAGGGGGATGAAAAGATTTCACTCACAACAGAAAGTCCCACATACTTCAATGAGTACTTAGATCTTCACCAGATTTTTTGATATACTATAAATTTTTTTTTGTCTCCAACAGAAGGCGAATTTTACTTTAATAATGGAATATTGACGAAATTGTCAAAGGCTTAAGAGAAATCAGATGTATTTCTCCTCTACAACAGTGCTTTTTAAATAAACTAAATGATTTTTTTTTTTTTAGCCGCTCGAATCTAATAGAATGGCCGACTGAATTTATTTAAGCCTCTTTCTTTCACATTTACATGACAAAATCAAATTTCTGAAAGAACATGTTCTAGAGCATATGTGGGGAACTCAAGTTACATGGATGCAGGACACTTACCCCAAACTGCCATGAAAACAGCAAAGAATACAGTGGCTCCATTATCAAAGAGGTGGGTTACCTGGGAACATTATGAATCATAGTTAAACTAGTTTCTCATATACCAAGTTTCAATTCACAGTTTTTCAAAATAAAAATAAATGAATTTTGCGATGTTTCTTTGGGATATTTTCCTTTTGGATCATAATCAAGGAGGACGTTCCTCCAATTATGAAGTTGTTTGGGTATGTAAGGAGGATCTGTTCCCTTTACGTAGGTATCATCAAGTTGAACATAAATTTATCAACAGCCCCAATACTGCTAAGAATTTTCTTTGATGCCCCATAAAAACTATTATACATGGACATATGTATATTATATACTTTTACTTAAGACTAGGAAGGTATTATTGCTGCTTTAAAGGCTTCTGATTTCTATTTTTAATGCCTCATTTATTCACTTGGAAAACCTGGCTATCTTGTCTGTGTAGTTTTGAACAAACACTTTCTGGGCTACCCTCTGGATTTTAGTATTACAAAGAAGAGAGAGTAGACCATTAACAAAATCCACTTCCACCTTTATTAAAGCCTCAGGTAATCACTGTATTTACCTATTACATATAACACAAAGACAGCTAGCAAATACTTTATTGCCAGATAATATATTCTATCACAAACACCACAGCAGAAAGCTATTTGTCCTGCAAAACTGCCATGGTCATTTCTGCCTCCAGGATAAATCACACCGTGTCATGCCAAATTGAAATGATGACTGATACATTCATTTTTTTTAAATTTATTTTTTATTGGTGTTCAATTTACTAACATACAGAATAACCCCCAGTGCCCGTCACCCATTCACTCCCACCCCCCGCCCTCCTCCCCTTCTACCACCCCTAGTTCGTTTCCCAGAGTTAGCAGTCTTTACCTTCTGTCTCCCTTTCTGATATTTCCCACACATTTCTTCTCCCTTCCCTTATATTCCCTTTCACTATTATTTATATTCCCCAAATGAATGAGAACATATAATGTTTGTCCTTCTCCGACTGACTTACTTCACTCAGCATAATACCCTCCAGTTCCATCCACGTTGAAGCAAATGGTGGGTATTTGTCATTTCTAATAGCTGAGTAATATTCCATTGTATACATAAAAGATACATTCATAAAGCATAATCTTTTTTGGGTACTTTATAGCTCTCTATAAAATATACTTTACTGTCCCTTGGAGAATGTGCCAACTATAAACAGGTATTTTCCTTTTATATCAGAGTGTGAAGTATTTCAAAATTTTCCAAAAGTTCTTCTTTTTCTTTGAACATAGGAGAGATAAGCAGCATTAAAATACCTCATGTATACAAAAGGCAAAAGCCAATATTTCGTATGCTAGAGGGGAGTGTTAAATGGTATATTGCATATCATATAACACACTGAGCATTAAATCAAGCCTGAGATTTCCAGTGGTATGTGGCTGGTGTGCACTCTCTATTAGGGTATTTATAGGGTGTTGGTGGAAGTTGTAGCTTGTGCCATCAGATTAGATTCTGGAATCAGTTGTAGTGGTCATTGTTTTTGGCTGTTCACATTGTCTTTCTCCTTCTTCCTGGTAATAGATGCCTCTCATGTAGGTCCCTATGGGCATGTTGCTCAAAGAGAACCAATTAGAGTCCTTTCCTGGGACTGATAAACAAACATCTGGAGAGGGACATTTTTCTGCTGCAGTTACTTGGGAATATTTGAATCAGGAGGGGGGTGAGTCAGTAAGGATTTTTGGTTCCTACTAAAACGGTACGTTAAAATAGCCTGATGGCTCCCTTTGCCAAAATCAACCCTAGAGAAGCAGACAACAGATTCTGGGAACCAAAAAAACACAAAAACAAAGACCCTAAGGAACCCCAGGGGAGGTGGAAAGTTGCCTTGAACTGGTGTGTGTGTGTGTGTGTGTGTGTGTGTGTGTAGGAAGTGGTGGTATACAGGGAGAGTTAGTGGCAGTTCTCTAGCAGAGTGGAAGCTTATCATGGAACAAAACATAAGTTCTACTCTAGCCTCTCCCTCCATGGTCATTGGATATGTCTCCCATCAAATCAGCTGCAGCTGGTTCTTGGAGTAATATCAAGGATGCTCAGAGTTCTGACTGGCTGAGGAGAAAAGGAGATGCTCCCTGGCCAGCTGGCATTCTCTCCTCAGCCCAGGTCCTCTTAGACTCCAGGACTGGTAGATTGCAGTCAGGGGACAGTGGCTCCGCCCAATTCTGTTTTGTTCTAGGCAGGTTTAAAAACGAAACTCTGACCAAAAAAGTCCTCTGGAAAAGTCAGCGCACAGTGGTGCCCGGGACAAACTGTCCTCTCCTTTCTGTAAATTCACCAGGACTGACAACTGAGGGCCTGGCCTCTGACCGTTACTCAAAAGTGGTTGACACCTCCAGGGGATAGGCATGCACAGGCCAACATAATGAAGTATTTGGGGAGGACAGCGGACTCCAAAGAATTCCAAACTAGGCAACATCAATGTTCTGAAACTGACATTCTGTAACAGCAGATCAAGCATTTTTAAAAAGCATACAAATTTGCTTAAGGAGATAAAGAAGACAGAAATCTCATATTGTGGCAATCGGTAGCCACCTTCCCTATCATGTGACAAGAACCTGTCTGCAGAAGGGTCATGCAGACAGAAAGCCAAAGAGCGACATCTTGGAGGACCAGTTTAGGCCTGGAGGCTCTTGTTCTCAGTGTGAGCTATTTTAGTATATTTTCCAGTGAAATGAGCCAATAAGTCCTTTCTGCTTAAGCCAATTTAAGTTGGGTTTCTGATCTTGCAAATGTAATGGCCGGAACTAAAGCATTCCTGACCAGCAGAACAGCCATTGATTAGAGTGATCTGGGCTCTGACTTGATCCAATATTCCTATGTATCCTCAGTCCTATGAAATTGGTTTGGCATTTCTAATAAATGCTTCTAAAGGAAACACTATAGACCTTCAATTCTTTCATTCTGAGACTTTTTCAGTTTTCATTTTACTAAATTTTTTAAGGCAAGACCAAATCTAAAATCAGGAATCCAAACTTCTTGTAGCCTCAGTATGGCACAATGATATGTTTTGCAGTCAGATAAATCAAGGCCTAGCTACTTACTACTGTGTGACCATGGATGACTAATTTTTACCTCTGAGTAAAATAAGAGTAATAACATCTATCTTGAAGTTGTTGTAAGAATTAGAAATAAAAATGTAGGTTGCCTAGATACTTTTATATCTACGGCCCAGCTATTATTATAATTAATACTGTTCTAGATCTTACGTTCAGTAGAATAACTGTTCAACTAGCTCCTATAAAATCGGAGCACTCTGAACTATCTATGATGAACCTTTCAGGGAATCATCACAGATCTCCTAAAAAGAAAACTTCACTCAAGTCCTATCTTTTCATGTAAAAAACAAATACCCTTAAACAACAATAACAATAAAAGACTGGCTTTCTGAGATTTCCCTCAAAGCAGAACTTTTGCACCTGGGTCATTCAAGCTTAACTCATGATCTTTAAACAAAATTATATTACTGACCAAACTCTTGATTCTCATCAGATCTGTACTTCCTAAGCTCATTCTGTTAAATTTGTCCTCACTCACTCAGATCTGTATGTTCTCCAAAGGTAGGGAGAGTATTTTGTGTCTTTTTGGTCCCTTGCAAGCACTTATCTAAATCTTTCGAATATCACAGCTGGCTGCTGTGGTTTGGGTTCCACCCATATAGACTGGCCACTTGCAGTGCTATAGACATCATGGATGGGCGGCCTCCTGGGCTGTCTATCAAATGTTTTCTCATTTAAAACAAAACTCTGCTATGCCAATAGTATAATCAGATAGATCCAAACTGCAGGGATTGCAGACATTCAGTAAAGTCTGAAATGTATCTGAAATCTGAGCAAGTCAACATGTAGTAGTCTTGGAAAAGTCTTTAGCAGCCCATACTCAGCTATCGCTTTGTATTAGTGACACTGCCCATAAGTAAAAAATAAGGAATTCGATGAATGAGTCTAAAATTTTAATAAAGTAAGGCCTAACATGATAAAAACATGCAATAACATATAATAGATGTAATGATGCTATGTATTTGTTTTTTTTCAAAGGACTTTTCCATATATGTACTATCTTCTCTGGTCTTCATGACATGCCATGGGGCAGAGAAGGCAGGTATCATCACTGCCTGCATTTTAGAGATGAGAGAGCTCAGCCTCAAAGAGACTGTCTGTGCACACGGTCAAGGAGGCAAGTAGCTGAAGTAGTCTTGAATCTAATTTTTTTTTTTTTTTTGACAACAACAATAATGAAGGAGGAAAGTCATGGCAGCTCTCATTGACTAAGAGCTTACCATCTGCCAAGCACTTTGCTCTGTACACATTTTATCTCACTTCTTATAACAATCATATGAAACAGGTATCACATTCTCCATCTTACAGATAAGAAAACTGCGGCTCAGAGGTAAATAACTTGTTCTGGGGCTGACAAGTGGTAAAGAGCAGAGTCAAGATCTGAGTCTTTCTCTGACTCTACCAACTGCACTCTTTGCAGTATGTACACTGTAGCTTCCTGTGATGACAATCAGAGCTAATACATTTAAAGTACATATACAGTAAAAAAATATATATATACATATATTTGAATTAGAACACCAAGTGATAGAGGTAACTTTCTCCTACAATATAAACTTGAGAATCAAAGACCAGAAATGACAAAAACAATACAGCTACCCTCTGTTCCTCATGAAAATACATGAAAAATTCAATCTACCCAGAATGCTGTAGATTTGAAATTACCTTGGCATAAACGCAGCTGTCTGACAGCCTCATGAATGGACAGTATTTATCGCACACAGGACACATGATGATATCTGTAGCTTGGCAGACTTCTTTACTGGAAAACAGAACAGAAAGGACTGCTTTTTAATGATAGCAGAGCATGTTTCCCCCTCCAATTTCACCAGAATCCTTAACCACTAAATAATATCCAGTAGATTAGATTTTTGTCTTTAGAAGCTTCCTAGTCATATCTGTTATTAATGTAAACAAGTGCCTGCACATTTTAATAATTTGATAAACCTACTCATTTATGAGGCTGTTTCTTGGCTTTACATATTAATAAGTTAAACTCTGAAAATACAGGAATCAAAACACTGGATGTTTTGCCCTAAATTATACAAAAGTCATTCACAACATTGCACAGATTTGAAGCAATTTCATACTGAACTGTAGGAACAGTCAGGTACCTAAAAGTGCCTGCCTCAATCTCTATGTGCATGATAAGTGAAAAGTAATAATGGAGGGATAAATAAAAATATGACGCATTAGTTCTAGGGGAAAACTACATTCCTATTTAACAATTTTACCAGAAAGTAAAATATTTTTGCAGGTGGGAGAATCAATCAACCACTTTTACTTTTGCAATCACTTCTAAAAGGCACATTTATTATTTATGATCATTGTCCAGCCTGGCAATAAAATCTCTGTGACTGCCTTAAACTGTATCTGGTGAGAGAGCTGAGATAATAATCCTCAATAGTGAATCATTCTCAAGGCCCCAACAAGTTGGTATGATGTCTTTCTGGCTTAGGTTTAAAGGGTCCTTGTCAAACACAGAATTCATAAAAAGGACTGTCAACCCACCATTTTTGCAGGATTAGCAGAAAAAGGTAAAAAGTCAGAGAAAGAGAGCCACTTTTAGCCAGCGAAGGAAAGCCATTTTTCCATGGACACAGAGTGGCCTATAAGTCCATAAAGGTAAACTCTGCTTTCTTGGTAACTGAAGACAACAGCCACACTGGCAATGGATGGAAGATCTAGTGAATTGAACCTCCTGAATTCTTCCCAGGAGGGACTGAGAAGGAAGTGAGGAGGAAAAGTGGGCCCACATATGGGAAGATCCCCCAAAGCACCATCACCCATTTCTAAATAGAAGCAAAGGCAGGCTTACCCAGAGCTCCCCCTACCTGACTTGGCAGTGATCCAGAGTGATGACTCCATACAAAAAGACGAACAGTCCAATGAAGGCAGCTGGGAAGAGCATGCCAGTGTACCAGCCCAACCAGGCAAAATACAACCCAATCTTCTCTCCAAAGTACCGCCTGTTTAAGACATGAGAGCCTTGCATATCATAGTGAAGTGTTTAGAGTTTAGGCATTGTAATACTTTGCTCAATCATTTTACTTTGTAGCAGCCTTGATGATAAATAATGCATCCAAGAGAAGAGAGCGCTTGACCAAATTAAGGTTGTGGGCTTAAATTTCTTCTTCTTTTATTATATATCAGAAACAGAATGAGCCCTTCCATAAAAGAACATGATTATACACAAGCTTGTTCTCAGAACACAGAATAAACCCATGCCCATTCAGGAAGATACAACACTTAATACAGAACCAGGAGAATTTGAAACATGAGAGACAACACATAATCTCATCTTTGCCGTTTTTGAGGGTATGCTTGTTTGTAGCACATGTATTGTGATTACACATATCTTTAAAAATAGGAAACAAAGTTATTGTGAAGAACTTTAAGCACCCCTTTCAAGATTTCATAGCTTTCTAAGATGTTTACAATGATATGATCACAAGATATTAGAAACTCTAATTATGGAGATTCAACATGAGTCGATACTGAGAGCAACTTTTCCTTTTAAGTGATGATTTTTCACGTTTCAACATCTACCTCAACAAATACTTCTCTGAGATTAACTAGTCTGCGTAGTCCCCTGCAGTCTGCAAAGTTTACAAGTATCCAGGGAATTCCTTGAATTTCTTTTCCAAACACCATTAGTAATATAATTATTATATTATTAATATAATATAGTAATTAATATAATTAACATATAATATATTAATATATAATATATATATTAATATATATAATATATTAATATAATATATTAATTAATAATAATTAATATATTATTCTAACTTATGTTAGAATGTAACCCAAATTGCACTTTCTATGCCTCTCAAAAGCTTTATTTCATTAGTTGGAGGTTAATTCTTTTTAGTCTAATATAAGAATATTCTAATTATTTTTTTCATTCTCATTCTAAACACAAGTTGTTTTGACCACCAGTTTCCAAATACTGGCTTCTGCTTTCCTCTTAGAATGTCCAGTAGTCCCTAAAAGCTCCTTAAAGATGGGGTAAAGATGATTTATTTATCCTCTCTTTCACTGTGTCCCAGAAGAAATTTTCTACTCTTGGAAGACTTTTCCAACAGACATTCAAATATGCAGATACATTCTTTCATTCATTCCACATATAAAACAACACCTTCCCTGTGGCAAATATTGTGCTAGGAGCTGAGGATACAATGATGAGCAAAGTAAGGTTGGTCCCTGCTCTTGTGCAGCTCACAGGATGACAGAGGATACAGATGTCAATCAATTAAAGAAATAAGTTTACAATTAGAATACTGGGAAAAGGGCTACAAAAGTAGAGGAATACAATTCCACAACGACATAAACCAAGACCATGTGACCACCCTAGTTAGGGAAGACTTCTCTGAGGAGGTGAGGAGGACCTGAGCCAAAGGCAGACACTCAACCACTGAGCCATCCAGGTACCCCCTGATCCTTGTCTTGGGAGAATGGGAAAATCCTAAGAGAGTTTTAACATTCAAGGGACATAATTAGATTTATATTCCAAAGAGATCACTCTGTCTGAGGGTAGAGAATAAACTGGAAGGGGCCAGGGTGGGAAAGAGGGAAACCAAGTATGGGACAACAGCTATAGTTCAGATTATTAGGTGAAGGACATAGTATGACAGAGGAGGTCCTGGGATGTGGCCAGAATTGAGAGACATGGGGGAAACAAAATCTATAGGACAAGAGCTATTTAAGAGATGAGATTCCCTAGATATCCACAACTTCATTCTACTCAAATATTGCTTATGCTTTTCATTTCCCTTCCATTTAGCCAATACAAATCCTACTCTCTTCCAGGCTCAGCTCTACAGAGCTTTCTACAGAGGCACCAACCCATACCTATCCTTTCCATTTTTCCAAACTCTTATGAAATTTATCACCCTGGAGCACCTGGATTGCTCAGTCAGTTAGGCGTCTGCCTTTGGCTTGGGTTGTGATCCCAGGGACCTGGGATGGAGCCTCACATCGGGCTCCCTGCTCAGTGGGGAGTCTGCCTCTCTCTCTCTCCATCTCTCTCTGTTCCTCCCCCTACTCATGCTCTCTCTCAAGTAAATAAATAAAATCTTTAAAAAAATCATCTCTGGAAGGTATCATTGGTTGCCTGATCCAACCCCCAATCTCCATTAACAAAACAACTTATCACCTCCATCACACATTTTACCTAATTGTGCATAGTCTTGTATTGTTTTCTATTTGTTTCAAATATGCAGAAACTGTTTTCCTGAAGAAAACTGAGTTTCTCAGAGACTATTGTCTTTGGCAATAGTATTTAGCATCATACTAGAAACACAATGGGCAGTTAATACTCATTGACAAACTGCAAAGTCTTAAAATACTGTCAGGGAGGGCAGATATTTTGTTGCAGTAATTCTCTAATTTTTAATCAGTGTAATCCTGCAATATTGGGACCGAGGCTGGGAAGACCCCTGTGTTAGCATGTATTGAGACTCATCAAAAGAAAATGATCTTATCTCAGAAAATATTTTCCACTCACCCTGATCATCTGGATCATTTGTTACTAACACAAAAAGCAGTACACATTTCGTCAATGACCTTGAGTAACAACAGGAGTAAATGCTTAGTAACAATGACTCTGGCAGGAAGAATGATGGCCCGGGGAGACAAAATGTAAAGTGAGATGTCTTACTACTTCATTTTCCTCTGGGCTCATTTTAAAAAAGATTTTAAGATCTTTTTAAAGATTAAAAAGATTTTATTTATTCGAGAAAGAGCAAGAGAGAGAGAGAGAATGCATGAGGGAGGGGTTGGGGCAGAGGGAGAAGGACAGACTCCCTGCTGAGCAGGGAGCCCATGGTGGGGCTTGATCCCAGTACCCTGATATCATGACCTGAGCTGAAGGTAGATGGCTAACCAACCAAGCCACCCAGGCGCCCCAGTTCTGGGTTCATCTTTTAAGGGCACTAGTGAAAGTAAAGCAAATCCAGCTAGTCTAGGAAACGAGACATGATTTTCTTTCATATAAGGAATCCACAAAGTGTGGATTATTGCTACCCAATCTTAATGATCAGTCTCTAAATAATAAGACATCAGAGTATAAGGCTGCCATAGCAGAAAGTTGGACATAAATAGTTGAATAAAAAATATACTTCCACTGTACAATTATCAGAGGTTAAAAGCTGATAGGCTAATTTGACTTGCAGAATTAAAACAATCTTGAAAGGTTGTTAGTGGAAAATTACAATAAGCCTGTAATGTATTAGAATGACAGAACTCCATTTTTCCTACTTACACAGATAGTAACAGATATTCCATTTGTCACTAATATATGCAAGCACATCACCTTTCTGCAATTACCGATAGTTTGTCAATAAGGGTCATAGATGACCCGCTCCTTATAAAGTCCTGTTGGGGGGGGGAGCTGAGCTGACCTCACAGGCTCCTTCCTAAGGCCTTTTTGGAGGAAGCCCCATCCTTATCAGAGTGAGGTCTAGTTTCCTAAGAATGACCCATGTCCTCTGATGAGTTGCCTTCTTGAGATGAAGCCAGATTTGAGTAAGAGCTGTGTAACTCCGAGTTTCATCTTGTCCCAGCCGACAGTCTGCCCTAATCGTTCTGTGCAAGTTTAATGTTTGCAGCTGGTTAAGAACTCACCTTACAAGATCCAAAGGCTGGTATTTATACCACACGCCCCAGGAAGCCCAGCACTCATAGAGCAGATGTCGGTGGTTTTCCGCTCCATGAGTTCTAATGGAGTTTTTACTTCTGTAACTTCCCTGGGATAAAAACACAACTGCCAGTGAGGTTATACCCAAAAAAGCCATAAAGAAAAGCTGATAGTAATACTAGTCTCTTACGGCAGAAGTAACAATAGGGGTAATTTAAAGAAGAAATGGATCCACACTACTGAAAGGAAAGCGGTTATCGTGGACACAATCTTGGTGATGCTCCCATGATTGTAAAAAGAACATGCTTGCTAGGAATCAGGCAGGTTTGAATGGATTCAAATTCAGCTCTGCTACTTTTTATGTAGAAGGTCTTAAACTCTCTGAGCCTCAGATTCTTGGTTCATAATGGAACTAATACTATGTGCCTTATTAGGTTTCTTTCATGGTTTAAGTGAATAGAGTGTCTTGCCTAAAGGTCATGCCCAAGACATAGCTCTCTTTTCCGTTTGTCTCAAGACAGAGTACTTGGTAAATAGCCATAGCTGTACACTTGCCTTCTCTACACAAAGCCCCTAAAATATAAAAGCTGGATGTAACCTCAAAGTTACAATTCAAATCCAATTCAACCATCTCAGGGAACAAATGAGGAGACCAAGGGCCAGACAAGCAGAGGTTTTTTTTTCCTGAGTTCAAGTTAGTGGCAATGCTAGTTTCACAAACAGAAAAAGTACTCTCTAGAAGTGGACTAATTTTTAACATTAACCTGAGAAGTTCTTTCTTAGTGGAAGGTGAACAAGGCTGAGCAACTAACTCAGGTTCTAGTTTCAGCTCAAACAACAACTCACACAGGAACTAAACGGGGCTAACCTTTCTCTAAATCACTGGTTAAATTTTTAACATGAAACAAGGGGAACAGTATCTGCCCTTCTTGCTTTTATGCCTCTGAAGGTTATTATGATGTTAAATAATATAATTAAGTTAAACTGAGAGGAAAGAGTCAATAGACGGATTTTGTTACTGTTGCTGCTGTTACTAATTTGGAAGGTTTCTTCTTAGAGAACACGGGGCTTTGTTGAGATATGAAAGCCAAAGAGAAGAGGCCTTGAGCTACTCTGTGGGGTTTTAGAGCTGCATCTTCTCAGACATCCTCCTACCTGCCAACTTCTCACCAAACAGATACTTCTGCTTACCTACCATTGCTCAGACACCGCCCTCACCAAGGGGAAGGGCTGGGCTGTGGGAGGATGCAGTTGTCACTGAAACATTTTTTTGAGAATGCCAGCTAATAACTACAGGAAGCCACATGATGTTTTTTGGGGGGGAGCAGAGTGATCTGTCTTTAGAGTTCAAAAATAACCTATGTGTGGCTTTAGAAAAACTTTGGGTCAAAATGTTTGCTTTTGTCATATGAAAAGGATCATTCCAAAAATGCTTCAGGGGAGTCTGTGAATAGCGTCTTGGGCCAAAGCTTCTAGTTTTCTTACTGAATAAGATTTGTAAAATTCTACATTACCTTTGTATCCTTGTGGTGTTTAAAACAACAGAAACAGCACTGTAAGCAACCCCCCCCCCAAAAAAAAAAATAAAGGTATGCTTTGGAAAGAGTTGCCATTTGGGAACTGCTGGAGCTGTTCTCCAAGGTTTATTGGCAAACTGTTCACATTTTTTTTTTCTAACAGAAGACTTTTGGAACTCACTCCTAGGAGTTCCAGCCTAGCTATTTGTGGGATCCTACAGTGCATGGGCTACGAGAGTCATTGTTGTGCTCTATGCATCACACAGTAACTGATACAAAGTAGAGGCTCAATACCAAATACCATGAAGATGACAACGATCTTTCACCAATCATGAGGACTATGTCCCTTAAAATCTATGTGTAAAAGAGAATTCTGAGTTAAATAACCCAAGATTGAATGCGGACAACAGAGTTAAGGGTAATCACAGGTACATTTACTAAAGTCCTCATATAAGACAAAAATCATGTAGCAAATAAAAAGAATAACAAAATTTACATATCTTAAATGAGCAATAATAGGCAAAATACTCTTCATTTCCATTCATCACCCTTTGGGTACCAGAGACTTTTCAAGATGGCTCCTTCCTACTCTAAGGAATCACCATAGATTTCTTTGTTGCAGAGACTATGTATTTCAGGAACATTTTCCTCATGGGTCTGGTACCTCATGCAAATTTTCAATGCTTCTTTAATTTTATGACTTTGAGTCCCCTCAGCAATTCCTCTGGATTTGTGCTCATTGACTCTTGATTAAGTATTCTTACAATTACATAAAACAGATATATAGAAATAAATCTATGCTGGAGGAGTGATGTCACAATGCAAATAGGCCCTCCCTAATTATCTATTGAACAAATTAAATTCATTCTGAACAAATGTCATATCAGCAAACTCAACTGATGACTATTCCCAGAGCTGATTTAATAACAAGAAATTGACAGAGGAGGAGGAAAAGCAGGACAATACCTCATGCAGAGGAAATGCAGCTTCATAGGAGCCATTGGTAAGCAAACGATTCAGACCTAAAACAACAAACAAAGAAATTCAGTTTGAATTAATATTGAGTCTGACTCCTCATTCAAGATGAACGTAAGGGTGGTACTTTTTAGAGAAAACAATCTAGGCTTCCAAAAGTGATTCAAACCCAGCTGGGGACCCCAACAGTTTAGAAAGTTTCCTAGCTATCTGCTAGGAAATTGGACTCAAGCACTGGGAAATTAGATTTTCAAATAGAAACAAAACAGTGAAGCATACCTAGTATAGTGCCTGGCACAGAGATGGGAATATACTGAGAAAAGTAGATGAATCTATCATATAAAAAAAAGTTATTTTCTACCAAGAGCTCTTTTTATAATTTTCATCCAGAAGCTTCAATGTGGATAAATCTAATCCTTCTGCATTGGACTAGTGGTATGATTTTGAAAAAGTCACCTTGTCCTCAGACCTCAATTATCTCATACATAAAATGGGGAAGAGGTGTTGGATATGTGGAATTTTTTTTTTAGAGACATCATGTATCACAAGGGAGGGAAGGGCAGAGGGAGACACAGAGAGAGAATCTTAAGCAGGCTCCATGTTGGGCGTGGAGCCTGATGCAGGGCTCAACCTCACGACCTGACTGAGGTTAGGACCTGAGCTGAAATCAAGAGTTGGATATTTAATCAACTGAGCCAATTTGTGCCCTGGATATGTGGATTATTTTAAAAAGAGCTTTATTGAGGCCTAACTGATATACCATAAATGGCACAGATTTAAAGCACAGAATTCGGGAAGATCTGACTTCTATATGCACACCTGAAACCATCAGCACATCAAGATAGTGGACATATTCATACCCCAAAGTTTTATCATGCCACTTTGTAACTGCATTCCTCTCTACACCATCTCCAAGGCAGACACTGATTTGCATTGTCATTATCAGTTTGCATTTTCTAGAGTTTTATATAAATGGTATTATAGAGCATTACTCTTTTTTATCTGAATTCTTTCACTCGGGATAATTATTTTGAGATTTATCCATGTTGTAACTCTTTTTTTTTATTGCTTGGCATTCCATCATATGGATATATAACTATTTATCTATTCCCCTTGATGTTTGTTTCCTGTCTTGAGCTATTACAAATAATGCCACTGTGAGCATTCATTTAGAAGTCTTTGTATGGATATCTGCTTTTATCTCTTTTGGGAAAATACTGAGAAGTGGAATAACTAGATCATATGGTGGATATATATTTAACATTATTTGCCATCTGCATATCTTCTCTTGTGAAATATCTGTTCAAATCTTATGCCATTAATTTTATTATTGTGTTATGATTTTAATATATTCTACATATTTTTCATTAGACATATGCTTTGATTTTTTTTCTCATAGGATGTGGATTCTCTTTTCATTCTCTTAAAAATATACTTCAGAGAGTAAAAGCCTTAATTTTGATGAAGCCCAATTTATCCTTTTTTTTTTTTTTTTTACAAACAGTATTTAAGAAATTCCCAACTAACCCTAAGGCCACAAAGATTTTCTCCTGGAGTTTTTATAATTTTAGGTTTTATAGTTAGATCTATGATCCATTTGGATTGATTTTTATATATGGGTTCATTTTTTTTTTTTTTTGCATCTGGGTATGAATTGTTTCAGCACCATTTGTTGAAAAGAGAATCCTTTATACACTGAATTATCTGAGTCTTTGTCAAGAATCAATTGTTCACATATGTATGGCTCTACTTCTGGACTCTATTCTGTTCCACAGATCTATTTGTCTATCTTTACATCAATACTACACTCTTTTGATTACTATAGGTTTATAATAATTCTTGAAATCAAGTAGGGTTAGTCTTCCATTTGTGTTCTTTTTTTTTTTTTTTTTTCAAAGCTACTTTGGTTATTCTAGGTTATGTAATTTTATTCAGCTTGTCAATTTCCATAGACACATACACATGCACAAGATTGGGATTTTGTTTTTTTCTTTTTTAAAGATTTTATTTATTCATGAGAGACACAGAGAGTAGAGAGAGAGGCAGAGACATAAGCAGAGGGAGAAGCAGGCTCCATACAGGGAGCCTGATGTGGGACTCCATCCCGGGTCTCCAGGATCAGGCCTGGGCTGAAGTTGGCGCTAAACCGCTGAGCCACCCAGGCTGCCCCAACCTTGGGATTTTGACTGAGATTGCACTGAATCTACAGTTATTAAACTGGACAGAATTGACAATGTTGAGTCTTCTGATCTATGATCAGGGTATATTTATTTAAGTCTTAAATTTTTCTCACCAATGTTCTATAGTTTTCAGTGTATATACCTTACATATCTTTTTTTTTTTAAAGATTTATTTATTTGAGAGAGATGAGGAGAGGCAGAGGGAGAAAGGAGAGAGTCTCAAGCAACCACACTGAGCATGGAGCCCAACGCAGGCCTCCATCTCACGACCCCAAGGACTATGACCTGAGTTGTAATCAAGAGTCGGATACTTAGCAGATTGTGCCACCCAGGCACCCCTTAACATATCTCCTGTCAGATAAGTATTTCATATTTTTTGATATTATTATAAATGGTATGGTCTTTAAATTTTTAATTCCTTAGTTGCTGGTTTATAGAAATACAACTGAGTTTTGTGTATCAGTTTTGTTTCTTGCAACATAGCTATACTCACCCTACTAGTGTTTTTGTAGATCCTGTTGGAACTTCTATACACATGGTTATGTCATCTGAGAATAAAGACAGTTTTATTTCTTTTTCAATTTGGATGCCTATTATTCTTTTTCTTGTCTTTCTTTTTACTACACTGGCTAGTAAAATGATGAATATGAGAGCAGACATACTTGTCCTGCTCCTTATCTTGAGGAAAAAAAGCATTTAGTTTTTAACATTAAGTATAATGTTAACTATAAGCATTTTATAGATGTACTTTATTGAGGTTGAGGAAATTCCTTTCTATTCATAGCTTGCTGAGTTTTTATCAGGAATGAATGTTGGATTTTGTCAAATACTTTTTCTGTGCCTCTGGAGATGACCATATTGTTTTCCTCTTTTATTTTGCCAAAGTATTAAACTATGTTGATTAATTTTAATAAACTCTACGCCAACTTACAGATCTGCATAAACCCTACTTGGTCATGATGGATTATATTTTTTATATATTGTTGAGTTTTATTTTAAACTTTGTTTATAATGTTTGCCTCTATTTTCATGAAGGATGTTTATTTGTAGTTTTCTAGTATAGTCTTTGCCTGGTTTGGGTACCTGGGTAATACTGCCCTATTCTCCATATTTCAATTTTGTGAAAGAGTTTAAAATTGGTATTATTTCTTTCTTGAATGTCTGATAGAATTCACCAGATAATCTGGGCAGGTAGGGGTATTTTTTGTGAGAAGATTTTCTTTCTTTCTTTTTCTTTCTTTCTTTCTTTCTTTCTCTCTTTCTTT
Source organism: Canis aureus (assembly GCF_053574225.1). Lineage (NCBI taxonomy): Eukaryota > Metazoa > Chordata > Mammalia > Carnivora > Canidae > Canis > Canis aureus. The sequence continues at coordinate 46,645,939 of NC_135623.1, read as the reverse complement.
CTTTCTTTCTTTCTTTCTTTCTTTCTTTCTTTCTTTCTCTTTTTCTTTCTTTCTTTCTTTCTTTCTTTCTTTCTTTCTTTCTTTCTTTCTTTCTTTCTTTCCCCTCTCTCTCTCTCTCTCTTTCTTTCTTTCTTTCTTTCTTTCTTTCTTTTTTTTTAAAGATTTTATTTATTTATTCATGAGAGACACAGAGAGAGAGAGAGGCAGAGACACAGGCAGAGGTAGGAGCAGGCTCCATATGCAGGGAGCCCGATGTGGGACTTTATCCTGTGACTTCAGGATCATGCCCTGGGCCAAAGGTAGGTGCTAAACCGCTGAGTCACCCAGGGATCCCTGTGAGAAGATTTTCAAGTACAAATTCAATTTCTTTAACATATATGGAGCTAATTAGGTTATTTCTTTTTTTAAATGCTTATATACATAAGTTCATTTTTTTCAAGTTCTTATTTAAACCCAAGTTAGTTAACATACAGTGTTATATTAGTGTCAGGTCTACGATATAGTGATTCAACACTTCCATACACCACCCAGCGCTCATCATGGTGCACTCCTTAATCCCCATCACCTATTTAACTCATACCCCCACCCACCTCCTTTCTGGTAGCCATTAGCTTATTCTATAGTGAAAAGTCTGTTTTTTGATTTAATCTCTCTTTTTGTCCCTTTGTGCATTTGTTTTGTTTCTTAAATTCCACATATGAGTGAAATCATATATTGTCTTTCCCTGACTTATTTTGCTTAATATAATACTCTCTAGCTCCACTCATGTCATTGCAAATGACAAGACTACCCCTGCTTGTGCTCTCTCTGTCAAACAAATAAATAAAAGTGTTAAAAACATAAACTAAAAAGCTGTAGTAATCAAAACAGTATAGTACTGGCACAAAAATAGACACATATATTAACAGAACAAAATAAAAAACCCAGAAATGAACCCACAATTATATAGTCAATTAATCTTCAACAAAGCAGGAAAGAATATCAAATGGGAAAAAGTCACTTCAACAAATGGTATTGGGAAAACTGGACAGCAACATGCAAAAGAATGAAACTGGACCATTTTCTTACACTATACAAAAATAAATTCAAGATGGATTAAAGACCTAAATGTGAGACCCGAGACCATAAAAATTATAAAAAAGAACACAGTAACTTCTTTTACATCAGGTATGTCTCCTGAGGCAACGGAAACAAAAACAAATACAAACTATTAGGACTTCCTCAAAATAAAAAGCTTAAGCACAGAAGGAAACAATCAACAAAACTAAAAGGCAACTTATGGAATGGGAGAAGATATTTGCAAATGACCTATCAGCTAAAGGGCTAATATCCAAAATATATAAAAAATACAACTCAACACCCAAAAAACAAATAACCTAATTAAAAATGGGCAGGAGATATGAATAGACATTTTTGGAAAGACATACAGATGGCCAATAGAACATGACAAGATTCTCATCATTATTTACCAGGAAAATGCAAATAAAAACTACAATAAGATATTACCTCACACCAATCAGAATGGCTTAAATCAACAACACAAGGTTATTTTTTTTCTTGAATGGGTTTTGATTTTTTGCATCTGTCCAGAAATGTGTCCATTTAAGTTGTCAAACTTATTGACAAAAGGCTATTCACAATATTCCCTTAATATATCCCCAACTTTTTTGGTGGCAGCACCTCTACTATTCTTGGAAATTTAGGAATTTGTATTTTCTCTCTTTTCTTTCTGATAAGCCTGACAAGAAGTTTACATTAGTTTTCTATCACTGTGTAATAAATTACAAGAAATGTAGTAGCTAAAAACAAGAGCCATTTACTATCTCATACTTCTTTTGGTCAAAAGTCTGGGCATGCTCTACCTAGGTTCTCTGCTCTGGGTCTCACAACATCAAACTGCAAGTTTGGGCTAGACTGAATTCTTATCTGGAGGTTCAACTACAAAAGGATCCACTTCCAAGCTCCTTGGATTATTGACAGAACTGATTTCCTTGAGCTGCTACATTCATGACAATTTGCTTCTTAGAAACCAGCAACAGAGAGAGGGAGTCCCTGTTGCTGTAAGCGGCTGAGCTGGGGACAGGCCTAAACACTCTTTTAAAGGGCTTTCCTCCTTATGTCAGTCCCACCTAGGATTTTAAGTCAAAGTCAAACTGATTAAGAACTTTTTCACATCTGGAAGATCTCCTAAACTTTTCCACATAATGTAACACAATCACAGGAGTGACACAATCATCTATGCAATATTCCATTTGTTAAATGTAAGCTACATTTTCTACCTACACTTAAGGGGAAGGAATTACACAGGACATGACTCACTGGAGAATCACCTTGGGTGTGTTCACTACAAGGTTTATGAATTTTGTTTTGTTTTTAAAAGAAACAGCTTTTGGTTTCACTTATGTTATCTATTGTTTTTTCTGTTTCTATTTCATTCACTTCTTCTATTATTTCCTTTCATCTACCTATTTTAATTCCTTTTTCTTTTTCTTGTTTCTTAAGGTGGAAGGGGGGTCATTAATTTTGACATTTCATTTCGTATATACACTATACATTTCTCCCTAAGTAATGCACACTTTTTGCATATATTGTTTTTGTTTTTATTGAGTATAACATACCAATTTTTCTTTTTTCACTGATGAGTTATTTAAAAGGTATTAGTTGTAAATGTTTGTAAAATTTCCAGAGATTATCTTCATATTAACATCTAATTTGTATCCTCTGTGGTCAAAAAACATAATCTGTCGAACTTGAATCCCTTTAGATCTATTAAGTCTTGTTTCATGTTCCCAAATATGGCCTATCTTGTTAATGTTCTACATGCACTTGAAAAAAACAAATAAAGAAGATGTGGTCAATGTATACAATGGAATATGACTCAGCCATTAGAAATGACAAATACCATTTGCTTCGACGTGGATGGAACTGGAGGGTATTATGTTGAGTGAAATAAGTCAATCGGAGAAGGACAAACATTATATGGTCTCATTCATCTGGGGAATATAAAAAATAGTGAAAGGGAATAAAGGGGAAAGGAGAAAAAATTAGTGGGAAATGTCAGGGAGGGAGACAGAACATGAGAGACTCCTAACTCTGGGAAACAAACTAGGGGTGGTGGAAGGGGAGGTGGGCAGGGGGTGGGGGTGACTGGATGACAGGCACTGAGGGGGGCACTTGATGGGATGAGCACTGGGTGTTATTCTATATGTTGGCAAATTGAACACCAATAAAAAATAAATTTATACATCTGGAGAATATAAATAATAGTGAAAGGGAATAGAAGGGAAGGGAGAAGAAATGGGTAGGAAATATCAGAAAGGGAGACAGAACATAAAGACTCCTAACTCTGGGAAATGAACTAGGGGTGGTGGAAGGGGAGGAGGGCGGGGGGTGGGGGTGAATGGGTGACAGGCACTGAGGGGGGCACTTGATGGGATGAGCACTGGGTGTTATTCTGTATGTTGGCAAATTGAACACCAATAAAAAATAAATTTATTATTAAAAAAATAAAAATAAATAAATTAAGAAAGAAAGAAAGAAAGAAAGAAAGAAAGAAAGAAAGAAAGAAAGAAAGAAAAACAACAGGTATTCTGCTATTGTTGGAGTGATCTAAAAGATTAATTATATTCACTGATAATGTTGTTCTGGTCTTCTAACCCCTACTGATTTTCTATTTATTCTATTAATTACTGAGAAAGAAGTATTGCAATATCCAACTATAATCGTGGAATTGTCTATTTTTCTTTGCAGTTCTGTCAGTTTTTGCAGTTTGAAGCTATAGGCTTTTAGGATTGTTATGTCCTCCTCATGAATTGATTGAATTTCCTTTTATCCCTGGTAATATTCTTTGCTCTGAAATCTATTGTGTCTGATATCAATATAGCCACTTCAGCTTTATTTTGGTTAAGCATGTTATAACTTTTTGGAACCTTTTACTTTTAACCCATTTGTGTCTTTAAAGTTTCTTGCAGGCAGCAAAGAATTAGGGCCTTCTAACCTCTGAATTTTGGATTGGGATCTTTAGAACACTTACATTCAATGCTCTGTGAATTAGGAGGTATTCCAATTTCACTGAAAATCCTTTGGGGTTGTTATTTCACTGGGTTTGGGTAGTTTCCTGATATATATGCACTAATTAGTACTCTGCTAAATACTTGAAGAGAGCCTTCTGATGATCTTCAGGGTTTCCTCTTGGCAGAACATTCTGCTTTTTTGGTACTTTGTTCTGTGAACTCTATTGTTGTCTCGTTGGACTTTCAGTAACATCTTCTCAACTTAGAGTATACCAGGTTCTTCCTCCCTGGGCTGCTATCTAGAAACTATGCCAAAGTCGGAAACTGATGCAATCGTAGCACTCATCTCATTTGTTTTCTGTCTCTCCAGGATCCCTGTTCTTGGCTGCTGAATGTTCAGTGCCTTGAAAAGAATGGACTCCTACATTTTTTTTCTGTGTTTCCTTTGCTTGTTTCAGGTGGGAAAGTAAATCTTGTGGCTCCTATTCTGTCTTGGCCAAAAGTAGAAGTTACATGTGTTGGTCTTTCAGATCAAGACTTATGCTACTTCCTAAAATGAACCTCAAAGATGATGACTAGGAGGATGTCTCTCTGGTGGCTAATAAGGAAATGCCCCCTATCCTCTGGATCCTGGTAGAGTCCAGAGGCTTAGCCTCCCTGGGAAATGGAATATGTACTGATTCACTTTTTATTGATGGACGGTCAATCAATGTTTAGGTACTTTTAATCACAGTAACACAGTAATGTGTTTTAAGATGACTGACATTAACATTAAATGTCTAAGAAAAACACCTGAAATGCAAATACCTGTAGGGCTTTTGTATTTTGCCTAGCATGCAGGAAGCCCTCAATAAATAACCTTTGTAATGAATGAATAAATGATTATGTGGAAAGTTCTGATTTCCTGGAATCTTTACTGAGAATTCCACATATCTCATCAATAAACTTTCAAACATCTCAGATGTTAGAAAAAGCAGAATTCCCAGGGACCTTTAATAAGAGACCTTGATAATGACCCCTCTAATTTTATCATAATTTATCAAAGTCCTGTGAAGTGAGAAAGTGGTTAACATTTGAAGTCTACCACTTCACTAACTTCCCCTTTGAGCACCAATTTTGAAAATGTAACTCAATTTCAAAATTTACTTTATGTACTCACACTGTTAAATAAATATCTGTTGATCTATTAATTGCTCTATTTTGAAAGTGGATTTCAACAGGTTTGATTTTCACAGTTGTAATAAATTCAGAGTGAATCTGGAAAACTTGCATAATAGTAGTTTACACTCCAGGAAAATGTCTTTAGGAAACACGTTTACAAATCAGTAGTTTTGTGTTATCTCTAATCAATGTTGGCTCATGGAAGATGCCACTTTCACTCATATATAGAATTTAAGAAACAAAACAAATGGGCAAAGGTAAAAAAAAAAAAAAAAAAGAGGGAAGGTGGGAAACCAAGAAATAGAATCCTAATTGTAGAGAAGAAACTGATGGCTACCAGGGGAGATGAGTGGGAAAATGGCTTAAATTGGTGATGGGGGTTAAGCAGTGCACTTGTGATGAGCACCGGGTGTTGCATTAAATGTTGAATCACTATATTGTACACCTAAAATTAATATAATACTGTGTTAACTAACTGGAATTTAAATAAAAAATAAAAGACACTGGGATTCTTAAATAGAATTCTCTTTCATCAAATGAGAGAAACTTTTATAAAGGTCATTGCTTACTAGTAACAATACAACACTTCCTGCATTACTTCAGAATATTTACCTCAAATCGCTGTCTCTGTCCTTTTGGCTCCATCCTGACTACTTGTAAAAATAGCTCACATTTTGAGATGCAAAGTTAAGCACAATAATTGCTGAATGGCCATGTTGTACACAATTTTGACTCTAAGAATGCTGATGGTTAGACATTAATCATGTTTAAAAGATTTTCAATTCAGTTCAACAAACACTCCTACTCTATGCCAGAACTGCACTAGGCAATGATGATACAAACACCAACAGGGCAACTTAATTATAATTAAGGAGCTTTTTGTCCAACTACCAATTTTTAGGGATAGATTCTCAACACACTAGTGTATTCTAATAAATTGTGAGGTGTGATGCAAATTATAACATTAATGTTAGTGAAGGTACTGTTTGCATTTTATAAAATAATTCAGAATAGCTACTGCTATAATCATTTCATTTCCACTCATTTCTTAGAATTTTCATGATACAATGTTAATTGAATAGGTATGATAAAAGTTAGTGTAGTATACCCTAAGTTTGTTAAAATTACATGGGCAAATAGGGGCTAAATATGAAAAAAGTAATTAATGAAATATTTAAATTATTTAATCCACCAAAACGTTAACAGTGGTTCTCTTTAGGTGGTAGAATTTTCATAACATCACTGAAAATAAAGAATTCAAGATAATATGACTTGTACATGATTAATTATCAAATAAACACTCCAAGTTAATTGCCATAGGAATTCACAGGAAGAGAGAAGAATTCCTTCAATGACCTTCCAATGGTCATGGAGGACTTCATGGAGAGGACGTGTCTCAAGGATGGGTGACTGTTGCAGAGAACACAAAGATGTACCAGTCCACAACCCCGCTAATGTTAAGAAAGATCTAAATCAGGTTTGATTTTACCATACCCACCTGGAAAGACTCTCACTGAACATATTATTTCAGATGTATCCAGATTTGGACTAGATTGCTATAATTTTCTATTATATTTTAATTTATGCAGCTTGGGATCAGAGTAGTTTTTGGCAGCTTCAGCATACTAGTGACTCACACTGAGCTTGCATTCAACTAAACCTCTCAAGTCTGTTCTCTCATGATGTTGTTGAGCAACATTTCTCCCACACTGTACCGGAGTCGTTGTTTTGCTGAATTCGAGTGTAGGACTTTACATTTACAAACTATTAAATGTCATCTTGTTGGATTTGGCTGAGATTTCCAGATCACTGAGATCTTTTATGCTCCTGACTCCAATGACAAACATATTTAATGCATCCTTCCAGAGTCCATCGCACCTGAAAGTTTGATGGTCAGGCTGTGTAGGCCATGTACCAGTTATCAATATATTTGCTCCTTAGTTCCAAGAACACTTTCATTGCCTACCTTGCAATAATGGAGCTAGATCTTGCAAATACTTCTCCTTTACCAGGTTGTACAATGATAAACTTTGTCAGCAGAAGGCAATGAAAATACCCTGGAGGAAGAAGCTTGTCTTCCTGGTACCCGTGCTCTCCTCAGCAGGCTTCTGCAACACATGGCTTCTATGGTACCAACTTCCTGCAGGGCATGGTGGCCGGTAGCACATAGCACCTCCCCAAGGGCAGGTATCTCCTTGAAAAGCAGGGCTGTTGTGAAACACCTCCCTGTGAATGGCTTCCCTGGAACCCCTCTAGGCAGTTTTCCCCTTGTTCCCCCAGAAAACTGCTTTGCTACCTGCCTTGCTGTGAACCACAGCTATACCACTTCCAACAGAGTCTGGATCTCAGCTTTGTGGAGGGCATCTTCCTAGGAGTGGTAGCTGCCCCTAACACCTGCTATTTCTTTATTCCCTACAGTTCTCCTTACCCTTCATTAACCAATCCCTGATGACTCTGACTCGCTCATAGTTTTTATATTAAACTTTCCCTGTAAAAATTATGTGTGATTTTTGTCTCCTGACTAGACCCTGAGAGAGATAGCTCATTATTCATACTATTGATAAAAATCTTGTTTGGACAGAGTTAAGGACAAAGCCACCTGAATCCTGCTAATATATGTTAATCTGTTTAATAATGGAGACAATTTGGTAATATGGAAAGGTTCTCACAAAAATGCCCCAAATATAAATTATGAGTGTCCATCAATACATGAATGGATAAAGATGTGATAAATATACATACACCACCCCTCCCCCACACACATAATGGAATATTATTCAGCTGTAAAAAAGAATGAAATCTTGCCATTTGCAACAACATGGATGGATCTAGAAGATGTAATAGTAAGTGAAGTCAGTCAGAGGAAGACAAATAGTATATGATTTCACTCCCATGTAGGATATAAGAAACAAAATAAAGGAAAAAGCAGACAACCCAAAAGACAAACTCTTAACTAGTTAAAAGAGAACAAACTGGTAGTTACCAAAGGTGGGAAGGGGTGAGTCAGTGAAATAGGTGAAGAGGATTATGGTACACTTATCATGATGAGCACTGTGAATAGAATGGTTGAATCCCTATATTATACACCTTAAACTAACAACACTATGTTATTTATACTAGAATTTAAAAATAAATTTAAATAAAAATTAAAAAATAAAATACATATATATGAATTATGGAAGCTGTTTAATGGGGAAGGTGATTATTTGGAGAATGTCCTTATGTGTGACAGTTCATCTGTGCACTTGCCTAAAATAACTCCCCCCACCCTGCCGTCTTCCCACACCAGCCCCTTCTTGTCATCAGGTCTCAGGTCAAACCCCAGCTTCTCAGTGAAGCTTCCCCTGACCACTCCATCTCATCTTGAACTCACTATTTCCATTTTTTCATGTTACTAACTGTATTTACTTATTTGTTTATTGTCAGCTTTTAACTTCTTAAACATACACTCTAGGAGAGAACCAGGCCCAATATCTAGTCCAGTGCCTGGCACATAATAAGCACTCCATAAAAGATTTGTTAAACTGAAAGAATTTCTCCATGATCTTAGGTAAATGAGGTAACATGCTGTTTTAAAGAGATCTAAGGATGTAATAAGATTTTTACACTTGTGAGTTATCCATCTAGGGAGTTAGAGATTTTATAAATGATGAGCAGTTCTAGAATTGTTATATGAATTTACCACTTACCAATTTTGTTTTTTCCTTCTTCATACTTTATTCTTTGTAAAATATGATGTACGATTCTACTTCTTGTGGCATTGTTGAAGAAAGTGTCTTTGTTGTGTATGATGAAGCTGCACACACATATTGAAAACACAAGCTGAAGGTTAATGGGAGGTGATGAATCTAATCTTTGACATAATTTGGTGTTACTCATAGAGGTGTCTTCAGTCAGTCATAGAGAGGATAGTCTGGAACAGCACGAGAGAGCCCAGAGATCACACCAGGGACAGGAGGCTCACACCTCTCAGGAGTTTTGGTTTCAGTCTCCTGAGCATTAACATAATTATGCCAGGAAGGAGCTGGAGCTAAACGCAATTAAGAAACCTTAAAATAAACTAGTAGCAAGTTTAGGCCTCATATCTTGCTTTTTTCCTCAGGAAGATCATTAGATAAATTCACTAAAAATTTGTTTTGTTTTTATCCCCTCCTGTCTCCCACTCACCCCCTTCCATGTCACAACCACCTGGTTTTCAGAAAATTTAAGATCTGAAACTGGTTTGGATGGTGAATATAGGAGTTAGGTAATGAGCTCTGGTCTGACTCAGGACCTCTGTTCCTTCCCCATGTTTCTTGCTAGATGGGACACCTCTTCCAAAGCATATACTTAAAATCGCTTTCTTTCTCAGCCAGCGGCTGACCCAGCCACTGAAGTTTCTCATAGGGCTCATACACACACACACACACACACACACACACACACACACCAAGACCCTGGTTTTCCACTGGATACTCCTACCCTCCTGAGAGGTTTTCCTGGTGACAGAGCTTCCAGGACCATATAATCCAGCATGAAATGGCCATGTCTCCCCTTCCTAGCAATGTGTTAAATGGTACAATACTAGACATAACTGTAAATATAATTGCTTCATAAATTAACTCAGCAAACTTTTGGTACCTCCTATGAGTTGGACACCATAGAAGGTATGGTATGTTGGCAGCAACGGCCTTCAAAACCCAGCTCAGAAGTCACCTCCTCCAGCAGGTCTCTTCACTCCTCCAATGCCACTCCTTCTCTGCAAAGAGTTCAGTCCCTCCTCTGTGCTACTTCTTATCTTGTAAGCACATCAATTTATCAATTATTCAGTATTATCATTTGTTTTTTCATTTGTTCATTCACTCATTCCTTCAGCAATTGTTTACTGAGGGCTCTGTCTAGAGTACTGATTACACAATAGTAAACAAAACAGGTAAAATCTCTGTTCTTGAGAGGCTCACAGTCTAGTGGGAAAGACAAACCATAAAGGAAATGAACATGATTGTATGGCAGAGATGGACAGAATCAACCTCCCTTTGCATCTCTGTATCCCACACAGGGCTGTGAACTCACTCAGGACAAAAGGCTGAATCATACTAATTTCTGTAGAACCAGTGTCTAGTGAGTGGCTGGTTCAAATACAGGTACAGGTTTTTGGATAGTAGTAAGTAAGGGCCATTGGTATGCACATTGGGGAAACTGCTATTAAATGTTTTTTTCAAGAAGATGGATTCCCAAGAGTAGTTCAAATATCAGGAAGAAGAGAGAAAACTGGCCTAGAGAAGATAGTCCAGGCATGTGGTCTAGTTTGGGAACAGCTGGGAATGTGAGTTTGGGATAACATACAAAAGGAATAAAGACCAGAGAATATGAAAATAAAATGCAAATCACATAAGCTGATTCCCCGGAGAAGTATTTTCCTCTCACTTTTACTTCCCTAGGAATCTGTTATAAAATACTGTTTTCAAAAAGTAATTTGACTTGGTGGATAAGAAATAAATGCTATGTGGGTGAATGAGGAAGCTGCAGAGCTTAGCTGGTATTTTCTTTAGGGTTTTCTGAAAACATTTTAATGCATCAAAGAGGAAGAGAGGAAAACTGAAAGTTACATTTAATGCAGCTCCTTTTATTTTATCTTCCACTGCGTTTTCACCGTATTTAAGACAGAACATTCCATTTTAATACCAAATAAAGATGCCATAAAGAAATAGACAAATAAAAAAGCCCATTTTTTGACTCACAATACCAGATGATAACTGAAAACTGATAAGCATGACCATGCTTGACAGGACAATTCTGGCCTAAAAGCCCATGTCCTTCCTCCATTAAATGGTTTTCTGCTTTCTTCTCCTTTTATAGCACCACATTACATTTTGTGAGCTCATGTAATAGTTCTCTATAATAAGCACTGCAGATGAGCTTCAAAATTTTGTTTTCCTCTTCCTTACATCTAGGTTGTACCTGGAGCCTGGAGGTTCTATAGTGGGAACAAATATATAGGGCACGTGCCAGGCACTATTCTAAGCATCCTAGATATATTAACTCATTCAATTCTTACAATCACCCAGGACACAGTATTTTATAGCTTCATCTTACAGGTGAAGAATCAGAGACAGTGAGTGATGCACCCAAAGTCACTCAACTAAGGGGGAGAGCCGGGATTTCAACTCAGGCCGTCTGGCTCCAGAGGTTGCCCTCTTACCCATTCATCTGTCTCTCTGTGTTAGAAACTTCCTGATTCCTGGAGGCTGACTTGCCTTGTGATCAGCCCAAGAGTTGCTCTACCTAGAATTCTTTCCTTGCTTCCACTCATTCTTTGAGCCTCATTTCAGGGCACATCTCCCTCTAAGGGTGTTCCTTGACCGAAAAGTGAGGTGGGCTACAATATGAGAGGGAAGGAGAAAACCATTTAATGCATAAGGAAGATGACCTTTAAGTTCTAACACTGCCCCTACTTCTACTTAAGACTTTGAAGTGAGACAGTCCACAGACTAAACCCTAATTTTGTCACTTACTATGTGGTATTGTAACTGTCTTTCAAGTTCCCTGGATATTGGTTTCCTTATCTGTGAAATGGAGATAACACTGTAATTACCTAGCTTTTTGCAGACTCAGATGAGAGGTCTTGCAGAGCCCCACTGTCTGGCATTTAATAAGGTCTTGGAGTTAGCTGTCATCTCGTTGCTGTTGCTTCGTATAGAAACTGTCTGCCTAACACACCTGACTTCTCTGGATGAGCTTGTTGAGGGCAGGGACTAGCCATGCTCATGTCTGAATTCCCAGCACTAGTACAGGGTGTGGCCCATGACAAGCCCTTACAATTGGCTCACATGGACTGACCTGGAGAATACCTGCTAACATTGGGGACTATGTTATAATGTTATAATATAATGACTAAATATCATTTCCTTTTATCTTGGCATCTACTGCTTCCTGGAAAGATTTCTACCCATTTCATCTTTCCAGCTATCACCTGAACCATTTTCTGCATGTTACCAAAGGATTTTCTTACAGAGTGTGAAACAATCTCATTTTCTCTGTCACTCTTTCACATTGAAGGGCCAAGAGAAGGCACAGTGATGATTCTTGAAATCATTGCTCTCAAGCTTTCCTTAGCCACTTAGCCAAAATGACCTTCTTCAAATGAAATCACTCACATACCCACATGCACACACACATCTTTTAGAAATGTATTCTATAAGTATGCTTACCCATGTACAAAGTGACAGATAATCAAAACACTCATTATGGCATGGGTTATAATAGCAAGATTCTAAAAAACGACTTAAATAATTCATCAGTGAGGGTTAAGATAAACAAATTATTATACAACTTAACAATGAAATACTCTGCATCTGTAAAGAGACAGAGGGTGTTCAGTATAGATATAAAAAAAATCTTCAAGATACTACAGGAGAAAACAAGGTTCAAGAAAATCCCTCAGCCATTTGTATCAATCAAAGAGCCAAACATACACATATAAGGAAGTAGATATAAATGTAATGACATATTTATTTGCTTGTACATGCACATACTATGATAAGGACACATAGACATCCAGAAATACTAGCTGCCTCTGGGGAAAACTGGATGGCTGGAAAGGAAGGAAACTTCATTGACACATTTAAGAAATTTTTATCATATGCAAATACTACCTATAAAAATATGAAATATTTTTTAAAAGAAATTTTTAAAGGGAAAATGCAATTTCTGTTCTAGGTTTGTTCTCTACTTCACCTTGAAGGATAAGGAGTAGAATAAACTGAATTGGCAGGGGAATAATTATGTGATCAAGACTCTGCACATATATCTCCTTATACTACCCTTTGGAACAGTTATGCAATATGCCTGAAGTCACACAACTGAGAAAGTATTCAAAACCCATCTGTTGGTTCCAAATTTTCCTACTCATTTGTAAAAGGAACTGCTGAGAGCACATGCCTGCCTGTATGCATGTGTGTGTGAATAGGACTTTCTGGATGCTTTCATCTTGCCCCATGAGGAATGCCCTGCTGACCTGTCACCAAGTAATAGGCAAACCTGAGCCTAAAGTTCCTATTGACTCCCCTTGAGGATTTCTACTCCTGCTTTCTCTGGAGGTGAGCCACCCTCAGGTTTTACTTGAATCTCCCAATCTCTCCCTTGCTAGGAAGGGCAAAAACTGGAAGAGAATATGCCATGAAATTATGTTTTAGCTACAGACTCCCTGAAGCTGTGTTTATTTGCACTCTGTTCTATGTTCTCCTACAGCCAACTGTCCACAGGAGGGTTGGAAAGTACTGTGATATGCTGGTTGCAAACATCCTGTAAAATTCTGCTTGTTCTGTGCAAAGAACTGTTCACTGAGAGTGTAAAAGTGGTTAGGGGGTAGAAAGGGATGTGGGTATCATGCATGTATGTATTTTGAGTGAGGGTAATGCAAAGGTGGAAAGAACCTAGTTTCTCTCCTCAGAGGAGCCTCTATTCTTATTGGATAAAATGAGAAACACAAACATTCAAGGGTGTGAATTGGGGAAAGGTATTCATTAGAGCTGGGTATAAAATCAGCTTATCATCAAATGTGTTATCAACTGATTTTTAAAAAAATTTTCCTCTCAGGCAACAGCTATTAATTAACAGCTATTATTTGACCACACTTTCTTCACAATTAATTTATATGAATTATCTAGAGTCTAGTGCTGTTGAATAGGAATTTCTGAGATAATGAAAATGTTCTTTATCTATGCTGTCCAATATGGTAGCCACTAGTCACATGTCGCTACTGAACATTGAAACTGTGGATAGCACAAATGAGAAAGTAAGTTTTTACTTTTACTTAATTTAAACTGATTAAAATTAAAATATAAATAGCCACATGCAGCTAGTAGATAGGCAATTGCCTCAAATATGGAGCCAGTTTGAACATGTGGTCAAAGCCTCAGTAATGGGATCCTTATCCTGCATTTCCCTTTTGGCTACAAAAACTGGAGCAGGACAGTGAGCAAGGGGTGACAATGCCCTATAGGACTGTGTATAGGTCTTGGGTTCAAGTCTTCCTCTTCATTTTAGTTGTATGGCTTTGGGGAAGTCAATGAGTTTCTCTGGGATACAGTTACTTGTCAGGAAAATGAGGGTCATACAGTCTTAGTTGCCCAACAATGGGGTTAATCACAAAGTGAAGCTATAAAGTAGTGAGATAGATCATCAAATCTATGTGGTAGGTGACTGGACTCCACACGAGTCTAAGAGACAACTCGAACCCAACATGTCCCAAACAGAACTCTTGATCTATATACCCTTGTAAGGTAAAAATCTGCCTTCTCCCTCACCTTTCCCAACTTAAAAAAATGGCACTGTGGCACATTCAATTTCTCAAGTCACAAACTTGAGATGCATCCTTTATCCTCTCTTTCTCTCATGTCCAATATCCAATCAAATTCTTTGAGTTCCTTTTCCCAAATGTTATCCTGAATCTGATCCTTTATCACCCTCTTTGCTTTGAGGTTGTTTCCAAGAGCACTATAATAATTTCCTAACTATTCCAATTTCACTTTCTACCATCAGTTCATTCTCTACCTAACAAGGATCTTTTAAAACAAAATATCACCTCCTCTTCTATTTAAAACTCTTTATCAACCTCCTATAGATTTGGAATCAAGCCTAAACTCCTTTCCATGGTCTATATGCTCCTGCTACATGGTCTAGGCCTGCCTACACCAATGGTGCTTATCTCTTCTCTTCATCTTGCTCATTATAAACCAGCAACACTGCCTTTTCTTCTGCCCTTGGAAAAAACCCAGCTTGCCACTGTCCAGGGCTTCTGTTCATGCAACTCCCAGATTTTTGCATAACTTGTTTCTTTCCAACATTTAGGTCTCAATTTAAATGTCATCTCTTTAATACCTTAGCTAGGATAGTTACTCTCCTGTCTCACAAGTCTGTCTGTCTTTCTCTCTTCCATTACCTTGCTTTTTTTTCTTATGTTTTACTCTCTGAATTTTTGAGGGGTGGGAGAAGATGCATCTACATTTTCATTGTCTGCCTATCTTTCCCTCTAGAATGATTGCAACAACATATTGACTCTACATGAACCAGTGGAAAAACTGGCCAGCACAACTGCTGGGTTAACCCAGCACAACTGCTGACATAAAAGAATCATGAGCAAATAAAATGTGTTTTAAGTTACTAAATTTTCTGATAGATTGTTATGGAGTATAGGTGACCAATATGCCAGTCTTTTCTGATGGCTAAAGTTGTATTCTTTCATAATACAAAAGGAAAAGTGAAAGCAAATGCTTTGAAAAATATTTCAGAAAGCTTTCTCAATTAAACTTTTAAATAGAGATTTATTTTTTAACAAGGAGAAGCAAAGGTGATACAGTTAACCGTCACTTAAATTATGTCCTCAAATTAATGAAAAATCTAAGTAGGAACAAAGCAACCAATTAATTTTTTATGTGACAAACCTATTTTGAGAGTTTTTTTGGGCCTTAGGCACTGTGGTGCAATAACTAACTTCTTAAGTATAATTGTTATGAGTAAAACGATGAGATAACTATCAGGCCAAATACATAATATACATAATATTCAGAGTTCTGACCCTTTGGTAAAGATTTTAAAGCCTCTCCCTAGGATTAAGGTGATAAGCTGCTGAAATTTAAAGCAATGTGAGGAGACATTTTTCTTATTCCATTGGTCATTTCTAATTGTACTTCATGACATTATCTTTTCTATTTGAACATTAAATATAAATTAAGAAATACTTGCTCTTGAGACTTCCAGGTAAAGATGGGAAATTAAATACTTGCATTTAATTTGGCTTTCTCTCAAAAACCCATGAAAATAATAGTAATATGTGTATGTTTACATATAGGCATAAACCCTCAAGGAACAAAGCAGAAAGCAACAGAAATAAAATGTTGGAATGTGAGAAGCAGACTCACAGGTAGTAACAGACTTAGCAGATTCCCAAACCAGGTCTGGAAAATACCAAGAGCAGTCATATTTATACTACAAAATCTCATAAAATTTTAGAACTGGGGCACCAGTGGCCTCTGGAAGCAGGGTGAAAGGGATGTCAAAATAAATACTGAGATTGAAAGCTCTTTAGGAAGATGTTAGATCCTGAGATTTTCCCTGAAATTTAACAGAAGCCCAGAAAGTTGGTTTTTTTTTTTTTTGTGAGAATTTTTTGTTTTTGTTTTTGTATGGGGTAATAATACAGCCCCTGAACTGTAAGACATCAGACATGGTTAGGGGTAGGGAAACTGGTAATGAAAACTGGTTTTCACTATGTGAATGTTTGCATCCTAGAAGCCAAGATTCCCAACGGTCTTCATCTGCTTAGGCTTCAGAACACTGGCAGCCAGGTTTTGACTTTCCAAGCAGGACACTGGCAGAGACTTCTCTGAGGAATCTGACCAGCTAAAGAGGAAAGATCAGAAGAGAAAGGGAATGGGGACTCCAAAATGAAACCCACCAGCCATTTCCCTACAACAAAATTACCAGTTGATGCGTCCCACCCACTACTCTGAAATTGTGCTCAAGTTTTACATTTCCTATTATTTAACATGGACAGAGAGCCAAAGATTACTGAGTATCTGAAGAATTCACTAACAAAGATAGAGAATAATAGAGAGAGCAAAAGCAAAACAGAAAGAAACATGTTAAGGATATTAGGCTCTGTGAAGTGGTGAAACATTAAAAAATATCATTATTCTCAGAAAGTTAAGATACTGTTATTGTAAAAACAGGTCAAAATAGGATTTTAAAAAGCCAGAATAACATGAAATTCAAAATAGTCTTTGTAAATTAAAACAAAGTGACAGCAAAATTTAAAAACATAATAGAAGCATTTGAAAATAAGTTGAAATCTTCTAGAAAATAAGTTCAGAAAAATCTCCTAGAGCAAAAATTTACAGATTAAATAAAAGGAGAGAAAAGACAGACATGAGAGGATCAGTTAGGAATCCTATAAAGAGGGATGCCTGGGTGGCTCAGTGGTTGAGCGGCTGCCTTAGGCTCAGGTCGTGACCCCGGGGTCCTGGGATGGAGTCCCACGTTGGGCTCCCCGTAGAGAGCCTGCTTCTCTCTCTGCCTGTGTCTCTGCCTCTCTCTGTGTGTCTCTCATGAACAAATAAATAAAATCTTTTTAAAAAAGGAATTCTACATATAAAGAAAGAAAAAGGGATAAATGATATGCAAAATTCAAAAATTATTCAAGAAAATTTCCCTCATTTGCAAATATCTTCTCCCATTCTGTAGGTTGTCTTTTAGTTTTGTTGACTGTATCCTTTGCTGTGCAAAAGCTTCTTATCTTGATGAAGTCCCAATAGTTCATTTTTGCTTTTGTTTCTTTTGCCTTCGTGGATGGATCTTGCAAGAAGTTACTGTGGCCGAGTTCAAAAAGGGTGTTGCCTGTGTTCTCCTCTAGGATTTTGATGGAATCTTGTCTCACATTTAGATCTTTCATCCATTTTGAGTTTATCTTTGTGTATGGTGCAAGGGAGTGGTCTAGTTTCATTCTTCTGCATGTGGATGTCTAATTTTCCCAGCATCATTTATTGAAGAGACTGTCTTTCTTCCAGTGGATAATCTTTCCTCCTTTATCAAATATTAGTTGACCATAAAGTTGAGGGTCCACTTCTGGATTCTCTATTCTGTTCCATTGATCGATGTGTCTGTTTTTGTGCCAGTACCACACTGTCTTGATGACCACAGCTTTGTAGTACAACCTGAAATCTGGCATTGTGATGCCCCCAGCTATGGTTTTCTTTCTTTATTTTAAATTTATTTTTTATTGGTGTTCAATTTACCAACATACAGAATAACCCCCAGTGCCCGTCACCCATTCACTCCCACGACCCCACCCTCCTCCCCTTCTACCACCCCTAGTTCGTTTCCCAGAGTTAGCAGTCTTTACGTTCTGTCTCCCTTTCTGATATTTCCCACACATTTCTTCTCCCTTCCCTTATATTCCCTTTCACTGTTATTTATATTCCCCACATGAATGAGAACATATAATGTTTGTCCTTCTCCGACTGACTTACTTCCCTCAGCATAATACCCTCCAGTTCCATCCACGTTGAAGCAAATAGTGGGTATTTGTCATTTCTAATAGCTGAGTAATATTCCATTGTATACATAAAACACATCTTCTTTATCCATTCATCTTTCGATGGACACCGAGACTCCTTCCACAGTTTGGCTATTGTGGACATTGCTGCTAGAAACATCGGGGTGCAGGTGTCCCGGCGTTTCATTGCATCTGTATCTTTGGAGTAAATCCCCAACAGTGCAATTGCTGGGTCATAGGGCAGGTCTATTTTTAACTCTTTGAGGAACCTCCACACAGTTTTCCAGAGTGGCTGCATCAGTTCACATTCCCACCAACAGTGTAAGAGGGTTCCCTTTTCTCCGCATCCTCTCCAACATTTGTGGTTTCCTGCCTTGTTAATTTTCCCCATTCTTACTGGTGTGAGGTGGTATCTCATTGTGGTTTTGATTTGTATTTCCCTGATGGCAAGTGATGCAGAGCATTTTCTCATGTGCGTGTTGGCCATGTCTATGTCTTCCTCTGTGAGATTTCTGTTCATGTCTTTTGCCCATTTCATGATTGGATTGTTTGTTTCTTTGGTGTTGAGTTTAATAAGTTCTTTATAGATCTTGGATACTAGCCCTTTATCTGATAGGTCATTTGCAAATATCTTTTCCCATTCTGTAGGTTGTCTTTTAGTTTTGTTGACTGTATCCTTTGCTGTGCAAAAGCTTCTTATCTTGATGAAGTCCCAATAGTTCATTTTTGCTTTTGTTTCTTTTGCCTTCGTGGATGGATCTTGCAAGAAGTTACTGTGGCCGAGTTCAAAAAGGGTGTTGCCTGTGTTCTCCTCTAGGATCTTGATGGAATCTTGTCTCACATTTAGATCTTTCATCCATTTTGAGTTTATCTTTGTGTATGGTGCAAGGGAGTGGTCTAGTTTCATTCTTCTGCATGTGGATGTCCAATTTTCCCAGCACCATTTATTGAAGAGACTGTCTTTCTTCCAGTGGATAATCTTTCCTCCTTTATCAAATATTAGTTGACCATAAAGTTGAGGGTCCACTTCTGGATTCTCTATTCTGTTCCATTGATCAATGTGTCTGTTTTTGTGCCAGTACCACACTGTCTTGATGACCACAGCTTTGTAGTACAACCTGAAATCTGGCATTCTGATGCCCCCAGCTATGGTTTTCTTTTTTAAAATTCCCCTGGCTATTTGGGGTCTTTTCTGATTCCACACAAATCTTAAAATAATTTGTTCTAACTCTCTGAAGAAAGTCCATGGTATTTTGATAGGGATTGCATTAAACGTGTATATTGCCCTGGATAACATTGACATTTTCACAATATTAATTCTGCCAATCCATGAGCATGGAATATTTTTCCATTTCTTTGTGTCTTCCTCAATTTCTTTCAGAAGTGTTCTATAGTTTTTAGGGTATAGATCCTTTACCTCTTTGGTTAGGTTTATTCCTAGGTATCTTCTGCTTTTGGGTGCAATTGTAAATGGGATTGACTCCTTAATTTCTCTTTCTTCAGTCTCATTGTTAGTGTATAGAAATGCCACTGATTTCTGGGCATTGATTTTGTATCCTGCCACACTACCGAATTGCTGTATGAGTTCTAGCAATCTTGGGGTGGAGACTTTTGGGTTTTCTATGTAGAATATCATGTCATCGGCGAAGAGGGAGAGTTTGACTTCTTCTTTGCCAATTTGAATGCCTTTAATGTCTTTTTGTTGTCTGATTGCTGAGGCTAGGACTTCCAGTACTATGTTGAACAGCAGTGGTGAGAGTGGACATCCCTGTCTTGTTCCTGATCTTAGGGGAAAGGCTCCCAGTGCCCCCCCCATTGAGAATGATATTTGCTGTGGGCTTTTCATAGATGGCTTTTAAGATGTTGAGGAATGTTCCCTCTATCCCTACACTCTGAAGAGTTTTGATCAGAAATGGATGCTGTATTTTGTCAAATGCTTTCTCTGCATCTAATGAGAGGATCATATGGTTCTTGGTTTTTCTCTTGCTGATATGATGAATCACATTGATTGTTTTACGGGTGTTGAACCAGCCTTGTGTCCCGGGGATAAATCCTACTTGGTCATGGTGAATAATTTTCTTAATGTACTGTTGGATCCTTTTGGCCAGTATCTTGTTGAGAATTTTTGCATCCATGTTCATCAGGGATATCGGTCTGTAATTCTCCTTTTTGGTGGGGTCTTTGTCTGGTTTTGGAATTAAGGTGATGCTGGCCTCATAGAACGAATTTGGAAGTACTCCATCTCTTTCTATCTTTCCAAACAGATTTAGGAGAATAGGTATCGTTTCTTCTTTAAACGTTTGATAGAATTCCCCTGGGAAGCCATCTGGCCCTGGACTCTTGTGTCTTGGGAGGTTTTTGATGACTGCTTCAATTTCCTCCCTGGTTATTGGCCTGTTAAGGTTTTGTATTTCTTCCTGTTCCAGTTTTGGTAGTTTGTGGCTTTCCAGGCATGCGTCCATTTCTTCTAGATTGCCTAATTTATTGGCGTATAGCTGTTCACAATATGTTTTTATTTTTTATTTTTTAAACAAAATTCACATTTTATTTAGGTTGAAATAAACTATACAAAATTGATTTTCTTCACCAAAAATAACAGCAATATTTTCTGTATTATTCCTAGATAACCACGAAAGATTTATTTTTGTAGGTTTTCCAGGTTTTGCTTATAAATCAAGACGAGGCAGTAGATATAGTCATGGAAAAAGACAGAGGAAAACAGACAAATCAGTTGTCAGTATCCATGGCCTCTGATCCTGTCTTGACCATGAACAGAGGTGTTCAACATACACCTGCTAAAAAGCTTATGAAGACATAGATGTTCAACATATACTTGCTAAACAGCTCATGAGGATGTAGGCTCAACAAAGGAATGTAAACAGTAACAACCCAATGTGGAACAATGGCAGGTTCTCTCATTCAAACTTTACCTATAACTTGTTCCTTCAAGTTCATTTGAAAAGACAAAATCTACACAGAAATCTTTGCTTGGCAAGCTCACTTTTCTCTCTGTCTGGTAACTCCCTTAACTCCATTATAGATTTGTAACATACTAAAACCCCTACTATTCAAAGGTCACTCGTGAGCTTCATTGTAACATTTTACAAAATGTACTCCTTCTTCCGACACCTCTTCAAAATTTATTTTTTCCTAAGAACTGATAGTTCAAATACCCGACAATTGGATCCAGTGATAACAAATGTTATGTCTAAAATGACTTAACTAAAACAATTCCCAAGTGCTATTAGCAGAGATCCCATAGAAGTGTAATGTGGCACTTTCAATGCTATCTTCTGGAAGAACAGTTATGTCTCCAAAGCACAGGAGTTCAATCAGGGGCCATTTTAAATAGGCAGATTATCAATGGCTAATGTACTTAATTAGAGGTCAATAAGTCAAGATATTCAGTGATTAAGTGGCCTACATACACCTGATAGATTTTCTTTCTGTAAGATGTTTCAAATTTCTTACAGAGTTTTCCAAATATCAAACATAAGAGAAAGCCTACTTTTAAAGTCTCTTAGGTATTTTCAATGGTTTCTGAGTTATCTGTAGGAAGCTCTGAATTAGTTGTATAGAGTTTGATATATGTGTCTACCATTAAATCCAGATCACGTTTTATATCAAAATTTATGTTAAGCAAAGCCAAGTTACTTGACCTTTGGTCTGTCAAAGTGTTCCTCAGGTATGCTTTGAGACACTTTCGCCCATTTTCATAGCGTTCATTCTCAACCTTCATCACAGGAAGAATACATAGGACTTTGAGCAATGCATAAAAATTAGGATAAAACTTGATGTCTGGTAGATGTAGGGCTTCATAAATGGTGGATGGAAGCTCTATATCTTTCCCTCTGTGTTTCCACTTGATTCTCCAGCAATGCAGCTCAGCTGAGAGTGTGTCAGGATTGGGCAGGTCACTTCTGTACATGTCAGCATGGTGCTCCTCCGATGTATTAAATTTGAGCTGTTCCATGACAGAGGGTACAAGAGATAAGCATTTAAGAGCTTTGAAGTGCTGTTCTGAGAATATATCTTTCAGTTCCTGAATAATGTGTTCCACTGTTGGAACACTTAGAGTTTCTTTATAGTAACTTTCAGAGGTGAGCTGAGATTCCAGGTTACCTTGCTGCGCTCTGCAGAATTTGCCAGGGAGTTTCATCTGAATATCTAGTTTAGTTGCCAAATTTGTGGCTTCTTCGAACCAAAATTCACGATAAACTTCAATATTTTCCATCACTTCATTTAGAGAATGCAGCACTGCAGTCAAGCTACCGGCTGCAAAGAAGACATCAGAGGTTTGCCCCTGGAGATTTTTCCCAAAGGCTCTTGTAAAAGATAGAACATTCTTAAGAACAACAATGGTAACAATGAAATCAAAATCTGTTACTGCACTACAGAGTACAAAAGCTCGACCAGCTATATAGTTATTCCATCTAATATTTGTATCACTATTTATACCATCTAAACATAGAACAAGTGCTTGTAGGAGATCCACTAAAATTTCAAAAGCATCATGCCTGCCTGTCCACTGAGAATGGCAGATTTCCTTCAGTTCTTTACCCTTTTCCTCATTATTCTGAAAGAGGACAGAAATTACATTGTCAAGCTCCAAAAGCAGTTGTGGAGATCGATGGAAGAACTAACAAACTTCCTCGATTGTTCCTGATGCAACAGATACTCCCACAACAGGCACTGATTTTGCCAACCACATGTTTAAGGCACAGGAAGAACAAAGTGTGTAGACAGCTTGGGGATATTTCTCTAAAAGTCTAGAAGCAACAATTTTCATTTTGGAAGAAAATCCACTAGATACAATGTAAGCCTGACCACGACAATATTTCATATTTAACCCCCACTTCTCAATTATTGTAGTGTGAAATTTCACAGCCAAAATTTCCGCATTGGCTTCGTAAGGCAAGAAGCCCAAAAATTCCTCTCTCAGGTTATGAGATTCATCAACAAACCTCACCAACACAGGCAAGTGTTTTTCCCCTGCTATGTCCACTACATCATCAGTGATGATGGAAAAGAAGTGAGAGTCTCTCACTTCCCTGAGGGTTTCCTCCCGGATGCAGCTCTCACAGATTTCTAGCATCTGTTTCTGTTGTGTTTTTGAGCAGAACAATGTGTTAACTGCTGTTGTCTCAAAACGCTTTCTTAGAACCTCTTCACCAGAATTTATCCGGCACTCCAGCAGTGCTTGAAAGTTATCAGGAGTAAAGAGACCCTCTGGGATTTCATCAGTTTCATGCCCATCCAGAGGTATGTTTTGTTTTCCCATAAGAATCAAAATTTCAAATAAAGATTTTAGGTATTCTTTGTTTTCTTTCTCTTCGAGAGTCAAAGGTAAAATGTCTTCATCCTGTTCTTCACCCCCTTCTTCTGCACTGGGGTTCTGAGCATTGCTGTTGTTTATTTCTTTATGTTTGGGTTCCTGTTCAGAAGTTTCATCAATTTTTTTCTGTTTCAGTGTCCGGATTTCATCTTCACTCAATTCTTTTATTCGTTTTCTGTGTCTACTATGTGGATTGTTCAAATGACTGGTAAGATCAAATATTGTTGGTATTGCATTATCACGAAGAACTGTCCTATAAGGACTAGTTCTACAGATCATAGAGGTCTCAAAGTGTTTGGCACATAATCGATAATGTTTATTTAGTTGATCAGGTGTTTTATCTTCTAAATCTGCTATCCTACAATTCTCCACCCATTTCTGGCATCTGGCCGGATCCCGCGGGAACCTGAAGAAGGCCAGGTCTGACTGCGTGCTCTTCCTCGTGCAGTTGGGGGCAGCGCAGAAGTTCGGCATCGTCGCCCACCCACCGGCCGGCCCAGCCCTCCCCTCCCGCCTCCTCAGGGCAGCCCGCCTGCCCATCAGGGCCGGGGAGGGGAGCCAGGCCGGCCGGCTCGGCCAGGCCGAGCGCCCCATAATATGTTTTTAAAATCGTTTGTATTTCCTTGGTGTTGGTAGTGATCTCTCCTTTCTCATTCATGATTTTATTAATTTGAGTCTTCTCTCTCTTCTTTTTAATAAGGCTGGCTAATGGTTTATCTATCTTATTAATTCTTTCAAAGAACCAACTCCTGGTTCTGTTGATCTGTTCCAAAGTTCTTCTGGTCTCGATTTCGTTGAGTTCGGCTCGAATCTTTATTAACTCTCTTCTTCTCCTGGGAGTAGGATCTATTTGCTGTTCTTTCTCTAGCTCCTTTATATGTAAGGTTAGCTTTTGTATTTGAGTTCTTTCCAGTTTTTGAATGGATGCTTGTATTGTGATGTATTTCCCCCTTAGGACTGCTTTTGCTGCATCCCAAAGATTTTGAACGGATATAACTACATTCTCATTAGTTTCCATGAATCTTTTTAATTCTTCCTTAATTTCCTGGTTGACCCTTTCATCTTTTAGCAGGATGGTCCTTAACCTCCACGTGTTTGAGGTCCTTCCATACTTCTTGTTGTGATTTAGTTCTAATTTCAAGGCATTATGGTCTGAGAATATGCAGGGGACGATCCCAATCTTTTGGTATCGGTTCAGACCCGATTTGTGACCCAGTATGTGGTCTATTCTGGAGAAAGTTCCATGTGCACTTGAGAAGAATGTGTATTCAGTTGAGTTTGTTTGTAAAGTTCTGTAGATATCTGTGAAATCCATCTGGTCCAGTGTATCATTTAAAGCTCTCGTTTCTTTGGAGATGTTGTGCTTAGAAGACCTATCGAGTAGGTCTTCTAACCTACTCGATTGAAGTCACCAAGTATAAGCATATTATTATCTAAGTATTTCTTCACTTTGGTTAATAATTGATTTATATATTTGGCAGCTCCCACATTCGGGGCATATATATTGAGGATTGTTAAGTCCTCTTGTTGGATAGATCCTTTAAGTATGATATAGTGTCCCTCTTCATCTCTCACTACAGTCTTCGGGGTAAATTTTAGTTTATCTGATATAAGGATGGCTAACCCTGCTTTCTTTTGAGGACCATTTGAATGGTAAATGGTTCTCCAACCTTTTATTTTCAGGTTGTAGGTGTCCTTCTGTCTAAAATGAGTCTCTTGTAGACAGCAAATAGATGGGTCTTGCTTTTTTATCCAGTCTGAAACCCTGCGCCTTTTGATGGGGTCATTAACACCGTTCACGTTCAGAGTTACTATTGAGAGATATGAGTTTAGTGTCATCATGATATCTATTCTGTCCTTGTTTTTGTGGACTGTTCCACTGAACTTCTTCTTAAAGGGGAATTTTAAGAGTCCCCCTTAAAATTTCTTGCAGAGCTGGTTTGGAGGTCACATATTCTTTCAGTTGCTGCCTGTCTTGGAAGCTCTTTATCTCTCCTTCCATTTTGAATGAGAGCCTTGCTGGATAAAGTATTCTTGGTTGCATGTTCTTCTCATTTAGGACCCTGAATATATCCTGTCTGTCCTTTCTGGCCTGCCAGGTGTCTGTGGAGAGGTCTGCTGTTACCCTAATACTCCTCCCCATAAAAGTCAGGGATTTCTTGTCTCTTGCTGCTTTAAGGATCTTCTCTTTATCTTTGGAATTTGCAAGCTTAACTATTAAATGTTGAGGTGTTGAACGGTTTTTATTGATTTTAGGGGGGAATCTCTCTATTTCCTGGATCTGAATGCCTGTTTCCCTTCCCAGATTAGGAAAGTTTTCAGCTATGATTTGTCCAAATACATATTCTGGCCCTCTGTCCCTTTTGGTGCCCTCGGGAACACCAATTAAACGTAGGTTTTTCTTCCTCAGGCTGTGGTTTATTTCCCTTAATCTATCTTCATGGTCTTTTAATTGTTTGTCTCTTTTCCTCAGTTTCCCTCTTTGCTATCAACTTGTCTTCTATGTCACTCACTCGTTCTTCCACCTCGTTAACCCTCGTCGTTAGGACTTCTAGTTTGGATTGCATCTCATTCAATTGATTTTTAATTTCTGCCTGATAGCTCTAAATTCTGCAGTCATGAAGTCTCTTGAGTTCTTTATGCTTTTTTCTAGAGCCCCCAGTAGCTGTATAATAGTGCTTTTGAATTGGCTTTCTGACATTGAATTGTAATCCAGATTTTGTAACTCTGTGGGAGAGAGGATTGTTTCTGATTGTTTCTTTTGAGGTGAGGTTTTCCTTGTAGTCATTTTGCTCAGTGCAGAGTGGCCAAAAGCAAGTTGTATTCGGAAAAGGAGAAAAAGAGAGGAGAGAAAGAAGGAAAGAAAAGAGAAAGAGAAAAAAAAAGGAAGAAAAAAAGAAAAAAAAAAGAAAAAGAGAAAGAAAAAGAAAGAAAGGGAAAAAAAGGGGTGGGGGAAGGAAACAAATCAAAAAGCAAAACAAAACAAAACAAAACAACAACAAAAAGGAACCACGGGTGAGTATCTTCTGATTCTGTGTACTTGAAGTCCCTTGGCTTCCCCTGGAATTTGTCCGTCTAGCTGGTCTTCTGGGGGAGCGGCCTGTTGTGCTGATTTTCAGGTGTTAGCATTTGGGGGAGCTGCTCTGCCCCCTGCCTGGTGCAGTGCTCAGTGGGGGTTGTTTACCCTGTGAGGCCCCAGGAGGAACAGCCCCAGTGGCGGGGCCAGCTCTGGAGCCCTGCATTCAGCTCCCGCAGTAGCTCCAGAGCTCTCCGTCTGCAGGGCCTGGAGGCTCCGGGGCGGGGCCGCTGATCTGCTCAGCTGGGGCAGGACCGTCCTCGCTGTCCTGGGCCCTCCCGGCCTCTGCCTGTCCAGGGGGAGGCCGGATCCTGGGCTGTGTCCTGGCGCCCTGTGCTCCGGAGCCTGCGCTGTTGGATTCGCTCCCGCCCCGCAGCCCCCTCCGCGGAGCCGCCGCCCGAGCCCCTCCGAGCTGCTCCGGGTCCCGCCGTGCGCGCTGCAGCCCTTAGGGAGCTCGGCGCACTCTCCGGGGCGCAGGTCCCTGTTACTGTCCCAGGGAGCCCGAGGGCATCCCCGCCCTCCTGGGTCCTGCTCCAACTCCCTGCGAGCCCCTTTCCGCCCGGGAAGGTCGGTGCAGCTCCTGCTCCTCCGGGACGGGGCTCTCCTGTCCTGGGGACTCTCGCCCCGGCCTCAGCCCGGCTCCTCCCGGGGCCCCTCCCCCTTGGAGGACTTTTGTTTCTTTACTTCTTTTTTCCCGTCTTCCTACCTTGATAGAAGCGCGAACTCTTCTCACTGTAGCATTCCAGGTGTTCTCTCTTTAATTCTCAGGCCGAATTCATAGATTTTCAGGATAATTTGAAGGTTTTCTAGGTAATTTGGTGGAGACAGGTGATTTGGGGACCCTACTCTTCCGCCATCTTGCCCCTCCCCCTATGGTTTTCTTTTTTAAAATTCCCCTGCCTATTCGGGGTCTTTTCTAATTCCACACAAATCTTAAAATAATTTGTTCAAACTCTCTGAAGAAAGTCCATGGTATTTTGATAGGGATTGCATTAAACGAGATATTTGCAAATGGCGTATCAGATAAAGGACTAGTTTCCAAGATCTATAAAGAACTTCTTAAACTCAACACCAAAGAAACAAACAATCCAATCATGAAATGGGCAAAAGATATGAAGAGAAATCTCACAGAGGAAGACATAGACATGGCCAACACGCACATGAGAAAATGCTCCGCATCACTTGCCATCAGGGAAATACAAATCAAAACCACAATGAGATACCACCTCACACCAGTGAGAATGGGGAAAATTAACAAGGCAGGAAACCACAAATGTTGGAGAGGATGCGGAGAAAAGGGAACCCTCTTACACTGTTGGTGGGAATGTGAACTGGTGCAGCCACTCTGGAAAACTGTGTGGAGGTTCCTCAAAGAGTTAAAAATATACCTGCCCTACGACCCAGCAATTGCACTGGGGATTTACCCCAAAGATACAGATGCAATGAAACGCCGGGACACCTGCACCCCGATGTTTATAGCAGCAATGTCCACAATAGCCAAACTGTGGAAGGAGCCTCGGTGTCCATCGAAAGATGAGTGGATAAAGAAGATGTGGTTTATGTATACAATGGAATATTACTCACCATTAGAAATGACAAATACCCACCATTTGCTTCGACGTGGATGTAACTGGAGGATATTATGCTGAGTGAAATAAATCAATCGGAGAAGGACAAACGATATATCTTCTCATTCATTTGGGGAATATAAATAATAGTGAAAGGGAATATAAGGGAAGGGAGAAGAAATGTGTGGGAAATATCAGAAAGGGAGACAGAACATAAAGACTCCTAACTCTGGGAAACAAACTAGGAGTGGTGGAAGGGGAGGAGGGCAGAGGGAGGGGGTGAATGGGTGACAGGCACTGAGGGGGGCACTTGATGGGATGAGCACTGGGTGTTATTCTGTATGTTGGCAAATTGAACACCAATAAAAAATAAATTTATTATTTAAAAAAAAAAGAAAATTTCCCTCAACTGAAAAAGAGTAGTTAAGTTGAAAGAGTCCACTGATGATTCAATAAAAACATGAATACAGAGCCACCACAAGACATGTTACACATGTTATTTGAGAACACTGGGGACAGAGAGAATACCATACAAACTCCCATAGAGGAGAAAATAGGTTACAATAGAGAGAATCAAGAATTGGAACACTTTTGAAGTTCCAAGTAGCAATATTGAGTTTTGGAATCAAAGGAACAACACGTTCAAAATTCTAAGGGAAAAGTATTTATGATCAAACAATCATAAATAGTGAACACAATAAATATGTGCACTAGTTTGCTATAGCTGTCTAACAAAGTCATAGAGATTAACAATAGAAACAATAGAAATTAATTTTCTCCCAGTTCTGGAGGAAGAAGCTGCCTCAAGCTTAGATGTAATTACTTTTTATACAACCAAAAGATTGTGGGCAAGAAAAGGAGAAGGAAAGCTGTAGGAAAGAGGACGAGAGAAAAAAGTGGTATCTTGGAATTGCTTTATATTCATGTTTAGCAATGGACAAAGAAAATCAACATATGTGGAAAACCCATATAGCAATATTATCTATTCATATATTGTGTACATGTGTTTATTAATGAACAAATTTACTTAACATTTACCATAAACATATATACACTGTGCTAATTTCACATTACATAGGTATTATGAATCCCAATTTACAAATAAAAGAATTGAAGTTCAGAATCAAACAGCTTGTGAGTGTTACAGGGCTAGGATTTGGGGCCCAGGTCTCACAGACGCCAGAGCCTGTGTGAGCTCAAGCAGGAAGCCTTAAGGACAGACAATGTGAGTCATTCATCCTTGTCCAGCCCTACACAGTGCCTGTCAGAACTGTGCTTGATGTTGACTGAACTAAAATGGATACTCAGGATGCAAACATGAAAGCGCTGCAGTATTTAAATCTATCAGAGATCACTGTTATTTCCCATTCAAAAGTGAACCAGAATGAAGAGGAAATCTTTTTTTTTTTTTTTTAAATCTATAACAACAAGTTTGGAAACCTAGTAATTTCCTGATTAATCCTCAGACCAGATAAATCCAATTTAGAACAACCTAGGCCTCAGCTCTCTACTAATTAGGATGCTACTGTAATTGAGTCAATAGTAAGGTTTTGCCAGATTTACTAAGGCAATTGTCATTGCATGAATTGATCAGTCAGTGATTCATCTCTTGTCTTAGTCTGGTTTTGGTCAGAGGCCTTAATTTTGTATTCCCTTATTGGAGCTGAATAGGACTGAGTGCTGACCAAAGGGACAGATCTATCTGCTTTCTTGCAGTTCATCTATATTGTTGTGGTCAGCAAAGACCTAGAAACCCTGCCAAGCAACCACATAACTTGAGAGTTGGTAAAAATTTATTTTCCATAATTCCCTGATCTTTTTTCTTTTTTGACATTTTCCCCCCTTCCATTTTAGTGAGATCCTTTGTCTATCCCTGCAATAGGCAAAGTACCACCCCGCCCCCCCCCCCTTAGCTCTTCCTTCCTCTCCTTTGTTTTTTAAAACTTTCATTTTACCCAGGGACATTTTAAATGCAGATAACTTTAGTCAAAGGATTAAAGTTTACACCGTAGAACTCCAGGTATTAGAGGTTATTGCTGTCTCTCGCTTAGCTCCCTTCTCTGTAATGCCTGAGCAGGGACTCCGCCAACTAGAGTTCTATTTTGTGCCTGGCTCTCTGATACGGCCTGCCAGTTGGGGGCCCTACAGGGAGACTGGAAGGGGAACAACAGTGGGTGAAGGGATCTGGTCTTTCTTATTTGCCTACTGTCCTGTCAATGTTGCTCCAGCAGTGATTTTTCAACCTCAAAGTGGCAAGTGGTTCCAGTTTCCATCTTAGAAACACCCCAAACTAGACTCATTGCATTGCCCTGTAACCCAAAGGTACTAACACCAGCAGAGCAGCCTTTTCTCCTCAGTGGTGTGGGGGTCAGTTCCAGGGAACAACCATCTTTGAGCTTCAAGGTTCTGATAAAACCCAACCTGTTCCTCCAGACTCCCTAGCCCTAGAGGCCCTAGCTCCTTCCTGCATCTCCTGCAGTTAATATCTGTGTGGACTCAACACTCCCGTGTCCCATGTGAGATTTTAGTTCTCTGATACTTATTTAACGGATGCCCAACATTAACCTCTCTGTTGAAACAACTGCAGGGTTTCAGTTTTCCTGAGTGGAGCCTGAGAGGTCCAGGGAGCTAGAAAGAGAAACATGGGGAAAAGGCCTTCTCTCTCTTTGAAATCACATACAATATAAACAACCATCTAGCTAGTCTGCTTGTTAATCTGACAGGAATATTATCATGGTATCAAGATGGTTTCTGAATTTGAATTTTGGAATATTTCTATTTCAAATCTTATTTCTACCCTACATACTTTTTCTTTCTTCTGCCTGTCTTTGCTAACTTGTAAGGAAACATTCCTTCCTAAAAGAATGGAGGGTGTTTAAAACAAAGCAATACAGTCCAGGACATCATCTGAACCCCAGAAAAGCTCACAGACTAATGTGTTATATAAATGTGACAAGACAAAATAATTTTGACAGAAGGTATTCCTGGGTAGATTGCTTTATTATTCCCAATTTGCTGCTTTTCTCTGTGAAGATTGTATATCCCTACCCATTATCATGGACTCACAGAGGAGTACGATTTCCCCTCCCATCTTCAAAATTGGCCCTGAGACTTATTTTGGCCAATGGATTATGAGCAGGAGTGATTACGGCACATCTAGGCAGAAATTTTAAGAGCCAGTGTGTGGCTTTGCCATTGCTTTCTCCCTCTGCCCCCAGAATGCATGTCTTAGGTAAAGGTTTTATCTTTAGCCAATACCCCATAAGAAAGAAGACATGTAAAGCAGAGCCTCAACTGGCCCAAAGCTAATATATTATGTGAGCAAGAAATACGTAAGCCACTTTGAGTAAGACATTGGGATTTGAGGGATGTTAGTGCAGCAGAATCTAGCATAATCTGACTGGAACAATCAGATGATCCTGAAATTATGGCTTAATTGACTCTGTCCTGAAGATGATGGATTTTTTTTCTCCCTCGTGGAGAAACTATGTCAGTCCACAATAAAGTGATGGGAGAGAAGGGTGAGGTTTGTGGGGAGGAGAGGAGCAAAAAGCTGTGGAGGCTTCAGTGGAGGAGGGATATTTTTGTCAGAGGTAGTAAGGGAGGGTGTGAAGGAAGAAGAGAGGATAAAAAATGGTTGCTGAGACCATGTACTTGGCTTTTTTGTGTCCTTTGAGAAACTCGAGTAAAAACTGGAAATCCCTTCTAATTACTTTTTGCTGTAGTATGCTTTGTGTCACATGGAGATATGGAAACAAATAATCATGGTACAATATAATCACTGCCATAATCACAGTATTTACGAAGGCTAATGGGCCCAGAATTCTAACGCCATCTGAATGAGACACGAGGGGTTTTAAAAAGATGACAACATGGGCAGCCTGGGTGGCTCAGCAGTTTAGTGTCACCTTCAGCCCAGGGCATGATCTTGGAGACCCAGGACTGAGTCCTATGTCAGGCTCCCTGCATGGAGCCTGCTTCTCCCTCTGCCTGTCTCTTCTCTCTCTACTCTCTGTGTCTCTCGTGAATAAATAAATAAAATCTTAAAAAAAAAAAAGATGATAACATCTGAACTAGTTCCTGAGGGAAGAACAGGCTTTCACCAGAAAGTGAGGAGAAGAGCACACTTTAGGAAGACATATTGGGAGTCACAGGACAGTTAGGTAGCCACCGCTGCTGTATGGTAAGAACTTTCAGCACATTCAGACCAGGAAGCTGGGAGGAGGGGAGGAAAGTAGTTTTAAGTGCCATGCCCTAAGGAGTGTGAACTTGATCCCAAAGGGCTTAGGGAATCTTTGAAAGCTGTTAGGCAAGGAAACAATGCTACCACATGTGACAGTCAATTTATTCACTACTCAAGGATGAGGAAAGGTGCCTGGTTATGGGAAGAGGAAGGGTAGAAATCCAAGATATTCTGCTTGCCAGTCTGTGGGCTGTGAATTATTAGAGGAAGGATGTCCTAACTATACAAAGGCCTTATGTGGGCTAGTGGTAGGAGCCTTGCATGTGACCCCGCTACAGGGGTATGGTGGATATGGCAGTGCAGAAAGATGAAGAAGGTGAGTAGACTTAATAATTGTTCATGCAAGAGTTGGTGGTCACTTTGATTAAGGCAGTGGCAGTGAGGTCAGAAAGAAGGAGCTAATCCAGAAGGACTGAGTAGTGATGGTGGACGATGAGGAGGATGGTAGTGTCCAGGTTGGTCAACATCCAGTGGTGATACCATTAGTCAGGGGTAGAAAACAGAAAGGTGTTATACTAGGGTGAGAGAAGTGGGAAAAAACATTTCTAAGACATTGTTCTGAGTTAGCAGCCATTTGAATAAAGTACTATTTGTGAAGGCCACAGGTTTAATTCCTCTCCCTGTTCCCCCCCCCCCCCCCCCAACCTGTGCTTTTCTCAGATGTGAGATGCATCCTGTGCAGGCTCTGGATTTTAGGTTCACAAAGCAGCCTCCCCAGATGTATTGCTTCCCATAGGGTGAGGTCAGGTGAGGCCAGGCCAAGAAGGATGTGTCAACCTGGAGCCTGCCTCCAAATCACCAAGGCCACTTCTGGTCTTTATGGGCCTCTCAGGTCTACCCCCCACCCCAAAGACACTTCTATGCCTACCAAGTAGCCAAGCTGTTTGCAGGAGACATGGATGGCACCTGGACATGGGGCTGATGTGTCCATGACAGGAGCCTGTGGCTCTTCAGCATGGGGCAGAGCTGTGGCTAGGAGGAAAAGAGAGTAGGCCATGAGGCTCAGCGGGGGCAGGGGGGCATTTTCCCCACACCTCACCAATGCAATGAATTTCTAAGAATCCTGAGAACTTAGAACTTTAAGTCTTCATGAAGGTATATTTGTCAAGGTAGTAAAAGAAACTGTTGTACTTGTTAACATGATTTATCACTTCTAATTATTTCGATGTATGGTCTATAAGCTTCATTTGTACTCTTGCCCCAAGCCTTACAGTTGTTACAAGCAGGAATTCCCTTCCTCTAGATTCAACAGTGCTGGTTTAAACAAGATAAATACATTGTCTTTCATCCCAAAATCCTAATGAAGATAAATATGAGAGCCTGGGTTGGAGTATGCAGGCAGAGTAGATACAAGTGAGCTTGTAGAATCTGACTGTTTGGGAGGACTGCCTGCTTCTACTAGCTCTGTAACTCAGATCATTAACTAACCCTCTCTGTTCCATTTCTCCATTTCTGGGTGGCTATAACAACACTACCAGTCTCATGAGTAACCTGATGTCTGGTAAGTGCTTGGTGAATATTAGCTACAATATCTTGGAAAGAGCATGGGTTTGAAATCAGGCAGATTTGGGATTACCCAAAGTCTGCTTGTTACTGTGCAGCACTGGATAAAGTACTTAACATCTCTGAGTCTGAGTTCTACTTTCTGTAAAGAAAGGATAATGAAATTACATTGCAGGGATACGGCAAAGGTCAAATGAGAAGATGAATGAAAAACAGGCAGGACAGAGCTCCCTCACCGCCCCGACCTCCCTTGTTCCTCCTGACGGCTGTTGCAGATGATGAAGCATAACATAATGCTTCAACATGCACTCCATCCACAAATGCAGTGCTAGTCCCGTTGCTTCTCTTTTTGTTAACCCCTGCTTACTTTATTATATGTAAATGTGGCAAAACTTCCCTTTTCCTATAAATTCTTTAAGTTGCCTTTCTATCATTTTGTGAGTAAAACAGCATCTTTCCCATAAAATTTAATATGCCCAAGTTAAATATTTAAAATAAAAATACGTTCACAGATACAAATACACATATGAACACAAGATAGCATTGTCTACTACAGTATAATACTTGGCACACAATACATTAAAAGCATTTGTTGAATGAATTGACAAAAGAAATTAAACATAACACCAACAAATGGAAAGATATTCCATGGTGATGGACTGGAAGAATTGATACTGTTAAAATGTCCATATTTCCCAAAGCATTCTACAGACGATGCAATTCCTATCAAAACACCAATAGCATTTTTCATAGAACTAGAACAAATAATACTAAAATTTGTGTGTAACCACAAAAGACCCTGAATATCCAAAGCAATCTTAAGAAAGAAGAATGAAGCTAGAGGTATCATAACCCCAGATTTCAAGATACAGTCATCAAAACAGTATGGTACTGGCACAGAAACAGACACATAGATCCATGGAACAGAACAGAGAATTCAGAAATAAACTCATGCCTAAATGGTTGATTAATCTACAATGAAGGAGGTGAGAATATATAATGGGGAAAAGACAATTTTTCAATAACTGATACTGGGAAAACAGCTACCTACAAAAGAATGAAACTAGATCACTTTCTTCAATCATACACAAAAAAATAAACTCAAAATGGACTAAAGACGTAAATGTGAGACCTGAAACCACAAAAATCCTAGAAGAGAACACAGGCAATAATCTCTTGGATATCAACCTTAGCAATGGTTTAGTAGATATCTTTCTCAGGGCAAGAGAAATACGTGCAAAAATAAACTATTGACACTCCACCAAATCGAAAAGCCTTTGCAAAGAAAACCATCAACAAAATGAAAAGACAGTCTACTAAATGGGAGAAGATATTTGCAAATGATATATCCAACAAGGGGTTAATATCTCTATAAAGAACTGATATAACTCGACAACAAAAAACAAAAAAAGCTTGAAACCAAACCAAAACCCAACTAATCTGATTTTAAAATGGACAAAGAGCCTGAATAGACATTTTTCCAAAGAAGATGTATAAATGGCTGACAGACACATAAAAGAGTACTCAATATCACTCATCATCAGGGAAGTGCAAATCAAACTACAATGAAATATCACCTCACACCAGCCAGAGTGGCTAGAATAAAAAATGCAAGAAAAACAAGTGTTGGGGAGGATGTCGAGTCAAAGGAACCCCTCATGTGCTGTTGGTGAGAATGTAGAAAACAATATAAAGTGTCCTCAAAAAATTAAAACTAGAAATACCATATGATCCAGTAATCTCACTACTAGATATTTACCCAAAGAAAACAAAAGCACTAATTCAAAAAGATATATGCCCTATGCTTATTGCAGCATTATTTACAATAGCCAACATATGATATCAACTCAAGTGTCCACCCATAGATGAATAAAGAGGTCTCACTCACACACACACACAATGGAATATTACTCAGCCATAAAAAGAATGAAACCTTGCCATTTGTGACAACATGGATGGACCTAGAGGGTATTATGCCAAGTGAAATAAGTCAGATAGAGAAAGACAAATACCATATGACTTTTCTTATATGTGTAATCTGCAAAAACAAAACAAATTAACAAAGAATCCAAAAAACACCTTTTAAGTAAGGAGAATGAACTAGTTGTTGCCCTAGGGGAAGGGTTGGGGGAATGGATGAAATAGTTAAAGGGGATTATGAGGTATAAACTTCCAGTTATAAAATAAATAACTCATAGAGATGAAGACTACAACATGGGGAATCTAGTCAACAATACTGTAATAATGTTATATGGTGACAGATGGTGACTACATTCACCATGGTGAGCACTGTATAGAATTGTTCTATCAATACATTGTACACCTGAAACTAATATAACACTATATGTTAATTATACTTCAATAAGATGTATTATTGAATGAATGAGTTAATAAATGAAAATCTATTTACAGGGCAGCCCGGGTGGCTCAGCAGTTTAGCGCCGCCTTCAGCCCAGGGCGTGATCCTGGAGCCCATGTCAGGCTCCCTACATGGAGTCTGCTTCTCCGTCTGCTGCTTTTCCCTCTGCCTGTGTCTCTGTCTCTCTATGTGTGTCTCATGAATAAAAAAAATAAATAAAATCATGTAAAAAAACTATTTACAAATGGATATATGGGAAAAAATGTCTAAGTGACTTATTCACAGTTGGTCCTATGGATACTAAGAGAACACAGCTAACTAACTACTAGGTCTCCAGACAGCCAAAACGTGTCTGCACTTTTCCCATACCACCAGGTGTATCTTTTGCCCTTCAACTAAACTCATTAAGTTATGTCCTACTTACTTAAAAGAAGCTGTGTCATCTTCAGAAACATAAATCTCAGACTGTGTGGCTTGTTTCATTTTCAACTCAGTACAAAACTTCCCAGGACAGAGATAGGTTTCCTCTGACTTCGTGGATCAATAAAAAAAACCTGCATATTGAGGATCCTAATGCCAAATAAGTGATTGCAATAAAACACGTGTTGTGAGACCTGCCATAAGTCATGGGGGCACTAAAAGAACATTAATCCTATCTAAATCAATATCAGTATCTCTTTGCCTAAAGGACTCTCTAAAGATTTCAGATTGATGAAAACACCAGAAAAACTCCAAACAGAAAATATTGAAACAGGCACATGCTGGAAGAATCTGTAGCTTCAGCCATCCATGGTGACAGGAGTTAGAAAACAAATGTACGTATATTACTGATAAATGTTAAATGGTGGTGTATCCTGCCTTTAGTCAGTTTGGGCTGCTATAACACACTTCCATAGCTGGGTGGGTGGCTTCTCAATTGAAATTTATTTCCAAGAGACTGGAAAACTGAGGTAAGGTGGTAGTCTGGTCAAGGTCTGGTGAGGGTCATCCTCTTCTGGTTACAGAGGTCTGGTTGCATTCTTTCATGGTGGGCATTAAGTTCGCTCTCTGGCCTCTTCTTTAAGGCACTCATCCCATTCCTGAGGGCTCCACTATCATGACCTAATCACTCCTAATACTATCACAGTGAGGATTAGATGTCAACGTATGAATTTGGGTGGGGGGCGGGAAGTGGGTGACATAAATGTTCAGTCTGTAACATATCCACACCACTGAATAACATTTAGCTGGAAGAAATGCTTTTCCAGTTCAGGTCAGAGGTTCAACTCTGCAAAAATTAGTCTTTGTCACCTCAGACTTGCCCTTTATACACTGACTGCAGTGTAGAAATTTGACTGCAAATTTTCAGAGATTCTCCCAAGAATTCTTATTGTACTTGTGGTTCTTCTTCATCATCATTGTCACTATATCTACCAATTGTTGAGTGTTTTCTATGGGCCAGGTACTGGACTAAATATTTTAGACAAATCATTTCATTTAAGGTCCCTAAATCCTATTGCTACAACCTTCTCTTCCTTCCTTCTTTTTTTTCCCCTCTGCCAGAACTTACCTGTCTTCTGTTCTGGATCCCTGGGGCTTTGCAGATTATACAGCTGTGTGAGGCGGAATAATGTCAATAACTTAATCCCTAGAATCTATGACTATTTTAAGCTATATGGCAAAGGGGAATTAATATTCCAGATAGAATTAGGGTTATTTGTCGGCTGACTTTATAGTAGGAAGATTATCCGGGACCATTTAGGCAGGCCCAGTGTAATCACAAGCATCCTTAAAAATGGAAGAAGAAGGAAGAAGAGTCAGAGAAGGAGATGGGATGACAGAAGCAGGGTCAGAGTGAAATGATGTGACGTGAAAAGAACTCAACCACCATTGCTGACTCTGAGGACAAAGTAACAGGCCCAGAGTCAAGAATGCAGCAGCCTCCAATGCTGGAGAGGGCAAAGAAACAGGTTCTCCCCCAGCAACTCCACCAAAGAATACGGCCCTGTCACGCCTTGATCTTAGCGCAGTGAGACCCATGGCAGACTTCTAACCTACAGGACCATAATACATTTTGCTAAGTCATGAAATTCATGGTGATTTTTTTTACAGCAGCCATAGAAAACTGATATATAATGTCAAGAGGATAAGACTGGAGCCAGAGTGCCTTACGTGAGAATCTACGTCTTACTACTTACCCACTGTGTTTCCTTGGGCAAGTCATTTAACCTCTCTGTTCCTGTTTCCTCCTTTATAAAAGTAGGGATAGTGACTATACCTCATTCACAAACCTAATATTCAACAAAATCCCTACTGTTGTGTTGAATTGCTCTCTCTGAAATTATCTGAGTTTTGAGGGAGGCCTTCTGGAACTACAATGCTCCAATGAACAACTAATCCTAATGCTGAAGCCTCTTAGGCTTGCATACAATTATGGCTGATAAGCAACCTGTAGGTCCAGTTTGGGTGATACCATGTAAAATGACCAAATGGCATCATACAATGATTTATAAAAATGAGTATCCACAGGCTTGCTTTTATTGTTTCTCAAACGCAAATACACACTTAAATGGAACATGAGGCTATTTGCTTTTTAATAAATTCTCAGCTATAATTTTTGTAGAATGTAATTCAAACAATTGAGATTTACATGAGGTTAGTTTAGGATATACTGTAATATTTTGATGATGTCTAAACTCCTCCAAAATGTTATAGCCACACGCAATTAGTTCTCCAGAACCATGCTGAGGTATCTACCAAAAACAGCCCTACACAATGTTTGCTCTAAGGGGTTGGTAAGGAAATTGTTCACTGCTTTATTCACAGCTCTTCCCACTTTCCCTGTGTAAGAATTTTATTTCTTTCAAATGCTAGGAAAATGCTAAAAAAAAAAAAAAAAAAAAAAAAAAAAACCTCTGCTTCACTAAGGGATTGGTTTTCCTCCTCTGATAATCAGAACTATGTGACTTACTATGTTTCTCTCTCCCTTCTACCCACTATGCTTAAAGCCCAGTTCGATGGCTCATTTATCAACCATTACAGAGAGATAGACCACTGAGGCCTGCAAATCTGAGCCTGTTTTTCTTTCTTCCTGAACTTGAAGGCCTACTCTAAATTATATTCTCTTTAGTTCAGAATATTTACTTATATTTTACCATTTTATTTGTATGTTGAATCCACCTTAAATGTTTTAATGAATTCCAAGGGCATTTAGGTATATTTACATGCATCTGTTCACACTAGTGCAATGCTGCTAGAAGGTAAATTATACTTTGGCTCTGCCCACGTGGTATATACCCAAGGTATCAGCATTATGGAGAAAACACACTTCTCTCCTGTTTGCTAATCTGCCATTGACTGGAGTGACATGAGCAAGCTACTCAGTCTCTATGACCTTCATCATACTACCTCCACCCTCAGAGTTGTAATGCATCTATGATGCAACTCTGGAGTAGAGGAAGTATTTATAAATAGTGGCCATGGGGCATCTTGGTGTCTCAGTTGGTTAAGAGTCTGCCTTTGGCCCAGGTCATGATCCCAGGGTCCTACGACAGAGTCCTACATTGGGCTCCTTGCTCAGTGGGGAGTCTGCTTCTCCCTCTGCTCATGTGTGTGTTCTCTCTCTCTCTCTCTCTCTCTCTCTCTTTTTGTCTCTCAAATAAATATAAATCTTAAAAGCAAATAAATACATGGGTGGCCACTACCACCTTATATCATCGCAATTGTTGCTACCACTACTTGAAAATAGCCTTTAGCCCATTGGCTGATTACTACTGTCCATGCCTCACTGCCATGGTTTCTTGGCTTATTCAGCTGAGAAGGTTAAATGATAAGAGGGCAAAGAGAGGTTCCAGAGAACCTTCCACCAACAGCCCTTTAGGAACTTTCTCCTGTTCTTACCAGCCCTCACTGGCCCTAGCACCAAGATTTCCATGGTTAGTGCTTTCTTGGGCAAAAGAGCCTTGTTGTTTTGTTATTCCCTAGACTTCTTTGTCATTCCTCAGGACCATGGTCTGGAAAGGGAGAAAAAAGCATGTAAGCCAATTTTATGTCAAGTGGTCTTTTGATGTACACACTTGACATTTCCCACATGCACAAGATATATGAATTAAAAGGTATAATGTAGGACTTAAAAGTCTTGGGGTCAGGCATTAATCCTGATAACAGAACTCAAGAGCCACAAAACTGGATAGGGAAGATAGTCTATTAGCAAAATTGAGACCAAAGATAAATCAACAAGCCAGAGGTAAATTCAAGCAGAACACTGAGACCACAATTGACTGACTAGCTGACTGCGGCTTTCAACTTTTCATGTGGATGTTCTAGGCTTAGATGAAAGAACCAGATTCTGGATTCCTGGTGCTGTCCTTCAGCAGTGCCAACTCCGCTGCGGTCCTTTCCTGTTCTGCTATGTCTCATGATCATAACCATACCCTGGGTGCCACTGGCTGCCCTCAGGGGATTTCCTGCCCTCAGTTGCTCACAGTCTAGCAGGGGGAGAAAGGCATGCAAGCAAATATCATGTCAAGGGGTCCTTTTATAATGTCTAATTCAGGGATCCCTGGGTGGCACAATGGTTTGGTGCCTGCCTTTGGCCCAGGGCGCGATCCTGAGGACCCGGGATCGAATCCCACGTCGGGCTCCCGGTGAATGGAGCCTGCTTCTCCCTCTGCCTGTGTCTCTGCCTCTCTCTCTCTCTCTCTCTCTCTGTGTGACTATCATAAATAAATAAATAAATAAATAAATAAATAAATAAATAAATAAAATGTCTAATTCATACATCCACCGGACACATGCTAAAACATTTTGTATACAACCAAGCTTTGCAAGGAAATGGGTTGATACTAAGTTATATGTGGTATATGTTTTCACTACAGACTTTTTAAAGCTAGAAATGTAAATCAATCAATTTATCTATCTCATCTCATTTAATCTCTCCTCTCCTCTCACTGGGATGTCTGCAGCTGTCCTCTGATTTCTGCTTCTACTCTTGCTTCCTACAGTCTGTTCTCAAAGGAGTCAGAATGATATTTTCAACAATTAAGTTAGACGATCTCTTTCCTTTGTAAAAGCCAAGGCTACATATGATCAGCCTCTCTCTTTCCCTTCTAACTCATCACTGTTGACTGTGTCATCATTTCTATTTCAGCCACAAAGGTCTTACTTTTCCCCCAAACACATCCATATGTGCTCACACATTTGGGCCTGTGCTTTGGCTTATTCCCTTACCTGGAACCCCCTCTCTGTTCCCTCCTCTTATCTCCTTCAAATCTTTTTCAAATCGTACCTTCTATCTGAGGTCTACAGAAGAATATAAACACCATCTTTTGAAAATTTAACCTGCACCCATATGCCCATGCCAGAGTTGTTCATTTTTAACACCCCTACTTCTCTTTTTCTCTTTTCCCATAGTATTTATCACATCCTAACAAGCTTTAAAATGGATTTTTAAAATGTTTACCTCAACACTACTGACACATAGGGCCAAAGACCTCTTTGCCATGGGGGTTGCCTGCACATGGAGTGATATTTAGCCCTCCATCCCCTTGATACCAGTAGCACTCTCCACTTCTAGTTGTGCAACCAAAAATGTTTCCAGACCTGGCCAAATCATGCCTCTGTTGGGAATCACTGGTTTATAATTTGTTGCCAGTTGGCCCCAGCCATAAGGTAAGCTCCAGGAGAGCAAGGATCTTGGCCTATTTGCTCACTGTTGATTCCCAACAACAGGCATGGAGCATGTGAATGATTGAGTACCTATTTAAACTTATGCACATACAACAAACACAACTTTCAAAATCTTCTATTAGGAAATAGTCAATATTTAATTTTACTTCATTTTTTTTACAAATTTTCATAAAAATAGACTAATGGTAATAACAGGAATAAAATTATAGGGAGAAACATTTTTTCTGCTTATATCTAACATATTTTCCTGAAAGGCAATTCAGAATTGATCTATTTCTTGAACGAATATATTGTACATCTATTATAAAAAGTGTCATGAATCTTTTCTACATTTCCTTTTCTCTACCAGCAAAAACCTTTATTTTGAGTATCAACCTTAAGAAGTAATTTCCTCAAGGATACCACTGCAAATGCCATTGTAAGAATGAAGGGTGATGATATTTAAGCAGGCCAACATTCAGAGGCAAGGAGGTGACAAGGAAAAAAATTAAATCTTAAATAGATTTGTCTGTCATCATTATCAGATTCAGCTAGAGTTTAAATGATCTCAGATAGTGGGTGGTCCTGCCAGAAGGGCATCATGTGATAAAAGACAGTACAGCAATGATTCTCAAATGGAGAGAGTGCTGTGATTTTGAACCCATCCTCCTCCCCTCCCTAGAAAAATTTGGCAATGTCTGGAGACATTTTTGGTTTTCATAACTAAGAGAGGAAGAAGCTGCTTCTAGCATCAAAAGGATAGAGGACAGTGATCTACTAACCATGCTAAGATGCACAGGACAGCTCCCTACAACAGGGTTATTCAGCCCAAAATGGCAACAGTGCAAATGCTGAGAAATCCTGTAGTGGAGTGCAATGCTTAAGAATGTGGAGTCTGGAGCCACCCTGTCTGAATCTGAAATTCTATTCCATCACTGAGACAGACTGCTTAGATGTTTAGAAACCTGTTTCCCTTTTCCCCTTGGGCACACATATGGACTAGTTATGATAGCATCTCTTGAGTAGAGGTAATTACATGACTGAACTCTGGCCCGTGAAATTTGGGTATAAGTGTTGTCCACCACTTCTTAGCCTGGCCCATAAAAACTTTCTACAAAATTACCCATCTCTCTTTTTCTATCCACCACATGCAAGAGATCTAGGGGACAGCAATTACTACACAGAAGTGGCCTGGATACCTGAATGACTATGTGGAGTAGATATCCTCATGGTCCTATACTAGACAATGATGTGAACAACAAGGGAACTTCTATTGTGTTAAAGCACCAATATTCAGGGTCTCTTCAGTGGGTGGATTAGCCTAGTTATGTGATCTACTGCAGATTCCTTAATTTCTTTGTGCTTTTCTTTCCTCATCCGCAAAATGTTAACAATAACACCTCCTCTCTCATAGTGTTGTTGTAAGGATTAAGGTTCTTAAAATAATGTCTGGCATCTAGTAAGACCTTTCCTAACTGTAGGCATTTGGTGATATCATAAAATGAGCAATAGCATCATATGTTGACTTAGAGACATGCATACTCACTGGTTTGCCTCCACTGGTTCACAAACATTGATATGTGTTCAAATGGGTTGCCAGGCCATTTGTTTTTTAGTCGGTTCTCAATTTTAAATTTTTGTGCAATATAGTTCAGAATATAAAGATCCATGATTGGATTATCCCATGTTGCCTTTATTACTCTCATCCTTACTCCATTCATTTAGTGGACAAACATTGAGCATCTGTGGTATGCTCGGCACTGTGTTAAGTATCAGAGATATAATTGTGAGCAAAATCAGACATGGTGTATGCCTCCATGGAGTTCAGTTTATCTGGAGAGTTTAAGGATTAATCATGTAACAACCAAATGATTATAAGGTTATATCATTTCAAATTGTTAAAATGTTATATAGGAAACATATGACTGAAAGAGAAAACAGCAAGAAGACCTGGTCTTTGGAAAGAGGAGAGGAGGGCTTCCCTGGGAAGAGTTCTGGAGCTGGGTTTTGAAGTATAAATGAGTAAGCTGGGGAAGGGGTAAGCAATGAGAAGAGAATTCCAAGAGAAAACACAGCATATGCAAATGCCCTGAGGGGAGGTGCATCCAAAGAACTGAGAGAGGCTGTATGTGACTGGATCATAAGAAGGGAGGGTGGAAGATAGTGAAGGCAGATAAGGCTGGAGAAGAGTTGACCACTTGATCAGGTCATCTGAGGCCTTGTAGGTCACCTTAATAATTTTGGCATTTATTCTAAGGTTTTTAAGCAGGATCAGGTGACATGATTAGATGTGCATTTTAAAAAGATCATTCCACATGCATTTGGGAGAATGGATTGGAGATGGGCAAGGATAGAACTGGTACATCACATCTGGTTTCAGAAGAGAGGTAATGATGGTGGAGATAGAGAAAATTTGTTAGATTACAGAGACACTTAGCTTGTAAAATTGTCAGCCATTGGATATGTAGTGGATGCAGGAAGCAGAGGTGAAGCAGAGGTCTAGAACAGCTTCCTGACTCTGGTTTCAACAACTGCACAAATATTAGTGCCATTTATTAGACTAGGGGTGATGGAAGTGGGCCACACTGGAGAAGAGGACGGATTGAATTTGGTCTGGGAGGAGTGTGCCTGAGCTAACTTCATAGCATCTACATTCTTTATTCACATGATTGTTCTATTTTCATTTTTTATCTATTCACTTCTCATTTAACAAATCATCATTAAGCACCAACTATGGGATTCAAAAATGA
Organism: Canis aureus; assembly: GCF_053574225.1. Lineage (NCBI taxonomy): Eukaryota > Metazoa > Chordata > Mammalia > Carnivora > Canidae > Canis > Canis aureus. The sequence goes on along the minus strand of NC_135623.1, from coordinate 46,601,252 downwards.
TGATACAGACATAGACTTTCAAGAACTTTATAGTCTATATGGTTCTACATTAAGAGCTATAATAGAAAATAGAAGTATTATCAGGATACAGAAAAATGCACCTCACCAAGAATTTACTTCTAAAACCTAGAAGTGATATAACCTGTCTCCTAGTTCTATCCTCACCCAACTTCTATTCATTCTCCTGAGCGCATCATTCTGAGTGAATACAGAATGATGTTTTCAAAATGCATATCTAAGGTTGGAAGCCTTGGGAGGTTTTCTGAAGAAAACGCCCCTGATAAAACCTGAAAGAAGGGTATCTAAGGGAAAAAGTACACCAAGTAGAAGGAAGATGTGCAACAGAAGGTAGGGGGGCACCATGAGTTAAGAAGGTCCAAGTAGTTCATTGTGGATCACGTGCTCAACAGAGAATCGAAGCAGGATTTAGTGAGTCAGCTTAGGAGTCTGGGCTTTATCCTGATTTCAAAGTATTTTTAAGACTTCTTTTCCACTTTGATCATTATTTATTAGACTCCTAATTTTTTCTCTCTTTCTGCTACATTCATGTACACACACATACACACACACACAATCTATTATTCTCATTTATTCCTAGACAAACACAATATCAAATATTCTGCAAAATCAAGAAGTCACATGGGATTTTGGACTGCATTCGGAAAACCAGGAAGTCATATTATGAGCCTTAGAGCTCATTCATCAGCTACTTCTGATTACTTTAAACCCATTACTGTCACCTTAGAGAAGCATCCACCCATAGGGAATTTTTTTTTTTCTGATTGTATCAATCTTTTCCAACTAAACAGCCAGCACTCCTCGAGTCTCACTTTTACACATTCATTAAGGGGATTTTGTCTGCACAGTATGACAATTCTCAGAAAGAAATCCCCACTGTCCATGATGTTTAAGACTTGTGTTTAATTCTTCATCACCAGACTACATGATGGAACTCTCTAAACTACTCTCTTGATCCCACTGAGGCCTGATTCTTAGGTTTCCTTCCTTCCAACTATCCTGCTTTTTTCCTCCTTCGTTCTCCTGTCTCAAAAGCTCATCTTCCACTGATCATCTCCTTTTGCAAACAATAATGCCAGGTTTTTTCACAACCTATGCCCATTCACAGAAAACCACTTTTAGTTCTTTAAACATCCCATTCTGTTTCATGCCCCTCTCTCTGTCTCTCTGTGTCTCTGTCTGTCTCTCTCTTCACACACACACACACACACACACACAGCGCAGAACCTAATGTTGGACTTGATCGACTTGATCTCATGACCCCAAGATCATGACCTGAGCCAAATCAAGAGTGGGACGCTCAACTGACTGATCCAACCAGGTGCCCCATATCCATATACTTTTATACATATATTACTCTCTCTTGAGATATGGTTCTCCCATTACCTATCTGGACAAGTGTTATCCTTCAAGACCCATATCAAGCATTTTTTTTGTGTGTGTTCAACTCTTAGGTTTTAGAGCCTCCATCCAAATCTGGAGTATGGAGCACTCTTTAAGTCACACCCATCATACTGTGTACAATTATTTAAAGTGGTCTTCTGTCTTTACTAGCTAGGCTGGGGCAAAGATTGTTTATTATTTGTCTTATATCCTCTGCACCTAGAGTGCCTGGCAAGAAGTTGACATCGAATCAGTGACTGTCAGATGAATTAATTATTCATTGAACCAATGCCCAAACATATTTTTAAAAAAAGGCCTCTCAAATCTGTGATAGAAAGGGTCAAGTAGGGATGCCTGGGTGGCTTAGTGGTTGAGCGTCAGCCTTTGGCCCAGGGCATGATCCTAGCATCCTGGAATCAAGTCCCAGGCTCCCCACAGGGAGCCTGTTTCTCCCTCTGCCTAGGTCTCTGTGTCTGTGTGTCTTTCATGAATAAATAAATAAAATCGTAAAAAAAAAAAGAAAAAAAAAAGAAAAAGAAAAAGAAATGGCCGAAAACATCTGTGAGCCTATAAGCTATACAGTCCTTCTTTTATTATATATTTTAGAATACTTTTAAAGTATAAAGGGTTTCATTCCTTAGGGATTCTGATGCATACCCAGGTGCTTCTGCCTTTGGGAAACTTGCTAAAAATTTTTTTCTAAAGCAAGAAAGAACATCAGGAAATGTAACCAGCATGAAGATGACCTTCCTCTTCTATTTACCTATATCTCTTTGAAGTAAAGCAAAACCCCAGGCACATACCCTATGTTTCATAGATTCTTCTGGCTACCTACTTATGAGCCATCTACTTATCCATTCATGATTCTATCCATCCAAAAACTGTAAGATGCTCCCTCACTGTTATGGTATTCTTTTAGACAGGTAAGAAGCAAAGGGAAAATTCTGCATATAAATCAGACTCTACTCCAGAAGAATTTAAAGCATACAATCACTTGCCTAAGAAACTTCAAGATGAACAACACAGGCATAGCAAAGGTTTAAGCTAAGAGCAGGAACATGTCAGCTCTCATTTATCTTTTTACCATAAAAAACACCCATAGGTCTTATCTTTGAGTTAACATGAAACCCTTTTCATTTTTTAGTTCCTGTGGAGGATTTAACTGGGATTTTAAGGTCAGGCTGTGAGTTTCATGTCTTTTTCACTGACTCTTTTAAATGCTCACATAATGTAGCTGGGTTGGCATCAATCTGACATGTGGAGGTCCAGAGTTTGGCTATTTTAGAGGCTTACAAAGTTGTTTCCCTTGTATTATATATTATATGTATAATATAGAACATCTATTCTTTAATTTTTCTTTTCTCCTTTATCCGCTAGAAGTCCAAAGACATTAACTGATTTTCTGTTGCTGGAACATGCCGCTGACCATACATTCCCTGCCACCTGACAAGTGCTTTTTGGTTTATTTCTTTTTCTCAAAGCTAGCAACTTATTTTTTTCCAAAAACAATGTTACCCTCCCCTTGGGTTGGACTCCCCTTGAGTAAGTCATTTCCTCCCCTTGAGTAAGTCATTTTGCTGTGTGTCTATGGCTAGAACAGGGAGAGCCAGGAATTTAGGTAAGTCATTTCCTCCCCTTGAGTAAGTCATTTTGCTGTGTCTATGGCTAGAATAGGGAGAGCCAGGAATTTGGGAATCTGGCTGAGAGCGAGGCTATGTCAAACTTATTTGCCTTTTGAGAGGCTGTTTTTGCTTAGTTTTTTACAGTTTTTGGCATGCTTCCCTCTCCTACTACTGACACCACTATTCCAATTCTTGTCTTCTCAGAAGTTCAGTTTCCTATCACTTTTGCAATTCCTCAAAGGCTCAATTACTTAGCCAACCCCCCCACCAACCCCCCCGCCACATGTCAAAAGTGACAAATTACTATCCAGAACCTGAAAGAAGAGCCAGCAACTGGGCTACTCAGGGATGTGGCTTCTCCTGGGGGCAACCTGGTAAGTTGCTCAAGAAAGGGAACTGAGAAGCGTGTGGAGACTGGTGAAATCAAACAAAAGACCCCTCTTTTCAATGGGGCCATGGGTAGACCAGTTTCCCTGTCTGCTGGTTGGAAATGGTGAGCGTGCAGGGGCTCGGAGCATGGGGACTGGCAGAGATGCAAAACGGAAAGAGCCTGGGTCTCTGAATCACCATGGAGAAGGTCATTCACCCAACACATGTCACACATGGATTCATGTTCTACTGTGTCAAGCCACGAAGACATGGGAATGGTCTGTTAGAACGGTCGGCTTACCCTAATACAGAAGGGACATGAACACTCACAGGACTTTCAGGGAAGAAAGGCACTCAGCTGTTCCTTCCACATGCCAAGGACTCAAAGGTGTGCAGGAGAAGGCTCTATCACAGCTGCATGTCCTTAGTAAGACAAGGGTTTTCACATGAAACACTCACTGGTGGATCCTTTGCTGGCTGAAAGGGGCAGTGTAGCAGTCATTCTCCTCCAGGTCTGGCAGTGTCTCCTTGTCCAGCCTCATGGGCTTCTTAGGTAACCATCTCCGAAACCTGCTTATTTGTTTATCGATCCTGTGGTACATGAAAGGCAAGACCAAAGGGTACAATATGTCAGCAATACCCCAAAACACAGGCGGAAGTCTCTACAGAGCCATAATCACAACACCACACACACTAGACACTCTCACTTTATTCATGAAAGAAGAGAACCTCAACTCCAGTGTTTTTTCAAATTTCGTCATGGGACTTCAATATTATTGTCTGTGAAACAATGGCTGAGAGTTACATGTTTACCCACATGTCAATAAACAACCATGGCTGGAAGCCTCTGGAAAGGAGGTGGATAGCCTTAACTCAAGCAAAGCAACAGAGACCTTAACTTCTTACATTCTGCAGGTTTTAGAAACTCATTTTGTATTTGGAAAATTTCCCCATCTTTTCTTGGTTAGGAAAGTGCTCTAGCTGTAGTTAACTTTCAGCAGGGCAGCCGACAGCACATCCCAGTGGGTTGACTGTGTGCAGAGAGCGTGATGTCATGATTTTCTTCTGCCTCTCACATCTTCCCTGAACTGTCTCTCAGTAGACAGCAGCCTGTTTGGCTTTCATTCTGTCTTTCAAGCAGATTCCATGGTTCTCAAGGTATGGGGGCATGATGACACATGTGTCACTCTGGCCAGGGCATGCAATGATGCCAAATCACAGAAAACAACGGTGTCGTAAGGGCGGTTTACAAGCCACAGTTTTCCCCCTTCCCATGCCCTCTGACTTCTGCTGATGAAAACATCTGGCTTACAAGTGACCAGACTGTCATTCATTCACAGAAAACTACTAGAAGGAACAAAATCCACAGCACACTTGAAAACAACTGTGCTACTTCAGATGTCTATACCACTGAAGAAATATCTTCCAAGAGCATATATCAAGTAGCATCTCTGTGAGGCAGAATGAACAGGTACCATACTCATTTTACACATCACAAAAGAGACTCACAGTGGGTAGGTATCCACCACTAATTACTCAGCCAGTGAATAAAGCTAGGAACAGAATGCAGGTTTTGGACTCTTGATTTTAGGGATCACCCCAAAGTAGTTGATACTGGAAATCTTCACTTAAGCACTACTGAGTGGATGGATTTCTCTAATGAAGAAAATATCTAAATGCCTTATAAGTCAAGGTGGCCCAGGTGGCTCAGTGGTTTAGTGCCGCCTTTGGCCCAGGGCGTGATCCTGGAGACCTGGGATGGAGTCCCACGTCGGGCTCCCTGTGTACAGCCTGCTTCTCCCTCTGCTTATCTGTCTCTCTCTCTCTGTCTCCCATAAATCAATCAATCAATCAATCAATCTTAAAAAAACAAATGCCTATAAGTCTATTCATTAAAAACATACGGAATTTGGGCATGATTTTTTTCCAATTCAAAAAATATTTAACTGCAATTTATCCTTTTCAATGAAACTCCCAGGTGAAGGAATTGCTTTTTTATATAACCAATCAGCTCCAAGATGAAAAATAATGGTTAACTCTTTTACCATTTCTTTTATCCTCTGTAGGATTCCAGTTTCATCACAACCTCCTTTTGCCAGTGGTGGCTAGCCTTTTTTCAGAATCCCTGAAATTTCAAATTGGAAAGAATCTCACAACTTCTCTAGACCCTTCCTTTCAAAGACAACTAATACCTACTACATATACACACACAGAAATAAAGATTCAATTCAAGGTCATGTGCCCAGAAGAGAATAGTACATTGGAAGGGCCCAAAGCCCCAGGAAGAGGAAACAGTTCCCATCTTCTCCATTTTTCTTCCTCCTGGTCCTCTCCTCCCTCACCACTCTCTTTGAAGATACTCTCTTTAAAGTATAGTGACATAATGCGCACCAGAGACACAGTATGACATAGTGATTGAGAACATGGGGTTGAAGTATCTGGACTCAAATCCTGACTGTAAATATTAGCAGTGTGACCTTGGGCAAGTTATCCAACTTTCCTGTGCCTTAATTTCCTTATCTATAAAGTGGGCATGATAATGATACTCAATTCATAGGGTTGTGGTGATTCATCAATAGGTATCTAAAATCTCCAGAAAGGTGTCTGGTGTACACTAAGTACTGGCTATTACAATCTCTTTTTCCACAAAAAATAAGAATTTGAGCAACCAGCTTGCCTCTTAACATTTTTGTCTTTCTCTTCAATTCAAAGTTAATTGTGCTTCACCAGCATCTATAACTTGTCCAAGTTCAATGATTTAGTCCTTAAATGGACTCATACATTACACGTCCTAGGCTAAGCTGGTGGCCTTCCCCATAACTGTTAGCTTTATTTCATCTGATTACCTTTAAACTTGTTCAGGAAAGAGGACATTGGCCCAGAGGCTTTTCATAATAGAGCTTTTACCTCCCACACATCTCCAGTCTGCAGCACTAATCAGATTACATTTTGCAAGGTTCACATTCTTACAGGATCTGGGCTCTGCATGCAGTGACTATGAATTAAATCCAGCCGGGTACATTGCTCAGCATGGATAAAAACAAATAAAGCTGTGAAAAATCAGGCATAAATACTCTATGGGAATGAAATGGCAGCTTTCAGTAACAGCTTGTAGCACCACCATTTAAATGAAATGTGGGGATGGTGAAAAGAGAGTGGAACAGGGTAATGAAAATGATTCATTGAAAAATGAGGAGGGACCAGAAGTAGAAGGAAGATAGAGGAGGATCCTAAAAGAAGCTGGGATATATAATTGGAGTGCCTATGTCCTGGCTCTGTTGCCTATCAGCTGTGTGACCTTCCATGAATCACTCACCTTTTTAAGCATTATTTTAAAATGGGCTAATTATCATCATCACCATCTTACTACCTTGCAGGTTGTTAGGAAGCTTACAAAAGACGATGTACATGAAATGCTTTGGAGAAGCTGCCAGGCAAATAGAGTGTTATTAGCAACTTCTTGAGGACCAAGATAGGCTACTATAAAAGTGACAGAAAGTAGAGGAACTGGGATTTTAAAACAGTCAGGTGGAAGAAAGATATTCAAAAGATATCTTAAAACAAAACTCCTTAGACATTGGCTGGGGGTGGGAGTGTGTGAATCAGTCTTCAGTGGGGTAGCCTGAGCAAAAGCAGGATGACAAAACGTGGATGGCACAGGTTCTACTACACATGCTGGTCCATGCTGTGTGTTCTTTAAAATGACAGAAATACTCAAATGTACTCAGTGGTTTGTGCCCTCCTCTGGTTGGCAGACTAGCTCCTGAAAGAGGTGGCGCTCTAATCAATGGAACCTGTGAATATGTCACGTGACATGGCAAGAGGGACTTTGAAGACCTTTAGAATGGGAGAGCATCCTGGATCAATCAGGTAGACCCAGCCCAATCATATGAACCATTTAAAAGAGAACTTTGCTTAGCATAATACCCTCTAGCTAAGTGAAGTAAGCCAGAGAATGACAAATATCATTTCACTTGTATGTGGAATTTAAGAAACAAAACAGATGGACATAGGGGAAGGGAAGGAAAAATAAAATAAGACAAAATCAGAGAGGGAGACAAACCATAAAACTCTAGGAAACAAACTGAGGGTCACTGGAGGGGAGAGGGTGGGGGGATGGGGTAACTGGGTAATGGACATTAAGGAGGGCACTATATAAGGAGCTCTGGGTGTTGTACAAGACCCAAGTCAGGTTTCTGATTCTGCCGTTTCTTAGATACTACATGTTGCTGGTGATTTGGGCAATAATACCTTAGCTATATCATCTAAACAAACATGAGTTAATAAAGAGCTTTCATTTTCACAATATAATGGATAACCATTCTTATAGAATGATGGACTCTGAAGTTGAAGAAGGTTCAAAACTTAGTTGCACATCTCTCTAGTGATGAGTGCACCAGGCTGGGCAAGCAACTAAACCTCTCTGAGTGAATGCACCTGTTTCATGAGTCAGTGCTTGGGATGGCACAGGATAACAAATATCAAGTGTTTGGTCAATGCCTTAGATGTACAAAATGCTTAGTTCAGTGGTGGTATCTAGGATGAAGAAGATGAGGATGATAAACTTTTACGTAGTGTTGTCAATGGGAATTCAAGAGATAAGATTTTCACTTGTATATTGAGGTCCATGCTTCCGTCTTTCATCTAATAAACTTCCCTAAACAGGCAATCCTGAAATTCTCTAAGATATAGGAGTTAAGGAACCAACTAATTAGAAAGTATTCAATTTGTCGCTTAAGTATAGGCATTGAGCTTTACTTAATAAAGTCACCACTAACAGGGAAAAGCAAAGAGAAAATGTAGACTTCATGATTTAATATTGATTTTGGTTGGACACATTTGCTCTGTTTCTGCTATTTACTGAGCAAGAGCCTTCTTATAGACTACAAAAGTAAACCAATAAAGAGACAATGGATTGATCATCCATTGGGCATTTTTGGCCTTAACTTGTCAAGCTAATATCTGGACTAAAAGGTGGGTATTTTCATAGAAAGTTGCTGTTACAGTAAGTTCAGGGTTCCCCTCCAAATTCTGGTTCACGGCAGGTCAGGTCCCGAGTAGCTGGAAAGAGTTGGCAGCACAGCATGAGCCAACGGCACAGATGGCCACCTCTGGTGTACTGTGCTTTCCAAGGTGGGCCTTGCAAATGTGCTTTGGGAAGTCTGCTTGAACCTCTTTGGCCCTTGGTCCCTTGGCTGTAAAGAGGAGACTGTCCTACCCACCTTAGGAGTGGTGGTGATTAAAGAAAAGACCACATACCAAAGGACTTCACTCCTCACACACTAACCCATCGGTAGGCCTGCCTACCTACCTACCTACCTACCTACCTACCTACATACCTACTGTGTGCAGAGCCCCAACCTGGAAGCTGTAGGTATACCCCGAAGAAGACAAAGGCCTTTCCCTCGACCTGCTAACAACCCAGGAGGGAGTTTGTACTAATGACAACTTAATTAGGCTAAATTAAATGAAACAGGCTACTTCAGAGATACCTGCTTTTCCCCAGACCAGAATATTATAATAGCATCACGTTGCAAATAGATTACATTTTTTAGGAATGATATACCTAGAGGGAACCTACAGATAAACTTTTCTTTTTTTTAATGGAGGCACCACACAGAGCCCTCATTGCAATAAATGAAGCCCTCCTGGACTGATAACAGACAACAGGAGCCTTGGATTTCTTTTTCCTCTTCTGAAGCCAAGTCTCCTATATTTATAGCCTCTCCTTGGATAGGAGTTAGGATTCTTTTAGGTCACAAGGCTACTAACTGGGACAAACCTAAATATCTTATAGTCAAGTCCAAAGGCTTTGGGACATTTACATATATTAATTTTTAAAAGTAGGATGGAAAATACAAGTCATTTTGCCATTTGTATACTCAACTGATAAGACTGCAACTGCACTGAATGTATAATGTAGTAGGGGCAGCATTCTGCCAAATGGCTGCAAAGGATAACATCAAGCAAGTGTGTATGGGGGAGCAGATGGAAAAGGAATGAGTAGTGATGAGACTTCAGCTACAAGCCACCTACAATGATCAAATTTCTTCCTTTGCAATCACATCTTCTACAGACTGTATTTGCAGTATTTGGTGAAGGCAAAAAAAAAAAGCCACCTACAATAATCACATTTGTTTCTTTGCAATCACATCTTCTACAGACTATTTGCAATATTTGGTGAAGGGGGAAAAAAAGCAGGCAGAAGATAGATGATAAATTCCCTTTCTTTACAGGATAGGCAATTTATAAAGCCTATTAAGTCTGCCCAAAGAATCAAAGAAGCATTTAAAAGACCAAGCACATGATGAAATAGGCTTTACTCAAAGAATGTATGTCTGAACTACATAACTGTGCTTTATGGGAGTCAGCTGATTTTTAAAAATAAAGATATTTGTGAAAAGACGCTGTATCTCCCTGTCTGCTCAGAAACCTTATATATCATTTCCCTCAGCATTAAAAGAGATAAGTTTGTTTCAGGGATGCTTTTATGAAGTAATGAAATTATCATGTATGTGGGTGAAACTAAAAGCTAAATTAAATATCCATATTTAGTATGACATGAGAAATTTAGAATACTGGAGTCAATGTTTTATCACTGGTATACAACCAGGATAGCAAGATGTAGATGTTCCCTTCGACTGGGCATGTCAGAGCTGGCTACAAAAATATACTCTCCATTGTCTAAATCTGTTCTGAGGTGAAACCAGAATTAAGATAGATACCAACATTTCTGACAAACTGCACTTTAAACATTACACCAGACATCAGGCTTCACTAAGGTACATGACTACAGGGATGTGGTAAGCAATGAAGCTTATCTTAGGAGGCATTCCAAATCCATGTGTCAGACTAACACAGTGAGTTAGGATTTCTTTTCCCTTCACCTTGAGTCTTCCAATGCCTAAATTCTTTTCTGGTTATGATTTATTTATTTTTAAAGATTTTATTTATTCATGAGAGACAGAAAGAGAGGCAGAGACACAGGCAGAGGGAGAAGCAGGCTCCATGCAGGGGAGCTTGATGTGGGACTCGATCCCAGGACCCCGGGATCACACCCTGAGCCAAAGGCAGATGCTCAACCACTGAGCCCCCCAGACATCCCTCTAGTTATGATTTATGCACTTGAAGTAGCACCAACTTTTTCAGGACAAAGATTACTGCTTAGTAACTTGTTCTTTCACTTCAAGAAACAAGGATTTCCCAGACTCTTACTCACTCAAAACCTCTCCCCTGCACACATGGAGACTATGTGATTGGTCACTTGTCAGAGTCTCTTCTCTTTCCTTCATCTTGGCTACTGTTCTCAAGCCTGTCCTCTCTCTATTTCCCTCTATCTCAAAATTTATCAAGGTAGTAATGAACCCGCACTGCCTCTGATTCATCAGGACCTTGTCCATTCTCCACCAGCTGTAATTTGGTTTCTATCACCTTCCTCTTCATGGTCATCATTATCAAAATGTAGTCCCAGATCAGCCACACTAGCATCACTTGGGAACTTGATAGAGCTGCAAATTATTGCACCTAACCTCAGACTCTGGGGAGGGGCCAGATAATCTGAGTACTGAGTACTGAAGATAGTCCTGATGTCCACTCAAGTTTGAGAACCACCTCTCACAGAGACTGCTATCATGGCAGTTATCACTAACTTCTAAATATTAAAAATCAGGGCAGCCCAGGTGGCTCAGCGGTTTAGTGCTGCCTTCCACCCAGGGTGTGATCCTGGAGACCTGGGATCAAGTCCCACGTCAGGCTCCCTGTATGGAGCCTGCTTCTCCCACTGCCTGTGTCTCTGCCTCTCTCTGTGTGTATCTCTCATGAATAAATAAATAAAATCTTTAAAAAATAAATATTAAAAATCAATTCTCATGTCTCAACTTCCATCAGAAGTTGAAGAACACCCATTCTTATGGCAACTCACTCCTGGTCCCTTTGACACTGCCCTCCCTTAGGTCTCCTCCTTCTTAAAATACTCTTTTTTATCTTCCTTCCATCTCTTCCTGCCTTCTTAACGTTAGTCTTTCCAAGGAATTGCCGCTGGCCTTCTTTCTGCACTTTACATCCTTCGCTGGGGAATTCCATCCACTCCTCTGGCTCAACTCATGACTTCTACACTTCTGACTCCTAAATTGGATTCTCTTGCTTTACTTCCAGTTTCAATTGCTTTGCCATCATTTCCAGAGGTCTTCAGGACATCTATGTGTCAAGGACCTATTGTGAGTTACCATACAGAATTATTAAAGCAAAAATCATCATTATTCTCACCTATAACTGTACCTCTGCTGGATATCCATTCTCCTTTTACCTACAACATTTTCCCAGTCCCTTAGATATGGGAACCTCTTTCTTTCCCCCATCTCTCAATTTCCAAGTACTTGCTAAGTTCTTTTGCCTATAATTTCACAGTCTTTCTCATTCACTTTACCTTTTTTGCTCTGTGGACTACTTTTTGTCTATCCAGGGCACACAACTATAATCTGAACATTCTTTGGAGTAAAAGCTGAAGAGACAGAGATATTAGGCTTATTTTAAGGAAGAACTTCCTAAAAGTTAGGTGCCCACAGTTGCATCCAGAAATTCCCTGTCTCCACAGAAGTTCAAACATGGGCTGACTGACCATATAGTAGAGGCTCAAGTATCTGCTGAATGGTTGGACTTGATGACATTTGTTATCCAATCCAACCTTGAGATTTATGGTTCCTTTTGTCACCATTTTCTATTAATCCTGCATTGCTCACCCCTCCCCCATAGTGAGAGAAAATGTTTCAGTTCCAAGTCTGTGTCTAACACTTTAGGAAGACCTGATTTTTCTATGCTTTCTTTTGTGATCTCATTTTTCTTCACTCAAAATCTTACATGTGTAGAGATTCAGTTTTCCATTAACCCCACCTGCTATGTGCTAGGTGCTAGAAATAGAGAATTGGACAAGCCATCTTTGCCTTCATGTACCATCCGGGTAGAGAGATGGACATCTACATCATAGATGATAGCACAGATCCAACCTTGTGTCTTAATAAGCCCTCCAGGTTATTCTGATGCTGGTTAAAGCGTAGAACTATTGAGGACTGCTGATATTGGCTAATGTGTTACATCAGGGCTTTATAGAAGGTCATTATGTGACAAGTAACTAATCTAAACCATGGTCAATCCAAATGCCATGGCTACCGTCTAAGCAAAGTACTGCTAGTAAGGATCTTGTACAGTATTAGTTTCTTTGGATGTCAATTCTTATTCATACTTTATTGAGTGCACATGCATTTGAGTAAACACACTAGACTATATCAGTTACTCTTATATTTATCATTCTGCATAGCACATAAACAGAGTAAGCTTGAATCTTAACTCAGAACTGAACAACAGGATTTTCAGAGAAATGCAATCATCTCCAAGTTTAACCATCAACCCAGCTGAGAGGGTGAATGATCACATAAGACCAATTAAAATTTTGAAATTAGATTTCCAGTCATCACAACAGAATCAAATTAAAGGACATCATTGATGCTTCCCCTTTCTCCCTGACTTCTCAGAAAATGAGAAACAAACTTTAGGAGGATACATAGTACATTAAAGGCAATCTTTAGTCAGTAGAATTTTGGATGCATGGGGGAGATTAAAAAAAAAGAAATTAGTAAGGGCTTCTAAGTCAGGTAATACATTTGCATACTTCATTAACAAAATGTTACTAACATAGGAGAGCACCACCCATGGGGAACTAAACAGCTATCAGCTTTTTGATATGCTTATCATCTGTCTGCACTTCAAAATTTCAAGTTACTTATGGTGTAGGGTGGGATTTGTATGGAAAAAATAACATTCAAACCAAAAATGTGCTGAACAGCTGGTTTTGGTGTGTGTGTGTGTGTGTCTTTTTTTTTTTTTTTTTTTGTAATTCATCTAATAGAACGGGCTAAAAACAAAGAAATATGGTCCCAACACACCTGCAGATAAATTCTGTCCCTCCAAGTGTAGAGAAGTCACAGGGAAAATTCTGAGAGAAACATTTCCATCTTTGCTTTTTTCTTTTCAGGCTAATCTGAAACAGCTGTTTTTGGATTGTGCATGGCAGCCAGTTTTGTCATGGGACGAAGGCCCATCCTCCCCAGCTTATAGTCCTTGTCATTGGTGGAACATACAAGCCAACATATCAAACACATCATGACAGAGCATGCTACTAACCTGCTCATGAACTTGTACCGGCGGGGCAGGTAATAGATTTTTCTCCTGGAAGAACAGCAAAAATGAAGCCAGTCGAGAAGAAAACCCATCGTCAGTTACAGTTTGAACTAGCAAGGAAGGAAAGGAGATTGAAGACAGAAGCCTGTAAGAGGTGAAGAAGAAAAAACTAAAAAGAGATTAACAGTGAGAAATGTAGTGGGATCACAGGCATGCATTTTTGAGTCATGAAATCTTATGAAATACTTTCATTGATATTTCTTCCTCTCATTATCATAATTTTATATGGTTACTCCTAGCCTACACAGCTTGTGCAGAGCAAAGATTTAGAGCAATTGGTATTCATATGAATTTAACAGAGGTCAGCTTTTTTTCAAGGAATGAAGAAATGGATCGCCAGCCTGCTGACAACATGCACAACTTAACAGGCATACTATTATATTAACTAATATTTATACAACACTTTAAGTTTACAGAACACTTGTCCCATTTGATATAGGCAGGGTAATATAAAAAAGATGTATTTTATAACCAGTATGGGAAAAACACTAATCAACATCAACATCCTGCTGCAAATAACCACACTGGGAATACTGCCTAACCCCTGGCTCTGATTATAGGTGAATTAAAGAGGTAAAACAAAGAACCTTGAAAAGAATCTTTTAAAAGTGAGACTTGTTAAGTAAGGATGTGTTGTACTTCTGTCTGACTGAATTTTTTTAAAGCATCACAGATTAAAATGTAGGGTGTAATTTGAATGGAGAGCATATGGATTAGATGCTTTATAAAAATATAGTCAGCCTTTCCATATTTTGAGCTTCCACCAATGGAGTAGTAATGAAACTAATGTGGTTTATATGTATTCTGAACAGTTACTGAGCTCTCTCACTTATGGAAATGGAAGTTTACATACCATTTACTTTGCATATGTGTTAAAATTTAAAAATATATTCATGTTTTTAATAGGCAAAACTATAGAGACAATAAGATCAGTGGTTGCTAGGAGTTTGTTTTGAGGTGAGATGTGATGAACAAATGGAGTAAAGAGGATTTTTAGGGCAGTGAAACTATTATATGTGATACCTTAATGCTGGATACATGACATTATGGATTTTTCAAGACCCATAGAAATATACTACTCAGAGTGAACCCTAAAGTAAACTATGGACTTTAGATAATAATAAATCAACAGTGGTCCACTAATTGTAACAAATATACTAAACTAATGCAACATGTTAACAACAAGGAAACTGTGCATGGGGTGAGAGGAGATACATGGGAGCACTGTAGCATCAACTCAATTTTCTGTAAACCGAAAAATACCCTAAAATCAGTCTATTAATTAAAGAGCCCATATCCATGGATATTTAAGTATTTAAGAAGCAAATTTTGTTCACAACTTCCCATAAGAAAATTATTCTTCAACTTTGTTTTAAGCATTGTAGGAATAAAAAATCCATAGAGACTAAACCTGGGATTCAGAAGTGCAATCTACAGAAAACAATACACATAACATTCTTTGAGGCATTTACAGGTAGCCAAGCTGATGTTTTTACATTTTGTTGAAGTGATATGGCAGGAAAATTCTTCCTTTGGAAATACATAGATCTCCTTAGGCTAGAGTTATTTATCTGAAACACTGGACAAAATAATAGCACACATTTTAAATGCTTCAGGTTGTAGCTAGTGAAGCTATGCTTAGGTAAAAATCACATCAATATTAATGAGGCCAATTAATGTCCACACATTAACAGTATTTTCTCCTAAAACCGTCCTGCAGGAATACCCACATTTAAAAAGAAAATTATTATTCATAGTTATTATGCTTTTCATTTATTCCCTGGATCACATTCTCTTAATGTGGCATAAGGAAAATATTAATGCTGCTTGCAGGCAGCACTTTTCTGCTATGTACTGAGCATGTAGACGCATTAGCTATGACACTGTCAGGCCCTTCATATATGAGGTGCTTCCAGGCACCAGGAATTTGCTGTGCATTAACACTGCTCAAGTTTCTACATTCTGCTTAGATTCTTTGCTTGTGAAAGAGGTCTGGTGGAAGGTTTCGTGAGATTGCTGGGGAGGGATAACTCAACAATTTCACTAAGTTTTACTATATCATTTTTATCAAACATAGACTTTTGACTGCTGGCTATAAGATGTTGGTCTGATATATGACTGTATCTAAGCATAGATTTCTTTTCCTTTTGGTCTTTTTTTTTAAATAATAAACTTATTTTTTTATTGGTGTTCAATTTGCCAACATACAGAATAACACCCAGCGCTCATCCCGTCAAGTGCCCCCCTCAGTGCCCACCAACCAGTTACCCCCACCCCCCGCCCTCCTCCCCTTCCACCACCCCTAGTTCGTTTCCCAGAGTTAGGAGTCTTCCATGTTCTGTCTCCCTTTCTGATATTTCCTACCCATTCCTTTATGTGTGATATAGTATTAATCCATATTGGGTGGTTATAGCTTTGATAAATAACTGGCTTTCATTATAATTATAGTGTAACAAATTTCAATAGAAACTAAATATATGACTCACGGATTTTATATAATATTTTTAAATCCGTGGGTTCTCAGATTTCCTTTGTTACATTTTAAATACAAAAATAAATCAAAAGTTTAGAACTATGTTTATCTCAATTCCTCTGAGAATTTTGCCTTGACGTAAATAGATGCTAGAAATCTCAGCCTCTATTTTGACTTCGTATTAGAACATAAAGGCCAATAAACAAAGAAAATAAGATGCACCAGGGAGATACATTATAGACCTCTGAATGGAAATTGCCCTTCTCTAAATGTGTCCCTAGCACCTCTCTGTCTCTATAATTTTCCACAGGTCATTAAGAGGTATATTTTAGAATTGGCACCAGTTTGCCTGGTTTCTGTCATCTAACTTGGTCTTATTGGCAAACTGGGAATCAAAAGTATTTAATTCTTTATTCCTTTTAGAACTGTCCTTGGTACTAAATTCCTCCATCTCCTTTAGAAGATCCCATTATTTACTTCCCACATATCTTGGCATTTATAATTTCAAGTTTAATACTTTATTTCAATCTAGCAAATATAGATCACTTTTCCTTAATCTATATGGAAAATAAGAATATTCCCTATGAGATGAAGGTAAATTAATCCTTTAAACAACCAAGCAATTCCAGCAATTCACCTAAAATATTTTCTATTACCCTTGGAATAAATATCAATGTTTGTGCTTGCACAGTATTTAAGATCCAACTTTTTAAAATTTTAAAATAGTTTATTTTTAAAAATAGACCACATTTTCATGAAATTTTTTTGAATTTGCTTTAATGGAAGCAGATTTTAATGTCAGTTAGGACCTGCCTGGGGTCTAGCCATTCAAGAAGCAGGACATAGAGCTTCTGAAAATGGTATTCTGGGAATGAAAATGCTACTTGGACAAATGCTCCTTTCTCATAGGCACTTGACATATCTACCTGCTAAGAACTGAATTAGCCAGGAATTTTCACAAAAAGCCATGAAGTCATTAGAAGTCATGAAGACTTATGCATTTCCTAAACATCTTAAGATTTTTTTTCTAATAGTATTCCAGTCTGCATTTCAGTTTTATTTGTTTCAAGAGAGGAGCACATTAGTCTTACAGGGAAGCAGAAGAGAGTAGGGAAAATACATTTACACCTACCTGAAAGGCATTCTTACATTCATTTGTTCTGCATATCTTCCAAGCACTTCCCATGGGGCATGCAACTTCACAAAGATAATGTCACTATTTATTAGAGAGGACTGAAACAGAAAAAATAAACTAAATTGAAAAGTATATCCAAGTCTCCTATGATTTAAATTGAATTGGAACTTAGAACCCATATGGAGTTTAAGATTTGGGGCACTCTTCAGCAAAAAATTGGGTCCTTGTGTGAATATATTACTGTGTGTTAAGTGCTGGAGACCTGTGTGTGAACAAAAGAGATATGAGTGGTAGTTACATCCTGTGAACATACAAAAAAAAAAAAAAAAAAAGAAAGAAAAAAAAAAGAAAGAAGGAAAGAAATAGACAAAACCAAGTTTAAAAGAAAGGGATAAATTCAGTAATGAATATTCTGAAGATAATGAATCTTAGAAGTTATGGGGAGGGGTGCACATGACTTAGGGCAAAGGGTCCAGAAAATGCCCCTTTGCAGTGGGAACATACAAATTTGAGACACAAAGGAGCCAGAGTTGGATAAGAGCATCGGATGAGTGTTCCAGGTACACAGGCCCTAAGCTGAGAAATAGATTGGCACATCTGACGTTCAAAGAACAGTAAGGAGAGTAGAATGGTTGGAGTGTATTCATCATGAAAATTAGCATACGAAGAGGCTGAAAAGGTGAGAGGAGCCAGGGTGTGCCGTGCTTTACCAGCCTGCAACAGGACAACTGGACATTATTTTAGGAACACTGAGAAGTCATTTTGATTCAGGTTTTCAGAGATCACTGTGGCTGCTGCGTGGGGAAAAATTATAAGAGAGAGCTTCAGTAAAAGCAGAGAGAGGAAGAGATGCTCTCAATCATCCAGGCAAAAGCAAAAATTGGTGGTGGTGGTAGAGACAGAGGTACTTGAGTGATTGAGTCTTGAATCTGGGTTGGTGTCAAGGAAGGCTTTTTCAAAGGACTGTGGTCTTTGGCCCAAAACTTTTGCTCCTGTTGGGCTTTTTATCCATACGGCACATAAACAGGGAAGTAAACTAGGACTTTACATTTTAATAACCACCCAACAACTTTTGGTCTATGTCTCTGGCCAAAAGGACATCTCCAATTAGGTTTTCTTTGTAAGTCATTTCCCAGGGGGAGGGCTGGGTTGTGGAAGGAGGTAGAAGGAAAATGAGAAAACCGAGCCAAGCCAGCTTAAATCAGAAAAGTGGTCTATTATTTAACCATATCTTTTTCACACAGGCTCATTCTGGACTGCATGCCATTTAAATTATTATAGTATAGGAATGTCAACAGATATGTTAGGCTTTTGTGGCTAGCCTCTCCTTGTAACAGTATTTATAAACAATCCAATGCTTTTACACAGTTGGCAAAAAAAGAGGCCCAAACTTATGGGGTAAGTTTGCACTACAGGGAATTGTTTTTCAATTGCAGATGATGTGCAATTGCAATACATTGCTCATATTTTCATTCAGAGTCTTCTTGCTGGGCTTATCAATATTGTACTTAATTTATTAAGAACTCTTCAAGATATTATGAAAATCAAATTGTATTCAACTACAAAGTTCCCAGAGACTCTAATGGTGCTGAATTTCCCAAGGGGAGTTTGGGCCTAGGCCCAAATCCACAATGGCGGGGGTACCCCTTGAGAGTGGTCTGAAAAATCAAACTTTCTGGCAATCCAGGCCAAAATGAGGTTTTATATTCTAGCTTGGGACAAGCAGATCTCTGACTGTAAGCCCCCTAAGAACAAGGAAAGTTTGTTATTCACAGTTAAATCCTCTGGTCCTAGCACAATGCCTGGTACAGAGGGAGCACACAACCAACACTTATATAATTCAAAATATGGTTAGTGAAATGTGAGCAGTTAGTCCTGGACCAGATGAAAGCTGCTTGTCTTGTGAAATAAGAAGTAAGTGCAGATGAGTGACTCTTTGAACCAACACAGCTGGTTACTGCAAATGAGGTGCCCACCCAGGGAACAGACAAGTCAGTACACCCTGAAGATGTGATGGACCAGTGCTGGATCTCTTTGCATGAACTGGTTTTCTATTTAGTAACCCATTATATCCAACCCTCTCCATACTGAGTGCTTAGAGCTATGCAGCCAGGGCGAGTTTGAATGAGCTCACAGGTGACAATGTCCATATAGAACATGGAGAAACTACATACATACACAAAAATCTCCATCCTGTCCCATTTATGTCTGCAGATGCAAAACTGAGATGGTCTCAGCGTATCAGTTGACCATTTTTGTACATTGGAAAAGACTTCCATTTGTTTTCCAACATATAGCACAGTTTTCAAGTTATAAAACAGAAGAAAGATTATTTTCTTTAAAAATGGATCTTATTGTTTATATTAAAGATATACTGGGATCCCTGGATGGCTCAGAGGTTTAGCTCCTGCCTTCGGCCCAGGGTGTGGTCGTGGAGTCCCGGGATCAAGTCCTATATCAGGCTCCCTGCATGGAGCCAACTTCTCCCTCTGCCTGTGTCTCTGCCTCTCTCTCTCTCTCTCTTTCTCTTTCTCTGTGCCTCTCATGAATAAATAAAATCTTTGAATAAAAAAAAGATATACTTCAGAATTTGGGAGGGTTTTGTGGCTTTCCCACCTGAAAATGTTAATTGTGATAATAGGAATTCTTTAAATTCACTTAGCTTCTCTAAGGTCTACATTCACCTGTTTCTTCTCCCATCTTCCTCTGAGACAAAGAAGAAAACTATACTACAAGAAATATGGGAATGTGACTGATTCACAGACTCAACCAAACTATGATTTATAGCAGAATACAATCTTAGGATATACCCTTCATGAAATTACTGTAATTGCTAGGTTTACAGAAAGTGAATACAGTAGAAGAAAAATCTTTTTGTAGATAACCATGAATATATAAAAACATTAAAGAGAATACATTAAAATTTCTACTTAGGGCACATTTTAAATGCCACATGTCTGGGTGTGGAAAAGCCAAGTTCGTTACCTGAATACATAGTCAACTAAAATTCTAATGTGGGATCTCTACCACTTTCTTCATAAAAGTATAGCTGTTTTGATTCATTCAGCATGATAAAAATAACTTCATTTTGCTTATTTCAACAATAACTATAAAGCTATCACTTTATTATCATTTTCTAGAGCTTTATCATTTTGGAAGCACTTTCATATTGTTACGTCATTTTATTCCTACACAAACCACAATTGAGGCTTTCCTTCAATTTCTTAAAGGGGGAGAGAGAGGGGTCAAGTAATTCACTCACAGACTAACTGAACATTTATCCCAGAGATAACACTCACATCCCTTGACTCCCTTGTCAATTCTACTTAATAAATTCTGAGGTTTAAATAAATCCATGGTTATGTACATGCATTGAAGATGCATAATTTCTGAACTGTTCTTTTATCGGTTTATACAAGCTAATCTGAAGAGAATCCCATGTCTTAGAAAATAAACAACAACAAAAAAAGCAAAATAAGCTATTAATGAACAGAGATTTGATTTGAGACAATTAAAAGTTTTATTTTCATAATCTCGAGAAAAATGTTAGCTGAATTCCCTTGGATGATGATGGATGTCTGTCTATTCATAGGTCGTGTGTGTGTGTGTGTGTGTGTGTGTATGCATGCGTGAGGGGAAATTATTACTTATATTCAGTTTTTCAAGGAGGAACTGAACTTCAGCTCAGAAAAATAAATATGAAACAGATTACTTCTTATCATATGGTTTATATATCACTCTTTTCCCTACCACTGAATGATTATACTATTGTTTCTAAGTAGGTTTTTCCTCATTATTAAGTATTCCTTTCCACATAAATCCAAGTGTGCAAGTGACAAAGCAAAGAGAAATGAAAATGATTTTTTGAAACAGAGTTGTTTCATTAATATCCTGCCCCTTAGGTTAGAACCATGCGGAGAAGAAAAATGGCCATTGAGAGGAGTTTGGAAAAACATCCCTAGAAGAATGGCTGGAGAAATTAAGTAGTAGTATGAAAACTACCTGCAGTAAAAATAGATGATGTTCACAGAAAACATTCCTTCTTTCTTTCCTTCATTCAACACGATCCCATTCAATACCTTCTATGCACTAGATGCTAGGAGTGCAAGAATATATAAGTCCTGGTCCTTGTCTGGGTATATCAGGATTTAGTAAGGGTTAACCATGGCTAAGTCTAAGTCTGAAGGAACCCTGAGAGCCAAGCCCCAATTCCTGTCTCCCATCTCTCCATGGTCCCCAGGGTCTCTTATATGTTCCTTTAAGGACATTCATTCAGCAAGATTCGACAGATACTCACTGACTACTACATATCAGATACTCTGCAAGGTGCTGAATATATAAGGTAGACAGAATGCACAATTTAGAGTAGTAGACAAACATAAAACAACAAATAAACACATGATTTAAAGTTATGAGTAGTGACAAAAAGGAAAAAAATGCTGTGGGAGACAAGAACTGGGGGCACCTGCTTTCGATTTCCTAGTTGACCTTTGAAGGTATGGCATCTAACATGAGGTCCAAAAGATGAGAGAGTGCTAGCCATGGAGAAGTCAAGTGAAGAGCATTCTAGACAGAGGGAACAGCAAGTACAAAGAACTAGAGATCACACCATAAATTGAAAGGCTCAGATGACTAGATATTGCAAAGTGTGAGGGAGAGTTACCTGAGATGGTCTGGAGAAAACATCTGTGGACAAACCATGCCAGACCAAGTTCAGATCATGCCAGACCAAGTTCAATGTGGTAAAGAGTTCAGATTTTATTTTGTAAGGTCACTGAGAAGTTAGAAATGGGTTCAAGGCAGAGAGGTAACAGAATTGCTTGTTTTATGATGTGTACTCTGAATATCCTGTGGAAAATGTCCCAGAGGGAACGTAGGACTTGGAAGTTCAATAGGAAAGTTATTCCAGTAGGTCAGCTGAGATAAGACGATGGCTGAAACCAGAAGTAGATATAGTGAGGACAAAATGGGACAGACTTGAGATCAATTTGGAGATAGATTTGAAAGGATTTGGGATTGGTGAAATGAAGAGAGAGAGAGAAAAAAATCCAGTGTCCAGATTAGTGGGCATGTTGCTTCACCTAGAAAAGTGGATGGATGGTAATACCACACAATGAATTAGAGAAGAATCAGGGAAAGGGTATCTGTTTTTTGGGGGGATGTTCTATGTTTGAGATCCCCGGGAGATTTTTACATACAGGTGTGAAGTAGGCAAATGAGTATGTGAGTCTGGCTCATGGCAAGTGTTGGGGAGATGGGCGTTATGAATTTGAGAATTACAGACACACCATTCGTACTTAAAAGCACAGAACTGGGCAGCCCAGGTGGCTCAGCGGTTTAGCGCCGTCTTTGGCCCAGGGCCTGATTCTGGAGACCCGGGATCAAGTCTCACGTCCGGCTCCCTGCATGGAGCCTGCTTCTCCCCCTGCCTGTGTCTCTGCCTCTCTCTCTCTCTCTCTCTCTCTGTCTCTCATGAATAAATAAATAATTTTTTTTTAAAAAAGCACAGAACTTAATGAGAAGGAAGGACCAAGGACTAGGAACTAGGGCACATCAACATGGAGAAGGTCTGGGAGAGGAGAAAGCAATTATCAAAGACTAAGAAGGAGCCAAAAGGTAGGTAGGTAGAAAACAAGAAGAGGGACAAACAGAAGCTGAGACTAATGGGGGTTTCTAGAAGGATGACAGCCCAGGGAACCCTTCCCACAGCTACCTCAGGCTGCTGCCTGATGCTGGCCTTATTCAGTAGTGCCATTTGTCCTATCTCTGCTGTGCAGCTGCCTCTTTGTGCTTACTGACACTGCCACTTGACCCTGGCTCTGACGCTTATGCAGAGCTGAGGAGGAACTGTTTCCAACAGCGTTCCACTTGTTTCCTGGAAAGAAGCCAAGAACTTCCATAAGGAGTTGGAGCTGATTTCAAGGAGGGCACACAAGTACCAAGCCATGTGTCTTCCAAGTGCCTCTCACTGCCACACACAAACCAGCAGCAAAGAATGAAGCCTGCACACAGCTCCCTTTGTCCACACTGGGAAGAGATGTCAGCTCTCCCAGAGCACTTTGTCAAGGAGTCATAAGTGGCTTGAGTCTGTGCTCTGCACCTGGAGTTCCCTCTCTCTGGTTGTACGTTCTCCACATTTCTCCCAGGAATTCTCATCAAAAACTCCTGGTGACCTCTGAAAATATCTGACATGGACATGCAGATCGACCTCTCCTCTTCCTCAACGCCCTCATCACACACACAAGTGCTGATTTCAAAGAAAAAGCTCACTGCAATTTGAGTTCATTTTACATTGATGATATAGGTCTGAATGAGATTATGATCTTGTACACAGTCACACATGGATAGTGTGTGTGTGTGTGTGTGTGTATGTGTTTGTACATAAAGGAAACATCAGAAATCACATTTACCACAGAAACCTTATTCTGGGAAAATTTTTAATCAATTTATTTTCATTTCAGGTCCCTTTTCACTGGTTGGTTTATATTAAAATGGAATGGTGACAATTCTTAAAAAGTAGCAGGAGAAAGTAAAGCAGTTTAAAAAGATTTGGTTAAAAAAAAGGATTTGGTTAATCACTTATATATCAAACATTTATTACATGTGTATTAATCACTAGCTCTGTGCTGGAAAAGTGTCATTTGTGTTATAATGAGGCAACTAACTCTGATGTGCCTTGGCCTATGCAAAATAGGAGATAGTTCCTGTCCATGAGAAGCAAATACTCCAGCCATGGAGATATAGTAACTACATATTTGAGTAGAATTATAAAACAAGAAATAAACAAGTGAATGATATATAACCTTTCTTTATACACTGGAAAAAAAAAATAAAGAAACTACTTGGTATAATGGTTAAAGGTCCTAGCTTTGGCATTTCTAAGCTTTGGAATTCCAGGTTCAAAGGCCAGATATGCTACCTTAGTAGCTGATGACCTTGAGCAAAATCATCTCTGTAAGCCTCCATTCTCTCATCTGTGAAATGTGAATGACAGCATTTACTTCAGATTTCTTCTGAGGACTACAAAGTTTAATGCATGTAAAGTAGTTAGTTCCTGGTGCACTAAAAATGTTCTTTAAATGTTTAGGAAAGTATGTGATTCATCAAAGGCATTTGAAAATATTTTCCAAAGTTAAAGCTTTCATTGAGGAACAAAAAATATTGCTTTCTTCCAACATGGTGTGCAATTTTGGCTGTGAATATATAGTAATGGAACATTAGGAATATTAGTATAAAGAGGT
This sequence comes from Canis aureus, assembly GCF_053574225.1. Lineage (NCBI taxonomy): Eukaryota > Metazoa > Chordata > Mammalia > Carnivora > Canidae > Canis > Canis aureus. The sequence goes on along the minus strand of NC_135623.1, from coordinate 46,576,778 downwards.
ATTTGCTTAGAGGGACTAGGAAGGGCAGCTGCATGTGAGAACTGAAGACTGTTGCTCTCCATGGACATTACAGAGTGAATGTCTCGTTCAAGGGAGCCTGCCTCTCTCACTTGCAAGCTCTTTAGATTCCGGTTTCATTTTATATAAAAAATAAGACTGGGGTACATCTGTACCCAATAGGAAGAGGGAACAGGTGAAATGGGAGAATGAAATGGAAATCTGTTTAGAAACAGTCTCCACAAATCGAGGTTCGTCCACAGCACCCCAAGAAGTCTTGGGGCCCTACCAGAGATTGCCAAAGTTAAAAAGGCCCCTTTATCATCTGTAGGCCAACTGAACTCAAAAGATGATGTCAAATCCTTTTTTTAAACTTGAATAAAATGGTCTTAAAAGAGCTGGAATTTAGGTCACAGAAGACTAAAGAAGACCTAGGCATACATACTTTCCAAAAGTACTTAGAAGTATCCTTGGCTTGTCTTGAAAGATAACCATTGGCCAACAACCAACTGGGTGCTGCTGTGCAGTAGAAAGATCACCTGGGCAGGTTCTACTGCAGCTCTCCATTACACACTTGGGTAAGTCACTTCACTCCTCTGACTCCAAGTTCCCCTCTGACCACACAGAGATAATGTGACCTCTGAGCTGCAAAATTTCAGGGCTATTTTGAGGCACAAACTGGAATAACCTGTGAAAGCATGTTGAAAACTACCCAGTCTTGGCCCTGTCTCTGACTGGACCTTCGATTTAAAAACTGTCTTCTGTGAAATGGTGCAGCCAAGAGGCTCCTCAAAGAGTTAAAAATAGATCTGCCCTACGACCCAGCAATTGCACTGCTGGGGATTTACCCCAAAGATACAGCTGCAATGAAGCGCCAGGACACCTGCACCCCGATGTTTATAGCAGCAATGTCCACAATAGCCAAACTGTGGAAGGCGCCTAGGTGTCCATCGAAAGATGAATGGATAAAGAAGATGTGGTTTATGTATACAATGGAATATTACTCAGCCATTAGAAACGACAAATACCCAGCATTTGCTTCGACGTGTCTGGAACTGGAGGGTATTATGCTGAGTGAAATGAGTCAATCGGAGAAGGACAAACATTATATGGTCTCATTCATTTGGGGAATATAAATAATAGTGAAAGGGAATAAAGGGGAAGGGAGAAGAAATGGGTAGGAAATATCAGAAAGGGAGACAGAACATGGAAGACTCCTAACCCTGGGAAACGAACTAGGGGTGGTGGAAGGGGAGGAGAGCAGGGGGTGGGAGTGACTGGTTGGTGGGCACTGAGGGGGGCACTTGATGGGATGAGCACTGGGTGTTATTCTGTATGTTAGCAAATTGAACACCAATAAAAAATAAATTTATTATTAAAAAAAAAAAAACTGGCTTCTTCCTCTCAGCCCTTGGTTTCCTCACCTGAAGAAGGAAGGTCTGGAATCACTCAGTTTGTTCCAAACATACTCAGTAGAAGTATACCTGGAAATCATGGTGTTCTTTTCAGATGGCCATGAATCTCATCCTGGGAACTGCAATTTAACACTCACTCACTTATCGATTTATGTACTCCACAAACATTTCTTCAGAGTCTACAAGTTTTTAGGAAGACAGCTATGAATAAAACAACTGAATCATTGCTTCCATGAATTCTACTGGGGAGAGAGACTCTCAATAAATAGGTATATAATATTTCTGATGGTATGCTTTGAAGAACAAAGAGGGTTAAGGAAATAGAAAGTAATGGTGGGAAGAAGACGTTATTTTAGACAGAGTGGTGTGAATAGGCTTTTTGATAAGATGACATTTGAGCAGAAACCTGAAGAAAATGCATAAGAATGAAGTTTCATTATCCAGGGAAAAAACATTCCAGGCAGCAAGAAGAGTCAAAGGCAAGGGGCCTGAGGCATAAATATACTTCACATTTCATTTTATTGAGCACAAAGGGTCAAATAAGGTAGTCACTTGTACCTGTTCTGTATCCTCTTAGGCAAATAGCTGGATGTCACTTTCTCATAACTATACTCGTAGAAAAACAAAGCAACCCTTAAAATGCTGGGTCAAAAAAAAAAGATATTAATTTCAGCTACAAACTCAGATAAGCCTCTTAGAGAAAAAGACTGCAGTGGTTTAGACTTGAAGACACATACAAATTGAAAGTGAAGGATTGAAAAAAAAGATATTCCATGAGAATAGAAGTGGAAAAAAAAAAGGCAGGGTAGCAATACTTATAGAAAAAAATAGACTTTAAAGAAAGAGTGTAACAAGAAACAGAGAAGAGCGTTACACAATGATGAAGGGATCAGTCCAACAAGAGGATATAACAACTGTAAATCTCTATGCACCCAAGATAGGAGCTCCTAAATATATAAAGCAAATATTAGCAGACATAAAAGTAAAAACTGACAATAATACAGTAATAGTAGGAGACTTTAGCAACCCCCTTACATCACTGAATAGATCATTCAGACAGAAAAATCAACAAGAAAACAGTGGCTTTGAATGACACATTAGAACAGATGGACTAAGATATATACAGAACATTCTGTCCAAAAACAGCAGGATATTTTTTTCAAGTGCACACTGAATATTCTCCAAGAGAGATGTTATACGACAAAACAAGTTTCAATAAATTAAGAATATTTAAATCATATCAAGCATCTTTTCTGAGCAAAATGCCATGACTAGAAATCAAGTATAAGAATGAAAAATGGAAAAAAAAACCCTCAAACACATGGAGGCTTAACAATATTCCAATAAACCACCAATGGGTAAATGAAGAAATCAAAGAGGAAATAAAAAAACACATGCAGACAAAATAAAATGGAAACACAACTGCCCCAAATCTTTGAGACATAGCAAAAGCAATTCTGAAAGGTACATTATAGTGATACAGATTTACCTCAAGAAACAAGAAAAATCTCAAACAATCTAACTGTACATATAAAAAAACTAGAAAAGAAGGAATCAAGTAGAAAGAAAGTAATAATAAAGATCAGAGTAGAGGGGTGCCTTGGTGGCTGGGTCGGTTGAACATCTGGCTCTTGGTTTTGGCTCAGGTCATGACCTCAGTGCCATGGGATCCAGCGATGCCTCAGGCTCTACACTCAGCGAGGAGTCTGCTGGAGATTCTCTCCCTCTCCCAGTGCCCCTCCCCCTGCTCATTCTCTCTCTCTCTCTCTCTCTCTCTCTCTCTCTTTTTAAAAAAGATTTTATTTATTTATTCATGAGAGATACAGAGAGAGGCAGAGACATAGGCAGAGGGAGAAGCAGGCTCCATGCAGGGAACCCAGTGTGGGACTCAATCCTGGGACTTTAGGATCACACCCTGGGCCAAAGGCAGGTGCTCAACCACTGAGCCACCCAGGCATCCCTCTCTCTCTGTCTCTCAAATAATAGATAAAATCTTTTGAAGATCAGAGTATAAATAAATGAAATGGAGGGGAAAAACAATAGAAAAGATCAATGAAACCAAGAACAAGTTCCTTGAAAAGATAAGCAAAATTGATAAATCTTTAGCCAGATTCATCAAGACAAAAAGAGAGGATTCAAGTGTATAAATTTGTGAAACCACTGTGGAAAACAGTATGGTGGTTCCTCAAACAATTTAAAATAGAAATACTATACAATCCAATAATTCCATTACTGGGTATTTACCCAGAGAAAATGAAAACACTAATTCAAAAAATATATGCAGCCCTATGTTTATTGCAGCATTATTTACAATAGCCAAGTTATGGAAGCAACCCAATTGTCTATAGATGGATGAATGAATAAAGATGTGGGCTGATGTACGTGTGTTACCCTATATTATGCTAGGTGAAATAATTAAGACACAGAAAGACAAATACTTTAGATTCCACTTATACATGGAATCTAAAAAACAAAACCAAACAGAATCATAAATACAGAGAACAAAATGGGTAGTTGCTGGGAGGGTAAAGGAGATAATGAAGCACAAACTTCCAGTTATAAAATAAATCACAAAGATGAAAAGTATAACATAGGAAATATAGTCAATAAAACTAATAACGTTATATGGTGACAGATGTAACATCACTTATGGTGAGCATAGAATAATGTATAGAATTGTCAAATCACTATGCTGCACACCTGGAATTAATATAACATTGTAGGTCAGCCATGGTTCAATTGAAAAAAAAATAGTGGCAGAGGCAGGAGCAGTTACATAGTGCTACCACATGCTAGAAAGTATTTTAGGGCTTTTAGGTAACGCAATCACCCAACCCTATGAAGCAGGCATTACTGCTGACAAACCAAAACACAAAGAGAGAGAGCACCTTTGGTAAGATCACAGAGCAAGTAAGGCATGGAGCCTAGGTTCTCAAGGCAGCTGCAGATCGAGAACAGCTACTCCACAAGAGGAGAGCTGGGGCTAATATGATCATTTCTTTCTCATGGATTAAATTCTATTGTCATTTTGTTTTTCGGAAAAAATGTTTAGTTACACATTTGAATCCAGGGTATAGTGCATACAGTTCCCTCTACACTTCCTAAAATAAATGTAAGGCCAGGATTAAAAACAAATCTGAAACCCAGTTCTACCACTCGCTACCGGTGTTTCTGGGCATGTTACTTAGTTCATGGGCCTCCATTTCTTCATCTGTAAAATGGGGATAACCTTATATACCCTGTAAGGTTGTTCTGAAACTGGCTGTACTATAAATGGCTGAATAAGGATTTCCTCTTCCTTCCAGAGTTAGAATGCTTGGTGGACATTCTGTGAACCCCGAGCTGATGCGAGAATTCCTTGGTGGACCAGGAATCTACTCTCTGAAACTGATGGAGAATTGTACATCTCTGGAGGGGCAAAGGGCTGGAAGTAATCACTAAGCAATTTCTGTTCCTCTCAGCAGGGCTGCCATCTAGCCAGTTGTGTGTCATGCCATCTAGCAACGTGTACTTTTCTGAGCTTCTATTTTCTCTGAAAAATGAGAGTGAACATCTCAAAGGAGATTTTTTTTCTTTTTTCTACTTGATTCCCTTAGGGACACATGAGAATTTATGAGCATAGTTCAAAGAAGCTCTTCAGCTGATTCCGATGTAATTCTCTGTCTACAACTCATGCACATACACACATTCTCACTATGCCCTGATGGATAGAAACCCCTGAGGTACTGTATATATTCCTAAGCAGCCACCCTTTTTCTTCCCTGAGAATGATGTTAGCATTGGCTGCAGGAGAGTGTGTGAAATGACCACTCACTTCTCCTCAGTAGACCTTTAAGTGGGGTTGCCCATTCACGCTCTAGTCTCCTCTACTTGTTTTCCCTGGATGATCTCATCCCTTCCCAATGGATTTCAATGTCACCCATAGTCCAAAGTCTCACAGATTCTTATCTCTGGCCCAGATCTCTCTTCTGAGTTCTAGATAAGCATAGCCAAAGACCACTGTGATACTTGCCTTTGGCTGTCTCATTGGCACATTGGACTCAATGTGTCTAAAATGGATCCACTTCTCCGGCAAAACTGCTCCTTCTCCTGGGTGCCCTTGGATTCAGGAAATGGCAAAATCAAGTTGCTCAAGTCCAGGCTTATCTTTGACTTTTCCTTTTTCCTTACCCTACTTACAATTTACTCACCATGTCTTATTGATTCTACCTCTTAAAATGCTTTTGAATCGGCCCTCTTCTCTCCATCTCCACTGCCACCATGCTCCTTTAAGACACCACAATCTATCTTCTCAAAGACGACAACAGCCTCTTAGCTGGGCTTGTTCCAATTCCATTCTTGCCTTGTGTATTCTCATTGGCAACAGAGACGTCTTTAAAAATGCACTATGATCCATGGTTTCCCGTGGCTCTCTGGAAAATCACTAAAGTGGTTATTTCATGCTATTCCTTCTTTCCCAAGGTTTCAATCACATGGGCCTTCTTTCTTCTTCTTTCTGAATCACCAAGCCCCTGACAATCTCAGGGTTTTCTCATAAGCTATTTTCTATGCCTAACAGATTCCATTCTCTTTCAGGTCTCAAGTTACACGGCAGGCAGAATTTTAATATTATCCCTAAGATTCCCACCCTCCTGGTGTACATGTCCTATATAACCCCCTCTCCTTGAGTGTGGGTGGAACCTGTGAATTTAAGTGAATATACCCATCACTTCTGGGATTGGGATACTGATCTGCTGACTTTGAGTTAATTGCAAACACAGATTATCCTGGATTGGCCTGAACTAATTGGGTGAGTCCTTAAAAGAGAGTCTCGAGATCAGAGAGATTCTGCTGCTGCTTTTGAGGAAGTGTGTTCTAAGAGAGTTTATGATGGCAAGGAATCATGAGTGGTTCTAGGAGCTGAGAGCAGTCCCTGGTTGGCAGGCAGCAATAAAATGGGGGTGTTGGTCCTACAACCTCTAGAAACTAAATTCTACTAATAACCGTGTGAGAGAAACTTAAGCTCCAGAAAGGAATGCAGCCTAGCTGACACCTGATGGCAGCCTTGTGGGATCCTAATTGAAAGAACCTGTTGAATTATAACTGGGCTCCTGACACCTGCGGAAACGATGAAATCATAAACATAGGTTATTTTAAACCTCTAAGTTTGAAGGTATCTCCTATGCAGTAATATAAAACTAATACAGGTCACATTTCAAGGAGTTAATTTTGTAATTATGTATTACACTGTTGTCTCTAGGAGACTGTTTAGCTTCTCCACAGCTGTATTCCCAATACCCAGTATGTTACTAAGTACACAGTCATTGAGAACCAATGTTCCCTAAATTAATTTATGAACATCTTGGGATCTAGACTATGACTAGCTTTTTCAGGTTGTTGATTACTTTGTTAAAATCTGATTAGATAGAAAAAAATCTTCTTCTTGCTACCACAAAGGTTTCAAAATGGCTTAAATTTATGAGGAGCTCAAGTAAGTACTCCTCTAGGTCACAATCAGGAGAGATCCAGTGCTAAGGACCTAAGCACAAATCTTCACACAGTTCATCAAAAGTTCCCTCTGTTGCTATTATGTGAACACCAATGCAACCTGCTCTTGGTACTCTGCATCGACCCTGGTGATCCCTACACACCAAGGTTAGGAAACTTACTTCATCAGAATATCTAAAGAAAAATCAATGTTTGGTGTATTGGTCAAGATGGGCTAAGACTTAGAATATCTGAAATAAAGAATGTAAAATACCTAACTTCTTTATCGATTACATGTTTAAATAAATTACATTTACTGGATTAAATAAAACTATTAAAATTAATTTGATTTTTTTTTTTTTTACTTTTCACATATGATGACTAGAAAATTTTAAATTACCTAATTTTTATTGACTGGTACAATGATAAAGGTTTATATCTTGTTTTTGCTACCTGTCCATTGCAGGCCAGCTTACTTTAGTAATTCAGTTATTCATGATGATGGGTCACTGTGTCAGAGGGAAGAAAATCTCAGAGGGTCTCATAATGACACATGCCACTTCAGTGCTCATCCTATTGGACAGAAATGGTCATATGGATCCATTTGTCTATAAGACCATAGGTAGAGGGATTGTATCTGATGAGTAGTGTTAATACACACTGGCATTGAATAGCCTTCCTCCTACTTAGGATCACAGTATACCTAGTGTGTAAAGCAAGTATATTTTCTTCCTTACAACATAATAAATCATAAAATCATTCAAACAAACAACATTATTAAAGATAATCTTAACTACATCAAGCACTATATTGGCCCCTAGGGATATAGAGACAGCTAAGACATGTTCCTGCATCTCAGGGAACTCACATTTCAGGAGAGCCATTATTATACTAACTATAAATAGTGTGATAGATATGAACAGAAGTTGGTTTAACCTCCTATGGGAGAACAGGAGTGAAAATGCTCCTTTTGTGGATGCTCGCTCTGTGTAGCACTAAATCTCTCCTTGGAAGTAAGCGATGTCATTTCTGATCTACACAACCTGAGAAGTCCTTTCACTTGTTACAGATCATCATAACATCTCCCTATTCCTTCAAGATGGCATATTAGATAAGTTGAACATGAGGACATCTATATCATCACTGTTGTGCTTTATATTATCATAAATAATCAACCCACTGATAACTATTTACAGTTATGACCCAGCCAATAACCCGTGTGTCATTATGCCCTTACTAAATTACAGTGATTAACAAGTCATAAAATAAGCATGACCCAGAAAGGACAGATGAAAAGGGTGGCTGCTGCCAGTGAATAAGCAATTTAACTTTGGAAAACCTTCTAATGAGCTTGGAAAGGTTATGACATCCTTCCTAGGCCTATTCTATTTATCTTTTGGTGGCATTGCTGATCAAAATTGGAGGATACAGTAATGGGGCACATAGCTGTATAGCTTACGAAGTGTTTTTTGCCTAAAGGTTATGAAAAAGTTGTCAAAGTTGAAGTCCATATGAGTTTCAATAACAGAGAAATGTACCTGATGGATTATACCCAACTTAAATCAGCATTATACCAGTGAGGAACTGATGTAACTTCTTTGCCTACTTTATAGGACTAAGATATCTATCTATCTATTGACAGACATAGATATAGATCTACTGATATAGGTTATTGGGTATTATCTGACATAATATATAAATGTTAAATATATTAGATTAAATATTATCAGATAATATAATAAATGTAATTATATTAGATAATGCATTTGAAACTATGCTGCATGGGTTTAATTAATGTGTCCTTGAAACTGGATTCTCTTATCCTTCAAGGCAAATGGTCTTCTGAGCTTCCTGGACCACCACAGTAGGCTAGAACCATATCATGAGCTCTGGCCATTGAGCTGTGAGCAGAACCTTGAAGACTGCTGTGGGATTCACCTTCCCCTGCCACAGAGGCAGGTGTCTGGGTGAAGTTCCCCTGTAACTATAAGAGCAGTCTCCTTCCCTCTCCCCTATTATCCTGAGATCAAGAAATAAATCCTGTTGCCTTAAGTCCTGAGATGACGAAGCCTTGAGTGACATGTGGAAGTTATATAAAGATCTGCATGGAACTTCACAAGATCACAAAGGGATCTAGAAGGAAAAGGAACCCAGGAACAAGACTGAGGATCCTCCACCATTTGGAGGTCAAAGAGAAGAGGTAAGCAAGCAAGGAAGATTGAAAAAGCGTCCATGAAGAAGGTCCACAGCAAGAACATTTTTCAAGGCACAAATGATCCACCATGAGCAGCAATGCTGCTGACAATGGCAGTAAGATGACAGAGATAGCATGATTTCTGAATTTGGTCATGACTGACCCTTATGAAAGCAGTTTCTGTCGAATGAAGGAGAAAGCTCAGCCTGAGTAGTTTGAAAGGAAAATAGTAGTTGAGAAAGTGGAGACAGTGATCCTAGATAAAACTTTCAAGATTTCCTGTGAGGCAGACAAAAATGGGGCAGTCGTTGGAGGAGAACATGGGGGTCAAGGAATTTCTCTCTTTAAGATGTGAGCTACAGGAGCATGATTGTAATGACTGAGAAGAGAGCAAAAAATTATGATGCAGGAAAAAGAGGAGACAGTTACAGGAGCAATGTCCTTGAGAAGGTGAAATGAGAGGGGATATAGCAGATAATAGAATGGCTCCTGGGATAGCAATAGACACTTCATGCATAGCAACAAAGGGAAGATATGAATGGAGATATATACAGAAGATCCTACCCAACTGTTTCTGTTCTCTATCAGAGCATAGGCAAGGTTATCAGCAGAGCCTGTGTGTGGTGTTTTGTAGGGGAAGGTACAAAAGTGAGATGGCAGAGGGGCAAGAAGAGAATGTGGACTAATAGTTGGCCAACTCCCTCATCTATTTAGTCTTTGGTCAGATGTCACCTTCAGTGAGCCTCCTACTCGATACCCTAAATAAAATCAGAATCTTTTCACCCTCAGTACTCTCATATTCTATTCTACTCTCTCCTCTGCCATATCATTTGCCACCTTCTAACAATACTATGCTATTTTCTTATTTATTATGTTTATTTTTCACCATCTTCCCCATTAGAATGTGGGCACCATGAGGATAGGGCTTGTTTTGTTCACTGATGTTGATGATGATAGTGATGAAACAATAGCTAAAAACATGGTTGGGACAATTAATCAGCAGGCTCATTATCATATTCGATGTGACAGTTTCCAACATTTAAAATCACTCAAAGCAAGTTTCAGCTCCAAATATTTAAGGATTTACTTAGAACTCTCCCTAAAGAGACTTCATTTAATATTTTTTAAGATTTATTTATTTATTTGAGGCAGGGCAGAGGGAGAGGGACTAAAATAATCTCAAGCAGATACTCTGCTGAGCATGTAACCCCAAGTGGGCTCAATCTCATTACCCTGAGATAATGACCTGAGCTGAAATCAAGAGCAATACGTCTAGCTACCCAAGGCGCCCCACAATACTTCATTTTAAAGGGATACAGAAGAACAAGTTCACTAAGTATAAACAGAAAAAAAAGGAAAATAACAAACTGAAGTTCAGTACTGACTTGGTGACTGCTTTTCTTTGTTTTGCCAACAAAATAGAGTGCTGTATGACATAATGAATTAAGACTAGTAGGTTTTTTTTTTCATTCCAATAGTGTATGTACAGAGAATAATTGCAGGGCAGAAGATCCCTTCCAGCAATCAGAAGTAACAGTGGATTCCTGAAACATAATGTATACAGTGTTACCCATGAGTTGCCGAATAAAGAACTAGATTTTAGAAGACCCACAGGCACTTATTGGTCTGAAAAGTTGAATCAAGGAAGCCTCAGATGAATGCCAGAGTGATTTACTGCTGTGTGCTCCAAAATAATATCCTGACTAAACCAAGAAACCTATAGACTGTGGAGGAAGAGAGGCCCCAAGAGGAGACATAATGCATTTCTGAAGCACTAATGGACATGAGGTCTTGGCGTGTGTAATTTTCTTTCCTGCCTTCTGGACTGCTAAGGTCAAGGGAAATAGAAAGCAGTACAGTTTCATTCTTCTGCTTGCTCTGTTCCCAGCCTTCCATAAAGCTCTTTATAATTTCAACATTTAGAAAAAGTCAGAATGGCAAACAGAGGTGAAAAACAACTCTAGTGAGCAACAAATATCATCTTCTTGGAAGACTATCACCATCTTGGTTAAGTTTGCAGGTAATGACTGGTACTGTTGGTGCACTAAAACTCTTGGTTTGAAAGAAATCCAGCAATTAGATGACTTCTTAAATAGAAGCACAAGGGGATGGATTTGGTTGCAGAGAAGCTAATTGATACTAGGGTAGATCACTTAAAAAAATAACTAAAAATGCATACCTGGCTATTATCCATCCAGTCATTAAGGCCTGGGAAAACAATTATATCTGACAGGATTATATTCATGGGAAATTCCTTAATGAACATAAACAATGTGAAAGTCAAAATGAAATGATGATCCAGGCACTATGATTTGTTTCGTGGGGAACCCCTTGCCGTCCTCATGGGATTTCCGTGAACTAATTAAATGGGGGAAGCAGAGGTACACAGAGGAGCCCTGAGTCCTCAATAGTATAAGGTATGCCTTTGCTCATACTGTTCCCTTTCTGGAATACCATGCCCTTTATTTTCCTTCTCAGTAAATACCTACTCATTTATTCATCCTTCAAGACCTAAGTCACTTCCTCAAACCTTCCTAAAACCTCTGGACAGAGTCTGAAGTCCCCTTATGCTTTCACAGAAACTTTTTAGGCAGACAGCCTAAATTAAACTAAACAAGTTTTTTTTGTACATTTTTTATTGGAGCTTGATTTGTAAACATCTAGCATAACACCCAGTGCTCATCCCATCAAGTGCCCCCCTCAGTGCCCATCACCCAGTCACCACAACCCCCCGTCCACCTCCTTTTCCACTACCCCTGGTTTGTTTCCCAGAGTTAGGAGTCTCTCATGTTGTGTCTCTCTCTGATATTTCTCACTCATTTTCTCTCCTTTCCCCTTTATTCCCTTTCACTATTTTTTATATTCCCCAAATAGATGAGACCATATAATGTTTGTCTTTCTCTGATTGACTTACTTTACTCAGCAGAATACCCTCCAGTTCCATCCACTTTGAAGCAAATGGTGGGTACTCATCATGGGTATGAGGCAGGTTCTATTTTCCAAAGATGGTCCTGAATAGCTTATTCATCCCACACATCTTCTAGAACCTTGCCACTCTCCATCAAGATGTAGAATCTGTCCCTTCCCTTTGATCCTCCCTCTGCCAATGCACTGTAGAGGAAGAAATGCTTCTGTGTCTAAGTCATAAAAATGCACTCTGCCTTATACTCTTGGAACCCAGCCACCATGTCACAGGGAAGCTTAAAGTCAAGGAGCCTCAGAAATTCCTATGGAGAGATCAGATGGAAAGGAACCAAGGTCCACAGCCCACAGGTCAGCTTGAGCTCTCTGCTGACAGCCAGCACTAATCTTCCAGCTCTGTGAGTCAACCATCTTAAAAAGGGGTCCACCAAAGCTCCTCTAGCTGATGCCCTGGAGCAGAGAAAAGCTATCCCTGCCAGCCCTGCAGATCTGAGAATAAATAAATGAATGGTATCTTAAGACACCAGTTCTAGAGTTATTATGCAACAATAGATAACCAGAATCCTTTTTTATTTTTGATTCTCCACTGCCTGGCACAGTGCCTGGAATATGATAGACACTCAATACACGTGTGTATGATGATCAATACTCTCACTCCACAAGAGTTGGAAGTGGTGGAGAGGACCTTCCTCTTTTATTCCTCTTATGGGCAGTTGTGGGGGAAGGAGTTTTCAACTTGTCTTTTCTTTTCCTCTCTGCATTACAAATACACAGATGTCTCTTTATGTGGGCTGTTGAGTTACTGTCTCCATGAGATTTTGTCCCAGTGAACTTAGCTCAGCTTTGAACAAAGAGAACCATTTGGTGGTAGCATCAAAACAAAACTGTAGCTGTAGAAAAGACACTGTGATTGTGGACAATTTGCTCAGCCATGCCCATGTGAAACACCAGAAAGGGCATTCCCACCACCATCTTGGTGGGGGTAGTATTAAGAGATTCATGACTTACAAATGTAAAACCATTTGGATATGACCGATTGGGGGCTGGCATAGCCCTAAGTGAAGGAATAGGTGGCTAGTCAATCTTGTTAGGAGGAGGGTTGATGGCTGCTTTATAATGTTTTTTGTAAGCTTGGCATCTCTGCCCCTTCCTAAGGCCTTCTCCTTATTGCTGAAAAAAAAAGCTAGGACTATATTTTTCAGAATCCTTTCCTGTGGAAAGATAACCAATGCTTAGGTGAAATCTGGAAAGTGGAGAAGAAGAAGCTGTTTTTCTACCCCAGGTAAACCATTAGAGACAAGGGATACATTATTGTGTACTTTATTTGTGTAAGTTAAAGACAGCTTCGGTAAGTTTTTTGAGAATCATCTGTGCCATACTCAGACATCTTGAGATCCCTAGTGGCTCCTATGCCAGCTCCTGGGACCCACCCCTATGGTCCTTCCAGAAATAGATGAAGATGGCTTCCTTACCTTCACTCACTACTAGCCTTTTCAGTAGTGGTGTAAGCTTCTACATTAAATGCTTCATTCTTGGAAGACACAGAATGGCTTGTCCTTATTCAGAGAACCCTAACTCTAGGCAGTTACAAGCAGTAGGGAAGACATGAAAAGAAGTAACTTTGATGTATGTGTAGACAAAAATGTGAAAGAACTCAGAAGAGGCTGCACCTGAACTGATAAATGGCAAAGAATAAATTAGAAAGACGGTTTGCAGCCAAACCCCGTCTTTGGCCTCCCAAAGACAGACAGCTCAAGTATTTGATATGTCCCTGATTTGTGCCCTGAGAGAAGTCATTTATATGCAATACACCACAGTCCTTCCCAGTCCTTCCCTCAGCCAAATCCAGCTGGTGCCCGCTCCTGTACTATACCCTCGTATTCAATACTACTTACTCTTCTTAACCTTGTCTGCCCACATAAGCAGAAATGCAAGACAAAAGTGAACAGTGGAAAACACTAAACTGCCTTAGAGTGTAGGGATTAGGAATGCAAATTTCAATTTCTCTGTGCTTAATAGTTCCCCCATTATTTTAGAAACTTTCTTTGAGTTTCTGGAATGAAATAGTGACTCCTACACAGTATTCCTGCATATTTTATCCATATTTGACATATCACTTCTGACATATTTGTTTATGTAATGCAATAAGGGCCAATACTCATTAGATATTTGATTAATGAATCCATCTGGAAATAGAGTCATCAGACACCAACAACTGCTCTTAAAGTATGCCTAAATGTAATAGGAAGTGAGTTAAACCTTGGTTCATGCCTCAAGGGACAGAGCTGCATCATCACTTTTGCAACCAAAGTATATCAGGCTTGGTTAATAAAATTTAGCTTACAATTCATCTTTTTCAACGTTTCCACTTACAAGGATTAAAAGTAGACTTTAAATTTACAGTTCTCTGGGCTGCTTCAAAACTTTGAAATCTCTCCATCTCCTTAATGAATAATTACTGTCATATCCCTAGTATATACTTTGAGTAATCTTCAGCAATTTAACATAACACATGGTAAAAACAACAGGAACAGAAATAACACCATAAAGAAAGGACTTCAGTTCCTCTAAGAGCTGCAACAATGCAGAGCCTACATTTGGTGTGTGATAAGTGATGACCATGCAAAATGTGTTTTACATTAGACAAGTTCAGTTTAGACCACTGAGGAAGTCTTTCATATTGTTTTGTCTTGTCTTGTGGGATGGTAACAATAGTTCATAACACCAACTCAGTTCTTCAGCTGTGTCTTGTATAATGGGTATTTTTTTCCCATTAATGTTGTTCTGTCTTTAGAAAAGAATGTGCGTGAATCACATAAAATATGTATTGATTTAGAATAAATTTTTGCGTAAATCAGCTTAAGATAACTTTGTACTGGTCATCGTGATCTGGCAACAGAAATGCTTTCCTAAACAAGCAAAAGCAGTAGAAACAATAATAATTAGGCCCTCATGATCCTGGAGACCTGTGATCGAGTCCCACGTTGGGCTTCCTGCACGGAGCCTGTATCTCCCTCTGCCTATCTCTCTCTCTCACGAATAAATAAATAAAATCTTTAAAAATAATAATAATTAGGCCCTCAGATACTTAACTGGTCTCAAAAATTATACTGAAAGTAAGGGATCTGTCAGGAAGAAGATAGACAGAGGGAGAGAAACAGAAGAGAGAGACAGAAGACAGGGAGACAGAGAGAATGAGACAGAGAAGAGACAGAGGAGAGAGGGCCCTCACCCACAATTTGATAAAACTGCCTTAAGATGGAGCAGTGAGAACAAGGACATGATTCAGATGAACTTATATGGGGTATTGACACCTTTTTGGTGACACCAAAAAGGACTAAGTCCTGGCAATGAGGTAAGACTTACCATTAGTATCTCTTGCTACCTACCAGATCCTTTCAGCATTCCCTAGACACAGTGCAAGGGCTCTGGGGCCAAGGGGTGATGGGGTTGAATGCCTGAGATCAGGAAGGACAGAACAGTCAAAACACAACAGCAAAGCACATGCAGTACACACCAGAGACACTCCCTGAAGTGCCAGGCCCTGAACACTCCACGACCTCTTCTTCATAAGGCCATTACTTTCATGAGCAGGAGATATAACTGGCTTTACTAGGACACAGAAAAAGGCAGAAACTTGGACAAAATGTTAAAAGCAAGTTTATCTCAAAAGAAAGAACAAGATAGGGCCATAGCCAGAGGTCTAAGTGAAACACATATAAGTAACATGACTGATGGAGAATTTAAAGTAACAATTATAAGGATACTCACTGGGCTTGAGAAAAGAAGATGAGTGAAACTGTTATAACACACATAAAGAATTTAAAAAAGAATGAATCTGAGATGAAGAATACAATAAGCAAGATTGGAAACAGGCTTGATGCTATGAACAGCAGGCCAGAAGAAGCAGAAGAATCAATTAATGCAGACCTAGAAGACAAAATAATGGAAAACTATAAAGTTGAACAAAAGAGAAAAAGAATTATGCAACATAAAAAGACACTTAGGGAACTCAGTGCCACATCAAACATAATGACATTCATATTACAGGAGATGCAGAAGAAGAAGATAGTAAAGGGTCAGAAATTTCAAGAAATAATAGCAGAAAACTTCCCTAGTCTGGGCAAGGAAACAGACATCCAGATCGATCCAGAAGGCAGAGAACTCCCAACAAAATAAACAAAAGCAGGACAACACCAAGACATATTGTAATTTAATTTGCAAAATACAGTGATAAAAAAAAAATCTTAAAAGCAGCAAGACCAAAGTCCTTAACTTACAAGGGAAACTCTATAAGGCCAGCTGGAGATTCCTCACCAGAAACTTGGCAAGCCAGAAGAGCGTGACATAATCTACTCAAAGTGCTGAGTGGGAAAAGTTCTGCAGCCAAAAATACTCTCTCCAGCAAGGCTATCATTCAGAATAGAAGGAATTTTGTTTGTTTCCCAGACAAACAAAATCTAAAGAAGTTCATGACCACTAAACCAGATCTACAAGAAATATTAAAGGGGACTCTATGAAAGCAAAGAAGAGACCAAAAGTAACAAAGGAGCAGAGAAAATGTCCAGAAACTACCACAAAACAAGTTATTAAATGGCAGTAAATACATATCTATCAATAATTACTTTGAATGTAAATGGACTAAATGCTACAATCAAAAGATACAGGGTGTCAGAATGGACTTAAAAAAAAAAACAAGATCCATGTTATATACTGCTTACAAGAGACTAATTTTTGACCTAAAGACACCTGCAGCTTGAAAGTGAGGGTGTGGAGAGATATTTCTCATACAAATGAATATAAAAGAAAGTCAGAGTAGCAATATACATGTCAGACAAAATACGCTTTTTTGTTCTTGTATTTTTTTTATCCTGCTTTGGTAATAGGGTAGTACTGACTCCATGGAATGATTTTGAATGTGTTCCTTCTATTTCATTATTTATAAGATTTGATAAAGATTGTCACAAATTATTATTTTTTTAATGTTTGGGAGAATTCATCAATGAAATCATGTGGGCATGGGTTTTCCTGTCCTAGGAGATCTGGGGTTCCTAGTTCAACTTTCATTCTTGTTATTGGTCTAAGAATATTTCTATTTCTTGGATTCAAGATTCATGATTCAATCATGGTAGCTCAAGCATTTTTAGGAATTATCTTTTTTTTTCTAAATTATCTGATATGTTAGTATGTAATTGCTTATAGTAATCTGTTATCACACTATGTATTTCTGTGGTTATCTGTTGTATTGTTTGCTCTTCCATTTCTCATTTTGGTTTTTGAGATGTCTCTCCCTTTTTATCTTAATGTAGTTAAAGCATTGCAACTTTGGTTTTTTGAAAAAAAAAAACTGGCCATTACTTTCAACATTACATTATTGTTTATTTTGGTCTCTATTTTATTTCTGATTTTTCTCTGTTATTTCCTTCCTTTACTAAATTTCAGCTAAGTTTCTTCTTTTTCTAGTTCTTTGTGGTGTTAAGTTTATTTGAACTTTTTTCTTAATACAAGCATTACAGCATCAATTTCACTTTAACATCTGCTTTTGCTGTATCCCATAGGTTTTAGAATATTGTGTTTTCTTTTTCTTTTTTGTTTTGATACCTATTTTGATTTGCCGTGTGATTTCTTATTTGGCTGATAGCTTGTAGAGTAGTGTGTTAATATTTAAATGTTAATATTTATATTGTAGATTTTCCAGTTTTGTTTTATTGTTGATCTTTAGTTTTGTACCACCTTTGTTGAAAAATATACTTGGTATGATTTCAGTCTTCTTAAATTTGTAGTATTTGTTATGTCTTTTAATGTGCTTTAACCAGGGGATTATGTGTGTACTTGAAGAAAATCTGTATTCTATTTTTCTTGGATGGAATGTTTTATATACACTTTTAGAACCATGTATTCTTTTTATTTATTTATTTATTTTTATTTATTTATGATAGACACACACACAGAGGAGGGAGAGAGAGAGAGAGAGAGAGAGAGAGGCAGAGACACAGGCAGAGGGAGAAGCAGGCTCCACGCTGGGAGCCCAACGCGGGACTCGATCCCGGGACTCCAGGATTGCGCCCTGGGCCAAAGGCAGGCGCGAAACCGCTGAGCCACCCAGGGATCCCCTAGAACCATGTATTCTGAACTATGTTTCAAGTTAAAAAAATCCTAAAAATAAAAAATTAATCACTTTAATTGAGGGTGCTCACTTAAAGCATATCAGAGGGGTGGTGGGTGAAATAGGTGAAGGATATTAAGAACACACTTATCATAATGAGCGCTGAGTAACAATGTATAGAATTGTAGAATCATTATGTTGTACACTTGAAACTAATATAATACCGTATGTTAACTATAGTGGAACTAAAATTAAATGGAACCTTACCATTAAAATGGTAACCCCTAAAAGACACTATGACCTGAATGCTTTATGTCTCCCAAAAATATGTTGAAATCCTAATCCCCAATGTGATGATATTAAGAGATGAAAGCATCTGGAAGGTTATTAGGTCAGAAAGGTAGAAGCTTCATGAACAGGATTAGAGCCTTTATATATAAAAGAGACATCAGAGAGGTAGCTCACTCCTTCTGCCATGTGAAAACAGTGAGAAGGCAATGGCTATGAACCAGGACTCAGGGCCTCAGCAGGCACCAAATTTGTGGGTTGCTTGTTCTTGAACTTCCCAGTGTCCAGAACTGTGAGAAATTTCTATTGTTTATAAACCATCCAGTCTGTGGTATTTTGTTATAAGAGCCTGAATGGGCTAACACAGACCTTCAAGGAATCTCTAGGACTTTGATGTTCAGAGAAAATCTGTTTTCTCTGCTCAGTGCTTATGATTGTCCTTAAATTGCTTTTTCCCTTTATCTCAACCTGAGACCCTTGATAATACATACATGTGACATATAAGAAAGTGGAGATTAAGTAAAGTAAGTCTCTCTCTTCAGGCCAGAAAACACTAGAGGACTGGAATTTGGATAGTTGAGTTTGTCCTGACACTCATTTATTTTAGACACTCATCATTATGGTTTTAACTGTGAAGAAAGGGAAGAGTCCCTGGTTCTCTTCTCCTCATATCTCAGAGCTCTGGATCCTGAGAGAGCATCTACAGCAACTAGCTGGATGTGGTTACAAAACATAAACAGGGATGTAAAATACAAAGGGTAGTATAGGCCAGAAGCCTGTGTAGGCAGAGAACATCTGAGTGAAATTAGAGTCTTAAATGGAGAAATCTTTGTGAAATTTTCCCTTGAATAGGGTAAAGCAAGACTAGGATGAGCAAACAAATACAGTTTAGTTGGTGTTATTGTGTTTTGTTTGTTTGTTTGTTTGTTTGTTTGTTTGTTTTAAGCTCTGGATTGATCTATAACTTCATTCCCTAATGAACCCAAAACCAAATTCTCTGGAAGCAGATAAATACCTGAACCTTGACAATACTTAATTTGTTACCTGATGTATTCTGTTTTTCCAAGAACATTAAAGATAACCATTCATCTCATTAGTGCATTAACAATATATGGTCAGCTGATGTTCCTATTCCTAATGGCTATAGTTTAAGGAATTTACAAACTCTATGAAAATTTTTCTAAAGTTTATCTTGAAAAACTATTTTAAAAGTGTTAATATACTTTATTTAGCTATTATAATTATAATTATAATTATAATAGATTTATTAAATGCTTAAAATATGAGATATAGAGCTAAGCACTTGATATGAATTATCTCATTTAACTATCATAATAACCATGAAATATATCTCATTAGTCTCGTTTTGTAGTTGAGCTAACTTCCCTAGGAGTACACAGCTTTTAGTGGCAGAAAAAATAAGCACTGAGAATATCTAGCCCCAGACTCTTATTCATTTTATTAGGTACCTACAACTGTATAACAGATTATACCATGAACTTAGAGGCTTAAAATGACATAGAGTAGTGATCCCAGAGTTTCTGTAGGTCAGGAACCCAAGTACAACTTAGCTGGCTTTTCTGCTTTGGGGTCTTCACCAGGTTCCAATACAGCTCTCGTTTAGGGCTACCATCTCATCAGAGGCTCAGCTGAGGAAAGATGTGCTTTCAAATTCCCCCAGTTGTTGGTAGAATTCACCTCCTCATGGTTGTAGGACTGAGTTTCCTATTCTGTTGCTGGCTGTCAAGTGAGGGCAACTCTTGACTCCTAGAGGCCACCCCACCTTTTTTTGTACCTGACCCTCTTCACAGAATGTCTTACAAAATGGTAGTTTACTTCCTTAAATCCAACAAATAAGAGTCTTTCTTTTTTTTTTTTATTTATTTTTTTTTATTGGTGTTCAGTTTACTAACGTACAGAATAATACCCAGTGCCCGTCACCCATTCACTCCCACCCCCCGCCCTCCTCCCCTTCTACCACCCCTAGTTCGTTTCCCAGAGTTAGCAGTCTTTACGTTCTGTCTCCCTTTCTGATATTTCCCACACATTTCTTCTCCCTTCCCTTATTTTCCCTTTCACTATTATTTATATTCCCCAAATGAATGAGAACATATAATGTTTGTCCTTCTCCGACTGACTTACTTCACTCAGCATAACACCCTCCAGTTCCATCCACGTTGAAGCAAATGGTGGGTATTTGTCATTTCTAATAGCTGAGTAATATTCCATTGTATACATAAACCACATCTTCTTTATCCATTCATCTTTCGTTGGACACCGAGGCTCCTTCCACAGTTTGGCTATAGTGTCTTTCTAATGCCAGTCAGCTTGGGGTCTTATGTACCATAAACAATCACAGAAGTGACTTTCTACTACATTGGCTATAGCCTATGGTTAAAAGCAAGTCCCACATCCTGCCTGCATTTAAGGGAAGGAATTATACAAAGGTGTGAAAACCATGAGGCAGCCTTACTGACTTTAAGGTCGTTCCACCACAACCACTAGGCAAGTAAGAGTGGAACTGTGCTTGTGCCAACTTCTCAATCTTTGCCAAATCTGTACGCATCTACTATTTTAAATTATATTTAAATATTCTAAATTACATATTTTAATTGCCTTTATTTTCTTAAGCTGACCCACTTTTAAAATAAAGAGCTTTTATAACACAGACATATAGAGAAAAATCAATATTACTTGCCATAAAAAGAAGGTAAAACAAAGCAAAATAAAGGCAAAGTAAAAAAAAAAAACACAAAGATTTATACTGTACTATGTATTTACCTATATGGGCTCACTTAATTGTCATGCAATTCATGGTAAACAGTATCATCCTCTTTATTAAAAATACAGAAACTGAGATCCAGAAAAGTTTGGTAAGCCATTCAAGACAACACAGCTTGTAAGTGGTTGTAACAAGATTCAGATCCATGGCAACTGGCAGCCAAAGTGCACAAGAACTATGGTCTAGCACTCAACTCATCATGAATCCCAACTTTCCTGGTTCCTTTTCCTTTTCCTTACTCCACCTGTCTCCTCAGCCTTTCTCCTAACCTCTTCAACCCCAAGATCCATCTTCAAATACCAGACATCAATACAATATAAGAATGAGAGCAAGTATGCCCAGGTTTTACTGCTAGCTTTATCTCTTGTTGGCTTTTTCCCCTGGGGTAAAGTATTGCTTTGCCTCAGTTGTCTTATCTATAAAATGGGGGTGATAATAGTAGGAGCTTAATAAATAGGAGTTAAAATTTTAATACAGTTTTTATCACAGTCTCAAAGAAAAATGTCCAAGTCACCTAACCTTGAGTATTGTGTGTTTATTGCAGTTAGGTTTTCAATCCTTCTAGGGAACAAGTGAAAACAGAAAAAAATTTGACAGAATGCTTTATTTTGCTTTTTTTGTCTGTTTTTAAAGCTTACTATAATTAATCATGTTTGAGGGCAATGCCCTTGAGTAGGACTGAGAGGATGGAGTCTTGTGCCCAAAGAGTTGGCCTTAGCTAGGAGGATGGTCAGGATACCCTGAGCACTAGAGGGAAGGTTGTTCATGGGCACATATGCAGGCAATGGTGTCCCTGCAATGGGAGGAACTTGTGGTCATTCTTTTCTTATTGCTTCAAGGACACTGCTCTGTAAATTCTTCCTTCATGCTTCTACAGTGTCGATTTTGCCTCTCAGGTAAGTGATTTATATTAACATGAAAGCATGCAATTATTTCTCCTATCTTCAATAGAAAGAACTCTTTCCTGATGCAACTTCTTACTCCAGTTATCACTCCATTCTCTCTTTCAAAAGACCAATTTATCCCTGCTGACTCCAAGTCTTTTCCTGCCATTCTTTCCTGAATATACTTTGGTCATGCTTTCACCTCCACCTCCCCACAGAAATGTTCCTTGCCCAGCTCACCAAACTCCACATTGCTAAATTCAATAGCTAACTTTGGTCCTCATCTTTCTTGCTTCATCAGCAACATGTGACATGACAGCTCCTTCCTGGGCACCACACCCTCTGAGTTCCCTCCTGCTTCCTGCTGCTTACTCTCTACCCTCCAAATTCACAACACAGGTATGCCCCACATTCAATACTCAGATCTCTCTTCCATTTGTAGTCATTCCTTTGGAGAGTTCATCCCAATGTGTATCTCCCAGTCAGAGCTCTCCTGTATTCCAGATTCTTCTGTCCTACTCAACATCTCCATGCTTAACCTGTCTACGAGAGGACCCACACTTTTCTGCATCCCTGTAAACAGCAGCTCCTTACTTCCAACTCCTTAAATGAGTAGTATGTAACAGATAAACAGCCTGTGACTCTTCTCTCTCACATCACTTACCCAACCTATTTGAAATTCCATAAGGTCTACTTTCTACTCTTATCAGCATCTCTGCTGTGTGTTTCAACAACCCACCATCCTCTTCTTCCAGAATCCTTGCAACAAATCTCCTAACTGATCTCCCTGCATCTGTCCTTGCTAGGACTCCCCAAATCAATATGTAACATGAGTGACCTTAATAAAACAAAAATCAGATTTGTGTCATACCTCTGCTCAAAACTGTCCCAGGATGTCCTTGTCACTCAGAAAAGCTAGTATCCCAGTGACCACTAAGGCCTGATGTCATCCATCTGCCTTTGTCTCTCTGGTGTAATTCTTACTATTTTCCACCTTGCTCAGTAACTCCTGGTATATTGGCCTCCTCAGTGTACCATGAACACACCACGGAAGCTTCTGCCGCAGGGCCTTTGAACTTACTGTTCTCTTTTCATGGAAGAGAGGCCTACCCTTGCCAACTTCTACAAAGTTATAAGCCCCTTCCAACACTTTCTGCTTTACTTTCTTCCCCACAGTGTTTATTGATATTTTATGTATATTTACTTTTTTTAAAAGATTTTATTTATTCATGAGAGAGAGAGAGAGAGACAGAGACAGAGACACAGGCAGAGGGAGAAGCAGGCTCCATGAAGAGAGCCCGACATGGGACTTGATCCCAGGTCTCCAGGATCACGCCCTGGGCTGACGGCAGCGCTAAACTGCTGAGCCACCTGGGCTGCCCATATTTACTTTTTAATTTTGTGCTTCAGTTCCAGCAGAAAAGGGCTTTTTGTTTTATTTACTGCTGAGTTCCTAGTACTCAAAGCAGGGCCTGGCATAGAGGGAGCGTGCAAGTTTGGTGAATGAATTAACTATCATCAAAATGGTATGATTTATCTAATTATAGTTATTTTGTAATTACTAATGAGAGAGGTTTTACCCCCATGTTCTGTGTAAGTCTAAAGAGAAAAAGTGCTTCATTAATACAACTACTACTCACACATTCCAAACAATTCAAAAGTCATCCACAATTTGATTATTAATATGCAGGAAAAGATAAACTTCTCACTGATGATAACCATTATTTCAAAATAGGTACCAAAGGGCCAGTGATGGGCATACAATTTAAAATGAAAAAAAAAATCGAAATGGAAAATGCAAATAAGTAAATATGAGTTTACCTTTAAAAAGGAGATCTCTTTAAATAGACACTAAGCAGCAGATCATTTGGACCTAATAATACTTTACTTGGGAATTTTGCTGTGGACTACTTTCTCTAGGCTAATCTGGAAGATGAGTTACAGAATATTAAAGACCCAAGGTGCCAAAAGCAAGCAATTTGCTGCTGACTAATCAGGCAGAGACAATTTTTTTTTTTTAGTAAATATCAAATTTGACTATGTCTTCCCTTTTATCATGAATTGAAGATTCTCCTAGTTGTTTCTTGAAATTCAGCGTTAAAAGAGATGATGATTCTCTTACTACCAAAATGTTCAAAGACAGAGCCTGTCTTTACCGATGTGCAGGCAAAAACCTTAAGTCTGTGAAACATGTTTTCCATAATTGTTGGGCATCATGACACACACTGAATGAAGAAAAACACTAATCATAAAGTGTATTTAGTGTTAAGCATTTCAGACATGTATGGATTCACACCAGGCTTTCTAGGTTTTCTTTTTTCTTTTCCACCCTTAACTAAGTTCTTCGTTTCCTGTATAAGAGTGAAGCAACGTCTGGAAACTGAAATAGCTATTAATATTATTGTCTCTTTGCTATACCTGCTTATAACACTTGATTTAAATAAGAGTGCTTTTGATGGCTTCTAAATCTAACAACACAATGTAGATACAAGTTAGTTATTCAACTAAGGGACATTTTATTTTAATTATTTGTGACAGGGAAAAAATGAATTTATCCATCATTTCCTGCTGCCTCCCAAGCAGAGAAGAACCTGCAAAGGCCCCTCTTGCTGAGCTTGCTGTGGCTATGAGAGCACAAAACAGAGCTCAGAGGCTGAATGAGAGTCAATTGTGCCATGTATGCAAAAGGTGTGGGCTCCAGGAAAGACTGGAGCGGGGCAGTGGGAAAGTCTGCTTAGAAGGAAGGTTCCAGAAGGAGGAAAACCTAGTTGTTGGTAGTGGATAGAGGATTGTGGGGAACAGGATAAATAGGAAAGCTGTCATTCAGGGAAGACGTTTCAGAGGGAAAAGTTAAAAGAAGTGCTTAGATTAAGTTTTTATGAATTTTTCTATATGGTGACACCACCTTTTTTCTAATTGCTGTTTTTTTCTACCATGCATGAAACAAATACCTAGCTTCTAAAATTTCAAAAAATTACAAATGAACAAAATCAGCTTGTATACAACCCAAACCATATACCACACCATGGGTAGCACAACTGGGTAACACAATTCTCTGCTGCATGCTTTAATTCCAGGAGGTGGATACTGTAGCACAGATGATATATTAGGACACACAGAAGATGTACTATCTTTGTAGTACTGAGTATTATTCAGAAGTATTGGGCTTTTTGAGTTATAACTAATAAGTCATAAAATGGCATTAAAATGATCTAGGCAGAAGAAACCCCAGTAATGGAGAACATAGTTACAAAGCTTAAGATAGAAATCTCTCAGTAATTGAATAAAGCCACCCTGTTTTGATGGGAGTTAAGACTCAGAATCAGAATGGATTCGAAGAAAGACTTTCATTATTTAGGATCATGTGGCAATTCACATTGCTTGATATAAGAAAGAAGAGTAAGAGATGAAGGAATAATTTTTTAAGGATAAGAATATTAATGCACTATCAGTGTTAAGAGAAGAGTATACAGTTGTCTCAATAGGCACTTAACAAGATTTATCAAAGATGTGTTCTGTGGGTAGAACAAAGATTTTCTGGAACCCCACAAAAGTGGAAACAGCAACACAGTTAACTCAGTGTGTTGCTCCAAGGAAATCTCCAACTGAGACAGTCTTCTGAGGAACCCGGATTCACTTTCCAAAGAAGCAGAACCTGTTATAGCCACAATCATCTCACCTTTGTTTTTTGCTTTAAGATCTATTTATTTATTTATTTGAGAGAGAGGTAGCAAAAGAGAAAGAGTGCACATGAGAGAGCACACTTGTGAGAGGAGGGGCAGAGGGAGAGGGAGAGAAACGGAGAGAAGTATACTCTGCGCTGAGCCTCAGCTGGGAGCTATACTCTGCTCCATCTCAGTACCCTGAGGTCACAACCTGAGCAGAAATCAAGAGTCAGATGCTCAACGGACTGAGACACTAAAGCACCTCTCGCTATTTTTCTAATTCCCTTTTTGGAGAAATACTGCTTCTGTTTTCATAAATGCTCAAGAGTTGAGGTCAGTCTAACAGATCTGTAAGAGTCCCATATATCTAAAGTGTCCCAAGATCAGCTTGCAACCGCATGTACCATACAAAGAAAAACCTGGATGTCTGATTTCAAAGATCTATCCCTTCAGCCTTGATGAGCAGAATCAGAAGCAAACATTTTTAACTGCCAGTATGTTCTCCTCATTGACTATGAAAAACTCCAGAAGCTTTGCAAAATGTTTAAGGGAAATCTAAGAAGAGTTACATCGTCTAGCTAACAGG
This sequence comes from Canis aureus, assembly GCF_053574225.1. Taxonomy (NCBI): domain Eukaryota; kingdom Metazoa; phylum Chordata; class Mammalia; order Carnivora; family Canidae; genus Canis; species Canis aureus. The sequence goes on along the minus strand of NC_135623.1, from coordinate 46,550,473 downwards.
ACCAGGTTCTATAAATGAGCATGGTATTCTGGGGTACACAACAATCTCATTGTGGGTTATTGTCAGAGGTGTGGCTGGGCCTTGGGTACCTTCCTTGGTAATTTTTCCCTTGAAAATCTCTAGACAGAGAAGGGAGGAAGGGGAAGAGAGAGAAAAACACAGGTAACTCTTGAGTTATGGAACCTTATTAAAAAAAAAAAAAAAAGACTTCTGAATGTCTCTTAAAACTGGAATCATTTTCTAAATTCCAGGTGTTTTTGGCCATATCAGCCAGACAATCTCTCCTGGTATATGATGATGTCCAAGCTCATTACATTTCCTGAAATGGAAAAAGAGTCTCCAGAGTGGGACGATTATATCTTATCCAAAGTTTTCTTAAATCCATGCACTAGAACCCTCCAATCACAAAGAGCAACAGTAGACATAGGAAGTCAGGTAAAAAAAAAAGAAAAAAAGAAAAAAAAGGAAGTCAGGTAAATCATAACACTTTGAAACAAGTGATTTAATTGAAATGGAGTATTTTGATTTTAATGGATTCTTTTGGCATTAAAATGCTCCCAGAAGCAAACTGTGCTTCAAAAAACTAATTATTGGAACACTCCCCAAACATCGCAGACTGGCAAACTCTGCCCAAATGAAGTGTTCAGTTAACATAACAAACATAACATAACGGCTTATTTTTTAATTGCCTCTCGATATGAATAGATGCATATTTGTGTTTCTTCTTATCCAAGTAAACTACGTACCTCTTTCTCCATTTGTAATCCTTCTGCTCTAATATTTCGTTCAAACACTTCTCTCTTTTCGGTCTGTGGGTTAGATTTTCTGTACACAAGAATATAGTCAATCCGACACTTTCCATCTCTGAAGTAAAGTCCATTTGATTTGTTTTTTTCTGGCACTGTCTGCACAGAAAGAGAAAGAAACCAGTTTAAGACACTCATAAAACTGAGCCTAAGCCAATATTAAAGAATTAGAAGTCAATGAGTTTTCATTGTGTTTTCTCAAAATTACATTCTTATTAATGAAAAATGTAAGCAGTAGGGAACAAAAAATTAAAAATTGGAAAAAGAATGCAGTGAAAGTGAAAAAACTAAAGATACCTAACAATACCAAATGGTGGCAAGGATCTGGAACACCTGAGAATGATCATATTCTAAAAGTGAGAGTGAAAACCACTATACTTACTCTGGAAACACACTAGAAATATCTTGTAAAACTGAACATCTGCATAACACAAAACCCATAACAAGACAAATCCTTATTTAAGCAACTAAGAGATATGTATCTATAGCAGCACTGTTCATAGGAATAGAAAATCAAAAAATGTGAATCAATTCAAATGTCCATGGACAGGCAAATAGGTAAATAAATGGTAGAACCATCATGAAGTGGAAGATTATACAACAGTAAAAATGAATGAACTACAGTTACATCTAATAGTAAGCATGAATCTTAAAACAGTATTGATAGAAAAGAACCAAGTCATAGACTTCATGCGACATGATTTTTAATAAAGCACAAAATAAACTGAATCTAGAAAGAAGTTATTAGGGCTGTGGATGTGCATGGTGAAGCTATTTTTAGAGCAAGAGAACTAAAAAAACAAAACAAAACAAAAATTCAAGAATATGGAACTTGTGATAAGGTAGTGACGAGATTAAAAGTAGCTCTGGTAGTTTTAGTGTTTCTCTAGTTCAACATTCCTCAAACTTTCTGTCCACAATAAGAAAAAAACATTTTACTTTGTCGTATCTGTGTACATATGTAACATAACCAGTATCTGAGACAAAAGATTCACAAGACAATACTCATCCTTTCTACTTGTGTATGTGCTAATATTAATTTTCCATTCCACTAAAAATAATTGGAGTTATAACCTACAACTAGGTTGTCAACCTAATTTGAAAACTACCATCTTAGTTATAAGCTGGATAGTAGTTTAAGGTGTTCATTTTATTACAACTATGCTTCAAAACATATATGTAAGTTATAAATATTATTTTGTAGTGAGTACACACATAAAAATTAAAGAACAAAATAATATAATTTCATCTAGGCTCCAAAGGCTTGTTGTAATCATGTACAACACTGAAAGTGACCATCAAGTACAGGCTGGTTAGGCTACAGTCAAGTTTCTCAAGCTGATAGATTTCAAGAACATGTCCATGAATCTAGCAAGGAGAAGTGAGGGGTGGGGGCTGGCTACCTTTTCTGTAGGTCCAGTTTACATCAGGTTTCAAATAGTGGTAGATGGGAGGCAAATAAGCCAGACTCATTAGCAAGGCCATTGCTAGAATGGCAACTTTTTTTCACAAGTGCCATACATGCAACCTCATCCAAAAGGGAAAATATCAGCCAGTAGGGATGGAAATGTCACATCCTATGTCTTGGTACAAACATTTTCAATTGATGATCAATCCTCACTGATTTTTTTTTTTTTTGGTTTTTGCTTTGAGAGGTACTCAGAAGTCTTCCCAAACAAATGCTTTCTTAACAATTATTTGCTAAGCAAGGGAACTACTCTTGCTTAGATTTAGCACATCAGTATCTGTCTGCAAAAACAAGGTTTCAGCAATGGCATCAGGTTAGTAAAGCCTTAACCCTCCTGAGACTGTTTGCTTATTTGTAAGGTTAGGTGATGAGACTAGGCGCTCTTTGAGATCCTTCAGGAGACCCCTCTTTTATGCCACATCATGGCATTCAACGTAACTGTGTGAAGGGGTGACAAAGGTGTGAAGTTTTTCTTTGAAAAAAAAGAAAGTATATGGACAGTAGCAGTAGCATATGGTGTTGTCAGAAAGAGATTTAGGAAGCTTGGTAGAAGTAAACAATTTTCCCTGTTCAAAGGTGACATCCTGTCAATGGTTAACTGGCTCTGGAATAATAAATATAGTAAGAATATGCAATAAAGAAATGACTCTGATTTTGTGTTCCCATTACCTCTATCTAATGCATATACAAAGAAGGTATTAAACTCCACTGAGACAAAATCTAAGCAAGAATGAATGCCCCTAACAAAAGTTGTTTTTTTTTTTTTTTTCCAAAATGACACATGAACAAATGGATCTATTTACAATTGCAATAAGATTACAGAGGCAAATGGAAACTCAGGGAGGCTTTGAACAGGATAATCTACTGAGAGCTGGTCCATTTTGTGTCATTGCTCTATGTGTTGGGTGATTTATATGAGGAAGTCCATACTTGTAAAGCTTTCTCTCTCTGAGTGACACTCAGAATGTAGATTATCATAAAACGACAGGTGGCTTTAAGGATCTCCCTTTATATAAATGAAATGTCTCTAGGTATAAAAAGGGAAATATATCACTTAGTGAAAGTTTGTTTTAAGCACAGGTAGGTTCAGGATCACTGAAATGTGCTAGACTGATGAAGGAAATCAAAAGAATATAAGACCTGCCCCTTATTTTCCGGAAACCTACAGTTCAATGAGATAATGACTTTAAACAATCCATGGAATATGCTTCACAGATTCCTACCTGGGTGAAATACTGTATTTTTAAGAAATCATACACTTACCTCTCCCCCTGCTTCCAATCTGCTAGCATCATCTGAAGTACTGGTCAGGTTTCCAGGGTGAAGCAAAGAATCATCATCTTTGCAAGGACTGTTGACTGCTTCTAATTCATCAAAAAGAATATTGACATCCTTGGCCACTAAAACCAAAATAAATACATTACAAGTGGGGTTAAGAATCTGGGATCTTGAAAACAATACCAAAATAGAAAATATCTCCCTGTGGCCTCATATTTTTTCATTGTTTCAATTACACCTTGAATGATAAGTATATTATTTCCTAAGGAGAAAAGGATGTGAGATGTAAAGCATGTTTGATCAAACAGTCTTGATTAGGCAAAATCCAGGACAATGTGAAGCAAAGTATCTCCATAATATAAATATAATTTGCCTTCCATGATAAGAAGAGGTGTTGCATTTTAGTTTTCCTTCACATACTTGTTTAGCATAAAGTACTTTCACTCAAGTCTTCTAAGAACTCATTAACTGTGTTAGACATAAACTTTTAAAATTTTATGATTTTATTCTTCATGAAAATGCCATACAACTTGCTAAGTGAACCCACGTGTGCGCCAACTGCAAGGTTGGGTAAGAGCTGTAATTTTCTTCCTTTGTTACTTCCCAAGGTCTAATAAAGAAAACCTCATACAGTAACAAAGCAGGCAGTTGGGTTTTCTGCATTTCTTCTTTCTCTAATCATGAACTGAAATCATGAAGTTACCCATTTAGGGGGTTTCCAAAGAGACTGTTGATGCCAATATACAGAGCCCTATGTATCAGAGCTCCAGATAAAGTCTATCACGTTCAAATGCATAGTGCCTTGCAGCATACCACAAATGACAGTTCAGTACTTGTAGCTGCAGATACATAGTGCCAGGTACAGGACGCTTCCTTAGCTACTCAAATTACAGACCAACATTGAAGTTACTTTTTCCTTTGATGCTTTAAGAATCTCTAAAGGTTTTTAACCCACCCTAAGCTGCTGCGCAGAATAATCTGTAGATGATATGGTACTATTTATATGTTACATACAGGAGTATTCATCCTTTCATTCAAAAAATTTTTAGAGATATGCACAGAGTTGTGTGATAGCTACACCCTGATGAATGAAAATGACAGGTCTTCCTGCCCTTGTGGGGTTAAGTAAACAAAACAAATAGTCATAGAATTATAAATTGCATTGAGTGCTATAAAGAAAAGAAAAGCTTGGATATAGAGAGAATAGAAATCATTTACTTAGATGACAGGTTCTAAAGCTACATCTAAATGTGTGACTTTAGGCAATTCATTTAACTTCTAAGTTCTTCTATAAAATAGAATAGGCATGGCAATAAAAATTAACATTTACTGCTTACTGTGATAGGCTGCTGATTCATGGCCCCCAAAGGTGATCTAAGTCCTGGAACATGTGAATATGTTACCTTCTATGGTAAAAAGGACTCTGTAGACATAATTAATTCAAGATTCTTAAAATGGGAGATTATTTTGGATTATATGAGTGGGCCCAATATAATTAAAAGGGAGGCAACAGGGTCAGAATCAGAGAGACAGATTAGAAGATGCTATGATAATTGGCTTTGAAAACAGAGGATAGAGCCATCAATCAAGGAATGCAGATGCCCTATAAAGTAGAGAAAGACAAGTAAACAGATTCTCCCCTAGGCCTGCAGAAGGAACAGTCTCACTGGTACCTTGATGACTTCCGACCTCCAGAACTGTAAGAAAATAAATCTGTGTTAAGTCAACAAGTTTGTTGTTAAATTGTGATAGCAGCAGAAGTAAATTAATACACTTACTACATGTTTTTAGGCTCTGCAGCTCCAAGGGAAAACACATTATGGTCTTTTCATACAAATGGGATTTAGGAGCACCTATGCTGTGCCAGGAACTCAAGAAAAGGAATAGTTTTGAGAGAGCACAGTATGTCGTGTTGTGGGGGATGTCAAGAGGAAAGTTAACTTCCCTGACAACCCTAAATAAACTGCCCCTCATCCAGTTATTCTCAATCCCCCCCACCACTACTCATTTCTTCACAGCACTTATCACAAACTGTAATTCAACTCTATATTCATTTGTTTATACTGTGTCCTGGGTATTTACCCTATGAGAATATAAGTTCCATAAGAACAGAGACCTTGTCTGTCTTGACATGTGTACAGAGGTCCTGGCACAGCCCTCAACATACATTTGTTTAATGACAGAATGATGATCTCAAGGTGGACATGGTCTAATGATGTCTGAGAGCCTCCTCTTCTCCAATAGCCTATGGTTCTAAGACCTTGCACATACATTTTTCCTAATGCATTTCTTATTCACAAGCCAGGAGATCCACAATTTCAGGTAGATACTAATTTTTAGTAGACAGTGATTCAATTTCAAGTAGATATTGATAAGACTTGAACAGAAGGATAAAAATATTTCAACAACATAGACCTGATTACTATTCTAAACCCCACCACTTAGCTGTGTGAACTTGTGCTCCCATTTCCTCACTGGTGAAACATATGGAAAACTCTCTCATGGCGGCTAAGAGGATTCCATGAGATCATATGTATGTTAGTCTGACACACGGCAGATCTGCAGGAAATACTGGTTTATTGATTTTAGGCACTGGGACTTAAGTTAGCATTTGAGCCTTATCAACACAAGATAGCAGAAGAGGTGAGGCATTTACAAATTGGAACAGTGGTTATGAGGGGGTGGATTGGGGTAAGGTGTGAAATAAAAAAACGAAAGAGGACACTGAGATTCATGTTTAAGTGACTGACTGGCTCACCCTCAGGACAAACTCTTGAATATCCATCATCCATCAGTGAGAATTGCCCCTTCGCTTTTGCTAAGGACAGAAAATTACCAGAACATCTTCTACCAGCATCACCCTCTGGTGTTGGTACAATCGGTTCAACAAGCCCTATATATTCTGGGGTTCCCAACTGGACCATGTTGCCACCCTGGAGATATATGGCATTGTCCAGAGACATTTTTTATTATCATGGCTAAGGAGAGGGGGTAATGCTAACATCCAGTGGGTAGAGACCAAGGATACTGCTAAACATCCTACAAGGTACAGAATAGCCCTCTCCAAGAGTTATCTAACCCAAAACATCAATAGTGTTGAGCCTGAAAAATTGTGTTCTACATTAAAGACCCAACTATTTGATTCTAGAGGGACCAGCTAACTTGGAAAAGGAAGAGAAGCCCTTTGTTTCCCCTACTCCTGCCCATCAGTATTATTGTCTGGAAGTTGTTAGGGGGCTAATGTTACCTAAGTGCTCAAGGGAAATCAGGTTGTTGTGCAACCTGATTTTTAGAGAATTAAGTGATATTAAGGCACCATTATCACCTGTCAGCCTCTCAAGAGCCTGAGCAGGGATTAAAGATGCTTATCTGTCAAAAAATGTTCAGCTGAACACAGGATCAGTAAGAAGACTATAGAACAGGTAGCAATTATACAGAGAGAAGAAACATGTACCCTTATCAATACTCCACTATTGTTACTGACAGAGCAGCTTTACAAGTGAAGTTTTAGAAACCATGTACAATATCCTTGGATGCAAACTTACATCATTTCTTTAAGGAGAAAAATAGCCCCAACTTCCAAAATTAATCAATTTTTAAAAATCTGTTTATACAACCAGTACTTGGTGGGTGCCTACCTTACCCGGACCCTATGCTGGGCTATATCAAGTACTGGACGCGGCAGCCATGGCCCCTGTCCTCACAGAGCTCACCATCAGTGACCGTGGCAGTGGGGCCTCTCCATCCAGGGCATGGATATGACAAAGATCCTCTACATACAAACAAGGTTACTTTTAATGGATCCCCTCACTTTCATCATACTTCTCCCCTCCCCAAAATGTTTGATAATTATCTGCTTAGTAGAATTCTGCTATTACGTCCATTAAATAAGAAAGAACCAAATGTTCTGAGGAGTTAATTAAGAATGACAAGAGGAGAAGGACCCCTGGGTGGTTTAGTCAACTAACTGTCCAACTCTTGGTTTCAGCTCATGAATCTCAGGGTTGGGAGATCAAGCCTGGTGTTGAGCGGCCATGTCGAGCTCCTCACCTCAAGCTCCTTACTCAGTGCAGTCTCTGCTTCAGATTCTTTCCCTCTCCCTCTGTCTCTCCTCTGTCCCTTTCATTCATAAACAAACAAATAAATAAATAAAATCTAAAAAAAAAACAACAACCCAAAACAAAAAAAAGAATGACAAGAGGAAAGAGAATGCAAAAGTTCCATGCAACCCAGAAACAGACCTGCACTGCATAAACTTGGGAAGGGCTATGTGAACAGAATTGGGAACGTGAGTGGCAACAGGTAGATGCCGTACATTTGGAAAGCAAGAAAGAGACTCAAATGATTCTCCTTCACAAAAAAAAAAAAAAAAAACACAACCCCCCCCCCCCAAAAAAAAACAAAAAACAAACCCAAAACAGGCACTCAGCCTAAGAAGACCAGGGAACAAAACAGTAAAGACTTACATATAACAGCTACACAAGACTCAAGAACCTCAAATTGCCTGGGAGACCAAAAATCTGGTCAAGTCTGAGTAAAACTCAAACTCAGCATAGGGAAGTGATTTCTGTAGGCTAACTTGTTATACCATTCCAGAACAGAGACAGAGCAGAGAAATCAGAGGGCTATGAGGCAAGTAGATCCTGATGCTCTTTACGTGATGGGAAGGCAAATTTACCTCAACAGTACTGAATATGCTCATTAAATATTGGTGATTATTTATTTAGTGAAAATCATTTGGATTATTAGCCATTATTCATTCACCAGGGGGGAAAAGGTCACAAATATGTTTCAAGGGCTCAAATAAACAAGTTAAGTATCTTCTGACATTTGTTTACAGAGCCAGTATTTAGGTTAGCTGCTAGAGGTACAGACATGAACAAGACAAGTGTGGATGAAATCGAATCAGTGCCACAAAGGCAAGGAAAACAAAAAGTGTGTCTTTTAGAGAGATACCAAAAAATCAAAAAGCTCAACTCACTGCTTTTTTAACTCTATTCCTCAAATGCAGGAGAAAAACCCCACACCGGCATTATAGTACAGGAATACTTACATCTCAATATTTTCTAATGCAGAGAAAATAAAGTGAAATATTAGGCCACTGAAGACAACACGAGAGGACCGTGTAGTGTAATCCAGGTATCTATATTTGTCCTCCAGAGGGCCAGTTCATTTTACTATTTTTGTCCCGAGTTCCCAATTATTACATCTGATATTCAGAATTCTGAAGATATTGCATATTGACCTCAAAGCCTCATTACAAAACATGAAAAAAAGGACACCTTCAGCAATAATTTAGAATGGAAAAAATGGCTTGTTTAAATCTTAATTTGAACATTTAGCTAGCTGTTTTATAACAAGCTCATCTTTACATCTAGCCCTAGGGTCTTTTCTAGGTGAAGGCCCAAAGCAGTTCTAAAATTGACATAAGGACTGGCAAATAGGAGGTGCTCAGTGCCCATTTTTAAGTAAATAAAAACTAGTTATAAGATTCTATCCATTTTTTTCTCCATTCTAGTTATCTTAGTGCAATTGCTTGAAAGTATCTGTTTCTCTCTCAGAGATTGAATATGAAGAAGTGGGAAAGAAGACACTAAGCAGGGCACTCACTACATTGTATTGAGGACTTTCAGGTCTGTTTTCCCTTTTTGCCCTCAAAATACCTTAGGCAAGGGGATTATGAGTAAGAAGCCATGTTCAGAGACACTATGTAAGTAAGTGTCTCTCACACAGCTAGTAAGTGACAGAGATGAAATCTAACCGAGTTCTTACCCTTAAATCCATGTTGTTTCTAACTGGCTCCTTATTTCTGTGGAAAGCATCCTACTGTTCTTAAATCATGTTTGGCTTGGGGTGCGTGGGTGACTCAGCCCATTAAGCATCCAACTCTTGGTTTCCGTTCAGGTCATGGCCTTGGGGTCCTGGGATAGAGCCCTGTGTTGGGCTCCCTGCTCAGTGGGTCTGTTTCCCCCTTCTCCCTTTGCCCCTCCCGCCCTCTTCCTCGCTACTCATGCACTTGCTCGTGCTCTCTCTCTCTCTCTCTCTCTCAAATAAATAAATCTAAAAAAAAAAAAAAAGCCATGTTTGGCTTTCAAGCACAGAAGTCCTTTAACTGTCATCCAACTATATTGTCATCATTTTAATATTTATCTGAATAAACCTAGACTTTACATCTGTCACTGAACAAGTCTGACACTTTAAAAAATTTAATATATGAAATGAAATGTTTTTAGAAATTCAGAGAAACACACAGACTCAGCACAGCTTTGAGGACCTTAGGCTGGAATTTTAAAGACCACACACTAAACATTTGTATGATACCAGCAAGCCTAGGACTCTGCTCAATATGCTTCAAATGAATCTTATAACGTCCCTAAGGCAAACACTGTTTGGTTTACCAATGAGAGGAAAAAAAAGGCCTAATTTGGAAAACTCCAAATAAAGTAATTGGAAAAGACATAGATCCTCCTTTAGCTAGTTTTATTCCTTTCCAAAGGCCAGTGGCTTTCCAAGTGTGTTTCCTGTAACCCCAAAATCCTTTTGGAGGAGCTTCAGGGGCCACCGAATGGACAAAGAGGAAATTGAGTGGGCTATGCCCTCTACCCCCAGCTACTCCCAAACAACTCAGTCACCTGCTTTAAAGTTTGGAAACCTCTGCATTACAGCAACAATTAAATGGCTGTACTAACACCTCTCCAAAGAAAACCCAGGGAAAGAAAGCTAGGGTTCTAATTGTTATAGATACGAAAGTAAGCATTTTTTTCCTGCCATGGGCAGTTTACTTGAAATACTTTATTTTTTTTAATTTTTATTTATTTATGATAGTAACAGAGAGAGAGAGAGAGAGAGAGGCAGAGACATAGGCAGAGGGAGAAGCAGGCTCCATGCACTGGGAGCCTGACGTGGGATTCGATCCCGGGTCTCCAGGATCGCGCCCTGGGCCAAAGGCAGGTGCCAAACCGCTGCGCTACCCAGAGATTCCCTTGAAATACTTTAAAATTTAAAATATATCTTCGCAAAAAAAAGAAAGAAGAAAGAAGTTATAACATTTTTAAAAAATGTGGTTATTAAAAAATTTTCATTGGCATTTCCTGGCTCAGTAATAGTACCATTTATTAAAAAAAAAAAAACATAGACAATAGCATGGGGCACCCACAGGACAGTCTGCTACAGGGCAAACATCACTGACTTGTTCCTGGGACAGCATGTCCTATGGACTCTTCTTATGAAGAGTTTTTCTTTCTACTACTTCATTCTAAAGAAAAGGACAGAGACCTTGATTACTTCTATAACAAGGCAGATAATAATGGTACCTCTTATGACCTGAGAATGATACTTAGAAAAGAACCAAGTACCTAATTCAAGCTTTGCTCAATAGCCTTGGTTACCTTTTCACCATGTGAAATGAAGCCAATGATATTCTGCATCAAAGATCTCAGATTCTCCTGACCATAGCTTGTTCTCCTTCTTTGGAAAGAATATGGATTCAGACAAGCTTTAATGTCTTTATCTTTTTGGTGAGAATAATACAATGTACCACATAGGATTGTTGAGAGGAATGACAAGGTACAGCCAACATTTATGCAGTACTTGCCATTTGCCAGGCACCATACTGAGGGCTTTACTAGATTTACTAGATTTACTCTAACTATGCCCCCCTCTATCAGATGTGGAAATTAAGGCAAATAGAGTTCAAGACTAAATATAATAATATGTGTAAAAGGTCAACCACAGAGTTGTCAGGCAAGATTATGTGTTCAATATATGTCAGCACCTCCCTCTTCCCCATCTTCCCCTTTGAAAAAGCATGACCATATGGATTAAAAATAAAATTGGAAATCAGGGCTCAAGAAATTGGATTCAAAATGACTCACTGGATGTCATTGAGAAATGACTCAGTCTCCACAGGCACAGAAGCACAAGAATGCCACCAGTGCAGGAACGGCACTGCATTTATATAGACACATATATAAGTACAGAGGGTCAGACTACAGGATAGCAATGATCCTTCCAGGATCCATGTTCCTATTTCAAACACTTTGCTTTTTGCTCTCTCTCCTTCATTAGGACCTAAGGGACTACATAACACAATAACGTGCCATGGTATGAGTGCCATGTGAGAGTCTCCACAGTCTATATCTATATATATTAGATATCAAGAAAAGAAAAACTAAGGACAAAGCAGGAGGGGTGATGGGTGACAAAAAGTGGGGGGAGGGGAGAGGAATGATCTCTAGAAAAGGCTGGACACTGTTAATAATTTAAAGCAAGAATTGAAAGGTTGAGTATAACCTTTGAATGATATCTTTCTTATTGGTTTGCTAATATAATAAATGCCCATACACATACACACAATCACCTGCTTCATGCACCATAGAGCTTCAAATTCTCAATCTAATTTTAGAATGAAATATTTCTAAATGTCTACTTCGCAAAAATGTCCAGATTTTTAAAATTGGGTGACTAAAAAAAAAGCAGAATATTTTTAATTGATATTATAGTACATAATATAGTAGGCACTAAAATCCTTGGACTGTTAGAGGGTATGAACCTTACTAGGCAAACTTAAGAGTAGGAATTGACCTCATGACCTCGTCATCATTACATCAAGTTAAATCTGTCTCTAAGTCCCCACTCCAATGGGCCTGGGAGACCATTTAATTCCAGTTATTCCCTGCCAACATCCTCACCCCTCTACCTCACCTATGCAGGACTGTAAAAGGTTATGGAGGTTTTATAAACAGCAGAATGTTTGAGACCACTCAGATCTCCAAGTCACACTACTACTGCTGAGCCACCCACTTTACAAGTCTAGAATAGAATTCACTCCTTCATTTGGGGAATATAAATAATAGTGAAAGGGAATAGAGGGGAAGGGAGAAGAAATGGGTAGGAAATATCAGAAAGGGAGACAGAACATGGGAGACAGAACATGGAAGACTCCTAACTCTGGGAAACGAACTAGGGGCGGTGGAAGGGGAGGAGGGCAGGGGGTGGGGGTGACTGGGCGGCGGGCACTGAGGGGGGCACTTGACGGGATGAGCACTGGGTGTTATTCTGTATGTTGGCAAATTGAACACCAATAAAAAATAAACTTATTATTAAAATAAATAAATAAATAAAATAAAAAATGAAAAAAAAATAAAATTCAAGTGGAAAAAAAAAAAGAATTCACTCCTTCACTCGTTCATTAACAAATTTGTTGAGCAACTACTATACCCTATACTCTGCTTAAGGTACTTGAGATACAACAAAGGAACCAGAAGATGAAGCTGCCACCTTCCCAAAGCCCCCAAAGTGCCCTGAATTATGGAAGATCTGCTCCTTCCTCTGGCTGGAGAATCTCAGCCAAGGCTGGCAGTTCAGGTGGCTCAGGTGCAGGCTCCCGGCACACAACCCAGTCATCTCTCTTTTCTCCACCACCCACAGGAAGCCATGCTACCACTGCAGGACAATCTAAGGGCCCTGGACAAGAAATTCCTTTTCTCCCTCTGTCTCTCTATGTGGCTGTCTCTGTGTGTATGTTGGTCTTTACTAAGCATTAGCCACTCAGAAGCCTGGGCTTTCAGAAACAGAAGCCCTGAACTTCAGGCAACACAGAGCTCTACTGAAACAAAGGAGTTCAGGGGACCTAGTTGCCATCTTGAAATGGGGAACAGAGCGGGGGGGGAAGTACATCAAGGAAAACACAACACACACACACACAGCCTTACATTATACGGCTATATATAAATGCTTTCCTCAAAGCAATCAAGTTGTTTTCATTTTGAACCACAGAACAAATGTGATCTGTGTTTTAATTTCTTTTGAGCTGAACTGTGCACCAAGATGTTCACCATCACGTTAAAATACTATGTGTAACATAGTGCCTGCCTAGTACATGACAGGTGAGATGGATAGATGGATGAATGGATAAAATAACTCTTTCCTTCCTTACAAGCTATACAACTGTTATGAGGGAAGCCAAGAAACAATTTTTGGATGGCCAGCTACTATAGGACTTACTCTTTTATTTATTTTTTTTTTTATTTTTATTTTTTGGACTTACTCTTTTAAACAGATGAAGCCATTGTTAGGGCATAAGCACCAGAGAAGAAAATGTAAACATATTTTTCAATGTAGAAGCATGAGTAAGAATTCTTGCATCAACACATAACAAAATATTAAAAAAAAAAAACTCCAGAGTAGTTCATTTTTTCTAATCATTTTTATTTAATTTTTCATTTTCAAAACAAGGGCCAACATATGATTAAATACTGACTATCGAATATTAACCATATAGCTCTGGGGAGGCATAACCAGTTTTTTACCTTTAAAATGGAGAAAACAGAAACTACTATTGTTTGTAGGGTTGTTTTAAGAATGAAAAGAGGTAGTATGGGGGCACATGGGTGGCTTAGATGGTTAAGTATCTGCCTTTGGTTCAGGTCATGATCTCAGGGTCTGGGATTGAGCCCCGCATCTGGCTTCCTTCTTAGTGGGTAACCTGCTTCTCCTTCTGCCCTTCCTCCTGCTCATGTGTGCGCGCACGCTCTCTCTCTCCCTCTCTCTCTCTCTCAATTAAATAAAACGTAATTTGAAAAGAAAAGAATATGGAAGAGCACTTACCAATAATGGCTGGACTACCTTAGACACTCAAAAAATGTTTCAAATTCTCTCTTCTAGCTTGATCTTAAAGGTCATACATATACGTCCACAAAATTTCAAGAAGATAACGAAAACTTTCTATCTTAACAAAAACGTTTGTAGGAAAGAAGGAATTTCCTTGATGTCCAAATCCTATATATTTTTAAATTTTTGTAAGTTGGTCTCTCAAAGTTTTCTATAAACAATAATCTAAGGTACAGTCCCTTGAAGAACCAAACTATGTATTTTTATACTTAGAAATTTCAATTAACCTGTTAAATATCTGAATCATATTTGGAATGTAGGGTGAAACTGAAGGTAGGTAAATGGCCCAAATCTTTCCTACCAGAAATGACTCGGGCCATGTAGGCAGCTTCCCAAACCTATAGAGCATAAAACTTATTTTTTTTTAATTTTTTATTTATTTGTGATAGTCACAGAGAGAGAGAGAGAATGAGGCAGAGACACAGGCAGAGGGAGAAGCAGGCTCCATGCACCGGGAGCCCGACATGGGATTCGATCCCGGGTCTCCAGGATCGCGCCCTGGGCCAAAGGCAGGCGCCAAACCACTGCGCCACCCAGGAATCCCTAAAACTTATTTTTTTAACAAGAAAATAGATTAGTTCCAAAGTATTAGAAAATTCTTAAACCTATAAAAAGTTGGGCAGCCCCAGTGGTGCAGTGGTTTGGCGCCACCTGCAGCCAGGGGTGTGATCTGGGGACCCAGGATCAAGTCCCATGTCGGGCTCCCTGCGTGGAGCTTGCTTCTCCCTCTGCCTGTCTCTCTTACTCCTTCTCTCTCTCTCTGTGTCTCTATGAATAAATAAATAAAATATTTTTTAAAAACCTATAAAAAGTTGATTTGCACTTTAAGTATATTTCCCTTTTCTTATTTTAAAATTTAAATATAATTCATAAACTTCTAAAGAACTCACCATTCTAAACAATAAATGTTATCATATATGAATGTGCCTTTAGTAAGATATGCTAACATAATTTACTATAAAAAATAACTTCCTGAACATTTAATTCATTTTGATATAAGTTCATGAAGCCCTAAAAAATTTTAAGTTCATCTCCCACACTTACATAGAAGCCAACTTTTATCATTTATTAAAATTTTTTAAAAATCCTTTCAATACTATATAATCTATCATCTTTCAAATCAGATGAGGTAATTACAGAATTTTATAACTTTCCATGAAAAAATTATTTTCTCTTCAATGTCTATTAATTGGATTTTTAATCTCCTGGGGAGATTTTTTTCTCTGTTATTCATTAACTTAATATGAAGGGATTGCCCAAGCAGAACGAATAGCTGGTCCTCTTGTATTTTTCATTAAAAATATTTCTTTTAGAACCAGCCTCATCTTCAATTTCAGGATCCTTCCCCTTGATGTGTTTAAACCTCATACTGAGCACATTCAGAAAGAAATTAAATGAGGGATAGGAGACCCTCCATTCCTTCCTGGTCTCCATTCTTGATCATATTACCTTGGTATGTAACTTCTCCCACCCTCAGTTGTCCTACCTATAAAGTGAAAGCATTAATTATCTTAGAAGGTCAGGAAGGCAGTCTGATGACAAAAGGGAATAACTGTTATGGAAATCCCTAAAGTTGTTCATTAAAAATTTAGTATAGAAATACAGTGTCACAAAACCAAAAGTAGCAAAAAATTACAGTGGTTCTTCCTGCAGTGCTCTTCAGATCTAACCCCTTCGAGTGCAATACTGTAGAATACTACTTGATCTTAAAAGAGTATTACTATCTAGTATTAGAGCTCTAATAATGAAACACAAATGTGAATGACTTAGTCTATGATACCACCTCATCCATCCTCAATGCTAAATCTACAATTAGAGTAAATGTATTGATTATGACAAAATTCTTAGTAAAAACTATAAAACAAAGTAATGTAAGAAGAGAAAACAATGAAAATGCTTAGAAGACAGAAGTCACTTCTGGTTCACAGCCCATCATCAGTGACTCAAGACACCATTTTCGAGAATAAAGGTTTTATTTTAGGTTAGTATCAACATTTAGTTCTTACTACTCTTATATCTGAGCAAAGGAATAATATTCTAGTAATAGTATTCTCAAAAATTCTTTATTTGATCATGATTAATCAAGAAACCTAAAATATTATAGTACCTAGTGATTTATAAATATTACAATATTCTAAATATAGAACTCTAGTTCTTCCATCAGGCTTATTCAAAGACCCCAATACTATGTGGCTCAGTTTCACAAATTAAATCTTCATTTCACTAACCATCTCTTCTGGTCTCAAAATTATTTTACACAGTATCCCTCTTAAGACATTTTTTTAAGCTTGTCATTTAAGGTTTCTAGTTTTATTAACCCTCCCAAATATTAGAATAGTTTCTCCTTTCACGGTCAAATTAAAATTTGAGTGAAACTTACTTTCTTGTATTGCATTAAGAATCTCTGAAAAGTCCACATCACTCTTTGGGCCGTCAGGTAGTATTTGCATATCCAGCTGGTAGCCTTGCAAATCCACACCTCCTTCTAAAGAAATGAAAGATATTCATGGAGTTTGCACTGGTTATCAGAGAGCCCAGCATTAGGGTCCCAAAGAGAAGCAATGTCAAAATCTAAAATGAACAGTCAGCTGATTTGCCAATGATCCTCCCTTTTGGAAAAATGACTTTTCAAAAAAAAAATGAGAAACATTACCAGCCATTTGCTCCTTATGGGACCAAAAAGGTTTAATTGTATTTCCAATGTAAAAATAAGGCAATTACTTTATTAAAATACCACACACTTCATACTATTTACTGACGACTTCCTAGGTGAAGAATAAAACATGTTAGCCTCCAGCCAAGGACATTTAACATTCTCAGCTTCATATTGGCGAAAAAGTGACATTCAACAAATATACTTTATATCATCTCTAAAATTATAATAATTCATTCTTAGAAAAGGATTTAATATTCTTGCTATCACAGGAAAAAAGGTATCATTTTTCCCATCACAGTTTTGGACTTCCCTGCTACTTCATTTATTTCTCAGTTACACCAGGACACTTTTATTTATTCTGTGATGTAATTTAACCTCTTATATTTGATTTGTCTGATGTATTTCTGGTGTATTCTAAAGAGGGTTTTTTTTTTTAATGCTGTTCCACACACCTATAGAACATTTAAGGACGTCAAAGTCACCAAGATATCAAAAAGTAGTTTTATCACTACCAATAATAAACCTTTAAATGATTCTTAAGGGATCCCTGGGTGGCGCAGAGGTTTGGCGCCTGCCTTTGGCCCAGGGCGCGATCCTGGAGACCTGGTGCATGGAGCCTGCTTCTCCCTCTGCCTCTCTCTCTCTCTCTCTCTCTCTCTCTCTCTCTGTGACTATCATAAATAAATAAAAATTTAAAAAAAAGAATGTTTAAAAAAATAAATAAATGCTTCTTAATATAGTCACTAAGAACATTTCCAATTCTGAGGAGTCTGGAAAGGCTAAAAAGCCAGTGCTAAAATAAAAAGATGGCCTAATGAATAGAGTGGGGCATGCCCTAGCTTTTAATGTTTTTGTAGAAATAATTATTTCATAAGCCCAGAAATTATTCTTAGCCTTGAATAAATTTCAGTTACATCCCTAAAACTCAAAAGAATATGACACAGTCACTATCATATAAGAATACTGATTCAAGGAGGGACATGGACACAAGTAACCTAATATAATAGAAAGTGAAGCTTCAGAAGGGCAGGAACTTTTACCTGCATGCACCTAATACCTAGAACAGTACCTAACCCTGAGTAGGCCCTCAACAAATGTAGGCTGAATGAATGACTACAGCTACGTGATAATTATAAAACAACGGCCCATGGAGCTTCAAGGAAAGCTATAAGCCCAGATTCTGGAGTCCTGCAAACCAGCATTGAAATTCTTATTAGAAAACACTGAATCTCTCTAAATCTTGGTTTCCTCCTCTATAAAATAGGGGTGATAATAATAGTCTCACAGAATAGCCATGAAGACTAAATGAGATAATGCATGAGAAGCTCTTAGCTGTCAAATGCTCAGTGCTCAGTAAATGGAAGCCATTACTATTCATCCATACTAATGTATTAAAGGAACATTGACATTTATATAGAAACCAGCTACTGAATAATGAGAAGGAAACCACAAGTCTGTTCTTTGGGACACCAGCATGCATTTCAGTGACTGTCAAGCACTGCAGGCACAGTGAACTTCTTAAATGCATGCACGTGGTGAAATTAACTGTTGAGACTAAGCTTCTCAAC
Source organism: Canis aureus (assembly GCF_053574225.1). Lineage (NCBI taxonomy): Eukaryota > Metazoa > Chordata > Mammalia > Carnivora > Canidae > Canis > Canis aureus. The sequence continues at coordinate 46,532,026 of NC_135623.1, read as the reverse complement.
AGGAATTAAAATGGGTTATTTGGTTTTTCCCTCAGAATAAGTAGGGAGAAGTTCTGCTGCTTCTCAACCTCTGCTATGGGTAGCTGCCTTTGTTCTGTTCAATAACCAAAGACCTCATAATAGCAAAGACAAAAGATAAATAAGAATATTCAATACCACCTAAAGGCTGGCTCTGGGCTATGCACTCTATCATCTCATTTAGTCTCTACTTTTGAAAAGAAGGTGCCACAAGAAAGAATAATTTGTCCAAAGTCACACATATACTCAGTTGTAAAGATGCAACATCAATCTGGGCTCCTGCCAGTCTTAAATACCCCCCATATCAAAGCAGTTACAAATACAGGCTGTTAGAAATAAGAGAAATGGATTTACCAATAGTCCCATGTTCTAGTGCTTCAGACATGGACAAATATTATTATATAAACCAAAAAGCAAATGACTTGCTAAATAGACTAATAAATAGGAGCCCAACTTATTTATCTTTGTTTGTCTTGGTCAGGAGCTCATAAATTCACACAGAAGTAGTTTTGATTAATAACTACAATTTTTAATAACCAAAATTCTACAAATTTTTAACAATTGTTTTTTGTTAGAGAACAGTATAGGAGTGTAAGAAGGCACAAAAGCAGCAACATAAAGGAGGTATTCAGGTCAATATAGTCTGCCTTTAAAGAATATTCAATGCTTAAGATATAATGAAAATGTGGGGAAATGGATATAAGGATACAGATAAATTTGTCCTAAGTATATATTTTTTTTAAAAAAACATCATTTTATATGACTAGAAAAAAAGACAGGAAGAAAACAGTCCAAATGGATACGCAGGTTATTTCTCACCTATAAAATTATGGGTATATTTTGCTTTATTCTTTATCTTCTCCATGTTTTTTACAATAAACATAAAATATTGTTATAATTTCAAAGTCATTGAAAATTCAGATTGTGGCAGTGGAGAACATTAATATTTGGAGTTCAGGATTCAAGACTTAAAGACTACAGATGTTAAGCCAGTAAGGGATTAATTTAACATAAAATTTTCTAAATCAATGCAATTCTTAAAATATAGAAGTTAAAGAGCTCCAAAGTCCAGGATGCAACAGTATTTATGGTAAACTGTGAAATCACATTTAGATTCCCTAAAATATAAGGTGTTTTCCTTCCTCTGCTCTAGAAGAAATATGAAACACACTTTCATAAAATGCAATATAAGGGGTATGGAACTTCTGGCAGGAAGTCATTCATTAAAGTCCAACATGACAAAGTAGGGGATGTTGTAATACAAGGACTTCTGTAAACTTTCCTAAATAGAAAGTGATCACTTCTGCAAGGACATTTTCAAATGAATCCTTCAAGGTGACAATCTTTACCTTTAGCACATACTGCCCAGTGAGCAAGACAAAATACTTCAATACAAAAGTTCTATGTCTACTTTGAACTTCTAATATTTATTTGTTAGTTCGATAGTTTTGATGTGATTTCTAAAAAGTTGAAAATCAAAGCTCTCTCTACAGTCATAGGTGCCGAAGACTTTGAGTCAAAACACAAAGCTTTTTTCAGAGGCAAGATGGTGAAAAGGTCATGGTTTCAAACTGATGAAGATTTAAGATAAAATACACCTTCACTGGGCCTCAGTAATTGCCGTGCAACCTAATGTAATCCCAAGGAAACAAAACCAGTAAGGTTTTTCTTTTTTTTTTTTTTTTTTTACCAGTAAGTTATATTAAAGAGAGAAACTGAAAACAGTCCTGAAGATGTGGAGAACATAATGAACAATTTTAAAAATCAAAAATAGCCAAAAATTTGTGTTATTTCCAAAACTGCTTTGAGCTTTTCTCATACTCGATTGAGTGATTATACTCAAATCTTAATTGTGATTTTGTTGTGTGAAAGTTGAAAGTAGTTTCAATTAAAAGTAACCTCGATAACTGCTTACATTTAATAAAAGATCTTCAGCTGAGCAAACAATATGTTAAAAATTCATTTTAGATGTGTAACTGGCTTACACAGATTTAGCTAAATGTTTATATACAAAATGAACCAAAAAAAGAAAAAAAACAATCTCTAAACAGGAGTCTCGATTAGCACAAATGTCAGTGCCTCTCCCATTCTATCTCTGTCTATAGAAATCCCTTTTTACTTTTAAGGCTCATCCTAAAGGCTCCACTTCAGGAAGCATTACTTGATCCTAACAAGCAAACACCATTTTCTACCATTTTTTTTGAAATTCTGTAGCTACCTATATTTTATCTTTTCTATGGCACACGTTTTCCATCAAAAATAAGGTAGGAAAAGTACCGAGTACAGACACAGACAACACGTGAGCTCCTATTTCTTTCCATCTAGATTTCTTCATCTCTAGCACCATCAACTAGACTGTAACAAAATGGAGGCCTGGGACCAAACTGCAGCTACATTTTTATCTCTTACAGAATCTAGATGAAGGCCTTTGAACAATTAAATTAGACAATTAAGGGCAGCCCGGGTAGCTCAGCGGTTTAGTGCTGCCTTCAGCCCAGGGTGTGGTCCTGGAGACCCGGGATCAAGTCCCCACATCAGGCTCCCTGAATGGAATGGAGCCTGCTTCTCCCTCTGCCTGTGTCTGTGCCCACCCCCCTCTCTCTCATAAATAAAAAAAATTAAATCTTAAAAAAAAATAAATTAGACAATTAAGCTCTTATACTGCAATTCCATGTTACTAGTAACAGTAGCTACAGACTGAGAAAACATCCCAGTTTTCTTTCGTAGTCCATCATTTTAAGGCAGCTTGATAAGTTGCCTATAAACTATGAGAGACATATTCTAGATCATACATTTAGTTTTTTGTGAATTCTTCTCAAATCTTGTCAAATAATAAAGGAAACACTGAGGTACCAACATCTCAAAGCTTATAATGAAAGTCAATAGTTGAGTTGTAAACCTTATCCCTTTCTCAACCCCAAATCTATTCCCTTAGCACAAATACTCACCAGAATTTGTTTTTACTTCTTTTGGCTATTTCCATGTAGGTGTTCCATTGTCTTGATCAATTTTATATATTACTTATTATTTCCTGCTCTAAGACCATATAAGTTATATTACTGTCACTTCCTCTAGTCCTCCACTCACCCCTCCAATCACTATTATTGTTATATTGCCTTAGTTTAATAACTTTAAATGACTTAAAATTCAATTTCTTGTTCAAATATATAGATCTTATATTTGCAAATTAACATAAAGTGGTATAAAAAGCAGATTCTGACATTACATTGACCTAAATTTGAATTCCATTTTTATGTGGCCCTGAGCCATTAAATAATGAGCCTCATTTTTCTTATTTATAAAATGGAAAGGATGAAATTTTTGAGAGGCTCCATTAAAAATTATGGGAAACAGTTTACATATATGCAAATATGGCTCATAGTGTTAGATCATTAGGTGATGATCTATTTTCTGTCTCATCTATCTAGTTTTAGAGGACATATGCCATCTCTGCAAAATGAAGGCCAATTCCAAGTTGAGGGTCTAGACTAAATAAAAACAATGCTTTAAAAAATTCTGTAATTGAATTTGGAATAGTTATTTCATGTTGAAACAGAAATAAAGAGAAGTGTGACAAGTCAAATCTTACCCTTTACCATGCAACAAAAAGGATGGGGAACTCTATAAAGTAGGCTAAAGGGGACAATGGTATTTTCTGTCATTTCCTCATAATTAATGATGCTTGATCTGAGCATCTGTCTATTATGTATTTATATTCTGCAAATAAAAATTGGCAATTCCTGTCCTGAGAGAAATTTTTAATATAAATTGTCAAATGCAACACTTTTACAGAATGGAAACAGTGATATATCAAAACTTGATATAAATATCTAAAATAAATCCTCACATGTAATATTTTTGAACTTAATAGACTGCAAAAAAACACATCATTTTTGTAATTTAGAGTTTGTTTTCAATTCCTGATAGTGAATTCAGTGTTTATGACAGTGCTAAGATGAAGAACGGTATTAAGAAGGGGAAGAGGTACATATTGTCTTCTTTACAAACATTCCCTGCACTAGACAGCATTCAAGATATATCTTTTAAGAAGGAAGAAAATAAATTCAGTTCTTCTCAGGGATCTGAAATTGGAAACTCTAGATTCACATGTGGGATCTTCCACTGGTTTTAGAAAAACTTTCCATCTCTGTGTCTTAACTTCATTTACAGTGCTTACCAAAAATCTATTTAGCATGCCATAAGCTAAAAAGGCTTTGCAACAGAAGATGCTTTGTAAGTGCTATTGGAAAAAGACACAGGAATTGTTCATATTAGTGTTGCATCACTATAAATCTAGTGACATTGCAAGATCATTCTCTTACAAAAGAAAGCTCAGCATTAGAAGAAATCAACAGACTACTTCACCCACACCAGTCACTGTAAAAGCTAAAGATATTCCTTCAAATGATTAACATTGAGTAGTTCTATGGACTCAATTCTGGACAGAGTCCTGACTGGAGAACCACATTTGGCCTAATAGGGGTAGATGTTTTTCAGTTCTAAAATGGAAAAAAATCATTCCAGTGCTTCAGCCAGTAATGTCTGACTTTCAACAAAATTGTTTCCATGTTTCTCAGGATTGTCAAGACAGTAAACTCCTAAATTATAATGCATCCTTGTACTAGAGGTTCCAAAGTGGGCTTGGAAATCAGAGCTTCAAATCTCCAAAAGGCAGGAAGGATTTATGAGTCCTGCAGGCAGGGCTCCGTTGGGGGCAGAGCGAGGTGGTCTTCCAATTTTCCAGCTGTTGAGTTCTGTTGCTATGATGACAGGCATTCTTGCAGAGGAAGGGAAGAGAAAAACTCAGGATCAGGAGGAGTTGTGGATTAGAAACCATGAGACCTTCAGCATTACTATATTAGTTTATTCTCTTAACTTGCATGAGAAATCTACAGAAGAGCTTGAGATGAATGTACCAAGAGTATGGCCTTGCAAGACAACAGGAGTGCTATGGTTCTGTCCATTTTGAACATCACCCTCACCTCTAAGGAAATTAAGCAGTAGAAGCTTACTATTAATATTAACTATCTACTACAATTAAGGGCTTGGGTTGGGGTTAGGTCACTTGTTATATGATCTTGAGTTACATTGTTATTTAAATCTCTCCAAGCTTCTTAAATATAAAATTTTTTAAAAACCTTGGGCAGAAGATAGAGTCTTATGTTCCACAAAACACAATCTTTGTTCCAGAAATCAATCATTTGGTTTTTTTCTTGTGGCTGCCTATCTTACAGCTTTCCTTCATTCATTTTGTGCGCTCAAATGGTTATGAGAGATTCTTCAAAAAATTCTCTCTACATGTATCACATAAGTTGAAATATGTGCATAGGTCCCTCAGCAAAGGGAAAAGAAAATGCAAATATCTAAGCGAAGAATTTGATATATATTTTTAGAAAACACAATTTTGTTATTCAGCAAATGAGAGCAAGGAGCACAGATACCAATGCCCAAAATAACTTGTTTTCCTAAGCACCCCATATTTACTAAACTCACATCACACATTAAAAAAAAAAAAAAACACTTAAAGAGGAAGAGATTCAAATGAAGGATGATTAGTGTTATTTCCAAATCACACCACTGACTGTTCTGAAAGACACAGCATTCACCTTCAACGCAATGAGAAATAAAACAAAAGTCCAAAGTAACTCCTATAAGTTTTCTACCACATAATTTCAAAGCCATGCGGAAGCTCTTATCTTCCAGTCACATGAAAAATCCATTTCACAAATAGAACAATTATGTAATTTCACCCAGCTTCAGATCTATTCAGGAAGAGTAGCCAGGTTCTTTAGGTTCAACTTCAGCCATAATTCTCAATGTTTGTTTACAGATAAAGTGATGAGAAAAACAAAATTTCACATTAAACTAATTCTCATCTTCAAGGGGAAAAAAAAATGACAGAGCTGGAAAAAAAAAACCCACACTTGTAAGAAATTAAAGACATAGGTCTTAGGGTGTACCAATTACTAATTTTGTACTTTTGGGTAGCAATTTCATTTCCTGAGCCATAGTAAAATAGGAGTAATTCTACCTCATGGAATGCTGGAAGAACTAAGTGAGGTATAGGAGAAATATTCGTGAAAGCCCTTTGGAAACAATGAAGCATCATTCAATGTGATGTGGCTATATCATAATTATTATTGTTATAAAGAATGGCCATCCATTTGCTTTTTCCTTACTTTTTCCTCCTAAACCATTAGTTGAATCTCAACTTTCATTTTGACAGAACTAGAGATAAGTCAGACTTTGCTTGGCTTCTTAAGAAAAACACGAGTCTTTCATTTTTTTTTAAATATTTTATTTATTTATTCATGACAGACGGACAGAGAGAGAGAGAGAGACAGAGACAGAGACAGAGACACATGCAGAGAGAGAAGCAGGCTCCCCAGAGGAGACTGCGGAACTCAATCCCGGGTCCCCAGGATCACAACCAAAGCCGAAGGCAGACGCTCAACCTCTGAGCCCCCCAGGACTCCTGACACAAGTCTTTCTCGGCTTTTCAAAAAAATCTCTCCCTCCCTGCTCCTTATCTCTCCCAGTCCTCCTCCCCATAGTTCCTGGGACTGCTGTTTAAGACATGTAAGAGAACATGAAAGGCACCTGCTGAGTTCTGTTTCTTAATTTGAGACCAGATCTTGACATGAGGGCCAGAAAGCAATTGCTAAAACTCAGGGAAATGGGAATGTGTTTCATAATATTGGAACTAGAAAAAGGAAGGATTGAAACAAACAAACAAAAAAAAACAAAAACGAAAACAAAAAAAACAAAAACAAAGCCCTAACGCTGAGTACAACAAAAAAGAAGCTACAAAGTTAGAGCATCGCTTTTATAGGTTTTTCCGGTGGAATCTGACTGGTCCCCTCTTCAGTGTGGTCCTCTTATGCTAAGGTCTGAACTAGTATAGGGCTGGTAATTTAAATTTTTCCAAGGCTTTGTTATCCTAAGTTGCTAGAAATATATTGCCACCAAGTTGTTTGAAGAAGGAGGTAACATCAGCACACTGAGTGAATCAGACTACCTGATGTGGAATCCTTCCTCCATCATTTACTGGATGTATGTCCTTGGGCAAGGTATTTACCTTCTCTGTGTGTTAGTTTCCCCAGCCATGGAATAAGGATAACAACGTGAGATTATTAGGAGAATTAAATGAGACAAGGAATGCAAGCAGCTTAACAGTTCTTGAGGTTGACAGTATGGTAGAGACCTTAACAAATTGTAGTTGCAATTTTATTTACGTCAAACACTTAATACCTCTGTATACAGACAGAACTACAGACATTCTAGCTTCACTGGAAAAAACAAAATCCTCACATTTCTCTTGTGATATCAAGTTGTCCCAGGATTTATTTAGATACCATCTATACATAAGGGAAAAATAATCATGCATGAAGGGCTGCTCGGATTTTAAAATTAAAAGATAAAAGGAATTGTGTTAGAAGTTATTTGGGAAAACCATGAAATGTATCAGTAAAAACACCATTTTACAAACTCTAAAAGACTAATTCTGGGCTTGATGTATTCCCCTGGGACTGTATGATAGGCCAAATAGATAAAGGAAAAGCAATAGAGGAAATATTTTAGATTGCATAGGCTTGTAATTCTATTTTATATGGCACAGTCACTAAACTGAAATGATATGATCTATATCCAGTAAGTTTTACAGTTTCAAATTCAAAAAATTGCAATCAATGCTTCAGTTTACTCTGCTCTTAACCCTCATAGTCCCAAGCCTGGTGCTATTTAATACTTCTATCATTAGCCTATAAAGGGGAATAGAAAATAAAACTCATTAATTATGAGTGGCTAAAAGATAAGGTCAAATTGAAATCAACACACAAGAGAAACGTCTGAAACAATGAGAAGAAAAATGAAACCACACAAACACGAGACAAAGTTAAACAGCTCATGTGTCAGTACAGCACAGTAAAAACATCATCCCAGCACAAATTAACAGGGAAAACTGCTCTGTGGTACAGTGACTGAGCAAGAAAGGGTTCTGGGTGGGGGGGGGGGTGGAAAGGGAGGTGGGCAGAGGGTGGGGGTGACTGGGTGATGGGCACCAAGGGGGGCACTTGATGGGATGAGCACTGGGTGTTATTCTATATGTTGGCAAATTGAACACCAATAAAAATAAATTTATATATTAAAAAAAAAGAAAGGGTTCTGGGACATATTCACTTACAGGCTTCTGAATTTTGTCTGTGATGGTAAAAACAAAAGTGATCACTATCTATTTATTACTGTGCACCTACTATGTGCCAAGGGTCATACTGAGCATTTTACATTAATGAATTTATTAGCTTGTCCTAACAATGCTGTATAGAGTTGCCAGACATAGTAGTACATAAAAATAGAGTACCCAGCTAAATTTTAATTTCAAATAAACAATTTTTTATTATAAATGTGTCCCAAGCAATATTGGGAAATACACCAAAGAGCCTTTGCTGTTTATTTGAAATTTATCCGTGAGTGCTTTATTTCATCTGGCAACTCTAACACCATGAAACAGGCATTATTATCCTCCTTTTGCTGCTGAGAAAAGTGAGATTTATAGAAGTTAAGTGGTTTGCCCAAGTCTGCATAGCCAGCAGGTAACATATCTGGGTTCAAAATCTCTAACAAAGCTTGATTCATAACCAGTACAATGCACTGTCTCTGTTACTATGTTCTCTCCTACATATGAGTGGCCATCCCTCCATCTGCCTGTTGATATTCTGGTTGACCTTCAAAGTCCAATTTGTAGACTATATAACCTTGTGAATCATTCTTAAATTTTTCCCACTAAGAATATTCCCTTAACTGTATTTATATCTTTGTTCCAGCTTTTAAAACCGCTTGACTTCTATTACAGCAGATTGTGTATGAGTCTATGTAGTGGACATTTTTCTATGTACATTTCTCTTTTCTAATATCCTCTTTATTTCTTTTTGGGGCAATGTCTTTTCCTTGCTATATGTAGCCCAGGTGGGAGGAGAAATTAAGGGGTGCTACAATCCAATTACAACAGCTGAAGGGAGAAGTCTTCTGTTCTATCTTTTCTTTTATCACCACCTACCCAGTCAAGGGAAAGGTATGTGCCCAATAAGACTGTCTCTCCCAAGTCTTTAAAACTTGAGCTAAATAATGCAAAACTAAGACAAATGGTAAGGGTTCATTCATTTGAGATAATGACATAATTCATTTTGGTTTCTGCTCCTTTTCCAAGGCTGGTTCCATCCATAGGCTTTCCATCCATATCCTCCAGATTTAAATTCCTGATTTGCTTGGATTAAATACTTAGTTTCAGTTGTTTATAAGCAAAGAACCCTGACTGATTATCTCTTTGGACATGACTGTAAGCTCCCTAAGGTCCATGTGTAATAGAGTTCTACACCATTCTAGTCCCAAGGAATTATCTTCCAAATAAATATTTGTTTGTACGTAGTAGGGACTCAGAAAAAATTGTAAACTCAAAGGGGGATAAATGAATTGAAGTTGTACAGGGCTAATGTCATAGAAGATCAAGAAGACTTTTGTTTTTTCTTTTTGTACTTCACAACCAGTCTGAGTGAGCTTTTAGAAAGCACTTTAAGAATTGGGATTATTAACTTTGTAAAAAGCAGATGGATCACTTAATAGGCCTCAATATTACTAAAATATCCATGATGTTTCTAAGATCTATGACTCACTACAAATAAGTTTGAGAGCTCTTTTATAATTTCCCAACAGAGAGCTATGATGCATTAGTGTAAGTATACTAAAAATAAAAGGATGTAACTGAAGTCACATCCTTCTTGAAGAATAGTTTTAAATATACATATTTTATAACAGGCTTTTAATTATAATTTGTTTAATATAATTTTTAATTGTAATTCTGTGCCAAATAATTGCCTTTATTTGTATTTTCTACCATTAACCAATACAAGTAGGGTTCAATATCTATGATAAAATTATGGATAAACATAGTGATATGTTAAGGTGAGATCAGTGACTTGAGATATGCTAAATTATATCACACTGACATTACACCATGAGCAAATACCTTAACATTTCTTTAAATTTTTATTACATTGATGTCAGTGTAGGATGTCAAGTAAACACTGACTTGACTCTACCTGGGTCAGACATGAACAGAATACTCTATGTAATTCTGGGCACTGTACATTCAAAGAGGCAGAAATTGAATAAAATGCTTTCTAACAGCAGAGTGGGTAGGATAGTAAACAATCTGAACACATCACTGAAGGAAGCATTGAGGAAACTAGGAAATGTGTCAGTTGGCAAATAGCTCAAGATGAGTTTTTAAAAATTTTTTTTAAATTTTTATTTATTTATGATAGTCACAGAGAGAGAGAGAGGCAGAGACACAGGCAGAGGGAGAAGCAGGCTCCATGCACCGGGAGCCCAACGTGGGATTCGATCCCGGGTCTCCAGGATCGCGCTCTGGGCCAAAGGCAGGCACTAAACCGCTGCGCCACCCAGGGATCCCTCAAGATGAGTTTTTAAAGGAACATCATTTGAAAGAATTAGATTTAGTCTGTGTAACTTCAGAATGCAAACCTATACCCAATGGGTAGAATAGATTTTGACAAACAGCAAATAATCATTTAGTAAACCTTTTCTGAATAAAGCATGGGGTTAGTGGAGATGGAAAACATGAAGATAAATGGAATACAATTCCTGCCTTCCAGGAGAATGATGAAATCTAAAAAAACATATGGACTTTGATTAGGCTTCCAAATTCTGTAGAAGTACTAGGAAGTGGGAGACCAATTCTGACTAGTGAGATCTAGGAAGGCTTTTGAGAGGATATGGAATTGGGTTATGTTTTGAGAAATGAGATGGGATAGGTAGAGATTTACTGGGGCAAAGGGCATTTCCAAAAGTGAGAGGAGCTTATTTGAGAAATAGTGAAGAGCTATAGATGGTTATAGTAGAATAAGGCAGGCTGTGGTACAAAAGATAAGCCAGGAATCATAGAGAGAGGTTAAACTGCAGAGGGTTTGAAAAGCTGGACCCCCAAGCTTGCACTTTCTTCTGGAGAGTCATAAAGATTATTAAGTAGAGAAGGGATAATATTACTGGTCTTCTTTGGTGGAACACTTGGGGATGGTCCAGAAAAATAAAGAAAGCTGTGGAAGGCAATTGTCCAAATCTCCCTTCCACTGGGCCCTACAGAATATTCCTCTTGTCATCAGTCTTTCCTCAGACTGTTCCCTTTATCATCTTGCTCTCATGAAAGCCTGGCTCTTCCAGAGCTCAATGCTTCCCTGTGGCTCTTTCCCATGGTACTATTTTTCTCCCATTGTCTTGACACCAACAGACCTGGAGAGGAGGAGGTATCTTCCTTGTGTCTTAATGTCACCTTCAGACCACTGGTCTTCCCTCTTCCCTAAACATCCCGGGTCTTGAATCTCAGGTTGTTATGTCACCTTCAGTCCTTCATCTGCATTTTCTTGCTGCCTCCAGGTCATGCTCTCTCATTTCTAGGTGAGGACAAGTCCTAGCTTATTATCCCTCTTCCAAACACTATTCAATTCTGATAGTTTCAATATATATATATAGACAATCTTTCCCAAACCCTGGCCTCTCAGTCCCTGAGAATTGTTTCCTCCAATGGTCTTGCCCTCCACACTATTAAAGCCACACATTTCATACCCTAGTCTAGATCTTGCCATTACTAATAACAGCAAACTCCCCCATAATATCAGTGCCAGGCATTCCACTCACTCTCTTATAACCACTTCTTAACTTTCTAGCTCTTCTTCTCCCTACCTTAAACTTGACACCCTTTCAACCCCTCTGGAACCTTCCACCAATTATCCTATCAATTTCCCACTGCTCCTCATTCCCTTATCAGCTTCATGCCCCTCTTTACCAAGTTTGAATCACATAACAAATTATTATCATTCCCTCTCATTCACCTTTGATTGTTTCTCTCTTTCCCTAATTCCTTGGGAAAACCACAACCCTGACTAAAATGTAATTGTCCATCTATTCTATGTCTTCATGGATATGCCTAAACAAAGTTAAAGAAAAACACACAACCGTGATGACCTGTCCTACTTCAATTTCATGACCATGAATCTCAGACAGCCCTTTAATGTGGGCTGGCTGGCAATCATATTTCCCCTGTCCATACCATCTATCATTATAACATGTCCCTCTCTAAACAAGGCTTTCTTCTCTTTCTCAGTGATGACCTTGCTCCCCATATTACAGATAAAGCTGACACAGTAGGAAAGAACTTTTTAGACCCTCATCACACTGCCAACAGCCACACATACTCTCCCTGCCCATCTGTAATCATAGATAATTTATTCATAATACTATTGTGCATAGCTCTCCTCTCTGACACCCACATCATGAATTCTCCCCTCTTCTGAACATCATAAATTATCTGCTGAAGATATGCTATTTTGAAAAAACAAAATTATCCTTGACTTTACTTCTTCTCCAGGCAGGCAGGGCCTTATTTTCTTCACTAGCCTTCATAGCAAAATTGCTTTTAAAAAGTTGTCTATATTCACAATATCTAATTCATATCTTCCATTTTCTCCTAAGCCCATTTTTTTTAATTTTTTTTTTATTTATTTATGATAGTCACAGAGAGAGAGAGAGAGAGAGAGGCAGAGACACAGGCAGAGGGAGAAGCAGGCTCCATGCACCGGGAGCCCGATGTGGGATTCGATCCCGGGTCTCCAGGATCGCGCCCTGGGCCAAAGGCAGGCGCCAAACCGCTGCGCCACCCAGGGATCCCTCCTAAGCCCATTTTAATCAAGGTTTCATCCCCACCACTTCACCAAAACTGTTCTTATCAAAATCACCATTGATCATCACTTTACTAAAATCAATGGCCAACTCTTAGCTCTCATCCTACTTGACATTCAGCAACATTTAACCTCTCTTCTTGATAAACTTTGCTTCCAAAACATGTAATTTCTAGTTTCTCAACATCCCTGATGGTCATTATTTCCTGATCTTCATTCTCTCCTACCTTTACTATCAGAGTCACCTAGATTCCAGTCCTTAATCCTTTTTCCTTCTCCATCTTTACTTCTTCCATCTGTCATCTCTTTTCATCACATGGCTTTAAAGACCATTTATATGTCAACAACAGTTGATTTTATATATCTTCCTCAAAATAATCTCTCCAACTCCAGACATGCTTATTTCACCAGCCACATGATCTCACCAGTTCTTGTTATTATCATGTCCACAACTGGACTTCTGATCTTGACCCCGCTTCTTCCCTCAACCCCACCAAATCTGCCTCCCCTGCAGCCCTCTCATAACAGTTGATACCAATCCAATTTACTTAGGCCAAAAATCTCAGAACCATCCTTAGCTCTCCTTTCTCTCTTACCCGACATCCAATTCACTAGGAAATCCTGATGGTCCAACTTTAAAATACTCCCAGAATCCAAATTCTCACTACCATTTCTGCCACTCCTAGTTAGAGCTACTATCATCCCTTTTACCAGACTGTTATGATGGCCTCCAATCTGACCTTTCTCCTTTCACCCACTCCTTATATAATGTATTCTCACATAGTTGCCAATGTGGTCCTCTTAAAATATAAGTCACATCAGGGTTCCTGGGTGGCTCAGTCAGTTAAGCATCCCACTCTTGATTTTGACTCAGGTCATGATCTCAGGGTCCCAAGATCAAGCCCTACATTGGGTTCTGTGCTCAGCGGGAAATCTGCTTGATGATTCTCTCTCCCTTTCCCCTTACCTGCTTTTGTGCTCTCAACACTCTCTCTCTGGAATAAATAAATCTTGGAAAAAAAGTCAGATCATGAGATTCTTCTGCTCAAACACCTGTAAGAATTCCCATTTTGCAAAGAGCTCTAAGTCTTTATAATGCCCTACAAAGCCCTGCTTCATCTGATCTATCTAGGTTGGTTTTCCCCCTCACTCCAGGCTCCGGGGTCTCCATGCTGTTCCTCAAACTTCTAGACTCACTCCTCATTGCTGATGTTTCCCAAATACTTAAAGAGTGCCTGGTAATCTAAAAGGCCTTCAATAAACATTTGTCAAAAGAAAGTCAGGTAGAACAATTAGAAAGCTATTGTAATTTGTCAATGATATCCCAATAAAACTGGGAAAAATGTAAAATAAAGCTATTGTAGTAGCCTGAAAAACAGCTAATGAAGGTTCAGTTCAATCCTACCTTGCAAATTGAAAGTGCAAAGATAAACAATCCAGAATCCCTGTCCTTGAAGACCTTATGGTGGAGAGGTAAGTAATTTCAAAATGTTAAAAGATAATGGAACAAAACCAGGGAATCCTAGAGGGAGCAGCATGAACAAAGGTTAGGAGACATGAAATAGGATCATGTGTTGGAGAACTGAAAGCAAGTAAGTCAGATTAGATGCGATGATCTGGTTGATATGACTACTTGGCTAGACTACAGTCCCCCATTACTCAATGAACATTCTATATTCCTGTGAAGATGTTTTGTAGATATAATTAGTCTATAATCAGTTGCTTTCAGTAAAAAAGGTTATCCTAAATAATCTGAGCAGGACTTATCTAATCAATTGAAAGGTCTCAAAAGCTGAAATGAGCCTTCTCTGAAGAAATTCCTCCTATAGACAGTAGCTTCAGCTGCATCCAAAAGTTCCAGCACATCATTCATGATGGCCTGCTCTATGGATTTCAGACCTGCCTACACAGCCTTCCCAATTATCAAAGCCAATTTCTTGTAACAAATCTCTAAATATCCATCTTCTACAGGTTCCGCTTTTCTGGTGGAACTGGGACTGATATACTAGAATATAAAGCTTAACTCAGAAAGGGGCAAAAAAGATGAATGAGAGGCAGTAGGGTTACATTAGGAAGGGCATTTGTTTCTAACATACTCAGAGGTTTGGACTTTACCTCACAATCATCAGGATCAACAAGGTGAATGGCATGATTAAGGGTAGAGATGAATCACTGTGGATTTGATATAAAAGATATACTGGGACAGGAAGCAAGAGGTAGAGAGATGCTGATGGTTGGGAAACCATCTAAGTTACCTATGAGATAAACAAGAGAACCAAGAAAGAAGCCAGGGAACAGTGTTGTGGGGAAAAAGTGATGGTCTGCTCTGGTCTAGTGCATTGGAAGAATGTGCCTCTCAGCATACTGTGATAAAAGGAGGTCACTAAGGGCCTCAAGAATATCTATGACAGAGTGAAGAATCTCGAAACCAGATTGTATTAGGTTCAAGAGTCGAAGGGAAGTGAGAAAGAAGAGAAAACAAGACTAGATTATTCTTTTAGAGGAGAAACATAGCAGAAGAAAGTTCAGTTGTCAAATGAAAACAAGAAGAATGGGAGAAGCTTAAGCCTTCTTCAGTCAAAGGCATGGGAGGGGGAAGTGACAAGAATGAGGGTACACATTCTCCTGAGTGAGGTTCAAGTGAGGAGAGGTGGCCAAGGTCATACGTAAGGCTTGGTCTTGAAAATTTGAGAAAGACCTTCACTTCCTGAAAACTGGAGGAAAAAGAAGTAGGATGAAAGTAAGCAGAGATAAATTTGGAGATGAAGGATAAGGCATCTGCAGTAATTCATGCCTAGTAGCTCTGGGATACACAGTGAGGTTAGGACACAAGGTTATAAGTTGAGAGAAAAATGGTATGTCATATCGAGAGATGGAGGCTCAGCTTTAGATGGGGCTGGGTGGCCACCTGCCACAACATAACACAGACAATCAGGATCAGGTGACAATTATACTAAAGGACTTCTGAACTGCCTTACAATTCAATGTTTCTATGAATCAGACAGGCAGAAACATGGCCTTATTCACTGATGTTTTCTCAGCACCCAAAACAATGCCTGGCATACAGAAGACACTTGATAAATTCACTGAATGAACAAATGAGTGAATGCTTAGATGAGCTTCTCATCCAAACAAGCAGATAAAATCTTTTAATTGAAATTATCTATTTTAAATAGACTCATTTTAACATTTTTAAGAAATCACAGATGTTTTCCAGAGCCTTGAAACTTAATACAACTCCAGTCTTCATCTTCATCTCCAGACATTATAGCCAAGGCAAGCCAAATAACTCAGGTTTCAAAGTGGACATTTTTACCTTGATTTTTTTCCCTGGACTATCTTAGAGCAAATTATCAAGAGAATGGCCAAATCTCTATTTTGTTTTATTATACACCAAGCTTTTTTGAACTAAGAGTTTGCTCAGATTTCCATTTAGATTCTATACTACCATAGGTAGAATGTAGCCTTAACCTTTTGACACATCAAGCTATTTCTCTCCTTATTGGTCTTGGTGACATTTACCATAGACCAAAGGGAAAAGAGGGGGGAAAAAATAAGACTTTTTAAAAAGGCAAGTTTAAAAAAATAAACATAAAAAAAGAAAAAGGTAATTTCAACTGGAATAAAAACATAAGGCAGGCAATATTAGGTTGCTACCAACATGGGTCTCTGTGGAACATTACCCACACGTTACCTGGATGGAAGACTTTGGTTTTCCCATTAGTGATTCCAGAAGAGCTTGCCTCCATTTTTATTGACCTTTGGCCTGGTGGAAGTGAGGAATGCCTGACCACGGGCAGGTGACGGGACCCTGGGCGGCTTGCCACACTTCGCCGTTGATGGATTTGCAAACGTTTTTCAGCCCCATGAATAGATAAACTTAAACCTGGAATGAGAAATAGCACCATTATCATTAAAGAAGTAAGTTCTGAATGGTTAAAATGCCAAATTATTTTCTGGCATGAAATACAGACAGCATAAGTAACTACAGTTCAAATACTCAAGGGACGCTAATAACACTAGAATTCTGATACTGATTGATTTTCACGTTTCATTATTCACTGAACATTATTTCATTCCAAAGTGGATATCCTCAGTTATCATGACAAGAGTTTTAGGAATGAAAATCCCATAATTTCAAATATTAAAATTCTTTCCAAAATTCTGGGAAAATATGCACTTATTTGGATTAGTTAACTGTTGCTGAGTTCCTAAATTGGAATTCCAATAAAAATCAAGCAATTCTTCTCTCTTTTTAAAAAATATTTTAATTCCAGTAGTTAATATACAATGTTATAGCAGTTTCAGGTGTGCAATATAGTGATTCAACAATTCCTTACATCACCCAGTGTTCATCACAAGTGCCCTCCTTCATCCCCATCACCTATATCACCCATCCCGCCACCCACCTCACCTCTGGTAACCATCAGTTTGTTCTCTATCACTGAGAGTCTGTTTCTTGGTTTATCTTTTTTTCTTCTGCTCATCTGTTTCTTAAATTCCACATGAGTGAAATCACATGGTATTTCACTTTCTCTGACTTATTTCACTTGGTATTATATTCTCTAGCTCCATCCATGTTGTTGCAAATGGCAAGATTTTATACTTTTATGGCTGAATAATATTCTATTATATATATCACATCTTCTTTTTTTAAGATTTTATGTATTTATTCACAAGAGACACAAAGAGGCAGAGACATAGTTAGAGGGAGAAGCAGGCTCCCCATGGGGAGCCCATTGCGGGACTCGATCCCAGGACCCCAGGATCACGACCTCAGCCAAAGGCAGACGCGCAACCACTGAGCCCCCTAGGTGCCCCTATCTTTATTCATTCATCAATTGGTGGACACTTGGGCTGTTTCCATAATTTGGCTATTGTAGATGATGCTGCAAAAAAAAAACACAGGGATGCACGAATCTCTTTGAATTAGTGTTTTTGTATTTTTTGGGTAAATATCCAGTAGTACGATTACTGGATCATGCAGTAGTTCTATTTTTAACTTTTGAGGAATCTCCATACTGTTTTCCACAGTGGCTTCACCAGTTTGCATTCCCACCAACAGTATAAAAGGGTTCCCTTACTCCACATACTCACCAACACTTATTTTTGTGTTGTTGATTTTAGCCACTCTGACAGGTGTAAGGTAATACCTGACTGTAGTTTTGATTTGCATTTCCCTGATGATGAATGATGTTGAGCATCTTTTCATGTGTCTGTTTCTTTGGAGAAATGTCTATTCATGTCTTCTGCCCATTTTGAGGGGCTTTAGGTGTTGAGTTTTTAAATATATTTTGGATACTAACCCTTTATCTGATATGCCACTTGCAAATATCCTCTCCCAATTAGTAGGCTGCGTTTTAGTTTTGCAGATGGTTTCCTTTGCTGTGCAGAAACTTTTTATTTTGATGTAGTCCCAATAGTATATATTTGCTTTTACTTATATAGTGTCCTTCTTTGTATCTTTTTACAGACTTTGATTTAAATATTGCTACTCCAGCTTTCTTTTGACAACCATTTGCATGATAAATGTTTCTCCAACCCCTCAATTTCAATCTGCAAGTGTCTTTAGGTCTGAAATGAATCTCTTGTAGGCAATATATAGATGGGTCTTGTTTTTTTATCCACTATCACTGTATTATTTTGATTAGAGCATTTAGTCCATTTATATTCAAGGTAATTATTGATAGATATGTATTAACTGCCATTTTGCTACTTGTTTTGTGGTTGTTTTTGTAGTTTTTCTAGATCCTTTCTTCTCTTTCTTTCATGGTTTATTAGTTTTCTTTATTGATGTATTTGGAGTCCTTTCTCTTTATTCTTTGCATATCTATTAGCAGGCTTTGATTTGTGGTTACCATGAGGTTTGTAGATAATATCTTATGCACATGGTAGTCTATATTAAGTTGATAGTCACTTAAGTTAAACTCATTTTTTATTCCTCTCCATGTTTTAGTTACATGGTATCATAGTTTATATCCTTTCATGGATCCCTTGACTGATTTTTTACAGAGATACTTATTTTTACAGCTTTTGTGTTTCCTACTCTTCATATTCTCATTTTTGGTCTCTCCTTTCCACTTAAAGAGTCCCCTTTAATATTATTTGTACGGCTGGTTTAGTGCTCATGAGCTCCTTTAGTTTTTGTCTATCTCTGAAACTCTATCTCTCCTTCTATTTTGAATGATAGCCTTGCGGGATAGAGTATTCTTGGCTATAGACTTTTCCTTCACAGCACTTTGAATATATCATGCCACTCTCTTCTGGCTTGCAAAGTTTCTGCTGAAAAATCCATGGATAGCCTTACACAGACTCCCTTGTTTGTAACTGATTTCTCTTGCTTTTAAATATTTTTTAAAAGATTTTATTTTTTTATTCATGAGAGACACAGAGAGAGGCAGACACAGGCAGAGAGAGAAGCAGGCTCTTGCAGGGAGCTTGATGAGGGACTCGATCCCAGGACCCCAGGATCATGCCCGGAGCAAAAGGCAGATGCTCAACCACTGAGCCACCCAGGCATCCCACATTTAAATTTTTTTATGGCTAATTTTTACCATTTTGATTACCATGTATCTTGGTGTGGACCACCTTTGGTTGATTTTGTTGGGGGATCTCTACGCCTTCTGGATCTGGATATCTGTTTCCTTTCCCAGGTCAGGGAAGTTTTCAGCTACTATATCTTCAAATAAATTTTCTGTCTCCCTTTCTCTCTCGGCCTTCTAGGTTTCCTATAGTGCAATATTATTATGCTTGATGGAGTCACTGAGTTCCCTAAGTCTATTCTTGTTTTACATAAATTATTTTTTCTCTCAAATTTTCAGCTTTATTACTTGTCATTACTCTGTCTTCTAGTCAATTCATTCTTCTGCTTCTTCCAGCTTATTTATTCCATCAAGTTTATTTTTAATTTCATTTACTGCATTCTGTATCTCTGATTGGTTCTTTTTCATGTTTTCTATCTCTGTATTAAGGGTCTCACTGAGGTCTTCCACTCTTTTCTCAAATCCAGTGGGTGTCTTTATGACCATTATTTTAAATTGTCTCTCAGGCATGTTACTTACATCCATTTCTCTTAGGTCTCTTGCTGTGGTTTTGTCCTGTTCTTTGTGACATATTCCTCTATCTCTTCATTTTGTCTAGTTCTCTGTGTCTGTTTCTGTGTGTTTGGGAAGTCAGCTACATCTCTTGCTCTTGAAAGTAGTGAGCCAGCTGTACACTTTTTAACTAAGTAGTGCTGGTCCTCCTCCGCAGGGGATGCACAGTGCTATTAGAGACCTGGGCCAACCTGGCTATTCCACGAACACCTCAGATGAGAAATGCAGTTTTAACAAAGCACCCACATCTTCCTTAGGGGGTCATGGGATATAATGTTGGCAAGGTTTGTGTGAGTCTTCTCAGGGATGGAATCTACAGCACTGGGACTGAGACAGGATTGGTTGGAGGGGCAGGGCACAGTGTAAGCAAGTTATGGGGGAGTGCTGGTGCCATGCTGGTTCCCACAGGTAGCTGTTTATGATGAGGGGTAGGGAAAGGAAATGGCATCTGCCAGCTCCTTTGCTTCTGGAAAAGTCTCTCAGCTAACTCAGATTAGTAACTATACTTCCTGTAAGCTCCAGATGCTTTTCAAACTGCTTATATCTTCAGAGGCTGTTTGCGGTGCTGTCTCTTTAAGGGCAAGGGCTCAGCTTCCTATTGCCCTCTGGGCTCTGAGAGCAGAGCTAGCTGATTTTTCAGGTTCCAAGCTGTAAGTCCTGCTGATGGTCAGTACTCACAAAATTCAGCCCTGATTCTCAGAGCCAAATGCTATAGGGATTTCTCTTTCCCTTATACGCTCCCTAGTCAGTCTGTTTCTCACCCCTCTCTTGACCCATGGCTCCCTCCCCTCAGCAGTTAGATTCATGGGGTTTAGGTTCCCACCAAGTCCTTGTCCTTCCTACTCTCTTGATGTGACCTCTTCATTACATTTAGTTGTGGATTTTGTTTGGCCAGTCTTTGGGTCCTTTTCTGGGTTGCTTGTTCTGAAGTGAGTATGATTCTAGTTGTATCTGTGAGATGAGATGAATTTAGAGTCCTGCTACTCTGGCATCTTCCCTGGGAGTCCCCAAGCAAATTTTAATTAAAAAAAAATCAAGCAACTTTTTCCACAGCATTCATGTACAGACCAGAGCTGAAGGCTGAACTCAGATTTAGGCCTCTGGTAATCTTAAAATTACATAACTTTTTAGAGCAAGTTATCCAGGAAAATTTCAAACATACTAAAGGCAAAAAGGATAGAATAATAAACCCCATGTAATCATCACCTAGCTTCAACAAATATCACTTTTCCATAAAGCTGGAGAGAAAAAAAGATTTTTCTCATCTTGTTTTTTCCGTTCCACTCCCTTTGTTGATTTGCTTCTTAGGTGCTAGTTTTTGTTTTTGTTTTAAAGATTTTATTTATTTGAGAGAAAGAGTGCACATGAGCAGGGGGGAGGGGCAGAGGGAGAAGCAGACTTCTAGCTGAGTGCTGAGCACAACGTGGGGCCTAAGACCCTGAGGTCATGACCAGAGCTGAAGGCACCTGCTTAACCACTTAACTGACTGAGTCACTGAGACACCCCTGGTGCTACAGTAGTTTAAAGCAAGCTCTAGACATCATGTAAATCTCATCAAAAACAATATTGATCATGTTGACTTGCATTGATTGTATCAATATGGACTATACCTACTGATTCATATGAACCATATAAAAAATTCAAGATATTTTAAAATAAAATAAGCAAAAGATTTTTAAAAAAGAACACACATTGATCACCATTAGAGTTTGCTAAAATACCAATTCGTTATTCAGAAAATTGATAAAGGGAAAGAAGCATCTATCCCTGCTTTTCCCTTACTAACTATATTTCAAGGTAACCAGACGGTTGATAAGATAAAGTTCTTCACTACAGATTTCCCAGTAATAAATTACTGATGAAAAAGAGAATTGGAAAATAACTTTAGAAGCCTTGGTGAAATATTAAAGATAAGTTTTGTCCAAAGAAGTCCTATGAAGACAGAGCTGGAATTCAAACTCTGAGAAGACTAAATTCAGATCTTTTAAAAAAGCCAAGGAAAGGTATTAGCCTTATTTAATGCCAATCAGCCAGGGGAACATGGTCAGGAATCATGCTATCTGATGGAGGAAAGCTGAGCTTCACCAAATCACAGAATTTTTTATTAAGAGGAGAATATCTTGAAATATGAAGGTAAAAATTTAGAGTTGGAAGCTACTTTAGTGGTTGGCTAATTAATTTGGTGCCTTATATGGATGAACAAACTGAGACCGACAGGGAGAAACAGTCTACTTATTATCAGTACTGGGAGGCCACAGTAAGAAGTCTACTAAAAACCCAGAAATGAAGGAAATAAAAGCCTTCCCAGAGGTATATTGTAAATCAGCAATCATGGGTCATGTCAGAGATATTATGATTTTCTCAGGTGCAACAGGTGTGAGCCTTCTACTCCTAGCCTGCTCCCTACTATGGTTGTATGTTCCATATTTCCAGAGAGATGCAAAACAAACATCTGTAGACACACCAAGACTCCAAAAGAATGCAGATAAATTTTCAGGTGACAGATGAGGGGCTAGCAGATATTTTAAGGCAACATCAGACAGTACATGCAGTCTGAGTCTGCAACCATGAAACGGACCACTCTTGAAAAAACACGTCTCCTTGTACCTATTTCAGAGGATTACTAGGCTAATGGAACCAGGACTGTGACTCAGTGTGGCACTTCCAGTTCTTATAAAACTCCCTTCAAGGTAGTATAAAATGTTAGAAATGACAATAAAAATTACACTGTGGAAATAAATGGTCTAGGTACTTGGAATTATTGAATTCTATATTAAAAATATAATAATGTAGATCAGGGGGAAAATGTCAAAAAAAATCATGAGTATGGTCAGGTGAAGATGGATATGGGGAAGATGGGTATGTTATACTGGAATTAGGGAGGAATCCTTACTGCCTCAGCAAATCCATATAGTCCTCCAGAAATTAAGATTTCTCAGAGGTGCAGATAAAGGACCTGGTCCATCAGAGCTCTCTTCATACAATTGCTAAGTCTATGGGGGAGAGAGATATGTAAACCAATAGCATGTAATATGTCAAATATACTCCAGACATGAAAAGTTAACATTTATTGAAGACTTAGCAGTTACACATTCAGAAATGAATTGTCAGTCAATAAATTGCATCATCCAATTTGTTCTTAATTACTTTGGAAAAAAGCGTTGACGCTGATTATGTATTAAATGCCAGGTACTGCACCAAATATTGATTATTAACCCATTAATGCCTCACCCCAATCCTACAAGACAGAGAATTGGTATCTACATTTTACAGATAGGAAACCTGAGGCTCAAGAGGCAAAGTTATTTGTCCAAAGTCACACAAGTGAGTAACAAATTTTAACACTAGTTTTTTCCACTATAGCACGTAGCCTGATTAATTTAATTAACTTAATTAAATTAATTGAATGCCAGGCAATACATAGGCTGTTTTTGTGTGGGTGTTTTTGTTTGTTTTGTTTTGTTTTAGAGGGGGAGGGGGGTAGGGGCTGAGGAAGAAAAGAGTTTTTAGCAGGCTCCAAGCCCAGTGTGGAGCCTGATGCAGGGCTCAATTTCACAACCCTGAGATCATAACCTAAGCCAATCAAGAGTTGGACACTTAACTGACTGAGCTACCGAGGTGCCCCTACAAATGCTGTGTTAAGTCTACAGTGGTTCTAAATAATTTAACAAGGCAAGATTAGAAGGTATGGTATACTGACACTCCTATGACCCAAACTCTTATGAAACCATCTCTTTTCCATCCATTTTGAAATATCTTCCTCGTTTCTGACCAGCTATCAAATGCCTTAGTCAAAAAGAACCAGCCCAAACTGCACCTTCCCCTTGAAGCCCTTCCAGTCCCTCTAGCTCTGAGTCAATAAATACTCTGTCTCCAATCGTGCAGTGAGACTTTACCATGTAGTACTCTTAGACTCTCATTCACCTGTCAGCACATGGCTGTCCCATTTCTCCAACTATCTCAAGAGTCTCTAAGGGCAAGGATCTGTGTACTTCCCAGATTCCTTCCTCAGCTCTGAACAAAGTACACTCCATACAGAGACGTGGGATGACAGTTTGCCATTGGTTCCTTCTCCCTCTGCACAATGCATACCACATGGTGCAAAGACTTGCTGGGCATAGGTAGAGCAGATTCAAAAACCAGTCAAGGAAAAGGCATTGAGTATGTTGACCTGTGCAACCAATTTTTAATTTCATGCTTCCTGTATCACTATATACTCATCATCTTTCCTAGAGTCTTTTAGGCCTGAAACTTGGCTGCTTTCCCTTGCTTCAGCACACAGCTTCTTCCCCAATGCACACTGCTGAGAAGGTGGAACCCAAGCTATGTTAAGTTTGTAATCTTTCCACCTTTCTACCTCCACATATCTTTCCAACAACAACAAAAAAAGTACCTTTTCCCTTGAGACCTATCTACCTTACTTGATAAAAGATATGGAAGCAGAACCTTGAGAAACACACACCTTTAGAGGTGAAGAGAGCAAGCATAGTAGATATTAAAATGTGAATGCTGGGGTCAGGGTTTCTGGGTCCAATTTTTGGCTAGTCCACCATTCCCTATCTATTTTACCTGTGCAAGTTATTTGATCTTTTGTGCCTCAGTTTAATCACCTATAAAATGGGGATAATAACAGTTTTAACAGTTTTTGCCTCACAGAGTCACGAGAATGAGTTAATACCTGCAAGGTACTTAGGGTAGTGCTCACCATACAGCAGGTGTTCAGTGCAAGGCAGAGGTCATCACTGCCCTCTATCCTATCAGGGTAGCCTGGGTGGCTCAGGGGTTTAGCGCTGCCTTCAGCCCAGGGCAGGATCCTGGAGACCCAGGATCGAGTCCCGCATCGGGCTCCCTGCATGGAGCCTGCTTCTCCCTCTGCCTCTTTCTCTCTCTCTCTCTCTATGTCTCTCATGAATAAATAAATACAAATCTTTTTAAAAAAAAGTTTATCCTATCAGTGACTTCCCTGAACTTTTCACTCTTACCCCTTAGGCCCTGGAATTTAATACCATTGCCCCTACCCATCTGTTTTTTAAACTTTTCCTTTGGTTTCCATGACATGCACACTTCTCACCACTCCCTCTCCTAACTGTAAACTCTCTTCTCTCCCTTGTTCTCCAAGGGCAGGGGTGGGGTGGGGTGTTAGTTTCCTTGGGCTACCATAACTTATTACCACTGCTCTGGTGGCTTGAAACAACAGAAATTTATTATCACCCTGTTCTGGAGGCTAGACATCTGAAATCAAGGTGTTAGGAGGACTGTGATTTCTCCAGAAGTTCTGTAGGTGGAATTTTCTCCTTGCTTCTCTTAGCCTCTCATGGGTGCTGCATTCCTTGGTATTTCTTGTTTGTGACAACATCGCTCCAATGTCTCTCTCCATTGTCTCATCACCTCCTATCTCCCTCTGCCTTTCTCTTATAAGGACATGCCTGTTGGCATTTAGGAGCCACCTGGATAAAACAAAATAATATCTTGATCTTAAGGTCCTTAATGACATCTACAAACTCTTTCCAAATAAGATCACTTCCACAAGGTCTACGGATTAGAACATGGATGTATATTTGGGGACCATTATCAGCCTACCACAGGGAGGGGGGGTTCCAAAGGTTTTGACTTTGCTATTTTTCTCTCCATCCTCTCTCCAAGTGATCTTGCAAATTTCATGTCTCCAGCTGTTGCCTTCATGAGGTTACCTCCCAAAGTCATTCTTGCTCTACCTCCCAAATTTCAAATCTATCTTTCCTACTTGGTTTGAATCCTTCTCCTGAGAAATTCGATGAGTCCACAGAAACACAGTAAATATTTAATATTTTGATAAGAGAAACAAGCTCAGACCTCTTTTAAATACCTCATATATTTTCCGTAAAATCCTATCTAAAATGTGAGTACTTTTCTCAATAAAATAAAATTCTTTGGTGCTCTTTCTCTCTGGCCCACTTCCAACTGCACTAGCTCTAGATGCATTGCAAAGTAGAAGTGCACCCATGTAAAAGTGATTTGCTTTCATCTAAATGTCACTCCTGTGATTCAGAAGAACTCTGTGCCACAGGAACATCTGCAGCTCTGTAGATGTTTTACAACTTGCAGCCATACCGTCTCTGTGTTGCATCACTCTCCTTGTCATTTCTTAGATAATTTACTTTTCAAACCAATGAAAACCTATGTTTTGAATGTCACTACCATAAGCAAAATATAAAACTTACGTATTCCTGATTAAGAAAAAAAGTAATTTGTGCAAGGGGATATTTATTTCTAGTTTCCTCTTTTTCTCAGATTTAACTGCAGAGTAGAGAACAAATCCAGCACTTCCTCTTTCCAAAACACTTATGAGAACAGAGGTGAAAATTCTCCTGGCTGCTTCTCAGGCTTAGAATTGCTTTCCCAAACTTCTGGAGCTTTTCTAGTATCTTCTTTTTATTGGGTTCAAAATACATGTTACAAAATATTTTATAAAATAGGCTGATACCCTCCCATATCCTTGGGATAAAGAAGACTCAAACACATAGATTGCATATAGCCAAAGGTGCACCCCAATTATTATCATCTTAGGTATATGTACATTACAGGGGGCAGAATTTTGCAACCTCCATCATGATGAGCTCAGGTGAACCCACAGCAAACATTATGAGGAGCTTTGAGTATCAGAAATGGTGGGTAACTGAATGTGAGTGCCTTCCAGGGAGCAGTCACAGATGCTGAGATGTAACCCATATGAGACCCCTTTGGAGGCCTGATGATGGAGCACTGTTTAGTCTTAGTAGACCTAACAAAAGGATTAGCTACAATCCAACCTTCTCTGGTCCTTGGGTGTGTCATGTAATCTTCTGTTTGGTCTCCCTGCATTGTAATAGGCCATTTGATGGCCTGGCATCAGCATATTACACAAATCTAGCAGTACCAACATATCAAAAGACATCAAAACTGCCAAGTTATTGTTGTTTGTAATTTTTTTGTGACAGTTGTCTATCTAATACTACATGAACCTGGCATTCAAGCACTTTGAAAAAAAGACCAAAATGCTAAGGATTAGATATAATACTACCCAGATTTAACTCTTGGCTCAGTGTCTACATAAAAAATTTACAGAATCAGAATGGATAAGTCTGTAAGAATGTGTAACCAGCATTACTAAATTCAAATAAAGTGCTGGAGATAAATTATCAGGGTTTCTCTCCTTCAAACCCATCTTTAGACCAGAGACATGAAATGTGCTTGCATAATTTTGTCTGAGTTACTTATTCTCTGACCCCTCCCTATTTCAGCACTTCTAAGGGTCCTCTACAAGATCTACTCCTATTGGAGGGCCCCTTTTTCCATGGCTTTCCTTCGGGTAGGCTCTAATATTACCCTTGTTTCTTTACAAATAGTGAAGCCCCAACTATTGCTAGACCCTGAGTGCTTCACTACTCTTAACTTCCTTAACACAACCCCTCCTTTGCAACATAAGAATTCCCTTTATTAAAATATGTTCATTGGTTAGAATTCTGTTTTCTCTTGAGCCTTGGTTATCAGAGACTCAGAAATCCATCCCTTTTGATTTTAATACTTAAAGGTTCTACATCTTCATCAGTCAACAATATCATCATGGAAAACTTCCCTGGAAGGTTCTCAAAAACTTCATGTGTGCTATCCTTCACCTTTGCCCCCTAAGACTTTGTTGTTTTATGACATTTTAGTCATCTTTCTTTTTCTTTACTACTCTGAAGTCTAATCTAAACCCTGGATTTCTCACTTCACCTCATCCTGTGATATTTAACTTACCTGTATTTTTACATTCTCACTCAGGGAAGCAATGAGAAAATGGCTATGGAATTATTGTCATCTCATGAAAGTTTAAGGGTTTTCTTTGTGTTCTGTGGCCTTAGACACAATGTACTTCCCCTCTACTCCCCCCACCCCATACACAGATATAAAACTTCTAACAGAAAATTGTCATAGATTATATTTTAGGATGTAAACAAGATGGAAGTAAGCAATTACAAGAGTATAGCTTAAAATTAATACCTTGGGAAAGAGCTCTTTTTGAGACTTTCCATTGTTCATTGATTGATTCATGGAGCAAACATTTGTTAAGAGCTCACTATGCTAAGCACCAAGGATTCAAGGATTCAGAGATTAAGGGATAAAGTCCTTACACTCACAGAGCTCGAAGTCTGACAGAGGAGACATACCCTAGTCCTAAAGCAGCAAAGAGCTAGGGCTTCTAATGTCATCTGGAGAAAGATCAACACTTTCTGGGTTTAAAAAAAAAAAAAAAGATCAGGTCATTTGGGCTTTCCTTAAGCAGCTAGTGAAAAGGCATCTCTGGTTGACCTAAAACAAATTTAACTATTTGGCATTTTTCATAATAGAGTGGTGTTGTCAAATGTTATTACATCCAAGTACATAGAGTTGGGGGCAGGCAACAAAAATAACCAAGAAACTAGGTATCTACTTCACCTGGTAAAATCCACACATTGTGAAAAAGTGAACACTACAATTCCTAAATTTCAGTGGAACCACTTATTAAGTGATATCACCAAGTGAGCAACTTAAATAGCATAATATTAGACCTTAAGATCCTTGGACTCAACTTTAACTTAGCAGTCAATAAAATGTTCTAGAAGTGAAACAAAATGGTTTATTTCCAGGAACATCAAATGATAAACACTAATCCCCTAAAAGGAACATTACTTTAAATAAGATTTTGGTCATTTAGACAAATGAGCAAAAATTTAGTTAAAAAAATTTCTTTTTTTCTTTTAACAAAGTAACTTGTGTCTACTGACAATGAGCTCTACACTCTATCTTAGGCCTAATGACAGAAACAAGGATGATGGGGGCAGAATCTGTGCCCCTGCAAGGAAAAAAAAAAGTATATAGAAGTTACTCTAACAAAAGGGAGAGGTAAAAGGACCACAAGGAGGTATGATTCAGACTATGTGCACTCCAAGCACACTTCTCCTGTAAAGAGCTGTATAGTAAATATTTTTGGCTTTGTGGGCCATATGATCTCTGTTGCAATTACTCAACTCTGCTGGTATAGCCCCAAAGCAGCCATTGACAATATATAAACAAAGGAATGTGGCTGAGTTCCAATAAAGTTTTACTTTTAAAACCAGGCAATGGGTCAGGCTTGGTCCATTGGCTGTAGCATTCCCCACTCAGAGTTATGTGGATAGGCAAAGATGAAGGGAAAGAGCATTCCTGGCAACAGGGTATGAAAGAACAAAATGGGGATGCCTGGGTGGCTCAGCGGTTAGGACGTGATCCTGGAATTCCAGGATCAAATCCCACATCGGGCTCCCTACATGGAGTCTGCTTCTCCCTCTGCCTATGTCTCTGCTTCTCTCTCTGTGTGTGACTCTCATGAATAAATAAAATCTTAAAAAAAGAAAGAACAAAATTAATTCATGGAAGGAAAAGGTGTCCAGTTTCAAGCATGTTTAAGACGTGTGAGCAGTTAACATTGGCTCTTTAGACTGAAAGTAATAACAACTGACTTTTGTATGGAATTTTAAATTTTTTTAGACATTTTGTCAAGAGCCTTGAATGCTGCACTAAGAGTATAATCTTCTTTTTAGGACAGTGAGGAATCACTGAAGATATGTGAGCAAGGTTGGGAGGGTGCATCACTAGAACAGAGATTTAGGAAGAGATTGACTACTTCAACTGGGGAAAGAGATCACAGTAAGAACACAGGGTTCTGGGTCAGAACAGTGTAGTAAGGACACAAACAGATTCAAGAGAGGCTGAAAGTAGATTCCATAGAATTTAAGGATAACTTTTTGAGGTTTAGGGGTGTGAGGAGAGAATCAAAATTAACTTTGGATCTGGAGATAGTAACAGAAATAAAAACAGATGGGATATTTGATAGGCAAGATGTTGAGTTAAGTTTTGGATATTCTAGCTCTCTGGCTCCCCCTGGAAAAATAAGCCTTTTCCAAGGTATTAATTTTAAGCCATACTCTGGATTTGGACATCTAAATAAAATGTTCACCCAGCACTGCCAGAAATAGAGGTGTGGAGTTTGGAAATCTTTCTGGCTGGAGTTCTTTGCCTAGAACTGCACTGAAGGGGCCACTGAAGGAGACAGATTAATGCTAAAGCTCTGAGAGATACTATACTTTTTGTAGAGAAGAAATGAGAACTCAGATAAGTCTTGAGGGAACTTCTAGAAGGGGAGTAACCAAAACAACAGTGACAATAGCACTTGTTGAGGATTTATCATATGCCAGGCATCATTCTAAGAGTAATAAATATATTAACTCATTTAAACATTGTGTCAACCATATGTGGGACATACATATTATTGATTTCAATTTTACAGATGAGAAAATTAATGTATAGAAATAGTGTGTAAGTTACCCAAGGTCACACATAAGTGCCACAGCCATCATTTGAACTCAGGCAGCCTGACTACCTCACACAGCAATATTGCTTTCAGTAGAAGGGAGTCAACTGGGCTGACTGCATGCTAAAGAAAGGTCAAAGAAGTTGAGAATGGACGAGAGAAAGGTTTAAAATGAAGTGAGACAGAAGTGGATGCCAAAACACAAGAAGCTGAAGAATGAGAAGATGGGAAATGAGCACAGGAACTGCAAACAGTGAATCCAATACACTGAATTCAGGTCCTGCAGCCAGTAGAATAATGGCTTTCCTGGAATCTGTGAATATGATACCTACACATAGCAAAGAGGAATCTGCAACTTGATTAAGGACTTTGATATGAGGGAGATTTTGTTGGGTTATATGGGGAAACCCAATCTCATCATCAGTCCTTAAAAGCAGACAGCCTTTTGTGGCTGGGGTCAAAGAGAGATGCTCTACTGCTGGCTCATGGAAGCAGCCACAAGGCAAAGAATGTGGCAGCTCTAGAAACTGGAAAAGGAAGGGAAACAAATTCTCCAGAGCCTCCAAAAAAAAATTGATTTAGGCAATTGAGAACTGTGTCAAACTTCTACCTTTGAAGAACTTTCAGATAATACATTTGTGTCATTTTCAGCCACCAAGTGTGTGGCAATTTCTTACCATAGAAATAAAATACTAATCCAGGTTCCCATCTCTCCTTAATCACATTAATATTTTTGCTAATGATTCCAATACCCTGGTCTATCAGCCTATCCCAGGCCACCAACACTGATAATGAGCTTTCCCCAGAGTCAGCATGGCCTCCCAGATGTTCAAGCCCGTGTACCTAGGGGACAAGGAAGGAGACAGATGGTGAAGTTGGTTCTGTCTGAATTTCCTTAACCAATATTTGATTTAACTGACCATAAAACAAATGTTAACTCAGAAAAGTCCAAAAATTTATCAAAACCAACTATAGAATACAACCCACTAATTATTTACTGACCAGCTCTATGCTAATAATGGTGCAATTAGATACTGAGCTGTATAAACCCTTGATTTAACAAATGTTTGAAGAACAGAACAAAATGACATTAACATATATGCACTTTGAGATATAACTTTTTAATCAAATTTACAATTATTATTTCCAAAAGAATGATGAAGGTTACTAATGTGATTTGGGTTATAAAATTGATCTTAATTAATTTCAGTATTAATTAAATTTCTGACACTGTTAATAATGAAAATTTCTCTGGCAGACAATTTTTATACCTTAAGGTCCATCAGAGATGCCTTAAATTGTAAATGTATATTTTTCCTTTAACATTTAAAATAATTTATTCCCTACTTTGCAAAAATATTTAGCAAAAGGATTTGAGGTAGCTTAAAGCAAGGTACATTTTCATTCTAAACACTCTTTTGACAAAACACTCTTTTGACAAAACTGTTTTGTCATCTGTTACAGTGTTGAAAGCCTGCCCATAGCCAGAATTGGCCTAAATAACATGTTAGTCCAGATGGACTTAATAGATATACACAGTACATTCCATCCAATAGCCACAGAATACAAATTCTTCTCAAGTGCAATAGACCACTCTCCAAGATAGATCATATGTTAGGCCACAAACAGGTCCTAATAAATTTAGGAATACTGAAATAATATCAAGCATCACTTCTGACCACAATGATATAGAACTAGAAATTAATTATAAGAAAAAAGAAAAAATTTACAAATGTGTAGAGATTAAACATGTTCCTGAACAACCAACAGGTCAAAGACGAAATCAACAGGGAAATCAGAATATATGAGCCAAATAAAATGGTAACACAACATACTAAATGTATAGAGATCAGCAAAAGCAGTTCCAAGAGAGAAGCTTGTAGTGATAAACACCTACATTAAGAAAAAAGAAACGTCTCGAGACACCTGGGTGGCTCAGTGATTGATCATCTACCTTTGACTCAGGGCATGATCCCAGAGACCTGGGATTGAGTCCCACATCAGGCTCCCTGCACGGAGCCTGCTTCTCCCTCTGCCTATGTCTCTGCCTCTTGTGCCCTTGTGTATCTCTCATGAATAAATAAAAATCTTTAAAAAAAGAAAAAAGAAACATCTCAAATAAACAACCTAACTCTACACCTCATAGAACTAGAAAAGGAAAACAACTGAGGTCAAAGTTAGCAGAAGGAAGAAGCTAACAAAGATCAGAGTGAAAAGAAAACAGATTCAAAATATCAATGAAACAGAGAGTTGTTTTTTTTGAAACGATCAACAAAATTGACAAACCTTTAACTAGACTAAGAAAGAAAGAAAACTAAATATAAAAGAGGAATTATAACTGATAACACAGAAATACTAAGAATCAATAGAAAACTACTATTAAATAGTTGTATGCCAACAAAGTAGATAACCTAGAAAAAATGGATACATTCCTAGAAATGTAAAACCTACCAGTATTGGATCATAAATAAACAGAAAATGTGAATAGACTAATTACTAATAAGGAGATAAAAATCAATAATCAAAAGCTCCTAAGAAACAAGAATCTAAGACCAAATGGGTTCATTGGGGAATTACCCACATTTTTAAAAAATGAATAGTAATCATTCTCAAACTCTTCAAAAAAAAAAAAAAAAACAACTAAAGAGGAGAGAACACATCTCAACTCGTGTTATATGAGGCCAACATTACCTTGATACCACTCCAGACAAGGACACTACAAGAAAAGGAAATTACAGGCCAATATCCCTGATGAACATCCTCAAAAATCCTCAGACATATTATTAGCAAATTCAATTCACCAATACATTAAAAAGATCATGCACCATGATCAACCTGGATTTATTCCTGGAATTATTTAGGCCAATTCTGGCTATAGGCAGGCTTTCAACATATGCAAATCAATATATGTGATACACCACATTGACGAAATGAAAAGATTAAAATATGATCATTTCAATAGATGCATAAAAAGCATTTGACAAAATTCAACATCCTTTCATAATAAAACTCTCAACAATCCGAGTATAGAGAAATGTACCTCAACCTAATAAAAATAAAAACATATGACAAGCCTATAGCAGAATACAAAACAACATGCAAAAATCAGTCACATTTCTATACACTAACAAACTATCTGAAAGAGAAATTAAGAGAACAATCTCAATAGTAGCATCAAAAAGAATAAAATATTTAGAAATAAATTTAACCAAGTAGTACACTGAAAAATCACAAAAAACTGAAGAAATTGAAGAAGACCCAAATAAATGATCAGATATTCCATGCTAATGAATTTGAAGAATATTGTTAAACTGTACATACTACCCAAAATAATCTACAGATTGAATACAGTCTATCAAAATTGAAACAGCATTTTGTCAGAAAAAGACAAATACTGTATGATCTCACTTCTATGTATAATCTTTAAAGAAAAAAAAGAACTCATAGAAACAGCGGATAGAAATATAGTGTAGTGATTACGAACAGATTCTGGGAGGAGGGGCGAGATGGCGGAAGAGTAGGGTCCCCAAATCACCTGTCCCCACCAAATTACCTAGATTAACCTTCAAATCATCCTGAAAATCTATGAATTCGGCCTGAGATTTAAAGAGAGAACAGCTGGAATGCTACAGTGAGAAGAGTTCGCACTTCTATCAAGGTAGGAAGACGGGAAAAAGAAAGAAACAAAAGGCGTCCAAGGGGGAGGGGCCCCGTGAGGAGCCGGGCTGAGGCCGGGGCGAGTGTCCCCAGGACAGGAGAGCCCCGTCCCGGAGAAGTAGGAGCTGCACCGACCTTCCCGGGCGGAATGCGGCCCGCAGGGAGTTAGAGCAGGACCCCAGGAGGGCGGGGATGTCCTCGGGCTCCCGGGGACACTAACAGGGACCTGCGCGCCCAGGAGAGTGCGCCGAGCTCCCTAAGGGCTGCAGCGCGCAGCGGGACCCAGAGCAGCTCAGAGGGGCTCGGGCCGCGGCTCCGCGGAGGGGGCTGTGGGCGGGAGTGCAAATCCAACAGCGCAGGCCCCAGAGCACAGGGCGCCGGGACACAGCCCAGGATCCGGCCTCCCCCAGGACAGGCAGAGGCCGGGAGGGCCCAGGACAGCAAGGACGCTCCTGCCCCAGCTGAGCAGATCAGCGGCCCCGCCCCGGAGCCTCCAGGCCCTGCAGACGGGAGAGCTCTGTAGTTACTGCAGGAGCTGACTCCAGGGCTCCAGAGCTGGCCCCGCCACTGCGGTTGTTCCTCCTGGGCCTCACGGGGTAAACAACCCCCACTGAGCCCTGCACCAGGCAGGGGGCAGAGCAGCCCCCCCAAGTGCTAACACCTGAAAATCAGCACAACAGGTCCCTCCCCCAGAAGAGCAGCTAGACGGACAAGTTCCAGGGGAAGTCAAGGGACTTAAAGTACACAAAAACAGAAGATACTCCCCCGTGTTTTTTGTTTTTTGTTTTTTTGTTTTTCTTTTTGATTTCTGATTTCTTCCCCCACCCTTTTTTTCCCCTTTCTTTCTTTTTCTTTCTCTTTTTCTTCTTTTTTCCTTTTTTCTTCCTTTTTTCTTTTTTTTTTTCTCTTTTCTTTCCTTCTTTCTCTCCTGTCTTTTTCTCCTTTTCCCAATACAACTTGTTTTTGGCCACTCTGCACTGAGCAAAATGACTACAAGGAAAACCTCACCTCAAAAGAAAGAATCAAAAACAGTCCTCTCTCCCACAGAGTTACAAAATCTGGATTACAATTCAATGTCAGAAAGCCAATTCAGAAGCACTATTATAGAGCTACTGGTGGCTCTAGAAAAAAGCATAAAGGACTCAAGAGACTTCATGACTGCAGAATTTAGATCCAATCAGGCAGAAATTAAAAATCAATTGAATGAGATGCAATCCAAACTAGAAGTCCTAACGACGAGGGTGAACGAGGTGGAAGAACGAGTGAGTGACATACAAGACAAGTTGATGGCAAAGAGGGAAACTGAGGAAAAAAGAGACAAACAATTAAAAGACCATGAAGACAGATTAAGGGAAATAAACCACAGCCTGAGGAAGAAAAACCTACGGTTAATTGGGGTTCCCGAGGTCGCCAAAAGGGCCAGAGGGCCAGAATATGTATTTGAACAAATCATAGCTGAAAACTTTCCTAATCTGAGAAGGGAAACAGGCATTCAGATACAGGAAATAGAGAGATCCCCCCCTAAAATCAATAAAAACCATTCAACACCTCAACATTTAATAGTTAAGCTTGCAAATTCCAAAGATAAAGAGAGGATCCTTAAAGCAGCAAGAGACAAGAAATCCCTGACTTTTATGGGGAGGCATATTAGGGTAACAGCAGAC
This sequence comes from Canis aureus, assembly GCF_053574225.1. Lineage (NCBI taxonomy): Eukaryota > Metazoa > Chordata > Mammalia > Carnivora > Canidae > Canis > Canis aureus. The sequence goes on along the minus strand of NC_135623.1, from coordinate 46,496,514 downwards.
CTCTCCACAGAGACCCGGAAGGCCAGAAAGGGCTGGCAGGATATATTCAGGGTCCTAAATGAGAAAAACATGCAACCAAGAATACTTTATCCAGCAAGGCTCTCATTCAGAATGGAAGGAGAAATAAAGAGCTTCCAAGACAGGCAGGAACTGAAAGAATATGTGACCTCCAAACCAGCTCTGCAAGAAATTTTAATAGGGACTCTTAAAATTCCCCTTTAAGAAGAAGTTCAGTGGAACAATCCACAAAAACAAGGACTGAATAGATATCATGATGACACTAAACTCATATCTGTCAATAGTAACTCTGAACGTGAACGGGCTTAATGACCCCATCAAAAGGCACAGGGTTTCAGACTGGATAAAAAAGCAGGACCCATCTATTTGCTGTCTACAAGAGACTCATTTTAGACAGAAGGACACCTACAACCTGAAAATAAAAGGTTGGAGAACCATTTACCATTCAAATGGTCCTCAAAAGAAAGCAGGGTTAGCCATCCTTTTATCAGATAAACTAAAATTTACCCCGAAGACTGTAGTGAGAGATGAAGAGGGACACTATATCATACTTAAAGGATCTATCCAACAAGAGGACTTAACAATCCTCAATATATATGCCCCGAATGTGGGAGCTGTCAAACAAAAGCAAAAATGAACTATTGGGACTTCATCAAGATAAGAAGCTTTTGCACAGCAAAGGATACAGTCAACAAAACTAAAAGACAACCTACAGAATGGGAGAAGATATTTGCAAATGACCTATCAGATAAAGGGCTAGTTTCCAAGATCTATAAAGAACTTCTTAAACTCAACACCAAAGAAACAAACAATCCAATCATGAAATGGGCAAAAGACATGAAGAGAAATCTCACAGAGGAAGACATAGACATGGCCAACTTGCACATGAGAAAATGCTCTGCATCACTTGCCATCAGGGAAATACAAATCAAAACCACAATGAGATACCACCTCACACCAGTGAGAATGGGGAAAATTAACAAGGCAGGAAACCACAAATGTTCGAGAGGATGTGAAGAAAAGGGAACCCTCTTACACTGTTGGTGGGAATGTGAAATGATGCAGCCACTCTGGAAAACTGTGTGAAGGTTCCTCAAAGAGTTAAAAATAGACCTGCCCTACGACCCAGCAATTGCACTGCTGGGGATTTACCCCAAAGATACAGATGCAATGAAACGCCGGGACACCTGCACCCCGATGTTTATAGCAGCAATGGCCATAATAGCCAAACTATGGAAGGAGCCTCGGTGTCCACTGAAAGATGAATGGATAAAGAAGATGTGGTTTATGTATACAATGGAATATTACTCAGCCATTAGAAACGACAAATACCCACCATTTGCTTCAACGTGGATGGAACCAGAGGGTATTATGCTGAGTGAAATAAGTCAATCGGAGAAGGACAGTGTATGTTCTCATTCATTTGGGGAATATAAATAATAGTGAAAGGGAATATAAGGGAAGGGAGAAGAAATGTGTGGGAAATACCAGAAAGGGAGACAGAACATAAAGACTCCTAACTCTGGGAAATGAACTAGGGGTGGTGGAAGTGGAGGAGGGTGGGGGGTCGGGGTGAATGGGTGACGGGCACTGAGGGGGGCACTTGATGGGATGAGCACCGGGTGTTGTTCTATATGTTGGTAAATTGAACACCAATAAAAAATTAATTTATTAAAAAAAAGAACAGATTCTGGATTCAAGTCTGGACTGAGACCTTGCATTTCTATGCCTCAATTTCCTCATATGTCAACAAAGGATACAGACAAAAATCTACTGCAAAGGAGCTACTGTAAAGATTAGGTAAGTCATGTGCTTAGAATCTGTCTCTAACAAGCCTCAATAAATATTAGCCATTGCTCTGTTACTACTAAGAAAGGACCTAAAGAATTTATTTCAGTCTTCTAGAAAAGTACACACACCATTCAAATTTTCCTATCTTGTTAGGTTCTTCAGGATCTGACTTCTAATAATCTCCCATAATTATCTATTTCTCAGCTCTCTGTCCACAACCTTTTTCCTGTTACCTGCCTCCAGCCATCCTACACTACTTCCCACAGTGTGTGTTGTGCTGTCACGACTCCCATAAACATGTGTATGCCATCTTCTCCACCTGGAGTACCTCCTCCACCCCCCAATCCTGCTCCACTATGACAAGCCTTACTTTCTTTTTTTTTTAATTTTAATTTTAATTTATTTTTTTATAAATTTACTTTATTGGTGTTCAATTTGCCAATATATAGAATAACACCCAGTGCTCATCCCGTCAAGTGCCCACCTCAGTGCCTGTCACCCAGACAATGAAACGCCGGGACACCTGCACCCCAGTGTTTATAGCAGCAATGTCCACGATAGCCAAACTGTGGAAGTAGCCTCAGTGTCCATCGAAAGATAAATCGAAAAAGAAAATGTGGTTTATGTATACAATGGAATATTACTAAGCCCTACTTTCTTGTCTAGAAACCACCATTTGAAGTACCTTCCCCAGTTCTCAAGGAGATGTAAGTTCTCCCCTCCATGCTTTCTTGTCTAGATACCACCATTTGAAGTACCTTCCCCAATTCTCAAGGAGATATAAGTTCTCCTCCCCTCCATGCAGTGAAACTCTGCATATTTTTTATTGTAGCCATTATCCTATTACTTTGTAAGTGTCTACACATATAACTCTATCCCCTCTAGACTGTGTTCTCTCATTGATGTATCCCAAGTGGCTGGCACTTAGAAGACATTCAATAAATTTCTGTAGAAGGATTAAAGAAAAACAGGAACAGAAGGGAGTCAGCGAACATTACTGAATACCTCCTAGGTCCTTACTATTTCATCTGATGCTAGAAATACAAGATAAACAAGAAACGTCTCTACCTTCATTGTGCCCCAACTTCCTTGAAGAATAATTGACAAATAATATTGTATATATTTGGAGTATAAAACATAATGATTTGATATACAAATACATTATAGAATGATTACCAAGATCAAAGTAATTAACACATCTGTGATATCACATAGGTAATGCTTTTTCATGTGTCATGAAAATGCTCAAGATCTCAACAATTTCCAACTGTATGAAAAATGTCTATATACATGCTTCTCCAAATACTTAGCTTTTAATTCATCAAATACTTATTACACGTTTACAATATGCCTAGCACTGTGCTTAGTGCCAAAACAGATACAAAAGGAGATGATAAGCTCTCAGGGATATCTGATCTCACAAGTAGACCACAATCACATTCATAAGCTCTAATTCCATCCCTGATCCCCAAATGAAGGTGGAGCTCACACCTATCTAAAGCTATTAGCTCCACTAGTGGAGGCTGAGACTAATACACAGGTCTCCAAACTTAATTTCTTACTCCTTTATCTACAACAGGATTTCCACTTGGACAGGAATTATACAAAATAGCAGGCAAAGTTGAGCAAATGATAATACTTCTAATATTGACAAGGATATATTTTAATAGCTTGTTTCACTATCAGAAAATTTAACAGCACTAGAAAATTTTAAAAGTGAGATTTATGGCACTAAACTAAAATACATTAATACCAAACAAGCCCTTTTCCCAACCGTGGGTCTACTCCTTCATTTATTTTTACAAACTTTCCTGCAATAGATCTTTTGATGCAGGGATGAAAGACAAAATACTTTCCCCTCCAGGAGCACAAAATCCACCCTCATGTGTGGTATGAAACAAGCATCATCCCAAGGGTTGGCTTCTCAGGAAACATGAATTCAAGTACCACAGACAGAGTTTTCAAGGTCTGAAGCTCAGAAATAAATATTGACTGGTGAATCACAGCATGCATCACTGAGAGCATAAAATTTAAGGTCTTTCAGTGGTTGATTCACTTCATTTAAAGAATTCTTACCAGTTTTAGGGATCAAATAAACCACAAAAAAGCTGATGTTTCTTTCATTATAAAATAAAATACATAATTGCCAACTAGACAGTAGCACTACTCAGGGATTATTGCCAATAGGTAATCATGCTAAATTGTGTTCAATCCTATTGCTTTAAGAAAATGTTATTTTATGTGATATATAACATATATCAATTTTATATATACATTTTTATAAAATAACTATATATATTAATATATATATATATATATATATATATATATATATATATATATAATGTATATGAAATAACAAACCTTAGGGTGCCTGAGTGGCTCAGTTGGTTAAGCGTCTACCTTCAGCTCAGGTCATGATCCCAGGGTCCTGGGATCGAACCCTACATTGGGCTCCCTGCTCAGTGGGGAGCTTCCTCCTCCTTTTCCCTCTCCCTCTGCCTGCTGCTCCCCCTGCTTTTGCTCTGTCAAATAAATAAAATCTTTTAAAAACTAATAATTTATGTATAGAATATATAAATTCTATATATTATATGTGTGTACATATGGAGAATCAGTAGGAGTCTTGTCTTGGCTCTAAGTTGTTGATTATGATTTGGCTGCATGGGAACAAATTTTTAAATGGTAACACAGTTGGATATTTACGTATAAGAGGGACCTTCACTTAGTATCTGTCGGGAAACTGAACAAATTCTCCACTGGTTGTTGATGTTCTCACCAAGAAGTATCGTCGTTATTTGAGGACAACCACATAAAGAAAGTAAAGAGAATGAACACCTATAGAGTGCTCAACTTGTGTCGGACACAACACTGCATATGTATCATCTCACTGAATTCACTGAACTATAATTCCATGAGGATGAGACTAATTCACTTCTATCTCCTTAGCACCTTCTATATTACTTGGCACACTATAGGTGCTCAATAAATGTTGAATGGTTCCTTAACATAGCCCTGCAAATCACATGGGCAACAGAGGCAGTGCTCAAACTTGCTCAAACTTTTCCTGCCCCACCAGCGTATCTTTAATGAATAATACTGCTTTGTGGGTCTGAAGGCCAGGATTTGTTGACTAGTTGAGAAACACGACATTTTGGATAACACTAGAAAAAAAACTGAGATACAAACCGTGGTATAATTCATCCACTCACCCCTGGGGGAAGGAGCATAGTATTGTAGCATCTATACTGATTAGTGAATGATATCAAGGACCACTCTCGAGTATGGTGTAGTACTCAAGCAGTGAGGTCTGGGGTCAGAGAACATTTATATTTGGATTCTGCCAATTACTAGCAAGTTCTCTGAACCTCAGTGTCTTCATCTGGTTATAGAACCAATTCTGTCTAGACCTCATTATCCTTCTAATCTAGACTTGCACCTGAGCAACGGAAAGACCCTGGTAAAGGGTCACCCAACCATGTAGACTGTAAATGGATGTTCGCAAAATCTCAAATGGGGACTCAGCCCCCCAAATCCTACCCTTTTATAGTAAGCTGACCTTTCAGTTCTCCACAGTGACTCACCAAACTCATGACACCTTCTACCATTACTTCCAACCTCACCATAGATACCATTAAAAAAGGGTGTTCGACCAAGAACCAACTTCAAATCACCAACCTACCTGAACCCATGGCCCCTCCCTTTGAGATGAAGACTCTTAAAATCACCTCCAACATGTCCTCCACATGCTCCCTTCTCACCTGATCAAGCGCTTTCCCCAGAACTCTTCCTTTTCTCACTACATCACCAGTGTCTCCATGTCCCCTGAGCTCCTCACACTGCAGATAAACATCCTTTACTTTAAAACACATTCCTTGGCCCAGCACCCCCTTCCAGCTATCACTACATTTTCCTACACCCTACCCCCCACAAAACTGCAGAGAGTCAGCTCAAAGACAAGTCTTCTTTCCATTCATTCCAATGAGCTTTCTGCCCTTTCTGCTCTACTCTGTGCCTCCTGCCAAAGTCACCAACGATCTCCATCTTGTCAAATCCCATGGTTATGTCTCTGTCTTTATTTTCCTTGAGTCTCTCACAACATCTTCCACCTTAAAAGTCTTTCCTTGCCTTGCCTGCAGGACCCCACACTCAATTTCCTCTACCTCACTAGGAATTTCTCCTAGGACCTATGAATTTATATATAATTTACAGGAGCTACTAAAGAATGAGAATGTGGGGCCCTTAAAAAATTAAGAATTCTAAGACAGCCACAGTAAACCATTAAACCAAGCATGGACCCTTTTAAGCACAGGAGCCCCATGCACACAGCTCTGAAAGTCCGTCCCATGCCCATGAAACTGGCTCTGGTTCCTTCCTCAAGATTAGAGGATCCCTAAACACCAACTTAAACCATTTTCTTCTATCTGTACCTTCCCTCTGAGGCTCTCATTTGTTCTCTAGGCTTAATAACCACATCTACGCTGATGATATCCACATTAAATTTTTAGTCCCAACTTCTCCTAAACTCCAGACTTTTTTTTTTTATTTTTCTTTTCATTTCTTTTTCTTTTTCTCTTTTGAGAGAGCAAGTGAGTGCACAAGTGCAAGCGGTGATAGGGACGGGTCAGGGGTGGGTGCAGAGAGGAGAGAGAGAGAGAGAGAGAGAGAGAGAGAGAGAGAAAATATTAAGCAGGCTCTATGCATAGTCCAGAGCCTAATGCAGGGCTTCATCTCACAACCCTGAGACCATGACCTGAGGTCGAAATCAAGAGTCAGATACTTAACCAACTGGGACACCCAGGTGCCTCTCTAAGCTCCAGACTTCTTTATCCGACTGTCACCTTGGCAGCACGGTAGGAGATACTTCAAACTCGATAAGGCCAAGACAAAAAAACAAACAAAACCAACAACAACTTGTGCATTTCCCCACATCTGCCCCACAAAGTTGCCCCTGCCTCAGGTCTCTGATTTCAGTAAATGACATCATTCTCTCAGTTGCTTGTGCCCAAATTTGAAAGTCATTCTTGATTCCCCTGTTGTTTATATCAGATGCAACATGTCAAAAATCCTGTCAAAATATATACTCCTAATCACTGGGCGCCTGGGGGGCTCAATGGGTTAAACATCTGCCTTCGGCTCAGGTCATGATCCCCGGGTCCTAAGATCGAGCCCTGAATTGGGCTCCCTGCTCAGCGGAGATGGCGCCCTGCTTCTCCCTCTTCCTCTCCCTCTCCCTCTCCGTGCTGCTCTTGCCTACTTGTGCTATGTCAAATAAATAAAAATCTTTAAAAAATGTTAAAAGTAGTGTATAGAAATGCCAGGGATTTCTTGGCATTGATTTTGTATCCTGACATGCTACCAAATTGCTGTATGAGTTCTAGCGATCTCGGGGTGGAGGCTTTTGGGTTTTCTATGTAGAGTATCATGTCATCGGCGAAGAGGGAGAGTTTGACTTCTTCTTTGCCAATTTGAATCCCTTTAATGTCTTTTTGTTGTCTGATTGCTGAGGCTAGGACTTCCAGTACTATGTTGAATACAGTGGTGAGAGTGGACATCCCTGTCTTGTTCCTGATCTTAGGGGAAAGGCTCCCAGTGCTTCCCCATTGAGAATGATATTTGCTGTGGGCTTTTCGTAGATGGCTTTTAAGATGTCGAGGAATGTTCCCTCTATCCCTACACTCTGAAGAGTTTTGATCAGGAATGGATGCTGTATTTTGTCAAATGCTTTCTCTGCATCTATTGAGAGGATCATATGGTTCTTGGTTTTTCTCTTGCTGATATGATGAATCACATTGATTGTTTTACGAGTGTTGAACCAGCCTTGTGTCCTGGGAATGAATCCTAATTGGTCATGGTGAATAATTTTCTTAATGTATTATTGGATCCTATTGGCCAGTATCTTGTTGAGAATTTTTGCATCCATGTTCATCAGGGATATTGGTCTGTAATTCTCCTTTTTGATGGGGTCTTTGTCTGGTTTTGGAATTAAGGTGATGCTGGCCTCATAGAACGAATTTGGAAGTACTCCATCTCTTTCTATCTTTCCAAACAGCTTTAGGAGAATAGGTATGGTTTCTTCTTTAAACGTTTGTTAGAATTCCCCTGGGAAGCCATCTGACCTTGGACTTTTGTGTCTTGGGAGGTTTTTGATGACTGCTTCAATTTTCTCCCTGGTTATTGGCCTGTTAAGGTTTTCTATTTCTTCCTGTTCCAGTTTTGGTAGTTTGTGGCTTTCCAGGAATGCGTCCATTTCTTCTAGATTGCCTAATTTATTGGCGTATAGCTGTTCATAATATGTTTTTAAAATCGTTTGTATTTCCTTGGTGTTGGTAGTGATCTCTCCTTTCTCATTCATGATTTTATTGATTTGAGTCTTCTCTCTCTTCTTTTTAATAAGGCTGGCTAATGGTTTATCTATTTTATTAATTCTTTCAAAGAACAAACTCCTGGTTTTGTTGATCTGTTCCACAGTTCTTCTGGTCTCAATTTCGTTGAGTTCTGCTCGAATCTTTATTAACTCTCTTCTTCTGCTGGGTGTAAGATCTATTTGCTGTTCTTTCTCTAGCTCCTTTATGTGTAAGGTTAGCTTTTGTATTTGAGTTCTTTCTAGTTTTTAGATGGATGCATGTATTGCGATGTATTTCCCCCTCAGGACTGCTTTTGCTGCATCCCAAAGATTTTGAACGGTTGTATCTTCATTCTCATTAGTTTCCATGAATCTTTTTAATTCTTCCTTAATTTCCTGGTTGACCCTTTCATCTTTTAGCAGGATGGTCCTTAACCTCACGTGTTTGAAGTCCTTCCAAACTTCTTGTTGTGATTTAGTTCTAATTTCAAGGCATTATGGTCTAAGAATATGCAGGGGACGATCCCAATCTTTTGGTATTGGTTCAGACCCGATTTGTGACCCAGTATGTGGTCTATTCTGGAGAAAGTTCCATGTGCACTTGAGAAGAATATGTATTCAGTAGAGTTTGGATGTAAAGTTCTGTAGATATCTGTGAAATCTATCTGGTCCAGTGTATCATTTAAAGATCTCGTGATCTCGTTTCTTTGGAGATGTTGTGTTTAGAAGACCTATCGAGTGTAGAAAGCACTAGATTGAAGTCACCAAGTATAAGTGTATTATTATCTAAGTGTATCTTAAATTTGGTTATTAATTGATTGATATATTTGGGAGCTCCCACATTCGGGGCATATATATTGAGGACTGTTAAGTCCTCTTGTTGGATAGATCCTTTAAGTATGATATAGTGTCCCTCTTTATCTCTCACTACAGTCTTCGGGGTAAATTTTAGTTTATCTGATATAAGGATGGCTAACCCTGCTTTCTTTTGAGGACCACTTGAATGGCAAATGGTTCTCCAACCTTTTATTTCAGCTGTAGGTGTCCTTCTGTCTAAAATGAGTCTCTTGTAGACAGCAAATAGATGTGTCCTGCTTTTTTATCCAGTCTGACACCCTGCGCCTTTTGATGGGGTCATTAAGCCCGTTCACGTTCAGAGTTACTATTGAAAGATATGAGTTTAGTGTCATCATGTTTGATGGATTGTTTTTGTGGATTTTTTTTTTTTTTTTGTGGATTGTTTTTGTGGATTGTTCCACTGAACTTCTTCTTAAAGGGGATTTTTGAAGATTTTTTGTGGATTGTTCCACTGAACAATTTGTGGATTATTCCACTGAACTTCTTAAAGGGGAATTTTAAGAGTCCCCCTTAAAATTTCTGGCAGAGCTGGTTTGGTGGTCACATATTCTTTCAGTTCCTGCCTGTCTTGGAAGCTCTTTATCTCTCCCTCCATTCTGAATGAGAGCCTTGCTGGATAAAGTATTCTTGGTTGCATGTTTTTCTCATTTAGGACCCTGAATATATCCTGCCAGCCCTTTCTGGCCTTCCGGGTCTCTGTGGAGAGGTCTGCTGTTACCTTAATATTCCTCCCCATAAAAGTCAGGGATTTCTTGTCTCTGGCTGCTTTAAGGATCTTCTCTTTATCTTTGGAATTTCCAAGCTTAACTATTAAATGTCGAGGTGTTGAACGGTTTTTATTGATTTTAGGGGGGGGAATCTCTCTATTTCCTGTATCTGAATGCCTGTTTCCCTTCCCAGATTAGGAAAGTTTTCAGCTGCGATTTGTTCAAATACATATTCTGGCCCTCTGGCCCTTTCAGCGCCCTTGGAAACCCCAATTAAACGTAGGTTTTTCTTCCTCAGGCTGTCATTTATTTCCCTAAATCTATCCTCATGGTCCTTTAATTATTTGTCTCTTTTGTCCTCAGTTTCCCTCTTTGCCATCAACTTGTCTTCTATGTCACTCACTCGTTCTTCCACCTCGTTAACCCTCTTCCCTAGGACTTCTAGTTTGGATTGCATCTCATTCAATTGATTTTTAATTTCTGCCTCATTAGATCTAAATTCTGCAGTCATGAAGTCTGAAGAAAGAGAAATTAAGGAGTCAATCCCATTTACAATTGCACACAAAAGCATAAGATACCCAGGAATAAACTTAACCAAAGATGTAAAAGATCTATACCCTCAAAACTATAGAACACTTCTGAAAGAAATTGAGGAAGACACAAAGAGATGGAAAAGTATTCCATGCTCATGGATTGGAAAAATGAATATTGTGAAAATGTCAATGTTACCCAGGGCAATTTACACGTTTAATGCAATCCCTATCAAAATACCATGCACTTTCTTCAGAGAGTTAGAACAAATTATTTTAAGATTTGTGTGGAATCAGAAAAGACCCCGAATAGCCAGGGGAATTTTAAAAAAGAAAACCATATCTGGGGGCATCACAACGCCAGATTTCAGGTTGTACTACAAAGCTGTGTTCATCAAGACACTGTGGTACTGGCACAAAAACAGACACATAGATCAATGGAACAGAATAGAGAACCCAGAAGTGGACCCTGAACTTTTTATGGTCAACTAATATTCGATAAAGAAGGAAAAACTATCCATTGGAAGAAAGTCTCTTCAATAAATGGTGCTGGGAAAATTGGACATCCACATGCAGAAGAATGAAACTAGACCACTCTCTTGCACCATACACAAAGATAAACTCAAAATGGATGAAAGATCTAAATGCGAGACAGATTCCATCAAAATCCTAGAGGAGAACACAGGCAACACCCTTTTTGAACTCAGCCATAGTAACTTCTTGCAAGATACATCTACGAAGGCAAAAGAAACAAAAGCAAAAATGAACTATTGGGACTTCATCAAGATACGAAGCTTTTGCACAGCAAAGGATACAGTCAACAAAACTAAAAGACAACCTACAGAATGGGAGAAGATATTTGCAAATGACGTATCAGATAAAGTGCTAGTTTCCAAGATCTATAAAGAACTTATTAAACTCAACACCAAAGAAACAAACAATCCAATCATGAAATGGGCAAAAGACATGAAAAGAAATCTCACAGAGGTAGACATAGACATGGCCAACACGCACATGAGAAAATGCTCTGCATCACTTGCCATCAGGGAAATACAAATCAAAACCACAATGAGATACCACCTCACACCAGTGAGAATGGGGAAAATTGACAAGGCAGGAAACCACAAATGTTTAGAGGATGTGGAGAAAAGGGAACCCTCTTACACTGTTGGTGGGAATGTGAACTGGTGCAGCCACTCTGGAAAACTGTGTGGAGGTTCCTCAAAGAGTTAAAAATAGACCTGCCCTACGACCCAGCAATTGCACTATTGGGGATTTACCCCAAAGATGCAGATGCAATGAAACGCCGGGACACCTCCCCCCCATGTTTATAGCAGCAATGTCCACAATAGCCAAACTGTGGAAGGAGCCTCGGTGTCCATCGAAAGATGAATGGATAAAGAAGATGTGGTTTATGTATACAATGGAATATTACTCAGCCATTAGAAATGACAAATACCCACCATTTGCTTCAACGTGGATGGAACTGGAGGGTATTATGCTGGGTGAAAGGAGTCAATCGGAGAAGACAAACATTATATGTTCTCATTCATTTGGGGAATATAAATAATAGTGAAAGGGAATATAAGGGAAGGGAGAAGAAATGTGTGGGAAATATCAGAAAGGGAGACAGAACATAAAGACTCCTAACTCTGGGAAACGAACTAGGGGTGGTAAAGGGGGTGGAGGGTGGGGGGTGGGGGTGAATGGGTGACTGGCACTGAGGGGGGCACTTGACAGGATGAGCACTGGGTGTTATTCTGTATGTTGGCAAATTGAACACCAAGAAGAAATAAATTTATTATTAAAAAAATGTTAAAAGTATATATATCCCTAATCTGATCAACTTTTTACTACTGTTTCCACTTTAGCTTGATACTTAGCCCAGAGAAGCACAATAAGTATGTGCCAATGAACCAAATGGTAAATGGGGCTATTGTGAAAATTATGAGGCAATTAGGATAAAATTCTTATTACCAGTTGGTGCTCAATACATGGTGATTATAGATAATGTGATTAATAATAGCAACAGTACAGCTTTATTGTGGAAGAGACTAGCTAGCTATCCACCAAATCTGGTTCTTTTTTTCTTTTTTCTTTTCCCCCTTGGGTACACACAGCTAGACTATATTCCCCAAGCCCCCGTTCCTGCAGTGTTGTGTCCATGTACTTGAGTTCCAACCAGTGGGATGAGGGCACAGGCCACATGTGCCACCCTGGCTCACAGAGCTTTCCTACAGGAAATCACCCATCTCCCTTCAGGATGTCAGCATATTGGTATACCCCAGGGTGACCTTGGAAACCATGTGTTGATGATGGCAGAAGTCAGCCCTGGGTCCCTGGAAATGGGGCAGACTTCCACTTCCTCCCTTCAGGACAGTTTGGATCTGACGTGAGGATGCCTGTTGTGTTCAGCCACAGTTGAGGTTTGTCTGCTACAGTGACTTGAATTAACACACACTCATCGCTTTTCTGGCAGCAGGGCTCTGGAGTTCCAGAAGGGGAGAGCCCCACAAAGGACCAGCTTATGAGTCCTAAACCATAGGATGTTGGAAGGAGCCTCTGAAAGTATCCTTTCCAGTAATTATTCTTTTTTAAAAAAGATTTTATTTATTCATGAGAAACAGGCAGAGGGAGAAGCAGGCTCCTTGTGGGGAGCCCAATGCAGGACTCCATTCCCGGACCCCAGATCATGACCTGAGCCAAAGGCAGATGCTCAACCACTGAGCACCCAGGCATCCTTCCAGGAATTATTCTATGTGACCTCAGGAGTCAGGCCAAGAGTAAACTTATGATTTCTGTCGTATTCTTTGCTGGCACATAGTGGGCACTCAGTAAGTATCTGTTAAATTAATAGACGGTGGGGAGAAAAGGTCCTAGGTACTTAGGACTGAATATCCTCTACTTCCTTATGAGAACCTCAGGGAAGCATTTGCACTATATGATAATTACTTTCAATGACTTGTAGGAATCACATAGTAAGTACTTTGTAGATGGCCAATGTGTCCCATTTTTATAAAATTACAGCTGCTTGAATATAAATTAAAGTGCAAATCAGGTCATTTTTGTGGCTTTTTCCTACAAATGTACAAATTAACAAGGTTCTTACGATAACATATTAGTTTATTAAAGCTAAAAGAGTAGCTAAATTGGATTTACATTTATTTTTAATGACTTGGTTCGCTGAAAATGTCCATTAATTCTGCAGCTAATCCTCATTATCACTTGGCATCACAGAGTAAAACATGAATGGTTTTACCATTTGGTTACCGGGACACACAAACCCCATGTTTCCGACTACACTGGCTTGCCAGGGGTGTTCAGAAAATGGATCTGACCTCATGATCATGCATTCACTGTCCCTTGGGGGCTGGTGAGTATCCTTCTGCCATCCGCTGCTCCTTGGTTCCCACTCTGCCCTGTGACAGCATGTACAGCACTGTGCTATGACACAACTATTCTGTATTTATGTTTTCTTCATAACTGAAAGAAGGGCAAGGCAGCACAAGGTATTACTTTTGTAATTCTCAAAGCTTAAGTGAGAGCTTGGCATTTAATAGGTGCTTAATAAATGCTGAATGAATGAGTGGAAAAATACTGAAAAAGTTCATCCAGTAACCATTTGGCTGCTGAGACTAAGAAAACAGCATCACCAATGGATCATAAATTCAGTTTTTAGTGGTAATCCCATATACATGCAAAGACATGTCAGCTAACTTACTGCTCAAAATTCACTCAGTCAGCCATAATGCACTGAGCAGCCCTGTGTACAGAAAGGTAAATAATTAACAGTCTGTGCTCTCAGGGCACTCAGTCTATAGGAGAAGACTTATAAAAAGATGCATTAACAAACCAAGAGGTATTTAGTGCTATAGCAGAAATGAATACAAAATGCATGGGGTCACTGCTCTGGGAACAGCTAATTGCTTTTCATAGTCTCAAAAAAAAAAAAAGAGCACTTCATAGAGAAGCAGGCCCTCAAGATATATATTAAAAGGAGTTAAAAAGTTTGGCGTGGAGAGAGAGGGGTTTCTCACAAACAGCACCCCATTTATTTTGTACAGAGTTTGATTAAAGAAAATTTTATCTATTGAAGAATATGGCTTAGAAACTTTCATGGGTATAATGGGTTATGTAGCACCTCTTTGTCTTGTCTAGTCCTTTCAATAAAACAGACATGATAAATGGCCTTCTTTCTTGCAGCAACACCTCATCAAAATTTAAGGTGATATAAAAACTCAGTGATCACAAAGTGATGGATGGAGATAGACCACTAGGAACTGCCCTAGTAAAATGATTTCCAGGGAATAATTAATAGCCCCATATATGGGGACAGTAATGTTAAGAGGCATGTGTGCCACCTATTAAGTGAGATTTCATGTCATCTTCTAGTACTGAGTAGGAAAGATGTAAAGAGTAAGAGGACCCATTCTCCAGACAACTAAGGACATATCCCAAAAATACCTGAAAATCACCACTGTGGAGGAGGACACTTAGAACCAATGAACCTGCATCCTTAACTTATAGAATGTTATATGATTTTATGTTTGGAAATCTAAAGTAATTTCAAGAGCAAATGAGAAAATAGTTCTTGTCTTGAACTAATGCATATAGAACCCTGGATATTGATTTTTCTGGAATATGGATCACTTTGCCACACTACAAAAGTTTATTTATTGTTCTGCAGTCTCTAAAGGAAGGGCTTGCAAACCCTAATTAAAATTTAAATGAAAGTACTCATTAGATAAAAGTGACCCACAGGCTAAAGGATTAAAATAAATTATGCTATGATGGTACTTAAAGAAAATAGATAAAGGATGATTTTCTAAAAAAAAAAAAATTCCTACAAATCTATGGAATGATAAACTGTCATGTTTCAAGGACTGTGCTGTAAAAAAAATTAAGGAAAACCAAAAAGAAATCTTCACTGTATTCATTTAGTTTTTCAATATAGCTAAGGCTGCTTAACTGAATTCCATCAGCTGAAAAACATAAGGATGTCTAAAGAAAGTGAAATAATTATTTTGTGAACTTAAAAACAGGAGCCATATGATGCTCTGGAGTTATAAATAAGGTACGTCAAAAATGAGATTGGCTGCATACCTGCATAAAATATTACAGGAAAATGTCAAAAGTGCTGACTCTGCCCCCCAACTTAGTATCATCTTAGCTCTTTTCTGGCAACCCCTCCTACACAGTTAAAACTGCTTGGGTTCCAGAAACTGCTCTCTCCCATCACTGCTTCCGGCCTCTATATCCCTTTGTGAAATTCTTCTCAAATTATCCTAACCTGAACGTGCTGTTTTCTACTAAGACTGTAAAGTGGGATTCTCATGTATTTGAGAAATGCAGGCAACACCTCCTTGCCAAGAGAAAAGGAAAGCCCAATGACCCAGGCCAAGGGTGAAATCAGCTACTCAGCTGTCACCAGTGGTGGCAAGAAATTAAATACAGGTGGAAGGGAAGGTGCTGGGAGGTTAAGAGGCCTCATCTTTACTGCTCTGGTGATGGTAGTGATTAGAAATATTGTCAAGTTTCTTGCTTCTTCTTGCAGCCCTAGAAGGTGTACAAATGGAAAGTGAGAAATTGAAATCTGGGAATATACGATTGAGAGCATGCATGGAGAAGACAGAATGTTCCCATAGCTACTCATCTCCCACAGCATCACAACCCCTCATCTTCTAGAGTCACAGAGCAGGTGTGGCTGAGGACCAAGCCCAGAACCAGATTAGAAAGGCTGTAGAAAAGGCTGCAGTGCCAATCACATGATCAACTTCATCAGGTGTGTGATACTAAGGTAAGGTTTTGGTGGGCAAAGGCTGTGACCATGATAAATGAGCAGAACCAGACAAAGACAAGAAGTCTGAACACACAAAATCCTCCTGCATGTGGAGACAGACATTTCCTCCCTAAGAAAATCAGCCTCTCCCTGCAAAATAACCTGTTGTTGGCTCATCCTCTCCCAGAACCCATTTCTACCACCTCTCATTGCCTCTAGGTCTATACCTAAGTTAGGTCCTAGGAAAGCCCAGAGAGAGGAGTAGCAGACAGCCAACGTGCCTCAGCACTTACAGAACCCTACTAATCTGCAGTGTCAGGAATCAGTAGAGGATTTGTGAGGTTTCAAGGGCATTGGTCTGGTTTAATTCAGTGACCAAGCACCTAAGCACCAGAGAGTGGCATCAGTGACTTGACAAATTGTCAAATTAAAGCCTGGAGTCAAAGGTGGCCTAAGTTTATGATATCACAGTGAACCTCCCTGCCATCCTGTACAGTAAGGGTCAGCAAACTATGGTCTGTGGGCCCAATCTGGACTGCTGTCTATTCTGGTATCATCCACAAACTAAGAATCATTTTTCAGTTCTTTTGATGTTAAAAAAAATAAACATACAAACAACAAGAACCATTTCAGTCTTTGGCAAAAATAGTTAATGAATTTTGTGTCTTGATAAAATATTTACCATCTAACCCCACACAGAAGTTGAGTGAGCTGACTCCTACTGGAGCAGAAAGAGTCTAAAGCCTTAGAGAGCTGGGATGCTGAAACGGCTTCATTATGAGCAATCACCACAACCAGAACTCCCACACTTCACAGAGACCGGGGAGGGAGGCACCCTTGAAAAGCTTGTGGTGGCTGTCCCCTGCAGGTGAGGATGGTATGTGGCAGGGAGGATGCTGAAATAAAATCAAGTTCTTTGATCTCAATGGAGATAAAGGGATCCATGAATGGTAGAAGCCAGCTGGTGGTACTTGACTGTCAGTGACAAGGTAGGTGCAACTAACCACAGGAATGAGAGGTAATCAGAGCCTTGATCCACAAGGTCAAGATTCCAAGAAATGAAATAAAAATAGGTTGAACTATAAAAATCCTACTTGACACATATTAGAGGAAATATTCTTGGTCTGATGGGCCAAAATCTAACGCAGTAGGGATTTCTAAGCCTCTCACTAAGTTTCACTAACTCAGCCTCTCCCTCTGTTGAAAAGCTGAGTTCTCCTGAGGATGACCCTACAATGCTGCCATAGGCATCCCTCAAGTCTTTCACAGAGGATCCTGTGGCTGTTGCTAGGGTGACTATGCACGAGAAAAGGAAGACATTCAGAACTTCCACTGACTAGGTACTGGATCTGAATTTACACTGCTCCCTGAAGTACTGCTTTGGTGCACCATTCAAAGGAGGGAAGCTTGCAGAGATAGGGGATAAGAGCCTTGGCTTGAGTCTGCCTCACAGTAGGTCCACTGGCACTAGAGACTTATCCCAGGGCTACTTCCCCAGTCCTAGAATATATCGTGGAAATAGATATCTATCCATCAGCAAAACCCCCACAATGGCTCACTATTTGTTGAGTGAGGGTCACATGGATGCTCCTAGAACTACCCCTACCCAATAGAATAAGCTAAAATCATTGCCACACCTTAGGAGAATTGCAGAGATTGTTGCTACTACCCAAGACTGGAAGAATTAAAGGGTGGTGATTCCCATCTTATCTTTATTTAACTCAGAAAAGGCCAGATGGTTTGTAGAGACTATTGGGAGACAATCACAAACTGAACCAACTGGCTTTGCCAATCACAACTGCGGCTCCAGCAGCAGTATTTTTATTGTAGAAATCAACAGACTGTGGCATATGGTATGCAGCTACTAACCAGGCAAATGCTATTTCCTTCCATCCCCATAGTAAAGAAAATCAGA
This sequence comes from Canis aureus, assembly GCF_053574225.1. NCBI lineage: Eukaryota > Metazoa > Chordata > Mammalia > Carnivora > Canidae > Canis > Canis aureus. Next base: position 46,478,570 of record NC_135623.1, on the reverse strand, counting down.
ATTAATTTGCCTTCAGTTACTGGGGAAAACAGTATACCTATACTGTAGCATCAGATGTCTCTGTCCTGTCATTCTCTAGAGCATCCTGCCAACACCACTACTCATGGACTTGCCAGATGCCTTATTCATTTGCTCCATTATCTTATCCAACACTGCCTGTGTCCAAGGAATGTATTTTGAGACAAAAGAAGTGCAGCATTGCACTCTTGTCCATGCATTTACTGATCTTACAATTTTTCCCCCATAAAGAGCATTTTATATAATTTATCTCCTTCTCCACCAAAATATAGAAGGAGGAGAGGTAGAGACTCACTCTCACCCTAACACCTAACAACCCACTTATAGAATTTTTGCTTTTCATCCCCATGAACTTGGCCACCTGACCTGGGAAGTCTTAGTGCCTTAGTACTTGGTGACATGCTTCTAATCAGAAAACACAGCCAGAGTTGCACTGAGTTGGAAGCTGAGGTTGCTTTGGGTCATTTGGGTTGGCCATATGACTAAGCAGGCAAGAGAAGGACTCGCTGACTAAACCCAATTACCAGGGGGAGAAACTGGGCTAATGCAACATGGAGGACTATACTCCTCCATGGAACCAGGGAACATGGAAGCAACCCAACAAAGAAGGGACGGCCAGAACCAAGATTCTGCAGGAATAAAGGTTTGGTTCACCCTCATCGTGCCCTATCTAGCTGCGAAGCTGGAGGAAGTAAGGAGCACACTGAGTGAGGATGAGGAAAGACAACTCATGCAACAGGATCTAGCACTACAGCAGCTGTGCTTTGCATTGTTCCTTGCTCCTGGTTTGAGGAACAAGCGTCACCAAAGTGACATTATTCAACAATGAGTCACAGCTGATGGGACTTCCTGAGACCCCTGTGAAGGCAACAAGGACATTACACTTACACAAAAGATAAATGCCTATACTGAGAAGCAAAAGCAGTAGAGAGTATCACCCACTGTCCCTCTGGATCTTCTCTCTACCCTCTCCATCCTGTCTTATGCCCTGAGAGGCTGACTTGGGAGCTTTTCTGCTTTGTGGCTTCTGGTTGGGTTCTGCCAGTGGGAGCCAGCAGTAGAAGACAGGAGAGCTAAAGGAGAGTGATGTCAGGGTATCAATGCCCCTATGTTCATTGCTGCCATCTGGAGGTCAATTTTAGGGTTGGCCTCTAGACTTAAGCAGACTCCAATAATGCATCTTCATTTCCAGCAACAACTGGCTGTATACCCTCCCTGCACAAGTTTACCAGAGGCCTCCATCCACCTCTACCCCCTCAGGCCTGGGGAGGGAGGTAAATAGAGCTACAATTACTAGCCCCAGAGTGCAGTACTGTCCTTGTGGCTTTCTTACATCCTGCCCACACCTTTGCAAATGGTCCCTTTATTACATTCTTCTCAAATTATCCTAATTTGAGTGTTCCATCTGTTTCATGCTGAGACCCAGATTTATATAGCACCAACAGGGTAAAACAAAATGCAGCTTTTGTGAGGCATCATTTTGTTTTTCTGTACACACAAGAAATATGATGAGATCAGCTCAAATAAAGTCCTTGAGGCAAAAAGCAGAGCTTATTATGAAAGGGGGATGTGTGTGTGTGAGACAGAGAGAGAGAGAGAGGGAGGGAGGTTGAAAAGGGGATTCCCACTGAGAAAGCTAACCCTAACGGAAGAGGAAGCCATAGTGACAAGGGAGAAAGAGACCCAGGCCTGTCTGGCCAGTTAGAATATCATATCCCCT